>NC_054417.1:12500-615000 GCF_017976425.1 Toxotes jaculatrix | reverse complement strand
CCTGTGCAGAAACCAAAGACGGACTGATGCACAGAAACAACACCTCTTCACTTGCTTGCAAATATCTTTTTATGTTTCCATAAAATTTACAGTTATTTACATAAATCAATAAATATCAAAACGTCGTTCTCACTCTCTCTGCGTCTCTTCAGTCATTCAGGAAAGTGACAAACAGCAGTTTCAGAGCTTTGTGTTGGTCTGCTGAGGATCTTCCCTGCTGTGTGAAAAGTTATCTCTCTCCTCCTCTCCTTCCCTCCTCTCCTCCCCTCCCTCTCTCCTCTCCTCCCCTCTCTCTCTCTCTCTCTCTCCTCCCCTCCTCTCCTTCCCTCCTTTCCTTCCCTCCTCTCCTCCCCTCCCTCTCTCCTCTCCTCCCTCTCTCTCTCTCTCTCTCTCTCTCTCTCCCCTCCCCTCCCTCTCACTTCTGCTGCTGTCCATCTTTGTTGATGACATTTTTGAACAGCGTGAGCAGTGGCCTCTGGCTGCGCTCGTCCCAGCTCTTCATGAAGCCTCCGTAGCGTTTGCTGGCCGGTGGACCGCTCCAGCGAAAATGCTTCATCTTGTAGGAACCGTCCTTCTTGGCCTGGACGCCGCCCAGGAGCTGCTGCTGCTCCTCCTCCGCCTCCTCCATCACCTCCTGCTCCTTCTGCTCCTCTTCTGCTGCTGTCAGTAACTCACCCAGGTCCCGCCGCCTCATCTCTCCAGGGAACACCTCGGCAGACTCCTCCTCCACACCGTTGGAGGTGTAGACTTTAACTGGGCGGCGCTTACGGCCGACAGGCTTCCCCCAGCGGAAGTGCTCCATGGAGTAGGAACGCTTGACCTGAGGCGAGGAGGAGGAAGCAAGGATGAAGGACGAGGGGTCTGAGAGAGGAAGAGGTTGGAGGTGGGCGTCGCCTGGGATGACGGGAGTCTCGGCAGTGAGGTCCGAGTGGCACAGCTGGATGCACTCCTGCAGGAGGACATAAGGAGGTGAAGAAGGAAAGGAGACGGAGCGAAGGTGAGTGATACGAAGGAAAGTTTGGCCCGGTTCAGGAAAGTTTTCCTGGAAACTCTGACTTCATCTGACGTGAAGACGCTGATCAGGACATGATTCCCAAAACACACAAGTTCCGAGTCTGAATTCTAACGTCTTTTATCCCACAGCGTCACCTCACGTGTTTTCCTGTCTGATTCTATTTGGATTCTACTGTCAGTGTTTAGTGTGTGTGTGCACAGTGTGTGTGTTACCATCATGTTGCTTTCAGACTTCAGCTCCCGACAGCTCGGATGCTCCCAGCATTGACTCGCAGCTCCTCTGGCCACGCCCACAACCACCACAGCCACCAATAGCCACACAGGACACATTCTCCTGTCGGAGACAAGGAGACATGTTACACATCAGGCTTGAAGAAACAATCACAAAAACCCACTTGTCTTTTTTTTAGTCGTTGTTGTTTGATACCGTTTTACTGCATATTCATAGTACAGGTACAGTACAGCTGCACCTCGTACTTTATTTATACAACACTTTTCATACAAATATGTGGTACACCACAAACTTGTGCAATTGTTTTTTTATGTTATTTAATTTAATTAACAGTTATACTTTTTTTATGTCTAATATCAATCTTTAAAAAGATGGAGCAGCAGCCAGGTGGAACCTTTGGCAGGGGAACGGTTGCGCCCAGGTTCAGCTAAGGGGGGAACTTCCGCCCGCACCCCAGAAGCAACCTGGGTGACGCCGACTCAGAGTCCGTCTCTTTTTTGCTGCTCACGTTATTCCTGCATTTACAGGACGCTATGTTGTTGCACCAGTACACAAAGTGCTTTTCATAGAATGATGATTATCATGTGTCACTTGTGTTAGCAGTTAAATATTGTCCCTGTCTCTGTCCCTGTCTCTGTCCCTGTCCCTGTCTCTGTGACAACACATTTTTCAGATGTTTTTTTTAAAGGCTTATTGAACTAAAGAAACAGATTTTTCATCATTACATTAAAAAACATTCAAACACATTTGGACAGACAGAGTTTTCAGTGATCACACAGTGAATGACACACATCAACATTAGTATGTTTTTAATTTGCTGTATTATATATGTATTAAGTGATTTCCTGCCTTTAAATGATCAAGTTTTATTTAAAGATACTTAGATTAATGTCATCCTGTTATTTCCTAATTGTCATAAAAATATGTTTTATAGATTCAGTTCTGTTGAATAATTTGGTAACAAGTTTTTAAGTATTTAAAATTATTATTTGGTTGTGCTCTTAATTATCTAGTATTTAAAAAATCTTTTTTTATAAGTTAAATGATTTTTTATTTTAGGAAAAAACGCAGAGATTTTTAAAGTAAACACATAAATAATAATGGATGTTCTCACCTCTCTCTCTGTCTCTATCTCTGTCTCTCTTCTTTTACTTATTGCTGGTGTTTTCTTGTCGTCCGGCCGTTGGATGGAGATTCTGTCGTCTCTCTCCTCTTTTGTCTCTCTGACCATTCACCCAACTTTTATATTCTGTTGGCCAAGGACACACACACACACACACACGTCATCACCAGCATTCATTCATGCTCGTAAACACACACTCCTGCATGAAAATGGACAATCAATGAAATGTCATCCTCCTCCTCCCACACACACACACACAGTTTCTGTCCAATGAAAACGCTGGAACTCCACAAGCTGAACTTTTTAGGAAGAAAACACTAATTGATTGTTATCAATAAGAATGAAATAAGTGTATATGTTTTGTAATTGTTTATTTGCTCTGTCTGTTTTCAGGTTTTCTCGGCCCTGCAGACAGACTGGACAAACAAACGAACAATAACCAACCAGAGCAGGAACAGCGTGACCCTTCAGGTGGACTGAAAACTTCAAAACGAAAACAAACAAAAATCAGAAAACGCCACAACAGAAGATACCAGGCTTTCCCAGGATGAAAGTGACATTCACCACCTCAGTGTGTTAAATGTCAGATGGCTGATTTGGCAGATTAACACTGAGCCGACATGTCATCACCGGAGGGAAGGTGGGATTCGAGCCTGCAGGTCAGGGTTTACAATTACACACAGACACACCTGCCGCAACATCTTCCCTTTGTCTGGATGCTCAGTGTGACCAATGCTGAATCTGCTCAGGGTTTATCTCGTTTAACGGACCACTGAGGAAAGGTGAAGAACATGGAGCTCGTCTTTCAGGCTCTACGTCCACCTGGAGCCTCTTTTCAAGCTTTATGTCCCCTCAGAAGTTGTCTTTCATGGTGCAGGTCCACCTGGAACCCATTTTAGGGGGGTGTATGGTCACTAAGTCTTCCACCGGGTGCCGCTCTGTCAGACTCAGACACAAGGTTTTCTTTAAGGCTCTGCATTCACCGTTCATCTATGTTCATTAAATATGTTTTTAAAATATGTCAGGTTGCAGAAACATTAGAGAAATAAGAATAATAATGATTGTATTTTAATCTGTAGAAATCTGAATCTGATCTGGAGCTGCTTTTTGGTCATCTTGACGATAGCTCAGTACTTTGGTATTAAATACATGAGAAAGGCTAAAGGTAGAGATGATGAAGAAGAAGAATCTTTATTGTCGTTGCAGAATACAGGTTGTACAGTGCAACAAGATTTTGTTTTGGCTCTGTGAGATGCTCAAAAAAAGAAAGTACAGTCAGATTATAAACATATAACAAATTAGAGGGCACTAAGGATTGGAATTTACATGTGGTAGATGTACATATGATATAATATTTTCTGTCACAGGATTTCTGCAGCAGAGCTGAAGCTTCAGGACTTCGTCATAGTAAAGTCATTTCTGTGAAGGGCTGTTTTTTTGTTTGTCTAATGGAACAAAATGAGAAGCATCTTGAGGCAGGCAGGTAAATATAAACCCATTAGACCACTCTCACAGCCTTGAACCTCCATTCAATCCATTAAACACAACACAAACGCACACAGGCATGTTCAGGAAGGAGGAGGTAATGGCATGATGAAGCAAAACTCAGACCAGCTGAATTCAAAGCAGAGACAAATTATCAGAAGTGGAAGGACTTTATTCACCTGCTGCCATCATTAAATTCAGGCCGTCTTTCTGTCTCAGTCACTCTGTTATTCTGTTTTCCATCTTCGTCCCGTGTGCAGCTCGCTTATATTACCACAACAGAACCGTTATTAAAAATAACTCCATTTTTGGAGGCTGAAGAATACGAGCATCAGAGGAGAAAATTACATCAGATTGGCTCGTCTTAGTTTCGATAGTTATTAAACTAAGTCCAACATCAAAATAGTTCCCAGTGAAGTTTCTGCCTGTGGACTCACTGATGAGTCAGCTCATGCAGAATGTTTGCTCTTTGGACTGTTAATCAGAGATATGTCAAAACTATCCGAGGTGATCAGGCTGCTCAAATACAATATATTATCAAATACAGTAAGAGACAGATTTTGATTTACGACAGCACAGCCTGTTTTCTTTGGAGCTCGTGTTATCAGCTGTTTAACCTCTGCACGGAACTGACAGCTGTTTGGATTATGACCTACAGGAAAAGTAGTTTACTATTGTTAAAGTTTACTTTTTAATGACATTGTTTTTAAATCAACAAATGGAAATGGATCGAGTGGTAAAAGCCGGTGTGGTTATTGTAGACTGAGGGAAAATGAAAGAAATGTGATTTTGAACTGATGGTTCACACCCTGTATGAGTCACGTGTCACATGACTGTGCTGTCACCACCCAGGTCTGATCCTGGGAAAACTCTTCGCTGAACAGTAACTTTCCACCGCTTGTCTTTCACAAACACACTTTTTCAGACTGAGATGGAGAAACTCTGTGCAGGAGAAGAGTCAGCAGAAAGAAAGAGCACCAGCTCCACGACAAGCGAAAAGGAGGGTGAGGAAAGTACACCCAGAAACAGGTAACTCACCTGCCTGAACCAGGGCACACTTTAAGATTATTTGCAGCATAAGTCACTGATGCTGTTGTGTACGTGACCATAATCAGTTTATATGATTTTCTGTTAAAATTCTCCAGTGCTGATGAGGCTGGTGCTTCCTGCACTGATGACACAGCTGAAACCAAAGAGAAACTGTCAGAGGAAGATGATAACACGCTGTCTCTGATCACCTGGAACGTGGACGGACTTGATGGAGAGAATCAGCCGGAGAGAGCCAGAGCTCTGTGCTCTTATTTAATCCAGTAAGCCCATGCTCCGCCCCTGTTAGCACTGCGGTGGCATGTCTGTGCTTCACAGGTCGCTGTCCACAGCATGTAGCAGCTGAAGAGCCAGATATAAAGCAGGAGGTGATTCTTCTGTTGGTCCCATAGTTACAGTTTGAACAGCTCTGTCTTTATCTCCACAGACACTCTCCTGACGTGGTGCTTCTTCAGGAGCTCATTCAACCCTACGTCCGCTTCGTGTACAAACGCCTGGCCGTCGACTACACGTACATTGAAGGTACATGCCGGAAAATGATGTAGGTAACTGAACAGGGCTGACTCCAACCTTTTTTATATTACTTTGGATACCCTCCATTCATCTTTGAATCTTTGTAAAGGTAGCTATGTGTGTGTACATAGGAGAGCATTGCTGCCATGGATACAGAGAAACTTTTCACAGTCAGTGTACTCACTTGTAATATTCTCATTCTATCATTTACTGTTGATTTTAACCTTTGCTGTGTCTGCTCATGCTGACCAGGTGGGAAGGAGAATTACTTCACTGGGATGATGCTGAAGAAGTCTCGAATAACGCTGCTGGACAGTGAGATTGTCTCCTATCCAACCACTCAGATGATGAGGAACCTGCTTGTCGCTCAGGTTGGTGACGGTCAAGAGACACGAGCCTGCAGAGGGGCCGTCCAAAGAAATGACTTCACCTGATTGGATGAAATGTATGTCCTTCAAACTCAGGTGCTGTTCAGAGGCCAGAAGCTTTGCCTGATGACGTCCCACTTTGAGAGCTGTAAGGACAGTGCAGAGGAGCGGATGAGACAGCTGCAGCTGGTGATGAGGAGGATGAGCGAGGCTCCTGGCGACGTCTCTGTCCTGTTTGGTGGAGACACCAACCTGAGAGCTGCTGAGGTTTGTCTCTTCCTTTCAAATCTCCAGCAGGTGTTTGGATCAGTGTTTTCTCTGCCATTATTTTCTTGTCTCTGTCCACATACTCCTCTAAAACAGCCAGAAAACAATTCAAAGAAAACAATTCAAATTCAAAGCTCACCTCTTTGTTTATACCTGCCTTTCCATCCCAGGTGGCCAAAGTGGGCCTTCCCAGCAGCGTCTGTGATGTTTGGGAGCAGCTAGGATACCCGGTGCATTGCCGGTACACATGGGACACCAGGCTCAACACCAATAAGGCTATTCCATTCAACTATCACTTCCGTTTTGATCGTGTGTACCTGCGCCGGGCTCATAAGGACGGGGCCCCGCGGCTCAACCCAGCCAGCATGGCCTTGGTAGGACAGGAAAAGCTGAAGTGTGGCCGCTACACCAGTGATCACTGGGGAATCTACTGCACATTCTCTGCAGAGTAGAGACACACAAAACAAACTGAAACTCTGAAGTGTCCTGCTGTCTTTTCTTTGTCTTTTCCCTCATCTAAACACACTCGGTTTATTAGATGCACCTAAATAAAAGTACTGCAGTCTAATACAACAGTGGTGCTGTAAATGAGTGTTGCAGCTAACGGTTACTTTTACATTCTCAGTTAATAATATGAATTAATTAAGAAAACATCAGAAAAGGTTACTTTCTACACAGTTAACTTGTTTATTTCAGCAGTAATTTGATTTCTCGTCTCAGTCTCTTTCTGTAGTGGAGTATTAGTATGAAGGGACATAACATGGAAATATGCTAGTAGAGTACAAGTACCTCAAGTACAAGTATCTTTGACCTAAGTTCAGTACTTGAGTAGATGTACTTACTTTCCACTGCTGCATAAATAGTAGTATGTAAAAACAAAAAGCACGTCCTGTCCCTTTAAGAGTAACGAACCTCGCGTCGTAACCTAGGAGACGTTTTGTTTACTTCCGGGTTGCCCGAGTCGAAAACAAGAGGGGCACTAACACACCGAGCAAAGCGGATTAAAGTCCCGCAGAGATGGCGGGGGAGGCTGAGGACGAGATTCCAGGTCGGTAATAATAACCGTGTCGGTACTCCCCCCCCCCCCCCAGCTCCCCCTCACCCCCCAGGCTCCAAAACAACCGTTAAAAGTCCAAATGTCAGTTCGCCCTCACCGTGCAGCCAGTCAGCGGGGCAGGTAGCTGCTGTTAGCTTGTGCTTCGGGCTGCTAACCGACAGTAAACCGTTTCAGTTCACGGTGTCCGCTCCGGGCTCGCCTCTTTGTGTGCTCACGTTGTTTAATGTTGTTTTAGCTTTAAACTGTTTTTGCTCTTCGTGTTTTTTCCTTCACTGTTCAAACGTTGACTTTGAAACGTGCTCTGTAGTGAACCTTTAACAAGTGGCAGGTAAAGCATCATGTTACCGCCATGATGGTTGTTCCTCTAATAATGTGTTACTACAGTTGAATCCTTCGACTAACAAAATATTAGCAACTCATAAAAATCATTAAATTGAAGTAATTTTTCAGTATTAAAAATGTTTTTATGTTTTTGGGTCTTGGTGTTTTGGTCAGATGAGAAGATATTTGAGGATGTTTGGTCTCTGGGGATTTGTGATTGACAGTTTCCACTAATTTCTGATATCTTATGGACAGGTGATTGATTGATAAATGGAGGAAATAATGGTCATATTGATCAGAAGTTGAAATAATTATTAGCTGCAGCTCTGGTACAGTTAAATTCTTTTCTGTTCCTACAGCATCCGGAGCAGTTTTCACTTTTGGAAAGAGTAAATTTGCTGACAACGTCCCCAGTAAATTCTGGATTAAAAATGACGTCCCGCTCAAAATAGCCTGTGGGGACGAACATACCGCCTTAATAACAGGTGAGAGCCGGTCTCAGTGTTTCCAGCTGTACTGAAACTATTACAGTGTTTGAGGTTTGTGTTGCATGCATGTAAAACCCAATGCTTGTTAATAGTTGGCTCTTCCCCTCCAGCTGAAGCATCAGACTGAACCTCTCAGTTCTGTCTCCACAGAAAATGGGAAACTCTTCATGTTTGGCAGCAACAACTGGGGCCAGCTGGGCCTGGGATCCAAGCTGACTGTGAACAAGCCTACATGTGTCAAAGGTGGGTCTTTGAATAGCTCTCTGCTCCCTGCTCTGGTCTAAGAAACGGTTTGTGTTGTGTGGAAGTGCTGCCACTGACAGCTGCCTTCAGAGAGGAGTGAAGAGGGAGTCCCTCAGAGGAGGACACGCCTCCCTGAGTCAGGACAGGAAACTGTCTTTAGTCAGTGACTGATCCCCAAGTTTTAGCAGGTGAAGACCTTTAGATCTTAAATAAAAAAACTCATTTCATTACAGACACAGACTGTGACTGAATTACATCATAATAATCCCAAATAATTCTATATATTGTTCATTAAACACCGTTTCTCTGTTTTCAGCTCTGAAGTGTGAGAAGGTTCAGCTCGTGGCCTGTGGAAGAAACCACACAGTCATCTGCACCGGTCAGAGTCCGACTCGTCTTTTCTCACACTTACGTTTCAGACCGTTCCACACCTCTGACACTTTTCCCTCCTTCAGCTCAGGGAAACGTGTACGCCTCAGGTGGGAACAGCGAGGGTCAGCTGGGGCTCGGCGACTGTGAGGAGAGGACGGCTTTTCAGCGGCTCCATTTCTTCAATTCACAGGCACCAATCAAAATGCTCGCTGCTGGTTCCAACACCTCGGCTGCTCTCACAGGTGAGACGCTTTAGCAGCCTGTGTTTATCAGAGGTTTGGACTTGGACAGGACACGTACATATATTTGTTTATTGCTGATCTTTTCATGTACCGACTGACCCGTCACAGAGAGTGGGAAACTCTTCATGTGGGGCGACAATACAGAGGGTCAGATCGGTTTGGGGAAAGAGAGTCACGCCTCCTCGCCACAGGAAGTCAGTGTGGGACGACCCATCAGCTGGGTGTCCTGTGGTTACTACCACTCTGCCTTAGTGACAGGTGAGCTAAGGTCCAGAGAAACACGCTGCAGCTGTTACAAAAGTTCTTTTACCACCTAAAGAACAAGAAACAAGATCACAGAGTTGAGTTAAAAGCGTTTTCCTCTGCGTCTCAGTGGACGGAGCTCTCTACATGTTCGGTGAGCGTGACAGCGGCAAACTGGGTCTGAGCACCGACCAGCTGCACCGACACCGAGTCCCTCAGCTGGTGAAGAGCATCAAGGCCCCGGTGACACAGGTGGCCTGTGGGGGGGGGCACACTGTGGCACTTACAGGTAACTCATGTTTGGACGTGGTGCAGGTGCGGAGGTGAGATTGGAGCTCTGTCCGTGTGTGTGTGTGTGTGTGTTGATTACACTGTGGTTTTGATTTGATTCACACTTCCTCTTCCAGAGGACGACGTGTACTCGTTCGGCCTCGGTCAGTTCGGGCAGCTCGGCCACGGGACGTTTATTTTTGAGTCTCGGCTGCCGCGTCCGGTCGAACACTTCAAGAAGGGACGGGTCTGTCAGGTGGCCTGTGGAGAGAACCACACTGCTGTCATCACAGGTAAATACTGCGTGTCAGTCCCACAGGACAGAAGGTCTCCTCCTCTTTGCTGCCGTCACACCGACTGACTGCTGCTTTTATTTTGGATTATTTTTAGATGCAGGTTTGCTCTACACATTTGGAGACGGCAGACACGGTAAACTGGGCCTGGGAGAGGAAAACTTCACCAACCAGTTCAAACCAACTTTGTGTCCACGCTTCCTCAAGTATAATGTTCAGGCGGTCAGTGTTTCACATGGACAGCTTTCTGATTTTAACTGAAGGTGTTTTTTTACGTTCATGAGTGTTTTTGATTTAAATTAACTTTTACATGTACGTTTTTCATATGTGTGACCAGGCGGTGTGCGGCGGCTGCCACATGGTGGTGCTGGCTCGGCCGAGGGATCAGAGCTGTGGCGCTGTGACTCTGGAGGAGGACGACGTGACGGAAGATTTCCTGGAGAAGCCGTACGTGGAGCTGCTGGGGGACACGACCGACTCCTCCTCCCTGCAGAGGAGCCTCTCTGCCCGGGTCCGCAGGAGGGAGAGGGTGAGAGCAGGGAGGCAGAGTCTGCATGTTTCTCTGACCAGTTACATTAAATTGAAATATTTGAAATGTGTCGTTCAGAGATTTAAATGATTATTTCAAAATTCCTCAACAAAAACACCCGAGTGCAGCTGCTAAAACTGGTTTGCATTTTCCAAAGCATCCCAGGAACTGATTTCAGTAAATGTGTAACAGCCGAGTGATGAGCCGAGCAGAGGGATCAGCTTCCAGGTGTTGATGCAGAGCAGCATTTTGTGGTCAGCATCTACAGATCATGTGACCCCTGATCGATCAGACGCTCTGCTGGTGTTTCTCCACAGGAGCGATCTCCGGATCAGTTCGGGGCCATGTTCCGCACTCTGCCCGCCATGACGCCCGGTTACCTCCACCCGCCGCTGCCAGTCTCTAGTCAGACCATCCCGCCCAGACTGCCTCCACCTGAGCTGACCCACAGAAAGGTGCTCAATGGCACTCACCAACACGGGAGCGCAGGGTCAATCCACCAGGGTACCTACCTCACCTCCACCTCTTCATCCTCCTCCTCATGTTTCTCCCAGGTTTAACTATGAAGATCACACACATTTGAGCGGGATCAGAAAGTTCTGCTGTGTGTGTTCTGATGTGCTGCATCAAACCAGCAGAATCATGTTGGGCCTGACTGGACTAACATGGCGTCCTGTTTCCTGTGTGTCAGCGCAGGCAGGGGGCGACACAGACAGCGTTGGTGAGAGCCTGAGCGACACCGACAGCGTGAAAGGCCTGGGAGAAACCTCCGACTTCCTCAACATGGTGAGAGAGCAGCAGATCCCAGCAGTGTCCACGTGTCTCAGTGAAAATGAAATTGATTATTGTGTGTAATTTCAGACACACGTGATGAAGATGGACCCCAGTGATAAAACACTGACTCTGTCTCCTGTTCAGAAGGTAACAGACTCTTTTTCTGTGGTAGAAGCGACTGATTCCAACACTGACAGAGAGAAAACACAAAGCAATAATTCATCATGTCATCACGTGACACGTGAAGCACCATTCATACAAAGTAAAACATTTACTTCTAATAATAAGCATCATATCAGCGACGCGTCCTCGCCTCATCGATGCTTCTGATCTTAGGCTCCTCTCATTCTTTGTTTTCTCATTATTTCCTCATAAATGTCTGATTTTCTGTCTCTTGAGTTGTCTGCATGTCTCTGTCCCTCTCTAATGCATGCCTCTTTCTCGTCCTCTTCTTGCTTTCTCCTGCTGGGCATAGAGGAAGAGTAAGCATGGTAAGACTGTTAAAGGACAGAAAGAGAACCAAACAAAGGAGAGAAACGTCTCCCAGCAGAGCAGTTTCTCTTCAACTTCAACTTTCTCGTCTCATAAGAGGGAGACTGTCTCTCCTCGCCAGGCTTTACCCACCGAGCTCCTGAGGAGCCACAGCGCTCGCTCTCTGTCCTCTCAGAGTCCACAGAGACAGAAGACAGCAAACCAGAACAAAGAGAATCTGATTATGACCATGGGGGAGCTGGAGAGGAGGCCCAGTAAAAACAAACCTCCGAGCGTGGGGGACATCAGGAAGGCAGCGTCTAAGCAGCGCTCCAGGCCAGTTCAGGGTAAAAGCCGGCTGATAGAGGTCGGCAGGAAGCAGGTACCTGACACACACAGGACCACTGCACGTGTCGGCTCTGAATCTACAGCGGCGACAGTTAAGCAAGTGCAGGCAACACCTGTGAAAGGCAGCTCGCCAGGTAGACGCAGTCGCACAGACTCACCTGGCTTTCACCTGAGCGACACCTTGGATGAGGAAAGCACAGGTAGCTCTCGACCGGTTTCTGAGAGGAAACGAAACTCCAAATCTAAAGACGCAGATTTGTCCAAAAAATCTAAGAACGACAAAAACAGAAAAGAAGCTCAGTCAAAGTCCAAACATGGAGGACCTGGGAGAGAGGCGTCAGGTCTCAGCCTGCTCACTGAGACCGTCTCACTCGCAGCTGGATCACTATTAATGCATGAAGTGGTGTCCAGAGGCCAATTTAGCTCACCTTCATCACCTTCATCATCCCCGTCTGAGAGCCAGCGGGATTTCCTGAGAGACGGCATGAGGAAATCAAGAAGCCATGAATCTGAGTCCTACGCTGCTGATTTTAGCAACAAATCAGCCGTTAGCATCAACATCATCCCTGCGTCTGAGAGTCCTGAAGTGACAATGAGTCAGGACGAAGGGGAGGACGACAGTAAGACAAATTCTGCAACAGTCGGACAAGAGGAGGACGATGAAGATGAGAAGGGACAGAGAACAAGTGCAGACATAAGCGAGGAGGAGGAAGAGGAGGAGAGCCAGAGTGTCGAGAAAGTCACAGAAGAAGAAGGAGATGGCGACACCCTTCAACCAGATCAGTCAGACGAGGAGGAAGATGAGAGCACTGCTGAGGAAGAGGAGGAGGAAGAGGAAGCAAGCAGGACAGCAGGAAGTGAAAGTGAAGACGAGACTGAAGAGAAAGACAGCAAAGCAGGTGATGTAGAGGAGGAGGAAGAGGAGGAATACGAGGAGGGGTTAAGTCATGAGACAGAAAGCAAGGGAGGAGAGAGTGAAAATGAAGAGGAGGAAGGTGAGGAAGAAGAGAGGGATTCGGAAAGTGAGAGTGAGGAAGAGGAGGGTGAACGTGAGTCTTTAAAGTCTCCAGAGGAGAGGGAAGAGAGTGAGGGAGAGGAGGAAGAGGAGGAAGGGGAGAACAAGGAGAGTAGTGGTGAGGAGGAAGAGGAGGAGAGTAATGAGGAAGAAAGTGAAAGAGAGGATGAGGAAGGAAAAAACGAGGAGGAGGAGGAGGAAAAGGAGGAAGAAGAGGAAGGAGAAGAAGAACAGGAATCAGAGGAGGAAGAGGGTGCTGAGGAAGAGGAGGAAGAAGAAAAAGAGAGTGAAGAAGAAATGGAGGAGGAGGAGGAAGAAGTAGAGGAGGAAGAAGAGGAGGAAAAGGAGAGTGAAGAAGAGGAAGAGGAGGAGGAGGAGGAAAAAGAGAGTGAGGAAGAGGAGGAGGAAAAAAGCGAGGAAGGGGATGAGGGAGAGGAAGAGGCTGAGGAGGAAGAGTTTACGAATGAAGAAGAGGAGGAGGAAGAAGAAGTTAAAAAAGTTAAAAGACAAAGTGCTAAATCCAGCAGTAAACTGAGGTCAGGGGTCAAAGGTCAGGCAGCAGCAGAGTCAGAGGAGTTTTGGGGCGATGTTTTACCTCAGTACCTCAACCTGAAGTAACACCTCTGTGCTCCTCCTCTTTTTATTTCCTTCAGTAATCGATTGATCACATAATGTCCAAATGACTTTTTGACTTTTTGTCTGAGCACCAGTGGAAAATGTAGAGTTCAGAGGATGTTCCTGAGGAGCCGGTGATTTACACATGAATCTGTCGGAGGTCAGGGCCTCAGAGGCGAATCAAGCTGAGTGTCCTGAGTTTCTGATCCCGCTCGTCTGAGCTGCGATCGCACGCTGTGCCTCTCTGCACCGAGTCTTTCAGTCAGAGCAGTTTTTAGTTGCTTGTCAAGCTTTTTCTCTCAGACCTGCCTCTGTTCATCCGCCCTCTGGCTCTGAAATCATCAGATTTGTCTTGTGTTTCTTTGTTTACTTGTTTTTTTTTTTTGGCAGCCTTTTCCTTCTTCCTCTGCTTCAGCGAAGAGCAGCACCGCACCCACCCAGTCCTCAGTCCTCTAACATTCAGACTCGGTGCCTTAATCTCTGACTGAATGAACCACTGACATATTTCTTTTCACTCATTTCTCGTTTGTAATAAACATCTGTTTCCTTTGGTTTGTGTTATTTTTTTGTTTTCATTCAAAGTTTCAGAGGCTGAAAATGAGTTTAGAGGGAAGGTGTTTGCATTTTTCTTCATCCTCTCACGTGTGTGCGCTGTTTGACGCTCGTCTCATTCGGTTCGCTGAGTGTTTGATTGGCCGCTTTCAGGAGCAGGTGGGGCTTGTTTTCTTCTTCCTGTCCCGTCACTGTCTCTGTGTTTGTCATCCCTTCCCATCATTCCCTGCTGCAGGCAGGAGGAGCTTGATCCTGTCTTTTAGACACTGTCTGCAGCGAGCTGTTGGTCCTGTCCTCAGATGATGACGTGTCCTTCAGGTCTTTAATTCCCTCTCGTTTGTTAGGATTTGACTAAAGGATTTGCTCAAACGTGGAGCAAAGGAGAGGAGGAGGAGGAGAAAGAGGAAGACGACCACGCTGATGATGAAGAGGTGGAGGAGGAGGAGGAGAATGATACGTCCTCTCAGAGTTTGGAGGACAGGACAGAGAAATCCGCAGCAGAGACCCAGAGTCCTGTAGGTTACAGAGCTGCTGTAAACGTGTGGCGTTCGTTCCTGATTCCTGTTTGATCTGACGTGTAACATCTGATCTTTCCAGAAGCCTGAAGCGCTGGAAGCAGGACCTGAGCCCGACGGAGAGCAGAAAGGTGACTGACATTTACAACCGGGTCTGTAGGGAGGCGGGGTCTGGTTCCAGGAGCTCCGCCCTCCGTGGTTTTAGAGGAGATCACAGGCTGTGGTTGGGTTGAAGCTTCATCACCTCATTAAGTCTGATTCGTTTTGTGGTTCTGAAAAGTGTCTGATCTCCACAGCAGCTGAAATCACAGAGCAGCCTGACACCACTGCTGAGGGAGGGACAGGTGACAGCACCAAATCAGCCAATGGGACGGCAGACAGCAACTCAAAGAGCCAATCAGGCTCCAGCAGAAAGGTAGAACAGCACCGTTCATTCATAGTCCAGCGTGCACACGATTCAGACAGCCTCACTGTTCGTACGTAAGGTCACAGTGTAGGAGACAAACAAGGGTCCTACTCTGCGTCTCTGTGGGACGACTTACACAGGTGAATAAGAAGAGGGAAGGTGTCCACACTGCACTGTCCTCTGTAACATCACAACATGAATCCAACAGAAAGCTGTTTAAATGAAAGTCTTCCAATACCTGTCTCTCCTCTGTCCTCCTCTCAGCCCTCACTCTTCAGAAGGCTGTCCCTCTCCAGGTCGAAGCAGGCCAGCGACAGGGACCAAACCCCAGCGGAGGGCTCTGGCGGCGGGGATGCAGCCATCCAGGGAGAGCCTCCCCTCAGTGCCGTGAGCAGCAACCCAGAGACAAACAGGGGCGGAGCACAGCTGAAATCTCTGTCCTCTGGGACCAGAGGGCCTCGCTCCGGGGCCTGTACAGTGCTGTGACCCCAGGATTAAACTCTCAGGGGCCTCGGTTCTCTGCAAAACTCAGACCAAAGTGTGAAAGGTTCGTTAGCGCCTCCCCTCTGGGACGATGGCTTCACGGTGAGCAGTGTGACCCAGCTGCAGGGACGGTTCTCGTGTAAATACTGTCATCCTGTCGGCCTGAAGGTGAAGACACAGCAGAGACGCTGCAGCTTCACATCAGTAAAAACCTCGTCGTCCTGTTTTATTGTATCCACTGTAACTGCTGTGAATCATAACAGATTTTATTCCTTTAAGGTTCAGTCCAAACAGAATCCTGATCTGACAGCAGCAGCTTTTATTCCCACCAGCCTTAAAATCAGCCACCGTCTGTTCACAAGTGACCTACAGTACCGTGTGTGTGTGTGTGTGTGTGTGTGTGTGTGTGTGAAACTGTGAGGATGTAAATATTCTTATTTATTGTGACCTGGTCCTTGAGCACATTTGCACTTTTTTGCTGTGATGTTTGACAGAGATGCTTCTCTTTTATATTCTGACATGAAAATCTCATCTAACTGATGCTCGTCTTTCTTTAGCATTTTGGATTTTTTGTGACCAGTGAAACATTTTGATATAAACCTGAATGTGACTCATTATTTTTATATGGTGAAAAGTTTTCACGTCACAGTTTTATGTTCAGTGCTGAAGTTTAACTGAGAAATAAGAAAACACACAAAACAAAACAATACACAGAATTATAAAAAAAAAAGTGTGAGATGATGATGATGATAAACTTTAACTGACGGAAGCGTCGAAACGTCGCACACTGATGAGGGTCCCGTGAGCACAGGTGACATCATTTCCCTCATTACCGGCACCTGCGTCTGCTTACCTGTGCGCGTGGGCTCCTCGGTGAGCGGCGGCTCGTGTCCAGCTGCGTAGGTGAGTTTAAACAGCATGTGTGTCTCACAGTGAGTTGCATGTTCCTCTGAGTTGTACCGTGTGTGTGTGTTTGGCTGTTCGAAGCCGTTTTACTCGGTTTTTGCTGCGCGTTGATCGCGGCTGCAGTTCCGCCGGCAGCCAGCAGGCGGCAGCAGCCGCTCCCCGCGTCCCGTCGCTCTTGTCCGCCGTCGTTGACCGTCGACAGCCCGCCGGAAGTCCGCCACGGCTCCGTGTTTACCTCCGAGCAGCTTCGCTTTTTCCTCTAATTTTACGTGAAAACAACAACAAGGAGAACAAACAGCTGAGCCACTCTGAGGCGGCGATGGAGGAATTTCACAGCGGCAGCAGCAGCAGCGAGGTTTGTCCCTGAATCCTCTGATCTCATTTATCTGACTCTTTATTCATCTGCCTGAAAAACGCTGTTCGCTGTAAAATCATCCAGTAATCGATCACATCAGGTTCAGAATCAGCTGATGGACGGAGCAGCTGTTTACAGTGGCCATGTTAGACAGACTGAGCTGTGTGTAGGTGCGCTTAGTGACCCGGATGTTTCCAGTGGCACAGTCTGATCTTCTTCTGTCTGACTTTCAGGGCTCGTTCAGCTCAGAGGAGGCTGAGAACACCGTGAAAGAGGTAAAGTTTTAAAACACCTCACACGTTAAAGCTCATCAGCCTCTGTCAGCTGTGAACACATGGTCACATGATCAGACCACAACCTGAAGCTGTTCTTCTGAAGTGCACAACAGAGTTTGCTGTTTACTCTGGTCTCCTGAGGGTGAAGCAGCATCCAGTGATTAACACATGACTGTGAACACTGATGTGTGTGTGTGTGTGTGTGTCTGTGTCTGTGTCTGTGTGTCTGTCTCAGTGTATAGAGAACGTTGTAGGTGGTGACGACTACAGTCAGACTCAGGTGAATAAATGGACGGCCAGCATCGTGGAGCGCTGCCTCACACAGCTGGTCAAACAGGGGAAACCATACAAATACATCGGTACGAGTTTGTGTGTGTGTGTGTGTGTCTGCGTGTGTGTGTCTGCAGGAAGTGATCTCACACTCTTCAACTCATAAGAGTTCAGTTTTGATCCTTTATGGCTTCATGTCTGATAAAGATATTAAATCAGTAAACGTGTGTGTGTGTGTGTGTCTGCACAGTGACGTGTGCTGTGATGCAGAAAACAGGAGCAGGACTCCACACAGCTAACTCCTGCTACTGGGACACAGCCATGGACGGTGAGGACGACGTCCACGCATCAGTTTCAGATTCGTACGTTTTGGTACAACAGTTTTTTTTCCCTCCTTAAACGTGTTTGTTGTGTTTGTGTCTGCAGGAAGCTGCACTGTGAGATGGGAGAACCGCACCATGTACTGTGTGGTCAGTGTGTTTGCTGTGGCTATCGCATAGCACACACACACACACCGTATAAATAAATATACATAATGGCCACCGGTATCAGCAGAAGATGACTGCAGAGTATCTGTATGAACAGCAGGGGGCGACCACGTGTCACAGACCTGAGGAGCAGCTGCAGAGGAGACAACAGCTGGGTTTCCTTCATGTTTTCACCTTTAACAGCGTCTCCTGTGCCGCTGAGGCCTGACGGCTGCAGCACATTCACTCTCATTCTTCTTCTGTGGTTTTGTTTCTGTTTATTATAGGAATCGTGTGAGTGAGAGGAAGAGCTGCTGTACTCAGATCAGTTTACTCTCAACAAGTCATTTCTCTTAAATGAATAAAGGCAGACGATCAGTCTGTGTTTGATCTGTTATTTCACCTTTAATGCTCTGAAAAGCAAACTTCCTGTTTCTGTGCTGAAGCTGTATTTAGCGCCGAGCGTCAGGTGCTGACTTCGGTTTCTAATTCTGATCTCTGATCAGTTTAAAATGGTTTATTCAAAAACACAGAGCAGCATCAAAACCAGCCTGACGTGCTCCTGTCAGACGTCAGGTTAGTTCAGCTGAGGAATAAAAAGTTTGATCGGGAATAAATCAAATCGGCAGCTCTTTGACTTTTTAGAAGAAACGTAAAGAACCGTTAGTGACATGAATTTCCTATCAAGTTCTCTGTTGTGTGTGAAATTATGTTTCGCAAAGGTCAGGAAATGTAAAAATAGTCATTAATTAAAGTTCCTTTTTTTGTTTGCACATCTATAATTACAACATGTTGTAGGTGGAGCTGCTACAGGACGTCTCTGAAAGTTTATCATCCATGAAAGGAAACAGTAAACAGATGCTGAGAACGATCTGTTCAGGTTTATTTTTAAGAAACCAGAGACGCAGCGGACGCGTCTGAGCAGAGCTGCAGGACAAACTTGACAAACAGCAGGAACATTAATTACTGATCAGGAAAATAAAAAATTCCATTTACTGAAAATGTTCTGGTGCTTTCTGTCCCTCAGTGGATGGAATTTGCTGAGTTGTCATGGAGATGGTTCAGTTATCATGTGACTGACATTCCATACACAGGTCACATGACAACCCAAACATCTCCATGACAACTGAGCAAACTTGTTTGTGGATAATAACAGTGACTGAGAGCAGAGCCTCCGGCTGATGTGTGTTTCAGACTCTTTGATGATCAATAACTGATTGATCTTCTGTCCATCAGCTAATTGTTTGTGAACAGATTTAGCTCGCTGCTAACTGTCATTAGTATAAAACCTGCTGAGGAGATTCATCGGGATGATGAAGGTTTCATGTAATCACATATACGATGAATCAGGTCAGATCACTCGCCTGCTTTCCTCCCAGCTGTGCTGCCATTTTAAATTTACATAAAAGAGACGTGTAGTCACTTTTTTATTTAGACATGTCAGGAAATGATCACATGATAGAACAAAATGGCTGCTGCTCATTTTTCCAACCAAAGCATCAAAGCAGGACTGATGGTTTCAGTCTCTGCTCGAGCAGCGAGGAGCTGGTTAGATGTTCCTCCACGTTCTCTCGGTTTGATGCAGGTTTCTTCTCTTTGTTTGTTTTTTGTTTTTATTGTTGTTTTTAGCGCAGAGACAGACACTGAGCTCGATCACGGCTCGGCCTTTCGTTTCTTTTCCACCTGTTTCCTCACCAGGTGTGAAACTTTCACCGTCTGGTGTCAGACCTGCTTTTCAGAAACCGTGGCCGCGCTCAGAGAGCTGCGAGCACTTTTGAAAGCAGCAGCATTTCACTTATTGATGTAACACAAAAGGAGAACAAAGCAATGAGGAAAATACCGCAGAGCTATTTCCTCGTTGTTTGAGCAAGAACAGCGTCTTTGCAACAGGTTTGCGGTGAGAAGCAGCGAGCAGAGGAGCAGTGGAGTCCAGCACAGTCTGATGTCTGTGGACTAAACTCAGTACATTCAGAAAAGGTTGTGTTTGTGGTGTGAGACGTGTGAAGGACCCGGTGTAAAAACATAATCGACCTTTGACCTCCGTCACGTGGTGGTGGTGGTGGTGGTGGTCTTCCAGCTCCTGTAGATTTATTCTCTTATTCATTTTAGAAGTTTTCTTTGTTGAAGATGAACTTGACGTCGGTTTCTGAGTGGGACAGACACTGCTTCTCCAGAGACTTCCCCAGCTGAGGTGGACCACACAGGAAGACGCCCACTTTAGTCCTGAGGACAGAGAAAGACGTGAGACATCAGGGCGATGTAGAAGCAGCAGGCGGATCACAGCACAGAGCTCTGTGACGGAGTCTGTGTCCTGATGCTGCTCAGCTGTCCTTTCCTGTTTCTAACAAAGTCTTTTGGACAATTTAACATTAAACCTGAAAGTCTTCACTCACAGGAACAGGAAGCGTGACTTTGTTCGAACTCCCTCTGACATTAAAATCACTTTGTAATCGGCTGTTATTTGAGTTTACAGGTGTAGATAAGATAAAGTGTGAGTATTGTGTGAGTTGTGTGTCTAAAGGCCTCACCCTGGGTGCTTTGACGCAATATTGGTGAACTCATTGTCCCAGTTGGGTTTCCCGTACAGAGTCTTCTGTTTGAGCCCTGTGATTGGGTCGTTCTCGGCCTCGTGGTGAACACGGAAATGAGCCGCCTGACGAAAGAAGAGACAGAATCTGAAGGACACACGTGAAAAATGTTTGTCCATGTATAGACAAACATCCTGTGTCCTGGATGTCTCATCTGGTTCCACCTCAGCTCAAAGACATTACAGTCCTCAAACTGGACATAGACACACACACAGGGACACGAGTTTGATGTCTCCGTCATACCTCGGTCTCCTTCCAGCGGGTGAGGTAGATGTTGTAGCTCAGGAAGTCGGTCATCCCCTTCTCCGTCATCTGACCCTCCAGAGACTGCAGCAGGTCTGCGAACCACTCGAAGGCCTGCGTCTCCGGACACAGCCAGTAGAAGTAGATCTGAGGGACAAAGGGAGAGTTTATTCTCTTCATATCCAGCAGGCCAGTGGAAGGACGCCTGTTCTGGTCTGTCTCACCTTCTTGGTGAAGACCTCCTGGTTGTTCTGGATCCGTTTGTACCACACAGACTTGAGGATGGAGGCGAAAGGAGTCACTCCGATTCCTGCGCCCACCAGCATGACCACCTCGTACCGAAACACGTCCTCACTGGCCGTACCAAACGGGCCGTCGATGGCGACCCTGAGACGAGGTGGACAGAGAGACAGAGAGAGGGGGAAGGTTTAGACTGTGACAGCCGTCAGATAAATGTGGTGGATCAGAGAGTAGAACATTTCCAGCTGTGCAGAGTAAACGTACTGTCCCTCTCTCAGATGGACAGACAGAGCGTGTGCGACGCAGTGAATCATTCGTCCAGTTTCATCTCATCAAACAGAAACGTGTTTGATAAAATGAATCAAAGATCAAAACCTCACTGAAAAGCAAATCTGGAGCAACCTGCTGCTTCAGATTCATCTCGCGTTTCGCCTGAAGCGCCTAGAAAAACAACGTCTTTGTAGAATTTGAAGACGTGATCACTGTCTGAGGCTTTGTTCAACAAGTGCAGTCGAAGTGTAACCAAGTGCACAGCAAAGTGCTCTGAGGGTAGTTTGATCCGAGGCAGCAGCTGTGAATTCAGGCCTCGCTCTGTTATCGTCTGTCCTGAAGAGAAAAGCGCTGCAGCTGGATCAGCAGGGGAAACTACATGTACGCAGGGAAGATTGTTTCTGTTGTTGTGTGATTTCTACAGTTTCCTTGCCTCTGCACTGTCTCCTGAAAGGAAGAAGAATTACACACACGCACAATAAACCGCTCAGGGCTGTAAATGTGACCCCCGCTGCCAGCTTTTCAAAGCAGAGCTGGATCGAGACGGAGGGTGCAGTTAAATGCAATCACAGCCACAATTTTCCTCTTTTATCACCCACATCCCCAGCGCTCGTACTTGGGCAGATTCCAGGCCTCCTGAGTCTCAGTCTTGTCTCCTCCGCAGGCCTCGTACAGAGCCTGAGTCCAGTCCCCGACGATACGGATGTGGGCGCTGAAGTAGTCCTCCTCTGGGGCGGAGGTCAGGGTGAAGGGATGCCACTCCAGCCTGGAGATGGATGGACACTGGATGAAGACGTACTGACCCACCTCCATACTGAAGCCTTTCCTCTTCATCTGCAGCTCCAGAGTCTTGGACGGGTGCATCACCACCTGTAGACCAGGTACGGGGGTTATAGAGTTATAAATAGGATTATTTATTAGTATTAAATAACAATGAGCGATTTTTATAGTGATTATTCCCCATTTTGATGAATTCCATAGTTAGTCCATGGCTGAACCTTCACCACTGTCAGTGGAAATCTGCCAAATAGTTTCAGGGATCTCCTGCTAACAGTCAAATAAACTTAGAGCCACAGGGTGTGACGGTACCCGACCTGCTGCCTTTCAGTCACAGTCCTCGGCTCTGTGTATCCCCTCTAATCAAACTCATACTCACCTTGGTGATGACCACTTTCTGGTGGGATCGATAGATGCGGACGAGCCTCTCACACACGTAGAGAATCATGGGGCCCACCACCCACTTCCATGTCTAGAGAAAGGAAAACACACAGTGATGCTAATAACCATTGTGAAGGATGTTGGCAGCTTGTGGAGGCTGATGTGAAGTGACTGCAAACAGCTCACCATCGGTGGGTTTCCAGCGAACTCTGGCACAGCACAGTCCGACCCATTTTTTCCCCAGTCTTCAAACTGGTCAGCGCAGAGGTCTGGTTTGTTTGTCTGCAGGCTAGCAGGCGTCTGTCCTCGCACGATACGCCTGCAGTCAGAGACACAGGGAGGAATAATGTTGTTGTTGTTGTTATGCTGGACAGATGCACATGTAACTAAACTTTAGCTTTGTGGTATTTAAATGTGAATGTGTTTATTTTTTAAATTGTATATAACATAATTACTTAGATACTGCTCTCATTAGACCAGCCTGATCTGTGCTGTCTTACCCGTAGCCGTGGAACACCAGGCCGATGAAGAAGATGACGAAGAGATGGTGGGTGTACCAGAAGACCTCGAAGTACGACCTGCGGATCACCTCCATAGACGACGTGACGATGAGGATGAGGGCCAGTGTGATGGCCACGCCCGTCAGCCCGGCGATGGTGGTGAACATGACGATGGTAGGATTCTGCATCGACACACAATGTGAATTACAGGAAGAGCTCACACATTAAAACTCTTCTCTGCTGAAGATACTTGAAGTGGAAGGTGTGATCGTGAGAACATGAGCTGAAGTGTCAGTTCGAGTGCGAAGCAGTGGAAGTTTTTGTTCTGAAGTGTGAGGACTGAAAGGAGCTGAGGTGTTAGTGGGAATGTACAGACTGAATAATGACAGATGAAAGCAGTGGAAGTGTTTGTGATGAAAACAGTTTTTCATTCTGGAGAGTAAGAGACGAAGGTGAGGTCTAAAGATGAGGAGCTTTGAGCTCAGTAAAAACACTTAGTGAAATGACAGAGGAGCAGTTTTCATTTTAAGAATAAAGTGATCTGCTTTGGTAAAACGAGGATTTCATCTGTGGCAGGAAGCAGCTCGAGCACATGTTGGTCTGCTGCTCACTGAGTCATTAAATATCAGACTTTGTATGAGACGCTGTATATTTTATGTTGTGATGACACAGAAGATCTAAGATCTCATTCGTTTTTTGTGTTATGGCTTTTGCAGAGATGCATTTGGAAGCTAAATACTGTAACTGGAAAGAGGAAGTTTGTGAAACGACAAAATATTTGCAAAGACAAATATCTCCAAAGAGGAAGTTTGTCCGATGAAGTAATACAGACATTAAATTTAGCAACCAAGTGGTGGGGATTTCACAGATTTTAGTAACACAAGAAGCGTCCAACTACATGTTGTGTGACTGAAAATAAAAAAAAACAGTGAAGCAAACAAATATGAACTCGTATTCTGCAGTGACATGACTGACCGTCTCGTTGGTCCTGATGGGGTTCAGGAAGGATGCGTTGTCTCCGGTTCCGATTTCAGAGAGGATGAAGGGCAGGAAGCTGCTGTTTCGGTTCAGCTGGGCGTCCATGAAATACTCAAAGTTAAACAAGTGTGCAACGATGTGCACGGCTGCAAGCAGGACAGTAAGGAGAGGGACATGAAGACGAGTCAGTGCAGTACACACAGAAACAGAGGTCTGTTCCCCACATGAACAACACACTGCATTGGTTTGAAGTCTGTGAAGTGAGGGAACCACCTGCAGTCTGACACCTTCATAAACCTGCTGCTTACCTGTATGGAAGGCGATCATATAAGCCACCAGTTTGTGGAAAGTGAGGTTTCGGTCCAGCTGACGAGCGGCCGTGCGGCTGCAGTACTGAGAGCAAATAGGAAAGACTAATACGTTAATGTTACATTAATGAGCTGATTAACGATGAGAACAAGAAAAACAGTGAAGAGTGTGTTCTTCAGGTAAATTCACTCGTCTGAAACTAACAAAGCCTGCGGAGAAAACCTGGGTGTTTTCGTGGATACCTGGATGGAGCCGCGCAGGAAGGACAGGAGGTTTCTGCAGACTGGCAGCAGGACGAGCATGCAGTTAAAGTTGAGGCAGGCGGCAGGAGCTCTGGCCCAGGGCAGGGCATGCTGATGAGAGAGTGGGGGAGATGTGATGTCAGGTATGATGTGAAACGGTGTGATGGTTTCTCTGCGGTGCAGGAACATGGCTGTGTCTGTAGATAGATGCTGGTGAGAGTGCACCTGCCCAAACCCTCACCACTGTGGCTTACCTTAACAAATAACTGACGCTCATATTATCTTTCACCTCAAACCTGAGTCCTGACGCCAGAATTACCTCAGCCTCGCCTCTCTAATGTTAACATCTGGAGTTTTCAGATTTCTTTGTGCTTTGAGGGATAAAAACTGTGACGAAGCACAGAACAGCAGAACAACTGTTCCTTATTTCTCTTCATATTTGGTCCCATTAAATACAGAATAAGCACAAATACAGCAGAAAGCAGAGCCTCTGTGTTTCACTTCTGCTGGCGTGGAGCCAGCTGTGCAGGCTGTGGTATTGACTCAGTGTGTCATGAACCCAGCTGTGACCGCAGAGAAAACCTGAAGCCTGACGTCAGACCTCCTCCCTCCTCTCTGTGGAGGTGTGATGGCAGACACGAGGCCGTGCAGGCGAGGTGAGATCAGTGCGGGCGTGGGCGAGTCTGTCGGCTCTGAGGTGAATTTGCTGTACAGCACCATTCAAACCCACAGAACTTTATTCTAACAGATCCAAACAGTGACCAGAGGAGCAGCTTTCTGTTTTTATAATGAATATTAACATCATACAGTTTTAACTGAAGCAGGCAGGTTTCCAGTGTATGCTGTATATATGTCATATTAAGATTTTAAAGTGATGTCACAGTGATCAGTCCAGGGATCCCACGGTATTAAAACATGTGAAAGAAATTTCAAATTAAACCAAATCGAACAGGAACTAAATCATTTGAAAGTGAAAGCAGTCAGAGATCAGAGATCTGGAAACATTATATTCTGTTTGATATCATGATCATCAAACATTCACATTTCAGACGCTGGAACCAAAGACCTGATGATTCGTTCATGGAAACAGCTGCAGATGAATTGTCTGTGTACTGATCTATTGATTGATCCAGCTCTGTATAGTCCAGCGTCTGTTGTTAAAGCCGTTTGATGCGGTTAGTGATGGGGACGTTAGCAGCTGCTGCATCGTGAGGAACTGAAAAAGACCAGGTCCTGTTTTTGGAAATGACTCGTTTCATATTGTCTTAAAACATTAGTGAGTTGCAGTTGAATTAGATGGGTTTTACTCCAGTTAGTGAAAAGTGTAAATGTAAATCTGATGATCATCTCTGATGCTGCAGGTCAGACTCACCCCGAGCAGCACCCTGGTGTAAAACCAGCGCTCCACCAGGAAGGCCATGTAGAAACGGACGAACAGGTAGGCATTGATCCCCAGCCATACCAGCTGTAACACACACCCAGACACGTCAGGCTGAAGGCAAACTACGCTCCAGCAATTCAACACTCGCTCATAATTCATGAATGATCAGCACAGATTAGAATAAACCACATCTTTAATTCTAATAAATCAGTTTTATAATGTTTACGGACACCAGCAGAATCACAGCAAAATCACACAGTCTGTCTTCTAACTGCATCTTCCTAAACATTCCCACCTTTAACCGAGTCAGAAATCAAAGCTGTGCAGCAGGATGCAGGTTTATCAGGTTATACATAAAAAATGAAGGATCACTAATTAATCTGAACCTTAGAAACTGAGCAACGTTGTGATTAAATCATATATACTCACAATGACAAAGGTGGAGAGTCCCTCATTGGCAGCAAAGTTCCCCATGATGAAAAGTGCCTCTGAAACGGTGTGTGTGGAGGAGTGTGTGTTAATGTGATAATGTAGAAGGAAGCAGGAAACGGTGAAGGAGCACAGTAAAGGGTGCAAGGGACTGATTACTCATTTTGTAACCTTAGCTTGAAGCGAATAAGGAAGTGACCCTTCAGGCTTTTTCAGAGGGAAGGTCTGTCGTCCCACAGCTGCTGGTTTCCTCCTCATTCATCCCTCCGATCGGAAAATCCACAGACAGTCTGAAAGGTTCCTCACTGTTCTGACTGCTGGTGTTTATCAGTTAGTGAAAACCAGAGAAAAACATTCAGAGTTTCCCTGAGCCCAAGAAGACGTAACGTCTTCACATGTCTTGTTCTGTCCAAACAACAGTCCAAACCCAGAAAGACATTCAGTTTAAAATGATGTGAAACGGAGAAAAGCTGCAGCTCATCACAGCAGAGAAGCTGGAGGCAGAATATCTGACATTTATTCCCTGATAAATGATCAATAACTGTCTTTCACTATTGTCATCAGGCTGCACAGTATTTTCTTTTCAAGAGCGAGGACATGTTTTCTTTGTTGTTGTTGTGCCGTGGACCTTGACGTCTGATGGCAGCATTATACGTCCCATACCTTAAACCCCTGGAAAACATTTCTCCATGACTGTGACGTGAATTTCTTTCTAATGAAATGTTCACAATGAGAAATTATGAAACAGGCCAACAGTTTGTGCAGAAATCCTGCCCAAGATTTAGTATTATTTATTTTCCCCTCTGTGTAGGACACGTTTTATCATATTCATATTTTATGCCAGCTGTAAAGTAAATAATCAGCAGTGTTGACATAGTTTTCTGCTTCTGTTTATTATTCTAATCTGCCGAGCACAGTCAGACTCCAGGTCTCTGACTGGGCGCTGTATAAATAAAAGTGAACTGAACTGAATTGAATCTGCTTCTCAGCATTGACGGGAAAGTTGAAAATGCAGCTCAAACCCTGACAAATCAAAGATGCTCAGAACAGGAAGAGGAAGGATCAGGGCCGCTGGTCGACGCCCTCCTGTCACAAGCAGCAGTTGTTGGGTCGTGGATGTGTTAACGCTCAGGTGATGGTTGAGGAACTTGAGACTGGATGGTGACACTGTGAGTTTGAGGCAGAGGAAGTGGCAGATTTCTAAATGTGAAGTAAAACAGAATATTAATTGCCTCATGCTTCCTGTTTCAAACTAAAGTGCAGAAAGGGAAACACCTGAAGCACAAACTGAACGTGGTTCACAGCAGAACAGAAAAGCATGTGCAACGTTAAACAAGCACAAAACTAAAGTGTTTTACTTTTTGATAGAAGATGGTTTCTGATCATCCCAGAGGGATGAACAGCTGCTTCATCAGCTGCAGAGGCTTTTTGTTAAAAATAATAAATGACAGAACATGTGAAGTGTTGGATGCGATCAGGGTCACCATCTTTAAGTTTTATCTGGCTTTAAAAACGAGGCCTACAGCACTGAAAGAGCTGCATCAGTTCAGATCTGACTTTCACTCAGGGATTATTGTCAATCAGATCACTGCTGATTGTCCCCCGGGATTTAATGTTGTAGATTATATCACAAGCATTGAGCTTAAATCCAAAAATGGCGAGCACGATGTCTGTGGGATGAGTGAACGCGCAAAGCTCCAGGAAATGACTGCCGGGCTGCCGCTGAGCAAGGCACCGGTCCCAGTGTTAGAACTCTGCCTGGTGCCCAGTGAGCTCTGGTGATAGCTCCAGTGATAGTTTGCTTTGTTTCTGTGGATGTGTGTGTGATGTGTGTGTGTCTGAAATGTGTTTTTAATAATAATTTGAAAGCTTTAAAATCCTAAAAAGAATCAGATTCAGATCAGAGGACACAAAGGACAGTGTGTCAGAGCGTTACTGCCACCTAGCAGCAAACAGAGGAGCCACTGATCATAGAGAAGTAGGAGACGGACTGATCAGAGTCCTCTGAAGGACACAGTCAGTGTCTGTCTGTGGGACAAATGTTGATTTGCCATTAATTTCATTTCACAGTGATTCAGACAGTGAAGCATGAAAAATAATGATCTGAGACAAATGAAACGGTTTTAATTCATCGAAGATAAACGTGTGTGTGTGTGTGTGTGTGTGTGTGTGTGTGTGTGTGTGTGTGTGTGTGTGTGTGTGTGTGTGTGTGTGTGTGTGTGTGTGTATGTATGGTATAGTATTGGACTCATTCTGTCACATCTCGTGTTTGTCACTCTGCCATTAAACTTCAACCTTGTTCAGTCTGAATAATGTATTTTCCCCATTCGCTTCCACAACCATCTGTCTGCTTGTTCGACACCACCAGAGACACACACACACACACACACACACACACACACACACACACACACACACACACACAGAGTATAGATGTACTGTATGAAACCTAAATGCAGGCCTGTGTATCCTTGTATTTGACGTGTCTGTGTCACTGGAGGTTGTTGGGATTGTTTTGTGTATTTGTTTCAGTGTTTCTGTATTTTTCTCTTTTCTGATTTCTCACCCTGACCTGCACCTGTCAGACTGTCCTCTTGGACAGAATGTGTGAGTGTGTGTCTGATGTCAGATCCCTCGTCCTCTGCTTCCGTCTCGCTGCTTCAGACCGTTCTTGATATTTTCTCTGGCTGTAACAGTAACATGGCAGTGACCCCGCTCCCCGCAGCAGTGAGACAAGCTCCTTATGGAAAATGTCAGAAGTTGACCTGCGGTGGAGCATAGCAGCATATGGTGAACGATAAAGCAGCTGAAGGTGAAGGTTAGAACAACACTCGCCCGCTGTGTAATTTAGACAAAAGGACTTCTAGTGATTTTCCCTCCTAATCTGGGGGAAGGGATTAGATTAAATCTGTTGCATAGCGACTGTGACATCACCACCGACCCATTTCACAATGCATAATCACAAAGTGCTGCGGTTTCTCCTTTACATGGAGGACGATGCAGCTGAAGCCTCATCTGTCAGGGTCTCTGCAGGATTCACCAAACTCAATTCAAGACTTTTCAAAACCTTCTCAAACAGGAAATGAAACAGAAAGTGAATTATTCATTGAAACACGAGTGTAAAGACATTTATATATATTTCTGTTAGAACGTCTTAACACCAAGCATGCCATTCAGCCGTGAGGATTTCCATCAGTCCCATATGAACAGGACAAACTCGAAGGAGGAGGACAAAGTGGAGGAGCAGAAATCAGACCACCGTACTGACACTGAAGAGAAAGTTGTTTGCCTCACAGACACAGCAGTTGCTCAGATTTGGGAGCAGATATTGCCAAGCTCCAGGCCGCTGTGAAGGAGGCCAAAGACCAGCTGGAGGCCCAACATCAGGAGTCCAGAAAAGTCCTGCAAGCCGAGGAGCAGGACTGGGCCGAGAGGGTGGAGGAGCTGGATAAGAAGCTTAAAGAAGTGAGCAGCAACAGGCGCAGGAAGAGGAACTGGTTAGTCAGGATGTTCGTGTGCGGCTGTGGACGGGGCTGCAGATTTCATACCTTTACTCTGCTACTGCTCAGAGGGACATTTCTGTGGCAGCCGTAACTTTAAATACATCCACCTTTATATTCCAGATGTTTGAGCAGTTTCATTTCCCTCTAATCTCCTCAGATTATCCAACATTTCATTAAACTGACAAAGAAAAACAATGAGAACAACGTTCTCCCCCCTCCTTCACATCAGCTCACAGTTAACCGCCTGGTTGCTTCCGTCGCCGCATCCCGGGCTGTGGATCCGTGTGATGAATCATTCAGAGGAGGAGGATGCACTCCAGCTAATTCGAGTCATGCCTCCTCGCTCCGGGGCACTGAGCAGTCATGCTGTTCTCATTGGTAAAACATCAGCGAGGAGACAGTGAAGGAGCAGAGCGGCGTACACTCCAGGCCTCGCAGCACGGGAACCAAACAAGCCGCTCTGGACAATAATCTGATTATTGCCGTCTCTGTGGGGCAAAGCAAACACTGATCTGAGGTGACTGCTCTTTCACACGTCCTGTGAGGCAGACTGCGCTGCTGCAGGACCCAAAACGTCCGAAAACACCATCACAACATGCAGAGATGCATCCCGAAACAAACTGTACATGACCATGGGCTCTTTAAGACTTTATTGTCTGCACTGCTTTTTATAGATTGGAGTTTTTGGCCCATTAAAAGCTTCTAAGCATAAAGAATATATTCCCTGGGGGGGTCATGTGATTGGCTGAAAGATTCTCTCTTGTAAAATGAAAAGATTTCCATCAGGGCATTTAGAAAAAAGTCATTCTTGACTTGGTGTGTTTTTTACCTTTTATCATAAGACTGACTCTGGATGAATGAAGTATTTCATAATCTTGATTTTTTTTTTTTTTTTTTTTTTTTTGTTTTTGGCAGTAACGGTCTTCCATACAGCCTCCAGCCGCGCAGAGCAGTGTCGACGCAGGGGGGCGGTTCGGTTCAGAGATGGGAGGCCCGGAGCTCCAGCTGGTGTTTAGCTCATGACGCGGGATCAGGTGGAGGAAAATCTCCTTACAGAGGAGAGGGGACAGAAAAATACAGGGGAGGCAGTGAAGGCAACACTGCGCTGCCAGAGCACCAACTAACACCGCAGCGCTATCACCAGCTCCGTCACCCGGACAACAGGCGGCATCGACCGGCTACCTGTCCCGGTGTGGGTCTGTGTTTGAGGAAGCACCTTCCAGGAATCTGTGGAGCGGCAGCAGGCGGATCTCTAAGGGGTTTATTCTGAGGTAAGACGGATTCATTTCTTATAATCTGAACCGTGACCGCAGAGCGCTCGTGCACAGGTGCGCCTCATGAATTAAAAGTTGTGAATCATGTTTCCTAAATTAACGAGGGGACAAGTTAACCAGGAGCATCGCGCATGGACGGTGAATTCAGACAAAGAATAAATTAGTTAATGAATTTCCTGAGTAAACAAAGTGCAGACTGGTTTTCAGGCAGGTCGGAGCAGGTCTGAGCACCTGCGGTGGACACCTGTTGAAGACGCGTTTCAGAGGAGAAATAGGGACAATCCACATGTCCACAGCTTTTTGTTTTCTGTCTCACGTCTTTTCCGTCCTCTAACACGCTGCACAGCAGAAACCCGGAGTAAGAATGTTTGTCCTCCACCTGCTTCCCGCACCATTCACTCCGTTTTCTAAACATATTTGCTCATCTTGAGTTTTAGAGTAATCTGTGCAGGCAGAGGAAAAGCTGCTGCACAGGAGCCTTGCACAAAAATAGGATTTAACTTTGAAGTTTTGTACAGGTCCTGTCCAGAGGTGTGTTCAGGAGACTCTGGTCAATGTGCGGGAGAAAGATTAGAATCTAAACAATAAACTTCAGTGGAGTTCAGTCCAGTTTTAATAGACAGTTTAAACATATTTTCAGTCCTTCTCAGTTCATCTCCATTAAATCCTCTCATTCTGGCTCAAACCACACTCTCTGTTCGGGTCCTGCTCAGATTCCCTCTGTAAGATAAGAATGTCCAGCACTGTGCAGGATGCACCGGATTGGAGTGTTTGTTATTTCATCTGAACACTGAAAGTCTGATTTATGTTGCTGCTGCTGAACCAAATTCTGTGACTCAAAGGAGAATTTCAGCTGCACTCGTCCTGCAGATGTTTCCATGTTTCCAGCTGCTGTGGATTTTCAGATGAGCTCTCCGTGTTTGCTGGTGTGTTTGCTGGTGTCTGTGCACAGCACTAACACAGCACCTGTTGATCTGCTCAGTGTTTTTGGTCCTTTTTGGTATAACTGATCCTTTAGCATCACAGAAATCACAGCTGACCACGGAGGCTGATGTGGTTTGATCTGAATGAGGCGTGTGGTCCAGCGATGGCGGCTGCAGGAGGTTTCAACCCAAACGTTTTTCCTTTCATACATTTAATGAAAAACATTTAGTTTGACTTTGCCACCACAGATAATGTGTGTGTCACCAGAGGACAGAGGACGTTTGCCCTCCCACCCAGTGCTAACTACACTTCCTCTGTGCCCACATGTGTTGCCATAGATAAGAATTGTGAATTTGGACACACCTCGCACGCACAGAGGTAAACGAGTTGTTTTCTGTGTTGTAGTATTTTTTTACACTGTGGACCAGTTTGCTTTCTGTGGCTGGTTTTTGTGTTGCGTGTTGTAGGCGTGGATGTTTAATGACACGGCCACCCTGCTCCTCGGACTCTGCTGGACGAAGGCAGGTTGTGGAAGCCCAGGTGGTGTAGACTGACGCGTTTGATAACCAGCAGCCTTTACAGAGGATTTTGTTGTTGTTAGTGTCAGACGGTGACTGATGGGAAGTCTGACTGCAGGGACCTGCTGGTGCTGAGGTTGCTGCAGGTCTATGAATGAATGCACGGACTCTGCAGACCATTAACAGTCTGCTGTATGTAGTTTACCTTGTGAAGTTAAAGTTTAAGGCTTTGAGATGAACTCTGACCTTTCAGGCTGATGCTGTCCTTTAAATAAAGGCTTAGTCTTACTCTGTAGCACCAACCTGTTGTGTTGCCAGTGACGTGTGAACAGGATGAAGATGGAAAATGTTATTTTTAGTCCAGTACAGTTTTGGGCAGTTGAATCCAGTGTGAATGCACAGTAGCAGATTTAAAGTAGATTTAAAGATGTCGCCCAGAGAAATTCTCCGGTGCTTTATCGACCTAACAGATGGTTAAAGGAGAAAATAATTGGCAGAATAATTGTAAACAGTTGTTCGGTGCAGCCTCAGGTTAGAGCCCTGCCACGAGCAGCTGTGGGAGGGTTCGTGTGTGATGGCAGATCTCTGAGGTCTGACGGTGACGGGTCATGGAGTAAAAGGCAGTTAAAGCTCAGCACTCGTTGGTTTGCCGCCTCCATTTTGTTCAGAACTCTGGAATCCTGTTGATGAAAGCATGAAATCAGCATGTAAGGGACGAGAGAAGCAGCAAGTTTAACATTAATGTTGTACAGTACTTCCTGTCTGCTGCACAGTGGAGCGGAAAATCCATTTAAACACATACATTTAGTACTATATGACCAATCGTGTGTCATATGACCCTTAGCATCATATGTTCATTATGTGAGCAGCCCAGGCGAAGCTGCAGACGTCTTGTTTGTCTCTGCACAGGCCTGGACAAACATCATTTCATTACACTGAGACTGAGAATGCAGAAGACACTGCACATTAGTCCAAATGGTTCTGTTTTAAAGTTCTAATCCTTAAGATTTCAGTGCCGGCTGCTTTGGTGACACCTGTGGTTGCTGCTGGTAACTGCAGCATCTGGGACCAACGGGACTTATGTTTTTACATCATCTATATATCCATATATTTATCAGATATATATTGTGTCTTTGAGGTGTGGACTGTGTGAGTGTCAGTAACCCCTGGTGTTGACCCTGTGTCCAGCTTTGGTCACCTTCAGCACCTGGGTCTGTGACCTGAGTTCCTTCAGTCCTGTGCAGAGAGTCGGCGCTCAGCGGTGATGGTGTTACATTCAGAGCGAAGCATTGTCCGTGATGTTTCAGTGTCAGCATGTTCTTCATATGATAACTGTCTGTTAATCAGTAACAGGTCAGCGTGGACACAGGATTATAAAACACTGCAGTGTTTATGCCAAACATGACACGTGACTCCCTGTGGATCGAATGCTCCTGTCTGTTCAGATCTGTGTTTCCTGTCTGTGTGTGTGTGTGTGTGTGTGTGTGTGTGTGTGTGTGTGTGTGTGTGTGTGTGTGTGTGTGTGTGCGTGTGTGTGTGTGTGTGTGTGTGTGCGTGCGTGTGTGTGTTGCCTGAGGCGCTGTGTGAGCTCTGATGGGTGGATGCTCTGGCCGCTGCTGGAGTGGAGCTCCAGAGCAGCGTACATCCTTCAGATAAGACTTATCACTGCTGGGTCTGCACAGGACGGTTGAAGTCGTGGTCACAAAGTCCAACACAGTGTCTGACAGAGACGTCTCGTTGCTGTCTTATCCTCACGAGTGAAAACAGTCTGAACGTTTGCTGGAAGGAGTAGTGTGACATTGTTTGAGTGCATGGTGGTCGGCCTCACACACAGTGTGTGACAGACCACTGCTGCTTCGCCTGAACTTCAGAACAACACAGGACCAGCTCAGGCAGCTCGGGAGGTTTTTGGTTTAAGTTTGGTTCCTCAGGTGATTCTGATGAAGTGTGTTCACTGGAAACCTTTGACTTGACAACAACAAGTTCTGTTGGTCACTTCCCCGATTACGTTTCTGAACTGTGTGTTTTAGTCCTGTAGAGAGCGTGTTTGTTCTGTCGTCAGTCTGATGGGGATAATTCGCCTGCATGTCACCAGGATCCATAAACTTTCTCTCTTTTGAAGTGACTTCATTGCCATAAAGTGATTCCTGTTTGTGTGTTGGGATTTAATTGGAGCCTTTGTTGTTAAAGGTCAGAGACTGGCCTGTGGGGACGGCGCTGTGATGAAACTGCAACAGCCTTATCTCTTATTTTAAATAGCTTTTTAAATGTCTGCTCTCTCAGGGTGAATTTCTCCGTCTCCCCTGACGACTCTCAGTTGAGGACATGTGAGGACAAACAGTTTTATTAATCAGAGTTTTGCAGACATGATTCCAAGAACAGAACTTCATAGAATCATTTAATTATTTTCCAATGAATGAGTCGGTGTTGTGGTTACGTCGGAGCAGCTTCAGCTTCTGATCCCGGTGTGTCATTTAAATGAACCAAATTGTGTTGAGTTGTGTTGTGGTTTGAGCAGCTGACTCCTTCCTCCACCTGTGGCTCAGTGTGTCTCTGACTCGTCTTCAGCAGAGACTCACACACAGCGGCTCTGCCTTTCTGCAGCCGTTGTGTGTTTTTGGTTTTGTTTTGTTGTTTTGGAGTTGAGGCATCAATTGATCCAAAGCGAGAAAATAAAAGCCTGTACAGTCTGAGTCAACACACAAGAATAATAAGAAATAAATCAATAAATAAAAATTGTCTTTTTAAAAACTGTCAATCAAATAACCAGACGGCGGGTAAATAACCAGACAGATGAATTTATTGAATCACATCATGAATTCAAACAGTAAGCTTCTATTAAATCAACGAGCTGTTGATGCCAAAGATTAAAAATGGCTGACAGTGATCAGACTAGTTGCTGATTTGTACACCTGGGCACAGGTGCATGAAGCAGCACACATTCCTCCTGTCTGATTTCCACTCCCACGCTCGTCTGTAATTAGATGTGGACACACACTGATCACCTGCGGGCACGTCCTGCTCCACCTGTCTTCAGACCTGTTAATGAAAATAAGAGCAAACTAAAATATTTTCAATGATTTTTCAAGTTGCTAAGGTTTTTCACACACGGCTGTGATTTATGTTTCCACTGAAAGTGGTTAAAGATTAAATGAGATGTTTGAGGGAAGGTTCTTGTGTTCGTCTCACAGATTAGTCTGATCACAGTACACAGTAATCTGTGTGTGTGAATCGGCATGTGTGTGCGGTGCACGGCGCGGTGTGTCCTGCCGCGGCGTCTCTTGGCGTTGAGCCTCAGGAAGCAGTCGTATAGATTTCCCTGTCAGCCCGCGGGTCATCAGAAACCTTTCCAGCGGGACCTCGCTCCTTTCAGACGGCGGGGCACAGAGATGGGAATTGATCAGCCGCTGCATGGGTACGGAGCTGGTCGTCACGGCAACAGGTAAAGCAGGTGTTGTGATTGGCCGTTGAGGATCAGATAGTGAGGCAGAGTGATGCTGCGTTCACATATCAGATGAACCTTTGAGAAATGGGTCGGACGTCAGTTGTTAGAGCTGTGATGGTATTTCTACAGCTCGTTCCTGCTGATGGTCGTTGGCTCCAGCTGCTCGAGGGTTTAATCATCTTAATTAAGTTTTCTGGAAAAATCCTGAGAAACCTGGAAACACAGAGGACTTCTGGCCTTTTTATTTGTAATATTTTTTTAGTTAAACAGCTACAAGTCCATTAATGTCCTGAGATGACTCGAGTCCAGTGTCCAGTTTCCAGGAAAGTCTCCAGGACAGGACTTTGTAGTTTAGTACTAATTCATTAATTGAATTCCACAGAATTTAAATGTATTAAAACCAACTAAGCTTTGAGACCTTTGTAAGACCTGTTGAGACTCCAGCTAATGGGTTAATGACTTGATTTCTAAAATTGATAAATAGCATTTTGGAAAGTATTTAGGGTCAGAGTCACCGGAGGCTAAATCCAGCTCAGCACAACAAAGACTGACTTGTTGACACAGAGCGACTTCCTGTCCGTCCTGCGGAGACACCTAGAGACCTCCCACCACAACAGTTTTACTCGTCCAAACCTTCATAGCTTTCCAGATATTTTTCAAATTCATAAAGAATAATTGGATCAAGCTGTGACGCATGATGGTTCAGTAACTCCGAATTCATGGCCTTCAGCATTCAAATACCTTTGTCACTGGAGAGATGTGTATAGGTTGCGTTTAGGTTTTTGTGCGTCCTTCAAGAAAATGATTTCACTGAATTTTTTCAGGTTGAGAATATTTAGTTCAGAAAATGAGCAAGAATTCCTCTTTTTAACAGTAGTGCAGGTTATATAATGTTCAGAAGGCGCAGCAGTGACTAACAGGGTGGCGTTGGTTTATTTACTCATGGTTTCATCTAGTTTTGTCTGTCAGAGTTTGCATGTGGCCTAATGAAAAGAGCAAAGACTGGAGGGGAGGGTGGATTGATGTGTGCTGTGAGATGCTGTTGGTGAGTTATATAAAAAAAAAGCGTGTTAAATCTGCTGCTGAACAGCAGTGAATGGACCCGGCCGCGACGTCACCTGTTTTCAGTTTGAAATGGAAAACACACATTTTGTTTGTGAGTTTTATTGTAGTAGAGGAGGTGGAGCTGTTTGTCCTCGAGATGTTTCAGCCGTGAACTTTGAACCTGCAGCTGGACGTGGCTGTTTCTGGTGATGGAGATGAGGCTGTGTCCTTCTGTCAGCATTCAGTGTCCTGATGCTGCAGTGCGTTAGTACTGTGTGTACTGTGTGTGCACGTGGAGTGTGAGTCCTCAGCCAAGAATCCTGTGGCTGCCAAAGTCCTGAGTCTATGAAAGGATGGGATTTTCCTCTCGTACACCTTTAACGTTTTATTTTGAACCTTCGGTCTGTCCACATCAGTGCCGTGGGATGCATTGTTGGTGTTATTAGGGTTCAAGGACGTGGAGATGTACAGCTGATAAAAGGTTGCATAGATGAGCTTTCTAAGAGCACACCTGGTCACCTTTGTATCAGGAGTTAGAGTTTGGCCACGTGCTCTGTGGATTACAGGCCAACTAAAGAGTAATCACAAGTGTAAACAGTTATAATCCAGCTGGGTGTTATCTAACTTACACCCCAGTTATGGCTTTAATGACACATTAAGCTGCATGCTGAGTCATTATGGCCACAGTAAAACATCCCTCTGAGCTCAGAGCAGCGGCACACAGCCTCCTCTGTATTTCCAAAGCATGAATGAAAAGCAGTGAGTCCGAGGAGCAGTCACATGAATGCGGCCTGTGCGGAGCTTCACCCTCCGGCTGCTTAAATCATTTCTGTGTAACAGGAAATGGTGAATTAGCTAATAAGCTGGAGGAGCAGTGAAGAAGTCTGAAGGAAGTTTGCTTCTTTCATCAATAAGTCATCCTGAAGAAAACACGTGATGGCGGCCACAAGCCGCCATCACGTCTTTCAGTGGGTTGTGATTTTGGTTGGTTGTTGACCTTTGGCCTTGCGGAGCAGTCAGTTTGGCGTGAGGAGTGACGGGTGGCAGAGGTCCGAGCCGTCCTGATCTCTCTGCTGTCATCGCTTTGTGTCCGGTCGTCTTGTGCCGCTGTGTCCTGTCGGTGTGTCAGGGTGAGCTGGGGCTTCCAGATAAAACCAGGCCTTGTTTTTAATCCTCAGCTCCTGTAAGATCAGAGCAGGGATTATTCGCTGTGATTGTTGTCCCAGCGCTGGAGGATCGAGCTGCCGCTGTTTGCATGCCAGCTCAGTCGTCCTGCTCCTCATGAGTGCAGGCTTTAAAACCCCTAAGCTGCCATGTGACTTCATTACTTCCACCAGAGAGGAGTCTTTTGTGCTGATCGTTTACATAAAGCTCTTTATTGTTTTCTCATGTTGTTTTATGTCAGCTGCTCCTGTTCCTGCTCGACACAGCTGGAAACCAGCGGCTCTCAGTCCTCAAATCCTCCGCTGAAGGAAAAGCAATGAGACAGCAGAGAATTATCCGAGTGCATAATGACTCAGCCTTTACATGTATGTAGATCAGATGACAGAAGAAACATGTGATGGAAGGAAGAACATCAGGAAGAAAAGAAAGAACAGGTAAAATGAAATGAGGAAAAAAGGAGGAGGGAAAGAAAGAAATTAGGACAAAAAAATTAGGAAGGATACAGGAAAGGAGGAAGATTGAAAGGAAGGGTGAGGAAAGGATAGAAATAAGAAAAACAGAAGAAGGGAGGGATAGACTGAAGGAAAAGAGGGAGGACAGAAGATCAAAGGGAAGTAGTGAGAGAATAAATCAATAAAGGAAGGAAGAGTAGAGCAAAGGAAAGAAACAAAGGACAGATGGAAAGAGAGAAGAAGAGGAGGAAGCTGCCGGCTGCAGATGGTGGACAGAGAGATAACCACAGCTCAGACTGAATCATGGGAGATCGAGGGTAAAGACACTCGATCAATCAGATCAACAAATTAAATGAGTTAATCAGGGATTTTTCTGCTCACATTCAGCCGGCGGAGTGTGTGAGACCGTCAGGACGGGACGCTGACATGTCACACAGGTGATATAAGCCCCTGATCTGAGCTCATGCTTTTTATCTGATGCTCTTAATGAGAGACTTAAAACACCTGAGGATCAGAGGATCAGTGCCACGCTGTGCGATGGACAGCAGCTGCAGTCAGCTGTGTGTGTCCTCGCTCAGGTGTGCAGTCCTCTGATGAGACACGACGTTCATCCACCATGCAAGGCTGCGTCTCCAACTTCAGGGCTTCAGGACTGAACTTGGCATCAGTTACGTGAACGGATCCATAATGTAATTGATTCTTTGTTCAGATATTTCCAGGGACGTTTTCTCACTTCAGTCTTATTGAACACAGCTGCACTGATCTGGGTTCACATCTGTCCCCATCACCGGGCCGAGAGACACGGAGAGACTTTAAAATAACCAAAACAAAAAAAGAGAAACTAACACTTGTATGACTGTGGATTGTGGAACAGCGGATCCTAACGTGTGTCCCTGACTCTCTGAGCTCTGGCCTGACGTGCTGCACATGCTCAGTAGCCTCTGACGGAGTAGTTCAGTGGACTAAGCTGATTAGTTTAATGAGCTTTCAACAGAACCTTAAAGCCCACAGATCTGAGTCTGATGAGCAGGAGACTAATTCATGTTGAGGGACCTGCTCTGTCCCACTTCACATACTCATGCTGTACAGTCTGTGCTGGACACTTCCACACTGACTGTCATGGTATACTGTCCGATAAATCAGCTGGCTCATAGGAACATAATCAGATCTTAGCTGAATGAAATGTATTAGACTGATCCAGCTTCAGCACGGTCATCAATCACTCACTGACTCACACACACACACACACACTCACACACACACACACTCACACACACACACACATGCTCACGTTTACCACCTGCAGCTTTATGTGATGTACACACCAGTGCTTTCATATCATTGTCCTCCATTTTAAAATGCTTTAGGTTAGAATCAGAGACACAGTTCACATTTAAACACAGATGTCATGGTTCTAAATAACAGTTTATTCATGTTGGTGCTGTCAGACATGGACCTGGTGGTGCTATTTCTTCTGTGGGAGGAGGTTGAATTATTCTCTCTGTCCACTTATCTTTGGGTCACATGTCCCTGCTGGTGGACTTCATCACATGGAGACCAGACTTTCCCACAATGAGCAAAGCACTGTGGGATCATGCGGTGTTGTGGGGGGGGTTTCTGGGCCTGGAGCTCATGTGTTCATGTTGTTTGTTTGTTTGTTTGTGTTGACAGGTTGACAGGAAGCGGCAGGATGCTGTGGCTGCTGCTCTGTCTGCTTCCTCTGGTGGGCTGCAGCCGGATCATCGCTCAGGACGTCACTTCCAAAGAAAAACACAGCTACGGCGAGTCTGAAGGTGCGAATCTTACTTTTTACTTCATGTTCCAGTGAAACCCTCCAGATCTGTGCACAGAATCACAGCGTGGCATCTGCTCTTTTTAGGACACTTGTGTAGAAGTTTTTGAAGAAGCTGCAGGAATTTCTTTTTCCCGCCTTTCCATCTTTACAGTTTAGTCTCGATCCATCAGCTGATTGATTAGCAGCTTCCGAGCTGATTAAATTAGCTGATTGTATTCTCATGATGCCTGAAATGAAAATCAAATCACCAACTCCAGATGTTTTTGCTGAGCTTTAAACCTCTGACCCTGCATCATGTTTGGCTGAACCTGGACCAGGTTTTTGTTTCTCTGGTGACAAACGTACAGTTTTAACTTTAGTTTGTTTCAGCAAGAGAATTGGATGAAATGCTGAAAGTGTAATTAGGCAGTAGTTCTGTGATCCTGACAGCGTTTGGACTCAGGGCGGGACATTGATTTTTGTCTGAATACAGCAGATTGTTAAAATCAAGAAATGATGATAAAAAGCATGAATGACCTTATCAGCATCAGCACGAGGAGGGAAGGACCTGACGCTCAGTTGAATGCACAGCTCATGTGACTCGAGTTTCTGTGGAGTTGACATTTACTGACAGGAGGACAAACGTCTGGTGTCGGTCGTTTCATGAGCTGCTGACTTCATTACATTTAACGTTGGACTAAAAAAAGCTTCAGTGTTTACAAGATAAACGAGTTCACGTCTTTAAATAATCCAAAGGTAACAGCGAGCTCTCTGATGTTCGGTGGATGGATGCACAGCTTTGACTTTGGCCTTCATGTTGGGCTGGGTTTAAAGAAACCAGCAGCAGCTGTCAGACCTTTGTGGGCTGTTTGAACGTTTATCTGCTGATTCCTCTCTCGTCCATGATTTCAGCTGGTTTGAGTCAGTTTGCAGCCTCTCGGCATCATCACAGGTACATGCATGGGCCCTGTGAGCGCTTCATTAACATACAATCAGAATGAATCTGCAGATTTGCATGGTGGTAAGCTCGGGCGGGAAATATGGTGCTGCATAATTAACCCTGGTTGTTGTTGTTGCCACAGAAACGACACGTTCAAGGGTCATTTTCTTGCAGCAGCTCAAGTCAGTAAATTTCACTTAAATTTTAAGGCCATATAGGAGAGTGACAGAGTTGTTCAGTGCTAACACGGTGTCTGTTTTACAGCGTTTAGCATCACTTTCCTCCAGAGCTCGCTTCCACCTCTGTCTGCTGCCTGTGTGTGTGTGTGTGTGTGTGTTTTTCTTCCAAATGTTATTTATGCTTTTGATAATGAAAACAGTTGATGTTCATTTTGACAAATGTCACAACGACTGAGCTCGTTGGTTCGATGCCCTCGGTCTAAGCGCCAGTAATTGGCTTCCAGTTAGTCAGTGTGGCCGGGCACATTATTTCAGGTCCAGATGTCTCTCTGTCTGTCTCTGTTTTGACATCAAGCGTCTGTAGCTGCTTGTTTCATAAGCGCTTCGTCCTCCCGACTCCACAAATTGCAGAGCTGCAACTGTCTGAGCTGCGCAGCAGGAGTTACACAGAACACAAATTTAATACATCCCAGAGTTTATGTCAGCGAATGTCAGCGTCAGTGAAACGCAGCCTCAGTCTGCAGCAGCAGCATCAGGTGACTGTTCATCTCATTTCATAAGTTAAAGAAATAAAATAGATCTCAAAGCATAATACAGTTAGGCCGTCAGTAAAAGCCTGAGATTTAAAGCTTTTCAAGGGAAAACTGGGCCTGAGCACAGGACACAGAGACGAGGAGACAGACTGATGCAGCTTCCATGTCTGAACAGTTCAAATGAAGCTGCAGCTGCGTAGAAACAGGACCTGCCAACACTCAGTGGACACATCAGGATCAGGCTCAGGCTCAGGCTCAGGCTCAGGCTCAGGATCAGGCTCAGGATCAGGCTCAGGCTCAGGCTCAGGCTCAGGCTCAGGCTCAGGATCAGGCTCAGGCTCAGGATCAGGATCAGGCTCAGGATCAGGCTCAGGCTCAGGCTCAGGCTCAGGATCAGGCTCAGGATCAGGCTCAGGCTCAGGCTCAGGATCAGGCTCAGGATCAGGCTCAGGATCAGGATCAGGCTCAGGATCAGGCTCAGGATCAGGATCAGGATCAGGATCAGGATCAGGCTCAGGCTCAGGCTCAGGCTCAGGATCAGGATCAGGATCAGGCTCAGGATCAGGATCAGGCTCAGGATCAGGCTCAGGATCAGGCTCAGGCTCAGGCTCAGGATCAGGCTCAGGATCAGGCTCAGGCTCAGGCTCAGGATCAGGCTCAGGATCAGGCTGAAGGGCTGAAGCATGTAAAAACAGCTTATTTAACAGGATGAAAATATCCTTCCTCTTACATGATTAATGTCAGACTAATGCTCCCTCCTGTTACATTATGTCCACACGGAGCCTTAATGCAGTTAAACCTCACATGAATTCCCCGTTAAAGATAAAGTCCATGTTACAGGAGCTGAACAGCACCTGCAGTGAATCTGCTGCACTCGGGCCAATCTGATTTACTGCAGCTATAAATGTGTCCAGCTTTATTTGTGGCCAGCTTGTGTCCTTTCTTGCATTATTTCTGAGAAGCGGAGGCTGTGGACTGGAAGGTCCCTGCAGTGCAGCTCGCTGAGCCTCTTACTGCAAACACAACAGGCCTTTGTTCCCCTGCTGCCCTCGGTCTGCAGCTCCATGCATTCTCTGATGGATTACTGCTGGACTCCCGCTGCTATGATCTGCAGCAGGCACATGATGTCTTGCTGCTTTAATGGTTTTTTCCTTACATGATAAGCAGGACATAAAGTCTTTGTAGTGGCGTGTGTGTAACATGAGATGTTACACGCCTCAGAGAGGAGGAAGAGCTGGCACTGGGAGGGTGTTTGCTCAGATGTCATGGACACTGTTCGTCTTTACTGGTCAGCTGATGGTGGAGCTGACAGAGGACGCTGCAGTTACGTGGAAATCAGGTGCAACAAACCAGAACAAAAGAACAACACTGAAAATGGCTGATGGACGGATGAATAGACAGTGTAGTAGAAGAGAAAGAAAAAAGTCCACTCGCCTTTTTTTAATCTTTAAATGTGTAGGTAGTTATGTTTATGTGCTTGCCCACTGCCGCCCAGCGATGCTGTAATCAGACTGCTGAGTGAAGCGACAGGGCTTTAGTTCTGATACAAACCTGAATAAACAGAGGAGTCAGAGCACTTACATTTAATCCACAGTCCCAGATAAGAGGTTTCAGATAGTTCTGTGTTCAGCAGCAGGTCCACACACACAGTTCAAATCCATCAGCTCACACTTTGTAGGGGAATTTGTCTTTCTGCCTTCTGGTTTCAGTCTTGAATAAAGCCTGTGTGTTTCAGGGACCAGCCTCCACATCTAATGATGTGTTTGTGTCTTTTTTTCTTCTGAACACTGTCGGTCTGTGGCAGCTCTGTTCTTACTTCCTGCTGTTTTCAGACGCCGATCAATTTTCCACTGCTGCTCTAAATCACAGTCATAGGACCAACAGTCCGTCAAACAGAGATGGAACAGATAATGGAGTGTGTGTGTGTGTGTGTGTGTGTGTGTGTGTGTGTGTGTGTGTGTGTGTGTGTGTGTGTGTGTGTGTGTGTGTGTGTGTGTGTGTGTGTGTGTGTGTGCGTGTGTGTGTGTGCATGTGTGTGTGTGTGTGCATGTGTGTGTGTGTGTGTGTGTGTGTGTGTGTGTGTGTGTGTGTGTGTGCATGTGTGTGTGTGCGTGTGTGTGTGCGTGTGCGTGTGTTTAGAAACAGATGAAATTAGGAGATTGATTTTGTGGGAGTGAGAGAGTGATGACAGCTGGGTAATTGATTTTCTCCCCCTGCAGTTCCACATACCTGTGTTCACACACTGTGACTGAATGGCCATTTTGTTTCCTCTCCTTTATCCAGACTGTCATTTCTTTCTCATTCAGCTTTTTCTTTTTTTTTTTTTTGTTTAGGGCAAAGACTTGATTTTTCCCGCATAAAAAATTTCACAAATGTGGACTCAGAGTCGAACACAGTGTCCTGATCCAAGTCCTGATGGACTAAGATCAAGGAGACAAGCCTCTTGTCCAGGTCTGTCCATCGTTGTTGGTGTGCAGCTCACTGAGCCTGTGCAGAATCCACAGGGTGAACGGAGGATTGACTGGTGTCACTGTGGAACAATAAGAAATGCTGCTGTTGTGTCTGTTAGCAGAAGCATTCGTAAAGACGGGGACGTGCAGATGCAGTGAGCTGCAGTTTGAAATGTGTTTCTGGAAACTCCACAGCAGCAGCAGCTGTCTGTGCTTTCTCTCTGCACTCAGCTCGTTCTTATGTCCTGACCTCCACAGGCTGAAGCTGTTGTGAGTCAGTTGCTGCTGTGTGCGCACGAGAAGACACAGAGATTCAGTTTCTCCAAAGTAAGAGAACACTGGATTTACAGGGTAAGAGTCGCCAGGCAGCGCAAAAACCGGTGTGAACTCTGCAGAGACGCAGCCTCACTCACACAGATGTGGAGACGGTCCCTCAGTAAAGACAGAAGGTCACAGCTTTAACATGTCCAGTGTGTGAGAGACAAACAAAAAGCCCACGTCTCACCTGTCTATGAACTCGCACATGCATGACAACACCTGTTACTATTCAGTGCTGTCGCCATGGTGCCTCTGCAGGCGCGTCCGTGACGATGGGCGAGCTCGCGCTGACTCACCTTTGTCGTTTTCACAGATGAAGTTGCCGTGACAACAAGGCCTCACATCTACTTCTGCCGCTCGCCCAACATGGAGGACTTCACCTGCTGGTGGCATCCACTGGACAACCTGACAGACGCAGCCGAGGTCACCTACGTCCTCACCTACTCCAAAGAGTACGTCCATCACACGCTAAACACATGATGAACTCATAACATGCTACTGTGCATTAAACCACAGAACATACGTACAGTCTGTGACAGTTTGGTTTGAACTGCTGAATAATAGAAACCTGCATGACGTGTTAGAGGCTGTTGACCTTGCTGCTGCTGCTTTAATGCTGCGTCTCATCATCTTTTCACATTTAACCTCTTCAAACGCAGCGTCCCACCTGTGAGACGCGTGGCTTTGGTACTTCAGGTGTGTTTTGGTCTGAACCGGACTCAGTCTTCACACGACTGATTCACTGAATCAGAAAAGACAGCCCCACATCAAAGGTCCACCAAAGGTTCTGGGTCACATGATTCTGCCTTTTATATCTGCTTCACTTCAGTGTGAAGCTTTTAATGCGTCAATATTTCAGAGCAGCTGTGAAACGCTGAACGCAGCCTCACATGGCCTCACATGGCCTCAGACAGACTCCAGCCTGCCCACATGGCGCACACAGTGAAGAAACTGCTCCCGGTAATCAGGACAAATTGGATTGTGCCTTTGACCCAACACGGCATCATCGTACACAGCTCCATCGACTGTTGTCGTCTTCTCCTGCAGCGCTTTGTGTGTTTCCAACCACAAATGTAAATCTGAGCTTGTGTCAGTGCTGTGCCTGACAGTTTGTGGCTTTTCTTTATCTAAATTATTAAATTAGATTATAATATGAAGAAGTATTTGCTTCAGCATTTAGACTAAATGTGCAGTACATTAAACGAATAAACCAATCAGTACAGTCAGGAAATGGGACCTGACGGGACCTGAACCCGGGAAGGCTGGTCCCACATCTGCTGCAGGGTCATGTGACAAACACATTAACTTTACTACAAAATCCCTGATGGAGCCGAGCTGTGGAGGTGAGGTGATAAAAGCAGGGCCTGCCCTCAGGGCCGTCCTGTCACTGAGCGTTTCGCTGCAGTGGGGAAATTTTCACAAATGATCTGTAATTAGATCAACACAAACCGGGCGACACACAAAGTGTCCAGGCATCAGGTCACAGTCCACATGTAAACCAACATGAAGCTCATTCAGTTCATCCATCCATCCATCCATCCATCCATCCATCTATCCATCCATCCATCCATCCATCAGTGAAATCAGAAGCTTTGCAGCAACACAGTGAAAGATTAAAAGCATTTCAGCAGCAGCAGCTTCACAGGAAATGATAGAGATAAAGATCAGAAACTTAAGTCCTGGATCCAAACTGGAAATATCTTCACAGGTGGTGGTTCATCAGACGATCTCTGTTCTGTTCACAGTAAAGGTCTCAGACATGAATGTCCAGACTACGTGACTGCCGGCCCCAACAGCTGCCACTTCGACAGCAGCCACACGTCCATATGGAAGATCTACTGTATGAACGTGACCGCCGTCACCGCTCATAAGAACTACACCTCCCAGGAGCACTGCCTGGACGTGGCAGACATAGGTGAGGACAGATGGGGATGTGTAAAGAAATTCAGTAAGTTAGTGTTTGTTTATATTGAAACCAGACATGGAGCGAGACTGTATGATGTATTTCTTAGCAGTGTCATAGCCAGAGGAAGGCTGATTCAGTGAGTAGGTTCAGTGGAAGCTTGAAAACATGCTCGGTCAAACAGCAGAGCACCCAGACAGGTGACCTGGAGTCAAAGCAGCAGGTCAAGCGTAGAATGATTAATGTGAAAATGTGAAATGCCTTCAGGCCTGGTGCCTTTAATTCATTCTGCCTCTGGAGAGGAGGTAAGTTTGGATGAAGAGCACTGAATTTACTCACTCTGACAAAGGCTCCACATCCCAGACCTCCACAGATCCTCCGAGAAGTCAGAGGGAAAGAGGCTGCATTCAGAATCCTGCTGTTTTTCAGTTTCCTTCAGTATCGCAGGGATCCAGGGAGAGTGGTCTGCACATCCACTGGTTCACTGCAAATAGGACAGGACAAACATGCAAACAAACATCAGGCTAAAAAAAGACAAGGCTCAAAAGTACTGACCTGTGGAAGAAAAAGAAATGTGCAGGTGGTGTCGCGTTTGAGTCACGTTCAGTAAAATTGAATCAAAAGTCAAAGACTTCTTACGTTTGCTGCCATGAGCTTTAGAAAGAGGCAGGTTTAGTGGTTTCCCTGAAGAGGATTAGCTTTGTTTATGTGATTTAGTTGAGATTGAAGAAAAGATTTGTTTTATGTTTATTCCTCTTTACATGATCATTTATTTAAGGGCTACAGTACTTCACAGAAGTTCTTTGTTTGTGATATAATGTCCTGTTTTCCTGTTGGTCCATGTGGACAAGGAATTTACAGTCGCAACAACAGGGTTGCGTGTGGGTCCATGTGATCACCGTGGTCTTTTGTTGGTCTCAGAGGTCAGAGACAGGGACACTTTAATGTCATGCTGCTGATGTGACGTCCATCTGCATGGTACAGTACAAACGTGTCTCACTGGGAAAGAAAAAAGCAGCTCAGTAATTTCTCAATGTGTGTGTGTGTGTGTGTCGTCCACAGTTCAGACTGAAGCTCCGGCCAACCTGACCTACACGCTGACAGATGCCGGCGGGGATGAAATGGGCCACAGAGCGCTGCTGTCCTGGACGTACCCGGTTCCCTCAGACCTGAAGCACGGCTGGATCACGCTGGTGTACGAGCTGCAGTACAGACGCGTTACTGAGCCCGACAACTGGAAGGTACAGGAAGGAAGTAATGGCCTCTGTGTACTGCTGTGTGTCCAGATGTTAACATGTCATCAGTGATGAAATGAACTCAGGAGTCGAAAGGTAAAAGATTCTTATCTGTGCTTTAAGGGGCTTTTATGATTCAGGTGAGGAAAAGAAGAAGGAACCAAATTTAAAACATGAAGAAAAGAACAAACACTGACTAAATTCTCTCAGACTTTTTAGATATTGTCTAAAAGTCAAAGTGTCATGAAGCTGAAAACATGGTGGACGTTCTCACCTCTGCAGCAGATGCATTTATCTCTGTGTTGTCGGCAGGTGAAACACCCTCTGCGTGAGCCCCACGTGGAGCTGCTCGGCCTCCCTGTCGGCGACTACGTGATCAGAGTTCGCTGCCGCTCGCACAACTACGGCCTGTGGAGCAAATGGAGCTCCACGCTGTTAATGAGCATCCCCGCCAGACCGCCGGCAGGTACGCCGACACACAGGGTTTCCATGACAACAGCGAGGCGGCAGCAGTTAGCTTTTGCTGTAGTGATGGCAGTAGTCATTTTATTATTTATTATATTATTCATTTTAATAATTAGTGACAGTTTGGAAACAGCTGAAGGTTCAGTGAACCTGACAACGTGTTGAGCCAATCAGCAGCCTCCAGGAAGAAACGTCCGGGACAGTGTGCAAAAAAAAAGAAAAGAGCTTTGTGGCAGATTTAGCTGCTGGTCTGAGCACAGGGAACGTTACTTCCTGCTGATGAAACCTCTGGTCGCTGCGCACGCAGACAGACGTCTTTTATTCTTCCATTCTCCTTTTAAACTTTTGTGTGTGATTTTATCTTTCTGTTGTTTTTGGGTCATGTCCCAAGCTGATAAACTTTTGGACTAAGATTTCATGAAAGCTTAGGCTTTTCACCAATAAGGTTTTGAAAGGTTCCCTGTACAAATAAATCCCAGGATTTCAGTGCCGGGAGTCTGAGTCCTGCAGACTCATGTTTGTTTAGAGTATGGACAAGCAGGTAATCAGAAATCTGTGAAAAAGGAAATTCAGTTTAGGAGAGTTTGGACAGAAGAAAAGTGAGCGGCGTGTTTTCATCCAGTCAGACGCAGGAGGGAGGAAACGAGGCCTGGTTAAACCTGGAAAGGCGTCTGAGTCTTTCCAGGTCCCAATTACAGAAGCTAAGCTGTTCTCCTGAAAGTGCTGAGCGTGGAGGAGAGGGGAGGGGAGGAGAGGGGAGGAGAGGAGAGGGGAGGAGAGGGGAGGGGAGGAGAGGGGAGGCGCTGTAATGAAATGTCCTCTGGTTGAACATAGGTAAACTGCTGGTGCTGATCCTGGTGATGGGCGTGGGCGTCGTGGCTCTGCTGGTCATCGCCTTTGGTGTAATTCCACAGAGCAAAAGGTAAGAAGACACACGCCGTCACGTCCTCTCAGTTCAAATGTCCTCTGTCTCCCACAGTGACACTGAGCTTTTATTCAGTCAGTGGATGGACATGTTGTGTGTTTGTGTGCTGCCTTTTCCAACTTCCTCTCTTTGTGTTTCCACCTTAGATTAAAAGAGTACTTCCTGCCACCAATCCCCAAGCCGCGCATCATCGGCATCGACCCTCTGCACCTGAAGGTAAGACCAGAGGGTAACTGGGCAGGTTCTGGGGCAGATTCTCCCAAATGAACCTGTAGTGTAGTGTGAAAGGAAGCAGAGACCTCAGTCTGCCGCGCTGATCCCGCCTCCTCAGCCATGATGTCACCCACACGCTTAGTTTTTTGCTTTTGTTTCCATCTTTTCTTGTATAAAACATTCTTTTCTTCTCTCCTCCCTCCTTTTTGTTTGCTCTCTTGCTTCTTGCGTCCTTTTCCTTTTCCCTCCTTTCTCTCCTTACCCTTTTACTTCTCTTCCTGCCCTTTTCTTCCTTTTTCTTCACTTTATATTTTTGCTCTCCTGTCTGCCTCCTCTTCAAACCTCTCTGTCTTCTTCTTCTTTTTTGTCCTCCCTTCTTCTCTTTCTGTTTCTGGCTCTTGTTATTCCTCCCACCTTTTCTCTTCCAGAAGGGAAACCTGGATGAAATCAACCGTCACTTCAGTAACTTCCACAGCTACAGATCTCCGAGCTACACAGAGGAAGTCTGGGACCAGGTCAGCTCCGATGACGTGTATCTCACCACGCCAAAGGACTGCAGCGTCCCGGCCGACCCCACGGACAGGGAGAAGGACGCCTTAATGGTTCCATGTGACCTGACGCCTGTAGCCGCCCATCATCAGCTTACAACCCAAAGCCTGACATCGTACGTGCAGAGCGTGTCGCCCTACTGCTCCTCCCCTCCGGAGGCCTTCACCCCGTTGCTGGATGTGCCCTCCCTGTGGCCGAGGCCTGAGATTATGTCGCTGCCGGGGACGGACTACAGCGTGATGGGACATCCTAACTCTGTCCCTGCTCCTGATGCGACCGCTGTTACCACCAGTTGCTCGCCACAGGATTTCTACACCTGCGTCCAGCTCATGAATGAAAGCGGCGAAGTGCATCTGGTGCCGTGCTTGCCGCCACCATACTGCCGGGAGTTCCCGCCTTTGCCGGGGGTCGATTTAGACGCAGGTGAAAAAGATGAGAAGAAGAAGAAGAAACTAGCCGACTACCAAGCCAGGAAGAACAGGAATGAGCGGAAAGACGGCGGCGACGCTGAGAGGAGCGGAGCAGCCGTCCCTCTCCTGCCTGCTGCTGTTGACAACAAGGGCTGAGTGACAGGAAGCACATCCACAGTAGCACAGTCACACTCTGGAAACTGTCGCCATGTGCGAAGAGAGAGTCTGCTGTGATCTGCGGGACGTCAGCCTCCTTAGCTTGCAAATGTCCAGACCTCTCACTGAAAACAAGCCAACAAACAGATGCTGTTTCTGAGGACAAAACACACACACACACACACACACTACAAACTCTTCAAATCACCATTTGTGGTGCAGTAACAAGCGTTGTATTTAGGTGACCGACACGTTTTCCTTTGCAAATGTTCCTCTGCACCGTAACTCGTTTGTGTCTCTGGCGTCTCTGCTCACCTGTCCTGCTGCAGTTATTCTTTAGGGGACCAAACCTGCTGCTGTTAGAGCTTCAATGTAAAAATCCAGTTTCAGGTGAACGAAGCCTGAAGAGCAAAAATCAAAATCCAAACTGAAGCACTCCACGCAGTCTGTCAGACCTGATGGAAGCTGCCTCCTGTAAACTCCCACATCACCACGTGCTGCTTCTCCCAAACCGTGGTCGTCTCTGCAGAGCTTCACTTTCAGGGTTGTTTGTCTTTCTCAGGAAAAAGAAATCAAAGTGCAGTGTCACTGGATGTTTCAGGTCTGTTAGAGAGAGATTAACTTCTGGGTACCTTCAGCATTCAGACCCCGTTTCTCCGTTAGTGTGTTTACATTCATTAATATTCCAGAACTATTATCCTTACCTCGCTGTAGCTGGGATATGGCCTCTCACACAGGACAATCAGCTTCTTTTGTGTAACCACATAGAGAAACCTTCAGGCTTTGTGCTGTGTGGAATGTACCGGTGATGGAGACAGTGCTTGTGCTGTCCAACAAACCCCACAGGGTTTTCATGTTCAGGAAATGGGTTTATTCCACTGTGCATGCGATGGTACTCACACGTGCCGGCTCATTATGGGGATATCTGATTATCCTGAACATGAAAGGAATATTAATCTGCGTGTGTCTCACTCTGAATCTGTCTCATTATCGTGTCTCTGGCGTCATCCTTCAGCCTGTCTGATGTTTGGATGGGGTGGGGGGGGTTTGTAGTAGGTTTGTAGTCCAGTGTGTTGGTGTTCAACAGATTTTTTCCAAAAATATAACGTGTTTAAAGACGTCAGGAACCAGCGAGGGGTAACCTTCACACCCTCAGGAAGACGGAAGCTGTGAATTCAATGACCTGTGTGTTCATCGTACTCAGGAGGTTTAACAGTGCTCCATCACACTGGTCTAACACACTGTGTTGTTTCCTGAACTCTCCAAACTGGACTCTTATTTATTTCCCAGTGAACATACGAAGAGTTTGGCTCCTAAACGAGGCAGGAGTCACCAGCCCCTCTCTGACCATTACTTAGACAGTGTGATATATTTTTTATACCATAGGTGGCTTCAGTCCTGTCTGACAAATGTGCCACTATTACACACAGTGTTTTGTATATTTTAAAGATGCTGAACAACCAGCCTCAGGTCGTGATTTTTCTAAAATGCAGTGTTCCCTCTGAGATCTGAGTTTTTAATTCTCCATTCGGCCAAAAACCTGTAAGTCTGTAAAAGATAACTCTCACTTTGTACCAGTGATGCATACCTTTAAAGTATTGGCTCTCTTGCCGTGTTGTTAAAGTGGCGTTCGTTCTTTACGTGGCACCGTGGTCTGACTGTGTGTGTATCATGTGTTTATCATATTGCTCAGAGCTGGATTAAGGTGCTAATCGGGGATCAGTCAAAAACAGTATTGGTTAGTGGCTCACTAACTGTAAAACACTTGTTTGCTAATGCCAGAGCCCACAGCGCCTCCTTCCCTCACCCTCCTCACCTGTGATTTTGGGAACTCAGACAGCAGTGATGTGCCGTCGCGGTGTTGTTCCGTCCGTGTTGCAGTTAGACGTCGTGCTGTGACCTGCTTTGTGCCTGAATGTGCCTTTTTTCACTGAGCGTCTGTGTGTTTTTCCTCTGTGGTGTTGAAATCTCAGCAGACGCCTGGAAATGTTTTCATGTGAGGAAAATGGTTGACGAGTACAGACCTGCAGTGTGTGCACATTGTGTTGAGTGTTGGTTAAATTTCAGCTTTTATTGTGACACGTCTCACCACGAGACACTCTCGCAGTTCAACATGGAACTTGTACAAAGTTTGTTCTTGTCAGACAAAAGCACTTTGGATTCCTCTTCAATGCAATAAAAAGTGGAAAAGCAGCTGAGCGTGTGCAGGGTTTATCGTTTCTACCAATGTGTGTGAAACTGGTGATGGGTCCGTGTTAAAGGCGTGTGTGTTGGGTTCTGTGGGTTCTCTGCCTTACAGCCATTCATGTTGGACAGCAGCAATTAGTGCCAATGTTCTAATGCGAGTAGTGACCTTTGTATTGAGCTGTGAGAAGTTACCTGAACCCCCAATCGACTGTGCTTAAATTCTGAACCTCCACCTGCTGCGTGCAGTAAAACTTCCTGAAAGCAAAGTAAAATCGTGTCTGAGGAAATGAAAATGTTCCAAAGAGTCTGAAAACAAACTCCAGAAGAAAACAAGGCAGTAAAAGAGTTTGAAATGGAATCTGCTTCATTAAAATGACCTGATCTGAAAATGATTCATATGAACGGAACATGGCAGTTACACAGAACCTACGTCACTTCATAAGACTAAGACCAGTAAACAATACACCACATGACCTCGTGTGTGTGTGTGTGTGTGTGTGTGTGAGGCTGTGTAACTTAAATTAGCTGCATTCTGGTGTTATAAATAGTGGAGGCGATTGTCAGCTGACTGCAGATAAACAGGCTCAGAGGACAATGTTGCTCCTGTGAGAGACGGAGAGGCTGCACAGAGACAGATCTGTCAGGAAGCGTCCCAATTAAAGTCAACTGTGATTAATACTGAAACTACTGGACGGGTCTGAGCGGTTTGATTCTGATTCTGATGTTTTTAACTGATGTTTCAGTAAATGAAACTCAAACCAAAGTCGTTTTCCTGTTCCTTAAAGGAGCAGTTCACCAGTTTACAGAAACCAGAAACTGAAGGAAGGAACCAAGTAGGAAATTATGTAAGGGAACCAATAAATAACCAGTAAATATGGCTGTCAGATCAATACAGTGGAGTAAAAACAAACCTTTCTGCTGAAATGCTGTGAAGGAAAAGTGCAAATACTCGAGTAAAGAATCTGTAAGCTGGTTAGTGAGGAACAGTACTCAGTTACCTGGCGCTCTGGTGTCGGGTGTCAGGGCCTCCACAGGCCTGTGGGGGAGGTGGGGGAGGACCTGGAGGGGAGGGGGACTCTCTCTAACTTTAGGAGTCTGTGTCAGTACGACCGCCATCAGCCTCAGACCAGACTGACGCCGTGACCGACCACCGCCTGCTCAGAGGTAAGAAAACACACACACACACACACACTCACAGATGAGGTGTTTTACATGGAGCTGGACCTCGGTTCTGGTCCTGTGACTCTTCACCCTCAGATCCGATCAGAGCTCTGTTTGCTTGTTTTAAAGCTGGAGGCTGTTTGGCCTTTCAGCGAGCTGCTGCTGTCAGGCCTGAGCGGCTCTGAGGCAGCTGTCACCTCAGCTAAGAATAGATCAGCTGGAAGGCCTCATATCACACACACACACACACACACACACACACACACACACACACACACACACACCGACGTCAGTTTGAAAACCTGGCAGATTTTCCTTTAGTTTTCAAACTGCTGTTACAGGATGTTTAGACAGAGATATTCGCTCAGCGTCTGTCGTCAGTTGTATATATGCATGTGGTTTTGATGTGGTCAGCAGGTGTGTGTTAGTCTGTGTGAGGTTTTTGCTGCTTTCTTCTAAGCGTTTATGAATCATCAGCTGTGAGCTGACGAGCACTGACAGAGAACAGCAGAGTCTGTGCTGCTCAGATCAACATAAAAACCCAACATGAATCAAAGTGTTTCTTCTTCAGAGGGATCTGGCCTCACCAGCGTCAAGGAGGGATCTTTGTTGCCATGGCGTCGGCCAACGAGAACGGGGAGCGCGGGGATCAGACGGTCCCTGATGGAGATGAGGAGGAGAGGAGCGTCAAAGGAGTCCAGTCCCGTTACCTCCGCTGCCCCTCCCCCAGGTAAACACACTGAAATCCTGCTGGTACGAACACTGAGCGCTGTCTGAGCCAATAAGAAGAGGAATAACTAAATAACCAGCACAGACACAGACTCAGCTCTGTCACATGTGATGGCACCTGGTGACGTTTGGTTTTAATGTTTCAGGGTTTACCGTTCATGTCTTCTAACTTCTTCACTGTCCTCTCTGTCCCTCAGTTTCTCCATGGTCTCTGAGTCCAGGTTTTCCATGATCTCAGGCTCTGATGCCGCGAGCATCTTCATGGAGCCGATCCACCTCTCATCAGCCATCGCCGCGAAGAAGATCATCAACGAGGGTGAGACACGGGACGGGAAGAGCTGTGCTTCAGAAAACCACAGCTCGAATTTGTTCTGCTGGAAAATCTGCTTCTCAAATGATCGATACTGGTGTTTGTGTGCTGAGGTGCGATAATCTCAGGCAGAGAAGCCGCAGACTTCAGTCTTCACTCCTCATGTAAATGCAGCGTTTGGAAAAATGATTTGCACGTCCACATTCAACAAGTCTGATTTGGTCAAATACTCTTCCATTACAGTGAAGCCACGCTTCAGTCCTTCGGCTCATTACCACACAGACAGATGGAGACGTTTCTCGTTGGAGAAGCAGAATCGCTCTGATTGAGGAAATTAGCTGATATGACTCATGAGAGCAGCTCCTGTTTCACATTTCTCCTCTGACACTACATTAGCAGAGCTTAATGGACGATGCATGTTTCATCTGCAGGGAGGACGAAGGTCTGTGATGAACAGAGCAACAGGTTTCTGCATTTCTGAGGAGCTGCTTTTAAAGCTGAGCTCGATGAGAAGCGTTGTCTCTAAATGCCAAACCCCCCCACGCAGTTTGTCCTCCTGTCACTGTGTGACAAAGGAAGTGCACCGTCATTAAATGTGTCATTACCATCCTTCATACAAGAGCTAGTCTAACAACACATGAATCCTTCAGAGTCAGTCATCATTGATCCAGACTGCGTCTGTCCTCCTCAGAGCTGCCGCCTCGAGGCGTGCGCACCGAGTCCGTCCCAGAGTCCATGCTGGAAACCGCCGAGCAGCTGATGGTGGAGGACCTCTACAACCGGGTCAGGGACATGATTGATGACCGCAGCCCCTACAACACCCCCTGCGTGTTGGACATCCAGAGGGCCATGGTGCAGGACCGCCTGGAGGCTCCCATCAACCCAGTGGATGAGGTGTGGCCCAACATCTTCATAGCTGAGAAGTGAGTGTCCAGGATGTTTGGCTAATGAAAGCCACGTCCTGTAGCTCCAAGCACCATGAAACGAGGAAAACATCCTCATCCCACATTTTAAACTTAGCAAGAGTTTGATTATTAAAATGAAGAATCTGTGGCAGAAGCTGGTTTAGCATGTTGTGTGTCATAAAAATCCTCAGCAGATGGAAAGTTTGAACCTTTCAGTTTTCTTTCTCAGATCTGTTGGAGTCAACAAGGCTCGTCTGAAGCGAATGGGCATCACGCACATCCTCAACGCCGCCCACGGCACCGGGGTCTACACCGGCGAGTCCTTCTACGCCGGCATGAACATCCAGTACATGGGCATCGAGGTGGACGACTTCCCTGACGCCGACATCTCGGTGCACTTCAGACCCACCGCCGAATTCTTGGATGAAGCTCTGCTGACGCACAGAGGTGAGACATTTCGTTTTGTCTGAGTGTCTTTGTCTCCACTGTCTTTCTCCCTATCTTTCTTCTTTTGATGATGGTGACGATGATGATGAGTTTAATCTTTTTAAATATTGTAAAGCGTTCCTGCAGTTAATAAAGTAGTGTGTGTTTTTAGTACAGAAAAGAACTCAAATGCCACATCACACATTCACATTCAGAAAGTGTTTTATTTCACAAATCAACACAAGGAGCTTTGAGACTGAGATTGTTAGATGCATACATTTCTTGCCCTGAGAGAATTTTATTCATTAACTTATTTAATTGTTCATCGGTTGTTGTTTATCGGGGACAGTGGACTGAGTTCCCCAGAATTCACCAGAACTGTCTCTTACACAGCGTCACACTTTCTGAGAAGTGCTTTTTGTACAGAAGACCTCTGTGTTCCCTCTGTGAGGGAAACACCAAGTGTTGCCTCAAGTCATCAGCAGCAACAACTGAGGAAGATCAAATCTGCATCATGTGTTTTATTTTTAGTCCTTCAGTGTGTCAGCCAATGAGTGACAAATTTATTTATCGCTCATTTATTTATAATTTATTTTATTTCTCTGCAGAAATGTCAAAGATACATTTGAGGTGATTTAGAAAGCAATGGCAGCTTCAGTCAGCCCAGTACGTATCTGGGTCTTTACTCTGAGATAACCAAATTTAGGGGAATCTTCTTTTTAAAAATTTGACATGTTTGGGGGAATCTCAGTGTATTGGCCAACCTGCAGCTCAGAACAGTTCAGTCCAAACGACTGAGACGAGGACAGATGAGATCTGAAGGTTGTTATGAGTCAGGCTATAACCACTACTTTCTTTACTTGCAGGAAAAGTTCTTGTGATTTCTATGATGGGCATCAGTCGCTCTGCTGTCCTGGTGGCGTCCTACCTGATGATCTTCCAAAACATGACCATCATGGAGGCCCTGACTTCCATTAGGAAAAAGCGTGCCATCAATCCCAACGAAGGCTTCCTGAAGCAGCTGCGAGAGCTCAACGAGAACCTGATGGAGGAGCGTGACGATGACGACGAAACGCTCAGCCAGTGCTCTGTAATTGACGCTCGCGCCCGTGCTCGCATCTTCAATGAAGGTGGAGGCAGCGACGATGATACCGATAAAGAGGAAGAGCAGAGCATGATCGAGGTGAAAGCTCACTCCATCATGATGGAGGAGGAGGAGGATGGAGAAAGTGTGATGAGCAGTGTCGCCTCTTCTGCAGCCGCTGCAGCCCTCAGAAGTGGATTGATTGGAGTACAGAACGGGGGGTTGGACAGCCAGGGAACAACCACTGTCCAGGAAGAGATTGTCCTACCTGAACAGGAGGGTGGGGAAGATGATGACGACGGTCTCGACAGTATGATCCTCGAGTGGCAGCGGAGAAATGAGAAATATCAAAGTGACGAGTGGTGGGAGGAACAGCTTAACAGCGATGGTGAGGATGGGGACTCTCTCGCAGGGGACCGACCAAAGAAGACAAAGGGAGGTGCTGATGCCGATGTGGAGAGTGTCACCAGCGAGGACGTACGAGCTGTGAAAGAACGGCTGAAGCGTCGCAACAGACGGCCACCTTCAGACGCAATGTCCACCTCCAGCTGCACGAGTTACTCTGATCTTTGGAAACAGCGGCTGAGGGAAATCGAGGAACAAGCCGCTGCTCGCTACCGCAAGAAGGAGGACGACGAAGGCAGCGAGAGCACAGCTACAGAAGGAGGAGAAGGAGGAAAGAAGAAGATTGATGACGAAGTGGAGAGCATCCTCTCTGACGGCAGCTGCATGTACAACTTTTGCCAAAAAAACAAGGAGAAGATGTCGCCTTTGGAACGTTGGCGCATCAAGAGGATCCAGTTTGGCTGGAACAAGAAAGATCGTGAGGATGGAGAGAAATGTTCTGTAGGAGACGGCGAGAAAGGTGACGGTGAGGGAGAAGCTAAGACACCATCTTTCCAAGATGTCAATCTGACGGCATATCAGGCGTGGAAGCTGAGGCAGCAGAAGCGTCTTGGAGAGGAGAACGCAGACGAGATTTTGGAGCTGAGTCGAGGTGAGGACTCTGCAACGATCAAGAGGAGGCAAAGACGCGAGGAGATTCTGGAGCGATCAAAGAAAACCTTAGAAGAAAGTCAGTCCTTGTGTGGCTGGGAGACGGAGAGCTGCATTAGTGGAGGTACAATACCTCTCTCTGCCTTCTGGGCTGGAGCAGGGGTCACGGGCCCACCGAGTGTTGCCAACGATGACAACATGTCCATGCTCAGCGGCAGGTCATCGGTTATATCTTCAGTTTCACAAGCTCGCAGTTCAAGATCCGGACAATCTGCAGCTCCACCTAATCCCATGCCTCCGGTTCCCCCCATCCTCCCAGTTCCAACTGTCCAGGGACCAGGAGGAGAACCAATGGTCAATCTGGCCAGCATCCAAAACTGGATTGCTAATGTCGTCTCTGAAACGATCAAACAGAAGCAGAGCGAGATGAGCCTGCCTCCTCCGTCACGTGCAGGATCAGAGCTTAGCTTTGGTGGTGCAGCGAGTGTGGTTTCCGGCCGGGGAGTGGATGATGACAAAGCGTCCTTGTTGAGCGGTGCTTCCTACTCTGGTGCTCTGTCCCAGGGTCATGGCAGGGCAGCATCAGTCCTCTCTGGTGGCGGATCAAGCAGCATCTCAGGTCTCAGTGGTAAAGGTTCAGTGCTGGGCTCCACCCTGGGCTCCACCCTGGGCTCCACATTGGCCTCCAAGAAAAACAAGATCACTACCACCAGTGTCCCACTCTTCAGCCTCTTCCAAGACCAGGTCAACCTGGGCAAACTGGATGCCATGGACAAGGAGATCAAGTCTGAGATGAGGGACAAAATGGCTACCTACGAGAAGAAGAAGATCCTGGAGGACAACAGACACAGCACACTGTACAAGAAAAAGAAACCAAAGGAGGACGAAGATGAGGAGGAGGAGAGAAAGAAGAAAGAGGAGGAGTTTCTGGAGGAGACAAAGAAAAAGGAGAAACCTGCGAGGACCTATGGCCTCTCTGGGTGCCTGAATCTCAACCCAGCACTGGAGAAAGATAAGAACACCAGTATAGATGACTGGCTCAAAAGTGTCAGGCCTCCTCCAAGGAAAACAACCTCCGGAGCAGAAGCTGCCCCGTCAGAGGATCCCTACGACGATCTTGATGCCTCTGCTTCGGAATTTGATTTCTCGAGCCGCAGGGCTTCCTATGCTGTCGACGAAGAAGATGAAGAAGTTACATACGGCTCCAGACACAGATCAAGGTTACGTGAAGATCTGTCGAGTGAAGATTCAGATTATTTCTGCAATGGTTTCACACAATCCCACAGTTACAGCCGGGCGGGAAGGTCGTATGGGGCTTACGACGAGAGCGACGAGGGGACGGAGAGCTACGACTTCTCCACTAAGAGGAAGTTCGGTCACCATTCACGTTACGAAAGCAGCGAGACAGAAGGGAGGAGTAGTAGGAGGGCGCAAGCCGATGAGGAGGAGGATGATGATATTGTTACCTTCATCACCCAGACCAGGCAGAGGATCAGAGCTCGGGCTGCTGCAGAGGCCGAGGACGACGAGGTACTTGCTGCTTGGAGGGCACAGCAAGAAGCAAAGTCTCACAGTCGAAGTGAATCTTAAAAGAAAAAAATACTGTTTGTCTGACTCAAGTTTTTGTTTCTCAAAAAGGTTTAGAAAAGGCTCATTGTACAAAGAGTTGTGAGGTAGATTAAAGAGTTTTGTTCAAGAAACACTCAAGTAGAAGTGTTTACATCTGTAGGCTATAAAATCAGCACCTTTGCCTGTTCATCATGCATCAGACTTTTTAAAGAATGAATGTTTAGAGCCTGTATCATTAATAATGACTATAGAACAATTTAACCCTAAATTAAGGTTCTAGTTGCAACATTGTTCAGTGTAATTGATCATAAAACACATAATGTATTTTCATACAAGATGATGTAAAACTCCTGAAAAAATAAAATCCAATCCTATTTGTACTCATACATTATTTTATTATTGCAATAAATAGTCTGATAAATGAAGATGTGTGGATTTATTTCATTTATTAGCTTCATCAAAACACTGCCGCGACAAACTGAGAGAAAAATAAACGAATAAATAAACCACACAACTAATAGTTTTCAGAAACAGCTGTGTTGACATGCAGACAGTGAATGTGTGTTGTCACAGGAGGAGCACTTCACTGTATTTCTGATGTTATATCGCTTCCTAGTGTACAAAGGGAGCAGTGCTGTGATTTGAAATCTTCTTTTTCAGGAATATGAGGATGATTTCACAGATTCACTGATAATTATTGAGTCTTCTGACAACTGAGGAAAGTCAGAGAAATATTCACATTATGTAAAATCTGGAGTATAACTGAGCTCCTGTCAGATCTTCTGTTTTCTGTGTGAACGTTTTCTGTAACTATCATATTTATTTTATTTAAATTAAGCATTGCAGGTGTAATTCTGGTAAGAGTGTAGCTGTGTGCTGCGGTGTGGATGGGAAATAGTGACATAAAATGCCAACACACGAGGCTTTAACACTCATTATAGCTTAGTGTGAAGCCTTACATACCACAGTGGGATAAACCACTGTGGGAATGTTGATCTTTAAGCTGTTGTATATACATTTAAATCAGGTGGGACAGATGCAGCTTTATTTCTTTAACTCACGTTGACACATTCAACAAACGATGGCGAGCTGGTGGTCGACTGATGGCGTGCTGGACAGTCTGGACCTGGAGGAAAACTCCATTGTTTCTCGAGTTATTCAGGCAGTCGGGCTGTTTGGAGATATTCTGTCATTAGAGGACACGATGGAGCCAATGTTGTCCAAAGTCAGAGGGGACGGAGACGGTGATGAAGGGACCGCACCGGGTGACGAGCAGATGGTGGAAAGTTTTCAAGAAACAAAGGATGAAGAAAAAGTGATGACTGAGGAGGAAGACAAAGGAGAGAAGGAGGAAAATGAAGGAGATCAAGAAGCTGAAGAATGGAAAAATAAAAATGAGAGCAAAGAGGAAGAAAAAGAGGATGTAGATTGGATGTGGAAAGCTCAGACTCAAGGACAACAAGAAAAAGAAAGAAGGGAGGAGGACAGGACTGAGGAAGAGGACAGGAGCACAGAGAGTGACAAGGATGAAGAGAAAAGGTTAAAAGAGGACAACAATGAGGTTTTACAGGAAGTAGGAAGGACAGTAGAGGAAGAAGTGGAATCAGAGAAAGACACAGGAAGACAGGATGAAGAAGAGATGGTGAAAAATGAAGACCAGAGGCAGTCAGAGGAGGAAGAGATGGAGGAAAAAGAAAAGGATGTGATGAAGGAAGAAAAATACAATGACAGAGAGAAAGAAAAGGAGGAAGAAGTGGATGAAGAAAGAAAAAACCAAGAGAGGAGCACAGTAGAAGAAGAGGTAGAGGGAAGTGAAGACATGGATGAGGAAGTGAAGAAAGAGAAAGAGACAACAGAGATAAAAGGACATGAACATCACACTGAAAAAGAAGAGATGGAGGAAAACAAGGCAGAGGAAGTGGAGAAAGAAAATAAACGAGAGGTTGATGGAACAGAAGGAGAGATGGAGACTGCAGCAGGTCGAGAAGGAAATGCTGAAGATGAAGAAGAGGAACCAGTGGATAAGCAAGAAAACCAGCTCAGCCAATCAGAATCCCAAAATTCATCACCACAGTCACAGCGGCAGGACCTGGACTTTGCTGAAGCGCTGAGTCATGATGTGGAAACTGAATCAGGAGCTGACAGAGTCCTCACAGATGAGGAGAAAGGCTCCGTCACTGCCAAAGACCACGGCGGGGACATTTATCCCACATCGCCGAGCAAAGACAAAGAGTGTGAGGGCGCTTTTCTCAGCAGCTCAGACGCTTCAGCTCAAACTGCCTCAGAGTCTGCGACAGACACACATCTCCCTTCTGTCGATGCTCGTCTGCACTGTGCAGATCCAGCAGGGCCGTCAGACGTCCAATCAGAAACTGAAGACCACGGCCGAGACACTACACCTGAACTGCACACAGGTAAGCACCACACTGCTGCTGATCTGCTGGATGTAAATCATCTGACAGCTAATGGAAAATGAGTCAGTTCACATTTGAAGTTAGACTCACTCAAATAACTTCATTAAGAAATGAAGTTCAGTCTCAAGGTGTTTGTTAGGTTCAAGTTACAAAAGCTGTGATCATAAGTTGTGAAATGGATCTGAAGGGGATCAGCTGATCAGGACTGTGCTGAGCCAGTGATAAAAGATTAGTTTCTTTAAACGAAGAATCCATTCCTGGGTGATGGATCGAAATATGGATTTACTGATGCCACAATGACTCTATCTTTTTTTAAGTTCTTGAGGTAAAAAGTAAGAGTGACTAAACATTTGAGGATTGTCTGTTTGCTGCAGGGGTTGTATTTACAGCTGTATTTTCCTCACTGCTTTACATTTAATACCTTTAGCTGTCTGAGCTCTGAGTGCTGTGGAGCTGGCAGGTGCCTGCTCTGTGTAGAGAAGAGGTTACGTAACTGCAGCTATGATTGGCTGGAACATAAGTATTCAGATTGGAAATTCAGGTCAGAGAGTTAATTCATTCATAGAAATCTAATTAAAATTCCACAAAGATGACACTCACACAATTGGCAAGAACAAATGTCTGATAATTAAAAACCGCAAACACTTTACATTTTAATTTAAATGAAAGAAAAAGTCACAGATGATGTTTCCATCTCCAGATCTACTGGCATCATCCCTGATGGATGCAGCTGCTCAGTCCTCAACAGAGACCAGACCAGGAAACAAAGAGCTCAGTCCGGCCAAAAACGCATCCAGCACAGGAAACACTGCGATGGAAACAAAGGACAAAGAGGAAGGAGGTCAAAACTCTCCTCAGATGAACGGAGAGATGGACGACAAGAACAACGGCAGTCGTCAGTCACTGAAATACAAAACTGTGTCCTACAGGAGAATCCGGAAAGGAAACACCAAACAGAGAATTGATGAGTTTGAGGCCATGATGAACTCATGATCAAACCCTGAATGTTGTCAGAGGGTTTGCTTCGTTGACCACGGGGGTTTTTGTGATCCTGTATTTGGGGAGGATGACCCCTGTTGGTAATACAGAGAAAAGACGACCCAGGACAGAGCCCTGTGCTCCTCCATGTTCATTTTAGTTATGACAAACTTTGAATTAAAAAGTTGCCGTCTGATATCTAGGGCAGAAATTAGCTTAGGGTTGCATTTAGCTTTCTCCCATTCTAATTCCATTTATCCAGTCCAGTGCATGAAACATTCCCCATGAATGATCTGAAGAGAATCTGTGGTAAAGTGTGGTGAAGTGAAAACTATAAAACTAAGCAGAGAAATATTAATCATAATAAAATTATTATCATTTATTTATTTCATTAATAATTTTAAAACAGCAGATGTAATTTTTAAATTCAGGACTGTTCAATAGATGGAGAACATTTAGAAAATTTGGAGTTATGAATGTGAAATTTACAACAGTCTCTTGTATTTTTGTTTTGGTTGTTGTTTTCATAATGTGGAATGACATCTTCAGCTTCCATAACAACTGTAAGGTTTGTTTGATTGGTGAGATATGTCTCATTTTTACTGTACATGGGCATTCATAAAATAAATGTTTTCTTCCTCTTTACAAAAATCACATTTGTTGATCATATCTACCAATCTTTAGCTGCAGGGAATGACTTTTAAAAGACTCCAAGTCCCACAATCCTCTGCTCCTGTCACTGACGTCACCTGGAGCCCGGACCCGGCGTAGCAGTGTCAGCAGTGGTGTGCGTTTGGCAACAAAAGAGTGTTTTTGAAAGAGTTATCGGCATTTTCTCGACGACAGCATTATTTTTGTGAGACTTCATCACAGGTAGGTTCATCCGTGGAGTTACATCTACTCTTGTTGGTCTTATTTAAAGTTTGAAATTGAAACGACAGCTTAGTTTCTAGTGTTAAAGTTAGCCGGCTAGCTCGGTGGCTAGCAAGATGGCTGCGACTATTTGCTGCAAATCAATAACAAAGAATGAAACACAGCGTTAACTTTAAAGTGGCAGAAGTGCGTGTAACGTTGTTTAAATCACACTGCAGTTGGACGCAAACGTAGTAAGTAGCAGTAGTTAATTTATTGTATTAAAGAAAAGGTTTAGTCCGTCGTTGTTTGATTGGTGCGTGTGTCGGTGGACAGCCTCCGTTTCAGGCAGTAGCTGGTAGCGATGACACCGCCGCTGTCGCTGTCCGTTGGAGGAAGAGGAAGAGGAAGGAGGTGATGATGATTACATGCAGTTAGCTGGCTGCCTGGCTGGCTGACGGACCGACGGACCAGAGCCCTCTCGTATGTGAGGTGCCTTCCCCTACAACCGGAGCAGGATCAGGGACGAAGAGAGGCGAGGATGCCCCGGAGAAAGCAATCCAACCCCCAGCCGGTGAAATGTGAGTTTGACTGTGTTGCTCCAGGTATTTGAGGCTGGATCTCATGTCCTACGAGCTGCCGTTCACTTCTCAAGCCTTAAATCACTGTCTCAGTTTAAGGAAGTGGCTCGATGTTGCTTCTAATCCATGTAAACGCCACTGCAAATAGCTTTTCTCAACTTTATACCTGTTTTGAACTAATACCAAAGGTTTGCCCAACAAACAGCCATTCCAAAAGTTGCCTAACTGGTCTAACATATTGACTTTACAGGCTCTGTCCTTTCCTCGTTATCTACCAGAGAGGAAGACTGTTGGAGTCATGCTGTCCTTTAAACAGATGTGTTTGTGTGTTATCTCATCCTGACTGTTGTGGCTCAAGTTGGACTCTCCACTTCCTCTCTTCCTCTTCGCAGGCCTTTACCTGACCTCCTCAACCCCCTGCTCCCTCCTTTCCTTCCCCTTGCTCTTCCTTGCTTTCTTTTATCGCTTCCTGTGTGGCTTCCTGTGCACCATCACCTCAGGTTTATCTCTATTTTATACTTAAAATTTTCTCAAGTGTCAGTGCTCAGGGTTTATGTCAGTGTGTTTACATCAGGGCATCCTCGTACTTCTTAGTATTAGAAAGCATTGATGTGATTTTCTTCTAAAATGAGGCCTTTGATGGTTTGAGAAATTCTTAAATCCCATTTAGTTGGTGATTATCTTTTCATTTTCTGATGCGTATTCAGGCCCAGCTCATGTTTAATGATGAATTAATAATGTTATTAGGAATTATTGTTGTATGCAAAGTCATTCTGTCAACATTTCTGTATCACACCCGCTGTGCTAAACAACACACAGACCATAAATGGCATGTGTAACAATGCAGATGCTGTTGCAGATGTTAAAGACGACGCACTGCGTGTCTACCACACAGTGAGTTTTTGGACAAGTAAAGATGGATGTAAACTCAGTCAGTGTTGTGTTAAAAATGTCAAAACAGCCCTTGAGTTGTATGAAAATGTTGTGTGTCATCCGTGGCGTGTTCTCTCTCTGTTTCTCATCCCTTCTTTCACTTCTCTTCCTGTTCCTGATTCTCAGCCTCATTCCTCTCCCTCCAGCTCTTCCTCCTCTGCACTTATCTCGTCCTTGCTGATTTCCTTTGCTTGTCTGCCTCTTTTCTGCCCATTTACTCCCTTCCTCTCCACCTCCTTTACTCCTGTCCATCTTCGTCTTTTACCCTTCCTGAGCACGGATTGTGGTTGCCACTCTGTCACTCCTGCCCTGTTTGTTTTACTCATCTGAAACCACTTTACAAATATGAGGATTTGCTGGTTTTCCTGGTCATATATGACATTAATTTTATTGTCTTTAGGTGTTGGACAGCTGGATGGACAACACTGAGGACATTACTGTAGGCACAGGAATGGTCAATGGCATTTCTTCGCTATTTCCTAACATTTTATAATGTATAGATTTGTCTAATAGGAAATAGGGGCGTATCGGTACAGCAGACATCCAGTGACAGCCAGACTTCTCAGGGGAAATCTAATTTGTGTAGTCAGTATGAAAAGCAGGAGCCAGGACCTTCCTGCTGAGCTGAAGGCAGCTCAGTCTCTGTCGTGATGCTGGCCTCATTCACTTTGCTCTTACTTTAATTTGGGAAGATGCTGTGACTGTGCTGTTATGCCCTGCTCAGTGAAAGTGGTTGAAAGTGTGTTTTGACATGTTTTTACAAAGGTAATCATGAGCAATATTTCTGTGTCTGTGTGTTCAGTGGAGTCGGAGGACGGGTCGGTGGTGTGTGAACCGGACTGCCTGGTGTTGGAGAGCGACTTCCTGCTGAGCGGAGAGCTGGAGTTTGGAGACTCTGAGATCATGGGGCTGGATAGAGAGGCTGGTAAGTGGCACACACACACATCAGACTGAGAATACAAAGCCAGTACTGGAACATTTGGCTGGTTGGGTGTAGCTCTTCAGAGTGGTGGTTCAGTACCACTACAAGAAGGGACATACATCTGACACATGACAATGAAGGAAAGCTGAATGAGGCTTTAGGTGGAGATGTTGGATACCTGCTGATCAAACCTGCTGTGATTATATTTCGGTACCTTTAATATGTCTTAAGTAGGTAGTACCTTAAAGTAGGTGAGCATCTACTGAACTCCACTGTTTTCTTTTTTTCTTCACATCTACCTGTGTCCTCCTTCAGGTATGACCGTCTTCTCTCTGAGTGTGGAGGACGACCCCTCAGCACCAACAGACTCCACCTTTCCAGCCTTCCTGTCCTGTAAAGGATGTGGACAGCTTTTGGGAGACACACCTCTGGGGGCAGGCTTAGATCTCGGTAAAGATCTCGGTAACTGTTTTGGTTTTCTGAGAGTCCAGCAGCACGTTCAGTTTCCTCTCATGGGACGTACACTCACTTTCACATTTCTGTGGGGAAACGTCAGCGTGTCCTCCCAGTCGTCGGTGTTTCGGCTGTAGTGAGACTGAGCTGATTTGGCTTTTTCCACTGAAACATACGTTTACATGCATTAAGAGTTCAGCTCCACCACTCGGATCAGTAGCTGAGTCTTAGACTGGAATATTCAGTGCTCTCACCAGGTCTTGAGGACTTTTCGGCAGCTGTTGATGCGTCTAAAAATGTCCTCTTCTGTTAAAAGATGTCACCATCAGTCCCATTTCCCTGGGGGACGTTTTTGAGTAGCGGTGTCACCGTCCATCAGACTCTTCTCCATCATGTTCTGTCCAGTTCATTCATTGTGAAAGTCAGACACACAGTTTTCTGCACACTGATCATTCTCAGTTTCCTCTCATCTTTTCTGGTCTCATGAAATTTGATTGATTGTGTTCCAGGTGTGGGTCTGGACCTGGGGGCGGAGCTTTACTGTCTAACCTGTGAGGAAGGCCTCCAGCACGCGGCCTCCATCGACTCCCCTCAGGTGGAGGGGTCCAACCTGTCGGACAGATCCATCAGCGGTGGCTCCAGCAGGAAGAGGAGGAGCATAGGTAAGACAGGTGCCGCTGGTGATATCCCGTCTAAACTGTACTCCTGCTCGCTGTGCGCCTTCACCTCGCGTTACTCCAACCACCTGAAACGCCACATGAGGATCCACGACGGCCAGAAGCCGTACCACTGCCCCGTCTGCCCCTACGCCTCGGCCCAGCTCGTCAACCTGCAGCGCCACGCCCGCACACACACCGGAGAGAAGCCGTACCGCTGCCACCAGTGCAGCTACGCCTGCAGCTCCCTGGGCAACCTGCGGAGGCACCAGCGCATGCACACGCAGGAGAGACCACAGAGGAGGGAGAAGGAGAAGAGACGAGGGAGGCGGAAAAAAACGAATTCTACAGCTGAAGAAGGTAACACACACACTCACACACACACACACACACTCACACACACACACACACACTCACACACACTCACACACACACACACACACACTCTCACACACTCACACACACTCTCACACACTCACACACACATTTGCAGCGACACGCAAAGGTTTAAACATTTAACAAACATTAAAACATCAGTCCTGTGCTCCTCAGGGAATTCACTCTGTACTGTGTTTTACTGACTGAAAATATCTCCAGAAACACTGGATCCTACATTTCCCATCATGCACCTGGAGAGCAGATAATATAACCTTCCTTTCCAGTAAATAAATACTCGTATGTTTAAGAACTTTCTTTGTGTCAGAATTATCCCACACTCAGAGTAAAACCTGCTCAGAGACAGCAGCCGTCCTACCTTCCTTACAGGGACGTAAACAGGATAAATTCATTGCTTATAATCTGAATGTACCGTCGGGGGTTTTACAGAGTAATGGGGCGAATGTTTGATTTTGGAAGCAGCGAGCAGAGCAGAAAAGAGGAAGCAACATGTCGAAACTGAAAATGAGGAAGAGAAGTTGTCTGGTTGACTGCTTATTGACCTGTGCAAACCTGCACTGAGCTGAACAGTGAAGAGCACATCCAAAATAACTTTATGACTGAGTGAAACATTAAAGTAAACTTTATTCACAAACAAGGCGTCGGTGAAAATGTCTGACGATCGGAGGGAACAAGAACCAGATGGGACGTTTTTAAATATTGAGTTCATAAGAAGAACTCAAAGGAGGAAGTTTGAGATTTAGGGGGGAGATAAGTTTCTCATAATCAGTGAAAACTGCAGTGTGTCCCTGTTAGGACTGTTCTGAGAGACGGTTTTTATGTTCTAATCTTTACATGAAAATGAATGACGCTCTTTTGAAATGCTTCTGTCCTCTTCTGTCGTCTTCGTGCAGTAGTGTCAGACCTGACCCTGCGAGTGTCCCAGGACTCGGACTACCTCCAGACACTGGGGGGCCTCGGCTCTCCCTCCGCCCCGCTCCCCATCCTCCTCTTCCCCCTGTGCTGCCGGGTGTGTGGCCACACCCTGGAGGAGGCCGACCTGGAGGGGGACAAGGCTGAGGGGGAGGGGGAGGGCGATGGAGGACAGGTACTGATACTCACATTTGTGGTTTAATGATTTCTCTTGTTTTTCCTCTTAAAATATATGAGTGAAGACAGAAACAGCATTTCACAAAGCAGCACCTCACACGTGTGAAACATGACACGGAGACACGTGTTGTATTTTATAAGCTTCCATGTTTTTTTATCCCAAAAGTGAATAATCCCTGCAGCTGTCACAGTGTAGTTAGAAAGTACGAGGTGTCCCCTCTGTCCTCAGCAGGACTTACATCTGTCCCCTCTGTCTGTCTCTGTGTTACTGCGTTTTCAGGTGTGCCGTCGCTGCTCGTTGGACCTGCTTTCTAAAGATGGATCGGAGCCTCCCTGCAGCGCGGCCGTGTCGCGGGGATCGCGACGGGGTCAGCGAGGCACCAAGCTGTACCGCTGCCCTCACTGCCCCTTCCTGTCCCACTACCCCAACCACCTGGCACGCCACGCCCACACCCACTCTGAGGAGAAACCCCACCGCTGCCCACACTGCCCCTACACCTCCTCGCACCTCGACAACCTCAAACGGCACCTGCGCGTGCACACGGGCGAGAAGCCTTACCAGTGCCCGTCGTGCAGCTACGCCTGCGGGAACCTGGCCAACCTGCGGCGACACGAGCGCATCCACTCGGGCGCCAAGCCGTTCCACTGCGGCGTCTGCGGTTACTCCTGCAACCAGAGCATGAACCTGAAGAGACATATGCTGCGGCACACGGGCGAGAAGCCGTACGCCTGCGCCGAGTGCAGCTACACCACGGGCCACTGGGACAACTACAAACGCCACCAGAGGAAGCACGGGCACAACACGGACAGCTGGGACAAACACACACCCATCAACGGCCTCAGCTGGGGCAGAGACACTCAGGAGCAGAGTCAGGGACAGGAACACGCTTAGAGACGTGTGCGTGTGTATGTGTGTGTGAAACATGTATCAGGGTTCTTTCAGTTCAGAAATGAGAATGCTGTCCAGAACAGTGAAGTTCCTGAGTTTGGTCCCTGTGAGTCGGAGTCCTCCGTGTTTGGTTAAAAATGGCTTCAATCATTTCATTTACTGTTGATCAGTTGTTTTATTAATCGTTCACCGATCAGGATGTTTTTAAACCTGATTTGAAATGACAGCTCGACAGATCGCAGAGGACTGCCGCTCACAGGCTGTCGTCCAGAGCTCATCACACAAGCACCATACTCACATTTTTATGGTCTTTTATTTTGTAGTAAAGGAACTGATGTCATGTGTGTGTACTGAGTGTGTGTGTGTGTGTGTGTGTGTATACACTGGTGAACCTCCAGCTCAGGTTGGAGTTAAACTCAGGTGCCTTTGACAGACTGTGATGCTGCACTGACTCTATAAAGGGGCATTAATCTTTAATCTTTAAACCAGTGAGTGTGAGGTCAGGTGTCACTCTCTGCAGTAGATGCAGTCCACAGAATCATGTTCTGGACCTGATCCTGGATCTGAGTTCAGATGTTTATTTTTTCTCTACAGAGATTCTATATTTTGTTAATGTGGATTTTTCATGAGAGCAGGGTGGATCGTCATCTCTCCAGCTTTAAGTGGATTTAATTCAGAGTGCTGGATGTGTCCTGGACTGGTCCGGTTCTTGGGTTCCTGTGCAGCTCTGGCTTTGTTCCACACCTCTGAGTTGTTTTCAGTGATTGTTTCCCGAGCTGGAGAAGCAGCCTAAGCTAATCTGCTGTGTAGGCAGGGCTCAGAGTGAGACCACCGTTTTCTTATTTCTGGATGATTCAGGATCAAATTTTCTCTCGTCGTCCTCCTGACAGTGCTCTGCGTGGCTACCTCATGTTGTGTCAGAGGGCAGAAATATAACACATTTTTTCAGATGTCCTCTGCTGTTGTAAGTGAGACATTGTGTTGGGGACAGAGCTGAGATTCTGGACTAAAGTTAAAGTGCTTAAAGTTAAAGTTTTCTGAATCTAACACGTGCTGAAGCTGTCGTTCAGGACGGCGTTCACACTGTTGTTCCCTGAACTGGGTCAAAAACCACCTGAAACATCCTGGAATTCAAATACCTTTATTCCAGGCGAGGACACTAAGATTCAGATTATTTCTCTCACAGTTTCAGAGGATTTATGAAAATCAGTTTGTTTACCTCTGAGACAGCAACAGGTCAGAGAAGAATTGGAAGAATTTAGTCATGAAAGAACTTTTTACTCCAAACACTGGGAAACCTGGTCTCCATCGAGCTCTGCGGGTGATGTGAACCCTGTTCTCATAGGACGTAAATCACAGAGCATTGTTTCTTCAGGCATTACAGGAGTAACAGCTCCGCCTCATTTAAAATCAAATCCACGAGTGAAAACTGAATTTATCACACTGAGTGCAAACAGAAACGTGATGGGGTGAACAAAGCTGGCAGGTGAATACATGAATGTTTAAAAGTTTTCACTGATGATGGTTTGTATTCAACAAGCCGTCACATCATCCTCTGACAGGGGGCGGGTGGGTTCTTGGCACTTTTGTGAGAAATATGAAAGAGAAAACACTCAGAGCTCCAGGGATCGTCTCATCAGAGTCTGCGTGCTTGTACATCCATGAATTCTACTTTAATTTGGTAATTAGTGAGCTTTAGATTTGGAAATGTTGAACTGTTGCTTTAATCTTCACGCTGATGTATCTCTGTGATAATCCAACGGGTGTTTAAAGGATTTAAAGAAGGAGAGTCTGAAAAGAAAAAAGCATTTCATTCTTCTGTTTATCCAAAAACACAGGACATTTTGTTATGTGTCCCAGCAGTGATGTGTTTCTGATACGGTGTTTGAAATCCAGTATTTCCAGTATCTGTCCATCAGAATGTGTGAAGGGAAACGACCCTCCAACAGGAACATCTGGAAACATGTCCAGCTCTGTGCACAGCTGCAACTAACAAGTGTTTTCTTTGCTGATTAGTCTGTAGATTCATTGATTTTCTCCATTAATCGTTTTATCTATAAATTTCCAGAAAATGGTGAAAATGTCTTTGTTTTTTTCTCTGACCATCGACGAAAGAGAAACAGAGTTTGTGTCTGTGACGAGTCGACGAGTGAAGATCAACAAAACTCTTCTAAGTTGGTGTTTTTCTGAGAATGAAAACTAAATAGTTTATGTTTAACAGTTGACTTTGCTTTAAATTCTGTGAAATCCCAAATTTCCTCCAGGCTCATTGCTCATAACTCTGCTGCAGCTGTTTTATTTTAAACTCTACAAATGGATAATTCAGCTCATCTTTCCCTTTGCAGGCGTCCATGGAGCTTTTCAGACGCACTGCTCTGAGGAAATGTTTAGAAGCTAAACCACATTCAAAGTGGCAAAATGGAAATTTCCACATTCCCCTGAAATCTGTTGTCAGCTCGGTGAGAGGTCAGACGAATGAGTGCCATGTGTCAGACCAAGCAGCAGTTTGGAGATGTTAGCACTGATGGAGGCCAGTAATGTGAAAGTTAAAGCTAAAACATCCAGCAGCACTGGAATGATGTTGTAGAGCGTTGCCTCCACTCACTGCTGTTCACGGTGCCTTCATGTCTCCAATTAAACAAGTCTGACTGAAGCTACTTCCTCTTTCACGCTCTCTGTTTAGGAAACACCTGCTTCGCACGCCCAGAGGCGGAGGGACGAAAGACGCTGAGGGACACAGGCTGCTCCAAGATTCAACATCTGAAGTAGAAACTGCAGGAATGTCCCCAGTAAATCCCCTCGACCCACACACACACACACACACACACACACACACTCCTGAAGTGAAGCTAAGACGCCCTGCAGCACAGTGTGTTAGAGACACAGGCGAGGGTCAGTGATGTGTGAGTGGGGTGGTGGGAGCGAGGGCAGTGGACTGTGACTGTGACAGACTGTATCTTCACATCATCATATCAGTACAGCCTGTATGTAAAGCAGCAGAGTCCCTGTGTGTGTCCGTGTGTGTGTGTGTGTTGTTGATTTAATTTCAGAAGCGACTGAAGAAAGTGACAGTATAAACCTGAGCTCATGGGCCTGGTGAGTACAACCAAAACTCTGATATAACCTTGATTTTATTTTCATTTAAATCAGCATTTCTGTCCCAGACAGTGGTGTAGAAAGTGAATTAGGCTTTTACAGTGTAAACCGGCTTTAAAGCTCAGTTTCATTTATCTTTTTAACTTTTTAATTCACTGTGAAGAGCTATAGAAGAAAAGATGTGAAGCTTAACTTCCAAAATCCGTGGATTAACCGTTTGATTCAGCGTTTGGAAACAAGAATTCTGCGCTGAACTCACCGATGTAAAGAGCTTTCATCCATGACTGAACAAACCCCCGAGTCCTCACGAAGGACTTCATCCAGCCCTGACACTTATAAAGGCTGCTTCAGTGGGAAGTGGCAGCTGTAGGACAGGAGTCAGGGCAGTGGGACATTTTAAAAAAGGACAGAAATGGAAGGAAACGCTGTCCTAAAAAATAATAGAATACACAACAGAATTGGTGGTTTTCACAGAAATGCTTCTCATTATGTGGCTTCCCACTTTAGTCGCTTCAGTTTCTGTTGTGGTTTAAAAAAAAAGAAAAACCCTCCTGTGAATATGAAACTGTGGGGGCGGGGTCAGAGGCGACAGCTTAGGTTCTGATGTTTGGGCCTCAGTGTTTCAGTCATGAACATAATTAGGACGTGAAGCTGCTGCTCTGAGTCATTTCCTTTCTGATGGGTCTCAGAAACGCCGTCACTAGTTACAGAGCATTTTTGATCACGTGACCATCTGTCTGCTCTTCTTGCAGAAAAATTCCCACCCTAAGTTGTTCCCGGGGGACATCGTGGAGTATCCCAGGAACAAGTACTTTTCCCATTTCGCCGTGTACTACGGAGAGAAGGACGGCGTTCCCTACGTGGCTCATCTGACATGTCGAGGTTGGTGAAGGTGGAAATGTGCTACAGAAAACAGAGGAAGGAGGGGCTTTGTGCTCACAGAACATGTAAAGGTTCTTTCCTAACACTTCTTATGTGTCTGTTTGTCAGATTCAGACGCCAAGCTCCCGCTCTTTGGCCGAGCTCTGAGGTCAGAGGTCAAACTGGATCCACTGGAGCTACTGGGGAAAAAATACAAGGTAACGCACAGACAGTTTACATTCACACACACGACGACAAACACCAAGTCTCTGTGTTCGTGATCGGCTTCGCTGTGACGTGTCGCAGGTCAGCAACATGCTGGACGACTCGTTCTCGGCCAGAGACTTTCACAGCGTGGTGAAGCCGGCCATCGACGACATGATGGGCCGCGAGGTGACCTTCGACATCCTGTTTCACAACAGCGAGCACCAGGCCACGCTCTTCAGATACGGAGTCAAGAAATCTGAGCAGGTGAGGAGGCTGCTTGTGGAAGGTTTTTCAGAGGCTTCACCAAAACACCTGTGGCAGGGACATGGAGGCCTGTCGCCACAGACACCTGTAATCTGAGACGTGTGTGTCTGTGTGTGTGTGTCTGTGTCTGTGTGTGTGTGTTACAGATAGAGAAAGTTTATAAGCACATCATGCCGGCCTGGAAGAAGCTGTTTGAGAACAAGAAACTGTGAAAACTGCTTTATGCTCAGGTTTCATCTCCACCACCGGAGGGCGCCGTCGTTCCCTGATCAAATGTAAGATTTTGAGGATAAATTTCATTTTCTGAGAAAGTGTCACAATGTTGAGTCAGACAAAAAATAATATTACAACATGAAGTTAATGAGAGAAAAGTTTTTCTTAAAGGTTTAAAACGAATGAACAAAATGTTTGTGTAGATTCGATTCATGTGTTCACAACTTCAAAACCTTTTATTCTCAAAATCTCACAGTCCCAGTGTCAGTTACATGTCACCTCAGAGTCAGTGCTGAGAGCCACTGTTTGAATCATCCTCCACAGCGTGAATTAAAAAAAAAAAGATTATTTACAAAGTGGGACAAGTTTTGATGTGAAGTTCCAGTTAATTCATATAAAACCTGAATGTGGAGCTAATACAGTGGAGGAGTGTTGCTATGGAAACAGACCGTTTGAGTTCAATAATCTGAGAAAAAATATATTTTACTCTTAAATCTGAAGATTTAAGAGTAAAATATAAAAATACCGATTATGTTTCACTGATTATTTTTATAAAAACTAAACGTTTCTGTCCTCTGGTGATTTGATTGATGTTTTGATGTCATTTTGTATGATCATTGTTATTATTATTACCATTATTATCTCATTATTGCTTTTGTGGTTGTTTTGTTGTGTTTTCTTTTTGGAAAAAACTGAAGTTTAAGTTCAAGTAAACAAATTTTTATCTTTGCCATCTAAGCCAGCCCATTAACATCTGTGACATTAGAGACCTGCAGGTTTTTGTCCAGTTCAAGCAAAAATATAATTTATAATGTGTCAATGAAAACAAAATCATAATGAGTAGATCCATTTCTGAGGTGAAGAGAATTCTGTGACACTTTATGTTACGCGTTAACCCTTCCTGGAAACACCAGGAAGGGTTAACGTACCTGTTTGTAATCTGGTGCTAAATTTATAAATAAAAAAATAGAAGTTTCCTCAAAAGAACTTCTCCATTTAAACCCAAATCAGTCTTCATTCACTGGTCATTCATCAATGGAAACTTTATTCTGTCACATGTTGAATCGTTTTCTGCACGAGCAGGTAAACTGGAATGAGTTAACTGGAAATGATGCTTCATCCACCTCCACCCTGTGTCTGTCTCTGACATGCAGCACTGAAACGGCACTTCACCCCGCTTTTTCCTTCCCTCCCTCCTTCCTTCCCTCCTTCCTTCCTTCCCTCCCTCCTTCCTTCCCTCCTCACAGTCTGGGGGCCACACTAACCCTTCCGTCCTTCTTATGTGTTTCTTTAAGCCATGATATCAGGATGTTGTTCGTCTCTGCTGGCCTGTCCATCTGAGTCCAGTGTCCACACTCCTCGATGTGTCCTCTGCTCAGGTTCGGGATCTGAAATGAATAAGTAACAGATTTCAGGTTCATTTCCAATAATCTGTAATCACACTGTCTGCAGTTTGTCGTGCTCCCTCCTGTTTCTCTCACCTTGTCCTCCATCCCTTTGGAGAAGGCCGGCAGCAGCACGGGGTCTTTACCTGCCGTCACCATCAGCGCCGGCATCAGCAGCTGAGACACACACACACACACACACACACACAGTCCTCAGAATCCAGATGTTAAAACCCTTCGTAGGATCAGAAAAGGTTTTTCTCTTAAAATCCAGGATGTTGTTTGTGTGACTGGGGAAATGTTTTCCTGGGTGTGTAGCAGCTCGCTGAAGGTGCAGCTGTAGCGCTCATGTTTTCAGTAAATGTTTCTGGTGGGCATGGTGACAAACCTTTCCACTGGGTCGAGAACACATCCACCTCCAGTTCACCTCACCGTTACGATACCAGTTCAGAGGTCTCCTGGGAAACCAAACGCCAGACTGTTACTGCTGAGTGAAAATGACGTTTTGATGATGTCTGACGTTTCTCAGTAGGATTTCCACTGCGTTATGAAAACTACAACTGCACTACACCTGAAGCCGTTTTCTTTGTACTGGCTGATGTAGAACTGCAGGTCGGCCTCCGTCAGCATGGAGCTCCTGGGAATCTGCTCAGGTAGACCCACAAACAGACCCCCTGTAACACACACACACACAGGATGTGTTGGTGTTTGCTCTTTATCCGTCTGTCAGCTCGATGATGTGTAGTAAGAAAATCCTCTGACCTCGAGCACAGACACCTGCGGTGCTGAGAGCTGGACGCCTCACCTGAGGAAGAGAGAAAATCACCTGTGCAGACCTGTTACGTGTGTGTGTGTCTGTGTGTGTGCGTGTGTGTGTGTGTGTGTGTGTGTGTGTGTGTGTGTGTGTGTGTGCGTGTGTGTGTGTGCGTGTGTGTGTGTGTGCGTGTGTGTGTGTGTGTGTGTATGCTCACCGCTTCACTGCTGCTGGAAAAGAAAATCTTGAAGGTTCTCTCCAAGTTTTTCTCCAGCTCAGCCTCTGCAACACCCTGTAACACACACACACACACACACACACACACACACACACACACACACACACACACACACACACACACACACAGTTTCCCCCTGAATCCACAAACTGTCTTATTAACCTGTGTGTTAAAGCTTTACAGGTGCCGTTCGACGTTACGTTGTGTTGATCTGTGCCACAGCTCGTGTGCAGCAGTAGGAGGGTTGTGTGTGTGTGTGTGTGTGCTGCACACAGACTCACTGGTTTCTGGAAGTAGAGCTGGTAATCGAATATGGGCACAGCCTTCAGTCTCTGCCCGGGAGGAGCAGACGGATCGGCCGGGAACAGGGGCGTGTTCAGAGACGCCACAGCCCTTCACACGCACAGGAACACACACATTTCACTCCTGTTTCAAACTTAAACCTAAATATGTTCACGGATGTGTTTACCTGACTCTCTCAGGAAAGTACTGAGCCATGGTCCAGACCAGCAAGCCGCCCCAGTCGTGACCCACCAGGGTGACCTGCGGCATGGACTGGAAAAGGGACAGAGACGAGAGCCAGCTGTCACACCTCAGTTGTGAACTCAGCGTGGACGCCGGTCCACCAACACCTGCCGCAAGTTTTACATCTCACAACTTTATTTACAGTTTGATTTAAGCTGGATTACTGTGCTCACTCACCATTTTATCAAGGAATGTGATCAAATCCTGGAAAAGAACAGAAACAGCTTCACACTACTGTTAGAGTGGCAGGCACAGCAACACAACAACAACATGGATAAATCAGGTGTGTGTGTGTGTGTGTGTGTGTGTGTGTGTGTGTGTGTACCTTGCAGAGCTGCTCCTGTGAATATTCCTCGATGTCTGTTGGTGGGAAAATGACCCGTGAGCCACAGGTACGAACACAAACATGTTAAATGACAGTTATTGAACCTTTTGTCTTTAATAAGCGAGTGGACAGTTTGTTTAAAGCAGATCACAGAGAGCTGTCACTCATCATGACCTGTGCTCACTATTGTTAATAAAGTTAGTTCAAAGTTAAAGTTTGTTTGTTTGCTTTTCAGAGATTTAGTCTTGAATGTCGACACGTAAACACACCCGGCGGCGCTGTGGACTCTCCATATCCCTTCATGTCCAGAGCCAACACCCTGAACCCTGCTGCTGCCACAGCTGGGATCTGCCGGAGAGAGGACAGGTATGAAGACACTCGTCGGACTCGTGTTCGCTTGTTTTTAACATTAATGTGGAAAGTTTGGTTCGGCCGTTCAGACTTCAGTAAGCAGGTTACCTGGTACCTCCAGGAGTACCAGCTCTCAGGGAAGCCGTGACACAGCAGAACTGGCGGACCCGAGCCCATCTCAACATAATGAGTCCTGACACCAGGCTGAGACAGGAAGAGAGCAACGACCCTTTAGTTCAACAAGAAAACAGCGTTTCAGCCGCGAGTCTTACTGATGAGCGAGCTGATCACCCTGATGGTGACGTATCCATGAGACACTTCATCACAGCTGCAGGATGGAGGAGAGCTCTCTGCTCTGACAGCCTGAAACACAAACACAGGAGTGTGTTACCATGGTGATGTTGGCGCGCAGCGTACAGCAGCTGAAGCATCACACCTGCACTCTGGTCTGTACCTGAACTCCAGTGAAATCAGCCAGTTTGTCTAGAGCGTGGTCCAGATTTTCCACCATGATGGCCTTCACCCCCGCCGCCTCTGCCGCCCTCACACCCTCCTCATCTGCATCCAGCCACACCGCCTGAGAGAAGACGCACAGCTCAAGCTGTCACCCGAGCAGTCACAGAGGGTCAGAGGACTGAGTCCACACCCGTTTGTCAACACGTCAAAAAAATCAACAAGTCACAAAGTAAAACAGAAACGTTTTTTCATGTCGAACCCTTTCCTGTGTGGGCTCACGCCTCCTTCACATGTAAACAGAGTTCACATTGTTTCCAGAACTCCATGACTTTGTTTTGTGGATGTAGTCCTCCTGGTCATGTTAATGCTGTCTACCTCTTGTGATGTCACTTCCAGGTGCTTCAAAGCGGAGCTGAACATGGCGGACTCAGGGACCCTGTGACCTGAGTGGCAGGACCGGAGGACCAGGTCAAAATGCCGCCCCAGCAAAGAGAGAAGGCGGGCCGGACCGTCTCCAGTGGCAGTGTCATCTATCCAGTGATTGGCCAGCACAGCTGTCAGTAAGCCTGAGGGGGTGGAGACGTGGAGTATGGACAATGAGTGTCTGAAATGATGAGCAGGCCTGAAACAGCCTCTCGCTGAGCAGCTTCATGCCTGAATGTTTGATTTCACATGACCACGACCTGTGGCATCGACTCTTCGCCTTCAGCGTCGTGTTCATGTCTGTTTTGAGTGTGTACATGTGTGTGAGTGCGTTTTGCATGTTGTGTACCATTGCGACGCAGGTTTGCAGCTGTCTCCAGCACGGCTGGTTGGACGTCCATCATGGCCTCTCCGAGCTTCTCCAGCAGGCCTCTGACGGACCAATCAGGTGGCAGAGTCACACCCCTGACCTGGGCCTCCTTCACACACTCCTCCTCAAACACCGGGATCGTCTACACACACACAGTCGAACCAACACAGTGAGTATAGAAGACAGAAGAGCATTGAAGTAGTAAATGAGCAGACGATTGTTGAAGCGGGACATGACTCCACCTGAGAGAGCGTCAGCTCGCCTCTCTCCGCCCGCATCATGGCGCTGTCCTTCTGTGACACCACACTGGACAGGAAACCACTGAAAACCAGAGCACGAGACAAAGCTAAGAGACAAACAGTGAGACGCAAACTGTCAAAGGAGGTTCAAATGTTTATTAATGTCAATTAATCTTCAAAATAATATCAGTGTGGATCTTACTTCTTAGTGCCGCTCAGTGACACACGGGAAACAAACGTGTCCTGTTTTATTTAACAGATTATCTAACAGTCTTTCTGTTGTCTAACGTGTGATGCTTTGCCTGTTTTATAAAAGTTTTATCCCTCATTTCATCTGGACACTGACATTTTTTACAGTGTGAGGATGTTGCGTAACAGACTCCTTACCCCGGCAGGTTGTGCAACTCCTCCAACTTGTGGAAAACTGCATGGGGTCGTGAAGAGACAGCAACTCCCCAGAACCTGAACAAGACAGCTTTCTTCTCAGCCATGTCCTCCGAGTGTCCTCTGAGTCTGAGTGTCCTCCAAGTCCAAGTAAGAGGATCTTTTTCTTTTTCTTTTTCTCTGCTCAGACTGGTTGTGTTTCCTCTGCTGCTCCTGCTGCTGCAGCACAGACTCTGCTCAGACTGAAGGCTGAACGTTGCCCTCTGAACAGACTCGCAGAGTAGGTCCGCCCACTCCTCCTGTGAGCTCACACACACACACTCAGAAAATGAACGCTGACACTCTTTCAGGGTCAAAGTGTAAAGATCTTCATGTCTTCAGTCACAGGAAACCTGTTTGAACAGTAAATCGTGTCTCACCAGCAGCAGTAATATAAAGTGATCATGACCAGCTCACACTGATGGCACAGAGGAAGAAGAAATGTCAGACTTTTATTTTTATTTTTTGTCTTTTCGTGGTATTTGTTCAAAATAAGAAACATGTAGAACATTACAAGACTTGTTTACATCTGAAAAACAGAAGTGTTTACATCTTTCAGTCTGAATGTTTCTTTAGACAGAAGACGACTGTCCCTCCTGCAGCTCACACACTCTGACTGAAGAACCAAAAGAGCTGAACTGAAGCCCGACCCTAAATGCAGGGTAGATTGGTTCAGTGAATGTGGTGCTGAAGGTGTGGAGGTGGATCAGTGAGTCCGAGGAGACGCTGTAGAAGGACAGAGAGCCAGCAGGACAGTCCACATACACTGCTACTCTGTGAGAGATGGAGGACGGGGAACATATGTCTCTTCTTCTGGAGTTGTGATGAACAGAGTAAGTCCTCCCAGAACACAACAGACTCCAGGACCGATCATTCCCTCCAAGTAGGCAGTCAGCCCCGTCTCCTTTCCTGCTGATGGCTTTGTAGGTCACTCCTATACAAACGATTCCCTTCCATTCAACCTCCCAGTAACAGCGCCCGCCCACAGCATCCGAGCACAGCAGCTGAAGGCAGCCGTCAAACCTCTCTGGATGATCGGGGTAGAGCTGCTGTTCTCTCACTGCTGCCACCTTCCTGTTCCCGTCCGAGAGTCTGAGGGATCTGTGTGCTGTGTTTGGGTCGAGTGTGAGTTCACAGGCGTCTGCAGTGACAAGAGACGGGAGCTGAGTTTCACATAAAGTTCACTTATAAAATAGGATGAAAAGTATTGAAGTTTTGATGTGTTCTCCTAAAGGACTCATGAGGACATGCTCTCAGTTATCTTTGTCCTCAGGACAGTGAGGGACACTTACACTTCCTCAGCCCTGGTGTCAACATCCTGGTTCCACCATGGTCCACTCTGAGGGAGGATACACAGATTACAGACACATGTACGTGTGCATGAATCAACAGCCCACGTTGTTTACATAGGTAAGCTGCAGCAGGCCTCTCCATACCTGAGGGTGTCCAGGCTCCAGTGTGGATCCTCCAGTCCAGCAGCCAGTAGCTTCCCTCCTGAGTCTCCTGGATGATTGTAGCTCAGGTCCAGCTCTCTCAGATGGGAGGGGTTGGAGCTCAGAGCTGAGCCCAGAGAAGCACAGCCTTCCTCTGTGATCAGACAGCCTGACAGCCTGCAGACACACATGAGACTGATCCTCATATCCTGGACTGAGATTAGAGGGCTGAATAATAGATCGAATACAATTCAGTGACTGATTAAATTACACAGGGGACAGTTTGTCTGTTTGACATTCAGAAAGCAGAGTAAACCAAAAACATTTTGTGTTGAAGTGTTACCATAAGTGTGCTAAATCCTGACCTGAGAGTCTCCAGGGTACAGTGTGGACTCTTCAGTCCAGCAGACAGAAGCTTCACCCCTGAATCCTGCAGGTCGTTGTCACTCAGGTCCAGCTGTCTCAGACTACAGGACTGGGAGCTGAGAACTGAGGACAGAGCCTCACAGCTTCTCTCTGAGAGGTTACAGCTGCTCAGTCTGAAGAGATGATGAGAAGGAATTAAAGGAGAGAGGAATTTATTTTCCCTCCTGTTGAAAAACAGCAGAGTCTTTATACAGTGATGAATAAATCCAACTATGGACACACTTACAGAGCTTTGTTAGAGGCTTTGACCACTGGCAGCAGCCTCAGAAGAGCCTCCTCTGAAGCAGAGTATTTCTTCAGCTCAAACACGTCCAGATCTTTTTCTGATGACAGTAAGATGAAGACCAGAGCGGACCACTGAGCAGGAGACAGTTCATCTGTGGACAGACGTCCTGAACTCAGGGACTGTTGGATCTGCTCCACCAGAGAACGATCATTCAGTTCATTCAGACAGTGGAACAGGTTGATGCTTTGCTCTGCAGAGGGAGTCTCTTCAATCTTCTTCTTGATGTACTGGACTGTTTCCTGATTGGACTGTGAGACACTTCCTGTCTGTGTCAGCAGACCTCGTAGGAGACTCTGATTGGTCTGCAGTGAAAGACCCAGGAGGAAGCGGAGGAACAGGTCCAGGTGTCCATTTGGACTCTGTAAGGCCTTGTCCACAGCCCTCTGGTAGAAGGCTGCAGATTTACCTGTTATCATTGCGAATCTTTGGGAGGTTGTTTTCTTTTTTGACAGCAGATTGACTCCAGAGCTGATGAAGGTCAGATGGACATGAAGAGCAGCCAGAAACTCCTGAACACTCAGATGGACGAAGCAGAACACCCTGTCCTGGTACAGTCCTCTCTCCTCCTTAAAGACCTGTGTGAACACTCCTGAGTAAACTGAGGCTGCTCTGATATCGATGCCACACTCTGTCAGGTCTGATTCATAGAAGATCAGGTTTCCTTTCTGCAGCTGCTCAAAAGCCAGTTTTCCCAGAGACTCCATCATCTTCCTGGTCTCTGGACTCCACTGTGGATCTGTCTCAGCTCCTCCATCATACTTGACTGTCTTCAGTTTGGACTGAACTACCAGGAAGTGGATGTACATCTCAGTCAGGGTCTGGGGCAGCCCTCCTACCTCTCTGCTTTCCAACACATCCTCCAGAACTGTAGCAGTGATCCAGCAGAAGACCGGGATGTGGCACATGATGTGGAGGCTTCGTGAAGTCTTGATGTGGGAGATGATCCTTCTGGCCTGCTCCTCATCTCTGAACCTCTTCCTGAAGTAGTCCTCCTTCTGTGGGTCAGTGAACCCTCTGACCTCTGTCACCATGTCAACACACTCAGGAGGGATCTGATTGGCTGCTGTAGGTCGTGTGGTTATCCAGAGGCGAGCGGAGGGAAGCAGTTTCCCTCTGATGAGGTTTGTCAGCAGCACATCCACTGAGGTGGACTCTGTAACATCAGTCAGGACCTCAGTGTTGTGGAAGTCCAGAGGAGGTCGACACTCATCCAGACCGTCAAAGATGAACAGAACCTGGACGTCTTCAAACCTGCAGAGTCCTGCTTCTTTGGTTTCAGGAAAGAAGTGATGAACAAGTTCCACCAAGCTGAACTTTTTCTCTTTCAGCACATTCAGCTCTCTGAACGTGAATGGAAATGTGAAGTGTATGTCCTGGTTGGCTTTGTCTTCAGCCCAGTCCAGAGTCAACTTCTGTGTTAAGACTGTTTTCCCAATGCCAGCCACTCCCTTTGTCATCACTCTTCTGATTGGTCCGTCTCGTCCAGGTGAGGCTTTAAAGATGTCTTCTTGTCTGATGGTAGTTTCTGCTCTGGCTGGTTTCCTGGATGCTGTTTGAATCTGTCTGACCTCATGTTCATCATTGACCTCTCCAGTCCCTCCCTCTGTGATGTAGAGCTCTGTGTAGATCTGATTCAGGAGGGTTGGCTGTCCTGCTTTAGAGATCCCCTCAAACACACACTGGAACTTCTTCTTCAGAGTAGATTTGAGTTTATGTTGACAAATTGGAGCAACGTGTCCTGAGTGAACAAACAAGAAACAACATCAAAGACTGATTCATAAAGAAAACATGACATGTTCATCCCCTTAAAGGACACACATGAACATATGTCCCTCCATGTGTTGAGACGTTAGTAAATGTCCCATTTGTCCATCATGTTGAATCTTTAGAGAAATCCTCTTACTGCTGTGCAGACAGTCAGCCAGCTCCTCCTGCTTCATTCTCCTCAGGAAGTTCACTGTGATCTTCACCAAAGCCTCTCTGCTGCTCCTCCTCTGCTCTTCATCCTCACCGTCCAACACCTCCTCATCCTCCCTCTGACTCTCATCTGGACCCAGAACCTTCTGGATCTCCTTCAGCTCCTTCTTCACAAAAGTCACTATGTTCTCCTCCAGCAGCTGGAACAGAGGAACGGAGGCTGACCGTTATTCCCCATGTCAGAATTGTCTGAAGGGGACACGTGGTGTGCGTGTACAGACCTTGAATATGGTGTCCAGGTGTGTGTGACGCTCCGGGGGAGGCCGACGTTGTGGCATCTCTGACCTCTCTCTGTTGCCTCTGAAGGAAATACACAAACACACAACAATGATGTGGGTGCAGTTAGAAACTAGAGGTGGAGATTCCTGTACAGGCCTCTGATGGTTTTCAGGTAATGTTCTGATATAATTCTCCATGAAAAATAAAACAAACCTGTCTCTGAAGTTGAGTGGGTGACCTACAGACTGGTCACTCTTCATGGAGACACAGCTGGGTGCAGGAGGGGCTGGTTTCTTCTGCAAAAGCCTGGAACAAACACAAGATGGACAAAACAAGATGATGAGGATGAGGGGCAGGATTAGGAGCAGCACAGTAAACCTGCTCCAGATGTGAACGATCTGGTTGTTGCAGCTTTAAACATCACCTTTGATCAAATGGGTGGTGTCCATTTCTGAAGGTAAGAGGATGACCTATGGATTTATCACTCTTCAGGGACACGCAGCTGGCTCGGGTGGAGTCAGGTTTCTCACACAGAACACTGATAGAAACACATCATATATGATCATCTGGATAAACAGGAGTTAAAACATGAATTCATCAGTGTTTTGCTGTGAGTTACAGCTCTGATTCTAAAACAGCTGGTTTCAGGTTTAGAATCTGATCCTGAACCAACTCATTTTTTTTGTTAACATCAAGAAGATGTTGTGACAGTGACGCCCTTATCCATCACTGATTAACCTTTTACAGGGAAACAGCCAAACAGCCAAACTGTATGATGGGAACCAAGATAACAAGGGCTGCATTGTCTCAGCCACCGAAAGCAAGTGGATGTTCCCATTATGTGAACAGGTGACGCAGTACCTGTTTACATCTGGTAAAATACACGTATTTGACTGAGTGGAAGAGAAAAAATTCACTGAGTCAGTGTGATGAAATAAGTTAATACATGAAATTCTTTTTTAGATTTGTGTCGTCAGCCAGCGTGCTGAACTGTTCACACACAAACATAAAGATAAATATCATGGAAGTGTTTCAGGAATGGGAACAGCAGCAGTGACTGGAACACATCCATCGTTTATCACTCCAGATAATTATGAACCTTCTTCCTTATCGCTTTTCTTGTAAACCTTCACCATATCAGTAACATAGAAGCCATAAAAATATTTTGCAGACCTTAACAGGTCACTTCAATGTCAAAGTCCAAGACAGTCATCATGAAATCAAACTGGCAGAGAGATGGACTTTTATTATGACTCCAGCTAAAGTTCCCAGCCTACAGTTTCACTGGAGAACCTCACAGGCAATGGTAAATAAAAATACACAACAAACTGTGATGTTTACGTGAATCGTACCTTTCCATGTTCGAAAGTACCTGGAGCCACGCTGAGAGAGAGAGAGAGCACAGCAATCAATCAGTCAATCAATCAATCAATCAAACAGTTTAAGATATTTCAGTCAGATCAAAGTGTTTGACTGAACATCCAAGCCAGCTGACACCATGGTGTCGTTATTGTTGAAAAATTACCTTTAATAAAGTCCAAAAGTCAGTGGAAGATTTAAATCCTGATCGTTACGTCCAGTATTGTGTGTGGGTCAGGCATCATTTTATAATTCTAAACTTTATGTGTTAAATTACCTTTCAAGAATAAAAACTAACGCGGAGATCAGAGAAACTCAGAGAATCCAAGCAGAACTCTACTCACAGCTCATCCCATGGATTGTTTTCAGTGTGCTGACAGACACAGGCTCTGTCCTCTGTGTGCTGTGTGTGCTCTGTGTGCAGCTTCCCTGTTTGTCTGAGGATTGTTGTCACTTCTCTCACTCGTTCCCTCGGGTCTGCAGTCAAAGATCACTTTCTTTATGACCGTATCACAGCTTTACAGCTCTTCAGTCCATCATTCACTGAGGAAAAACAGGCCTGTAAATAGGTAACTACAGTAACATTTACTGACACGAGGGAGGGAGAGAAACATCCCTCTGTTTATCTCACAGTTGAAATAGACCATTGTTGGGAAAAGTCAGTATCTTCTCAGGAACAGTGGATGGAAAAAGAGATGCTGAGTAACTCCACTTCTCTGTACATATGTACATTTGTTAAAAGTAAAAACTTGTTGAATGCAGTATTTTTACTGGATGACAGATGATTTTTCATTTGTTTAAAGAAAACATCAGTAATAATAATCCTGCAATGTAATATATATGTAATGTGTGTATGATGCAACGGCATTAATATTATTTTTTTTAAATTGTTTGTGTATTTTATTTACTTTTAAATTAATTATGTATTTTATTTATTTTTCTTGACTAAAGTCTCTGTGTATTTCTTAATGTCAAGACAAAATATTTATTTACTGTTCATATTTATTTTTTATACGGTCTATGATTGAGAGTCAACGTCCCGCAACCAACGCGAGATTACGGACATATCGCGAGAGTGACGGTTTGAGCAGCAATCTCTGACGCTGTCTCTCTCTGAATAACCTCTTTAGGTCCTGAAATGTCAGGGACAGTCGACTTGATTTAAATTATTTCTTTAAAACAAACGCTTTCCACCTGCAGGACGGGCTGAAACATGGAGGCCGGCGAAGGTAAGATACGACTTCATGGAGCTAATTTAGCCAGAGGAGGCGATGCTAGCATGCGGGCAGGTACACTTAGCTTTGACTGCTAACATAAACAAAGCGGCATTTAATGTTACAGCTTTATTTCATCTGTTCATTCGTAGCTGTTTCGGTGTGAAGAAGAGTCAGTCAGCAGGGAGATCTAATACACTGTTTTCATCACGTTTCAACCGAAAGTAACGAGAATGCTGCTGCTTTTCAGAGTCAGGTTTGATCATCGATCATTAGAGTGATCAGAGGCAGGTTTGATCATCGATCATTAGAGTGATCAGAGTCAGCTGTTCTGCTCCAGCCTCTCACATGAAAAATTACTGTGCGTTTTGTGTTTTATATCAGTTAAAACTGAATTTCTTTGGGTTTTAACTGGACAAAAAAACACAGTGAGAAACACAAATAATAATAATACAGCTCAGTTTGATGGTGTGCTTCCTCTGCCAGGTGTCAGCAGTGCCACGCCCACAGAGGAGATGAATGGAGCTGGAAACTTGATGGATTTCCTGGATGAGCCTTTTCCTGACGTGGGCACATATGAAGACTTCCACACCATCGACTGGCTGAGGGAGAAATCCAGAGACACAGACCGTCACCGCAAGGTTCGACCAGGTTTTCCTGATACATGATGAGAATGAATAATTCATCTTCTCAAAAGTGGTTTCAGAGTGTGAAGCCTCCTTCCTGCTGAATAACATTTCTTTGTCCTTTTGTTCAGATCACCAGTAAGAGCAAAGAGTCCATCTGGGAGCTGATCAAGAGCCTGCTGGACGCCTGGTCAGGATGGGTGGTGATGCTGCTCATTGGACTGCTCTCAGGTCAGTCACAGAAGGCGATAGACACCATTTCCTGGTCTGAACCGACTCATTAGCCCTTCCACTGTGTATGGAGTTACACTCTCAGCGAATCAAATGTGGGGTTTTATTTACTTGCTGCACAGAGCTGATTGTTACTGTTTATTTCACCCTGTCTCCCTGTAAACGCTTCACTTCCCCAGAAACAATCAGCATCTGCTGTAAAATGCACTGATGCATCCCGTCCTCCTCAGGTACACTGGCTGGAGTCATCGACCTGGCGGTGGACTGGATGACAGACCTGAAGGAAGGCGTCTGTCTGTCGGCCTTCTGGTACAGCCACGAGCAGTGCTGCTGGACGTCCAACGAGACGACGTTCGATGACCGGGACAAATGTCCGCAGTGGCAGAAGTGGGCGGAGCTGATGACCGGCCACGCTGAGGTCAGACCTGGCTGTTGACCAAGCTCTTCATGTGTCTGAAATCAGTTCCCTTTAACTGAGTCGTCACTTTATTCACTGGACTCATTTTATTAGAGTGTCTGAATTCAGAGTGCGAACTTTTACTAAGATGGTGTTTGTGTGACTTTACTCTCTCAGGGAGCTGGAGCCTACGTGTTGAACTACTTCCTGTACATTCTCTGGGCTCTCCTGTTTTCCTTCCTGGCGGTGTCACTGGTGCGAGTCTTCGCTCCGTACGCCTGCGGATCAGGAATCCCAGAGGTGAGATATGAACTGATGTTCGACACATCACAGGGATCCCGGCAGGTCTGTAGCAGGTGTGCGTCTCACTTTTGAAACCAGCTTCACTTCTGACAGTCAGACACTTTGAAGTGTGTGTGAATCAGAGTAAACTACAGTGAGTGTGTTGATGAACAAACATCACAGGAATCAGATCAGCGTTTGTGGTTTTGTGCAGATCAAGACGATCCTCAGCGGCTTCATCATCCGGGGCTACCTCGGGAAATGGACCCTGCTGATCAAGACCGTCACGCTGGTGCTGGCGGTGTCCTCCGGTCTCAGCCTGGGGAAGGAGGGTCCTCTGGTCCATGTGGCCTGCTGCTGTGGAAACCTCTTCTGCAGTCTCTTCTCCAAGTACAGCAAGAACGAGGGAAAGCGGCGAGAGGTACGGAAAGCCACAGGAAGAACCTGTGATACCACCTGACCTTTAACCTTTCTGTGCAGGGAGGGAGCACATCCACGTGGGGAACAGCATTATTTTTATTCCCTTTACTGTGTGTGTGTCTGTGCTGCAGGTGTTATCAGCTGCAGCAGCAGCTGGGGTGTCGGTGGCCTTTGGGGCCCCCATCGGAGGAGTCCTGTTCAGCCTGGAGGAGGTTGGTTATAAATCCTGCTTCCGTTCATCCAGTGTGGTGTTCAGGTGTCAGGCAGGACCCGTTAACCCATCCGCTTCTTGTGTGACCCTGAAATGACCTCGTAACCATCTCCTAACGACCCCTCGTCCTTCGTCTCTCCTGCAGGTCAGTTATTATTTCCCTCTGAAGACTCTTTGGCGTTCGTTCTTTGCCGCTCTGGTCGCCGCCTTCACGCTGCGCTCCATCAACCCGTTTGGCAACAGCCGCCTGGTGCTGTTCTACGTCGAGTACCATACGCCGTGGTACATGGCCGAGCTGGTCCCCTTCATCCTGCTGGGTGTGTTTGGCGGCCTCTGGGGGACCCTCTTCATCCGGGCCAACATTGCCTGGTGCCGGCGGAGGAAGACCACCGAGCTGGGGAAGTACCCGGTCCTGGAGGTCATCGCTGTGACGGGGATCACCGCCGTGCTGGCGTACCCCAACCCGTACACCCGCCGCAGCACCAGCGAGCTCATCTCTGAGCTCTTCAACGACTGCGGCGCGCTGGAGTCGTCGCAGCTCTGTGATTACATCAACAACCCCAACATGAGTCGGCCAGTGGACGACATCCCAGACCGACCGGCGGGACCCGGGGTCTACAACGCACTGTGGCAGCTCGCCCTCGCTCTCATCTTCAAGATCGTCATCACCATCTTCACCTTCGGCATGAAGGTCAGAAACTTGGTTTATCCTTCAGGTCCAGTCAGGTTTATTTGGCATGATGACACACACAGTCCACACCGCTTTAAAACGGTTCTGGTTCCTCTCCAGATCCCTTCAGGTCTCTTCATTCCCAGCATGGCGGTCGGAGCGATCGCCGGGCGGATCGTCGGGATCGCCGTGGAGCAGATGGCGTATCACCATCACGACTGGATCATCTTCAAGAACTGGTGCCGGCCCGGGGCAGACTGCGTCACACCTGGACTCTACGCCATGGTGGGAGCTGCCGCCTGTCTGGGTGAGTAGACGTGGTTTCCCAGATGTGAGCAGATCCTCACACACTCATCCTGGATTCTGCACCTGTAACAAACCAGCTGTGATTGCGTCCCCTCAGGCGGCGTCACCAGGATGACCGTCTCCCTTGTGGTCATCATGTTCGAGCTCACCGGTGGGTTGGAGTACATTGTCCCGCTCATGGCCGCCGCCGTCACCAGCAAGTGGGTGGCCGACGCCTTCGGGAAGGAGGGAATATATGAGTCGCACATCCAGCTCAACGGCTACCCCTACCTGGACGTCAGGGACGAGTTCACCCACCGCACGCTGGCCACCGATGTGATGAGGCCCCGCAGGAACGACCCCCCTCTGGCCGTCCTCACCCAGGACAGCACCACGGTGGAGGACGTTGAGACGCTGATCAAAGACACAGATTATAACGGCTTCCCGGTGGTCGTGTCCAGAGAGTCGGAGCGGCTCATCGGCTTCGTTCAGCGCCGGGACCTCACCCTCGCCATCAGTAAGATTAGTTTTCAGATCGTTACCAGGCTCAGAGAGGATTTTAGGATTTATTTTTTAAATGATCTCTAGCAAGAAAAGCCTGAACTCTGACTGTGGGTATTTAAATACTTGGCTGTGTGAATATGTGCTGTGCAGACAGCTGGGAAAGAGAGATAAAAAACGTGGTTGTGTTCATGCGATGTTTTAACGGACTTTTCCCCCGTAAACAGAAAATGCCCGTCAGAAGCAGGACGGCGTGGTGAGCAGCTCGGTGGTCTACTTCACCGAAGACGCGCCGCAGCTGCCGGCCAGCAACCCGCAGCCGCTGAAGCTGCGACGCATCCTGAACCTCAGCCCCTTCACCGTCACCGACCACACGCCCATGGAGACGGTGGTGGACATCTTCCGCAAGCTGGGCCTCCGCCAGTGTCTGGTCACCAGGAGCGGGTAAGAGCACGATGCTGTTGATGGACAGATCGATTGTCTGCAGCAAACAAAGTAAGAATCATATCTGCAAAGAGCTGAAGTGACCTCTGTGTCTCTGCAGGCGTCTCCTGGGCATCATCACCAAGAAGGACGTCCTGCGACACATGGCTCAGATGATGAACCAGGATCCAGAGTCCATCATGTTCAATTAGCCGCAGAGACGAGCTTCACTCCGCCGGCGGTGTAAATAGGCGAAAGCTGGTGCGACGCTACTGTTCTGCAACCTGTGAAAACCCCTCCCACCTGCTGACAGGCAAGTCCCACAACAGCACGGCTCCATGTGTTCTCAGTGTAACGGCGCCGGAGTGTTTTCAGTTCAAGGCGGCCTGTGACACAGTGCTTTTATTTTGAAAAATCTTCTTTTCAACATTTCGAACCCTCAGAAGATCACATGATTAAAACGTGAAGAAGACGACGTGATGTCAGCTGCTGCTAGCCAATGAAATCATCCCATACAACACACAGAGCCGCGCTGAGACTGAAGCAGTGTTTGTAACTTTGAGTGCAGCCACAGGGTGGACGCTCAGCTCACAGTGCTCTGTGTCGTCATGTGGAATATTTCTCATTCAGAAAGACGTGTTTGAAAAAAGAAAAATCCAATTTCATCAGTTTATTCAAACTTAATGACACTAAATCCTAAAATCTGCTGAAACATGGGACCAGTTTGAAGCCGATCACCGTCTGAACTCTCTGCTCCTGCTTTTATTTCCAGCTGGAGTTCAGACTGTTGCACTTTGTGTTTGGGTTGTTATGGTTTGTGATGTGTTGCTGCCATATTTATATTAATGCTGCCTGTGTCGATGTTCATTCTAATGCGTCGGTGGCACCGTACAACACGTTCCTGTTACTCTGTGTCACTGTCTGAAACACTAAACGCTGCTTTGACTGTGGAGCGAGAACAGATTCTGGATCAGAGTCAGTGGAGTTCCTCTGCTGTAGCTGAGCTGAGCCCCGACACACAAAGAGCAGCTTCAGTAAACGATGGTACTGTATGTTCCTGTTGCACAAACTGACCCACATCAGTCAGTCATGCTGTGACTCTCAAAGCTAAATACTTCATTAAGGAGGCGTGTTAGACACGTGGTCAGTCAGCTGAAGGACAGAAGCGTCTTTAATGTTCCTGATATTTCTGTACAGACATGGAAACGACCATTTTCACAAACAGATTTTAAAAATATCAAGACTGCACAAAAAGATTGTGGAAAAAGTAAAACAGATGTTTGTTTTGAGTCCTGCTCCTCGACCTCACATCCTGTTTATCCCCTCGGTCGCTTCCTGTGTCGTGGATCGGTCAGAGCTCCCAGCTGCTAACACTTCAGAAAAACTGGAAACTTTGAAGGAAGAAAACGCTCCATGTTGTTAAAGCAGACGATCAGTGTTTTGTTTTTAAATGCCAAGAGAAAGTACTGGAAAACACACGTGTGTATATATTGAAGATTTATTGTGAGCTTTTTTAATTTAACTTCATTTTGTCTGAAACACACTAATGTTTTTTATGTTTAACCCTGGAGTATTTATCTGATTCATGACAGCAAATATTGTTTTTGGATTTGTAAATGAAGTGAAAAATAAACCTTCCAGTTTACCTGCACATGGTGAGTAAAGACGGTTCAGTTGTTTTTCATGAACGTTCTGTAGTTTGATACGAAGCAGAGGAGCTGATCTTTATCGATCGGCACACAGAAGACATCTCTGTGTTTCTGTTAGAAACAGCTTTAAACAGTGGCACACTCAGATGACAGGAGATTAAATGGACTGGTTGTGAAATGTTCTCATCGATCACCAGGATAAAATCAGACGTTTGTCTTTCAAACAGCTCACAGATTCAGAGTTTTAGTTGTTTCTGTGTGTGAGTCAGAATAAACTCCAGAGTTTTGGTCTGAACTAACGGCTGTGAAATGAGGACACCTGTGGACTGAACCTGGGACGCCGCCTCTTCCTCCTCACACCTGGGCGCCCCCCTACTCCTCCTCCTCCTCCTCCTCCTCCTCTACAATACGCGATGGAGATGCCGCTCACCTTCACCATGATCTTCATCATCAGCCGGACACAAGGACCAAGAACCAGGATCACCGGTAAGAAAGTTTCAGTTAAACTCTAGATATGTTGAAGTTGATGTTTTTCTGATTTAACGTGAAACTGACTGGAAACAGCTCCTTAGTGGAGCTTGAGTTGCGATTGTTGGATGGATTCTGATGCTTCACGTGTGTTTGTATGATGTGATTAACATGAGAGTGGCTGAGTGTTTGTGCATGGACCTGGGTCCAGCTGCTGTTTGGTGAAATGTGTGACCTGCATGTTGATTTGTACCTGTCTGACAGTATCGTCCTTCAAATCCCTCAGGACACTGACACTCGTAGTTAGTCGCCACGTAGACGCATGTCCCGTTGTTGTGACATGGGTTGACCAGGCAGGGGTCACGCCCTGACAGAAGGAAACATCACAGGTACAATCACGAGGACTCGGGAGTTCACTGAGTTCACACAGTTTTTATGCTGAGGCAGGTCACAGGGTTTCAAAATCAGAGAGGAGAGATCCTGATAAATCAATATCTGAATCAATATCTGAATCACAGGCAGAGCGAGTTAGACAGAGACATGTCGAGCAAGTCTTTACACCTGGACCGAAAGCAAAGACTGCAGCCGCACACACACGCACACACAGATATTCCTGTTGTTTCCGTTCATAGTTTCACTTTGATTTAAATCAGATTAAAAAGACGACGGAGGACGTGATGGTGAGACTGATACTCACGGTCGTACGTCAGCCAGAACTTCCTCTGAGGAAACAAACAGTGTGTGTTATCCTGCAGCCTCCTGCCAGAGATCTGAACAGAATTATTGCTTATTGATCATTTGGGCTAAAGAGGGTCTGAGTCTGCAGCCTGACTGACCGTCTTGTCGTCGTCCTCGAAGACTTCTCGAGCCTCCTCGTAGTTGCAGATCTCCTCGATGCATTCCCTCTCCAGGTTTCCTTGTCTTAACTCTTCCAGGAAGCCGCTGTTCGCTCGCCGCCGTCTCTGCAGCACTCTGTCGGCCTCGTCCTTCTCTACAAACACTGAGAACAATGTCCACGTATTGATTCACTGATAGTTTGTGTGAACTCAGGTTAGCAGACTTATTTTTCGTGCTCATCTGTTTGTTGTATTTTCCTGTGCTGTGATGTTTGATTTTATTTTATTACCAGACCTGCAGCTGCAGCGGGGCCTAAGAGCAGGATCCAGACGGTGCAGCAGCTCCTCAGCAGCATGTTGGCCGGGGTTCAAAGTGACCCAGCAAAACCAGTTCCAAGAGTGGTCTCCGGAGAGGTGGAGCATTTTGAATCCACGCCCACCGAGCGTCTGACCCTCAGAGTCAACACGAGAAAGGTCAGTAAACAAACTGTTTTCTTTAGCTCTCCTCTCTGTCCTGCATGTGAAGTTTCTACTGACCAACAGTATCACACTGTCTAAAGTGAAGGGATGAAACTTTAGAGCTGAGTCATCAGGTCTGCAGTTATTAATGTTAATAAATCACTAATAAAAGAAAACAGGCTGTATCCTCAGAGGGTCGGCAGCTGAAGGGAGGAGAATCTGATCCCATTAAACACTGTGCAAACATGCTGTGAACTCGAATGACGAACCACACTGTGCACACACACACACACACACACACACACACACCTTCACACACAACCAACACAACTCAAACCAAAGGATCGTTGATGATTTGATGGTTTTATTTATACAAAAACATAGAGAAAGTCAAACTATTAATGATAAGTTTAAGGCTAATGATTTTTTTTTCATTACCAATATCATTTCTGATGAATGAATGAATTGATAAAATGTTGTAAAACAGTCTGAAACCCAGAGACAGTTCATTCAGCCTGTGATGACCTCTGAACCCTCAGGTTGTCTGGTTGTGCAGCACAGCCTGTGTGTGGTTTCTGGGCTGCTCTGGCGTCGCTGTTCGGTTGTGAATCCACTCGATGTAGTTGGACACCCGGGTGTAGATGCCGTAGTTGCCCGGTCGGGCACAGCCCTTCCCCCAGCTGACGATCCCCAGCAGGAACGCCGTCTTCTTGTACTGCGTCACCAGGGGCCCGCCGCTGTCACCTTTACACGAGTCCTGTCTGCCCTCGATGTATCCGGCGCAGAACATGTTCTCCGTGAGCGCCACTCCGCTCTCCTCGACACACTGCTGTGTCCGGATCCGAGGCACCTTCAGGCGCCGCAGGAGGACGGAGGTGGGTCCGTTCTCACCCCTCCTCCCCCAGCCGCTCACCGTGTGCAGGCTGACGGCCCAGAGGTCACGCTCGGCCAGCGGGCGCGTTGGCAGACAGGCCGGGACGGCGTACGTCGTGTAAATGATGGGCGACGCCAGACGAAGGAGGGCAATGTCATTGTCGGCGGTTCGTGTCACATAGTTCTCATGCATGATGATCTCGGCCACCTGGATAGACTGCTCAGTGCCCTCATTCACCTCCGTGTTGTGTTCGCCTGACAGACAACGAGCAGGGTCAGCAGAGAAAAGAGTCTCCCTTCAAACTGAACTTACTCCTAAAGTTTGTGGACTGACTAGTACCTGCGACCACCTTCAGGAACTGGACGTCCATGTTCTCCATACAGTGAGACGCTGTGAGGATCCACGTGGGTTTATAAATCACTCCTCCACAAAACCCTTTGCCTTTATACACCAACAAAACCTTAAAAACAAACAGCAGCATCTGAATTTGAACGATATTCAGTTGCTTTGCTACCAGCTGTATTAAATGTGAATGTGTGAACTGTCCCTTTATGTTTAGCATACCTGCCAGGGGCATTCACCTTTGGGGCAGTCCGTCCCTCCAACGATCCGAGCTCGAGGGTCGAGTTGCTTGGCTTTGTTTTCATCCTGCAGGACGGGCACCATGCCACATGCTATCGCCCCTTCAACAACACAAACAGGATTATAACACTGTTATTTGTCTTAGAGCCCTGTTTCTTTCTGTGGTGTCCCAGATTATAGCTGCTGTGCTGGCGACACACTGATCTACCTTCCTGCAGCAGTGAATGATTGTATGTACCATCCGTGTATCGCATGAACGTAACAAACCCACCTGTTGCTACGCAGCTCTGCCCGTCGACATCCAGAACGTATCCGTCTGCACACGAGCAGTTTAACCTTTGTCCTGCCTCGTCTTCATCGCAGAAATGTTCGCAGCCTCCGTTCTCCAGCAGGCAGGTGTTCGGCACAGCCAGGAACTCTGCAAACAACAGCATGTTCAAGAACTCCATCCAAAGTGAAAAATATAGCATCCATCAGCCACAAAGCTCTCATCCATCATTACTGGATTTAATAAGGGTTTGGAGGTGTTCGTGCAGCTTGCTCACCGAGCTCACAGTTGAGTCCGCTGAACTCCGGTAGACACAAGCAGGAGTAGGACGAACCCAGGGCGGAGCAGCTGCCGCCGTTCAGACAGGGGTTGGACTTACAGCTGTCTGGGACTACAGAACAAGGACTGAGATTATTTAATGTCAGCGTGGCTGATCGCACAACGCTGCCGTTGTTGCTGATGTAATTTTAAAGGTTTTAAATATTTTTTTCCAGCCTGGATCAGGAGGTTTTATGCTGGAAGTGAAACCGTGGGGTTAAAGTGTGGTAGCTTACGGTTATACGTCTTCCAAAACTCGTCCTGCAGAAACAGAAGCAGCACAGATGACGGTCAGTGGAGAGATTATTCATTCACAGAACCAAAGACACGTTATCTGACGTTCAGGGAAAAGAAGGCATTCACTAAACTTTCACGAAATACTATCACTGTCACTGTGAAGTTTACAAATGAATGTAGGAATATAACGTAGTGTGGTGACTTGTCAGCCTTCAGGTGAAGAACTGGACTTTGACTGAATGAGCTGTGGTTAAATCCATCCTAATCAAAATAACATTTTAGAGTTTGTGTTTCTCTGGAGTCGGACCGTGGTCTCCGTATGTTCGAACACCTCCCGCGCCTCCTCGTACGAGCATTTTTCCTCCACACACTCCCTCTTCAGGTCTCCCATCTGCAGCTCCTCAAACCAGCCCGAGTTAAACCTCCGAGTCCGGACCAGGACGCCATGGGCTCCATCTGGATCCAGAAAGACTACCAGCCAGAGGGGGAAGGAAAGAATTGGAAATGTCGTTCGTGTCATTGGCCAAAGTTTTGTACAGAGATTCATGGTCCTCAGAGATAATCCGAACCCATCATCAGGCCAACATTAGAGACATTCCCACCTCAGATTCTCAGATTTAGGGTCAGTTAGTCTGATGCTAAACGTAGCGCTCTGTTAATCATTAACTGTTAAACGTCAGCATGTCAGCGTCATTATTGTGAGCATGTTAGCATTGCTGGTGTTAGCATAGTAAATACAGCCTCACAGAGCAGCTAACATGGCTGCAGACTCTTCATGTTGTCGATGTCTCCTGTCGTTTTCAGGTTTCCTCACCTGACGCCGGCTGGCAGCTGTAAAAGCTGAGGACCAAGGTGAAGAGGACTCTCAGGCACATCGCTGGTTTCAGCTCAGAGTTGAGTGCTGTGCTGCTTCTTTGTGGACCCAAAGGTGCAAAGTCTAATCCAGCCCCCTTCCCTCCACCCTCCAACCCTCCACCCTCTGCCATCCCTGCAAACCATCACGTTCCCAATGGAAACACCCCGTCTGACAAAATGTGAGTGAGCTGCTGTCTGCCATCAGTCAGATACTCAAAGAAACAACCTCAGATTTGATTCAACCAGTCATAGCGCCGCCTCCGATACAACTTTAACCTGTTGATGAAAAATGTCAAACATTTTGTCGTAGTTCGTTTTCAAAGATTTCTCTTTATTTTCAACAACAAAAAGAATCAACATGTCACAGGGTAAATATGAGCCACCAACAATTTAAACTAATCTGACAAGGCTTTAATTGGACAAGGCAAAAAACCATACAGCATTTGTGTGGTAAATATAGATCACAAACACTTTTTGTTTATGTTGATAAGTTTTCGTGATAGTAATCTGAATATATTTTGGTTAGGGACTGCCATCTCAGTCCTGAGCCCGTTTTAGCCAGTGGACATGATATCCTCGATCCAGTCCAGGAAGTTGCTGACTCTGGTGTAGACGCCGTACAGGTTTTCATTCGCGCACCCCTTTCCCCAGCTGACCACACCCGTCAGGAACCAGGTTTTCTTGTAGCGCGTCACCAGAGGGCCTCCGCTGTCGCCCTCACAGGCGTCCTGACCTCCAGCCCTGTGTCCGGCACAGAGCATGTTCCTGGTGATGTTGAGCTTGGTGTGGAGGCGGCACTCCTGCAGAGGGACTCTGGGCAGCACTAGCCGCTGGAGGAATCTGGCAGGGGGACCAAACTGGGCCAGGCGGCCCCAGCCAGACACGGTGGAGTGGCGGACAGTCGCCAGCGTCCTGATGAAGGTGCTGTTCCGGGCGGGAAGGCAAATGGGGACCACATGGCGTCCCAGTTTTACTGGGCGGTAGATCTTCAGCATGGCCAGGTCGCTGTCGGAGCTGGACTGGTTGTAACCGGGGTGGATCACCACTTCGAGCACCCGCCTCCTCTGCTCGGTCTTCTCTTCCTCCTCTCGGTCATGCTCACCTTTACAGGGACAGCACTTTCATATTTGACATTTTATACCAAACATTTTATTCCAACAGAATGAAACGTAACCTCATTTATTTAAAAAGTGTTTTCTCTAAAACGTTTTCTTACCGACAGTGACGTGAAACATGGCGACAGGTTTTCTCCAAACGCAGTGAGCTGCAGTTAGAACCCACTGATCTGAGAGGACGATGGCTCCGCAGGTGTAGACGTTATTCTCAGTCAGCAGAGCCTGAACAGAGAGGCAGCGTTATCATCATATGCTTCATATACTGTGTTTTAATTCAGTGTCAGTGAATTACAAGTCTCTGATCTGGACAGGAGTCTCAGACCTGCTGCTCCAAGCTGATGCACAGGATGCAGAAGGATTAGATAAGAAAAAGCCTGGGCACAAACACTCCATCAGCACGACCAGGGAGGCAAAACATGTTTAATACTTCATTTTGTAGTATTTCATCACTCCCCTTAAACTGAAAATAATATTGTATGTCCAAGAATTTACCTGCCATGGACAGTGTCCTTTGGGGCAGATCTTCCCGTTAACAACCCTGGGGCTAAAATGCAGCAGTGGTCTTCCACAGGGAACTCCATCTGGACCAGAGAGACGAGGAAAACACTCATCATGCTCCTGCTGCTGCCTGAGCTGTTTGTTAAAGCATTAGCTGGTGGTACGTGTAAAACTGTGCTGGGTTGGGGTCAGGGTTAAAGTCTGGAATCCTAACTGTCCCGGGGAAGAGCTCAGACCTTCAGGCAGGCACGTGCTGTTGTCCTGATCCAGCCTGTATCCTGGAGCACAGAAACAGGCGTAAGAACGATCCGGAAACTCTCTGCAGAAATGTTCACATCCTCCGTTTCTGTAGCGACAGCCATTGGAGGTCAGACGCACTGCGAAGAGACATGAAAGCCACAACTGTCTGTACTGCAACAGAAACCTAATCAGCAGCAGTGATCAGCATTCACAGAGGTGCGGTTCCTACCTTTGTCGCAGTTGTATCCATGGAAACCAGGTGGACATTTGCAGGCGTATGTGTCGACCTGGCGAGTACAGGTCGCGCCGTTCTTACAGGGAGACGAGAGGCAGTGATCCACCGCTACAGACAGGAAGTTACAAAGACTTTAGCAAGTATATTAACTCTTGATCAGGATGGAGATGATGTTTTTTTTCTGAACTTAAATGAATCTAAATGCCGTCATATTGAAGGTTGATCCCAGTACCTGTGTACGTCCTCCAGAAGGCCTCCTGTCCAGAGGACAAAACTCAGATTAATGACAGAAACAGTAACAGCTATAAACCCTGAGAGGGAGGACTTGACTGACCAGCTGTTGTGGCAGAGCGAAGATCTCTTTGGCCTCCTCGTAGGAGCATTTCTCCTCCAGACACTCTCGCTCCAGGTTACCTTGTCTCAACTCTTCCAACAGAGAGTTCGCTCGACGACTGCGATGCAGGAAGACGCTGGCCTCGGGTCTGCTCACGAACACCTCTGTTTTAAATCCAAATACAGGACAAGTGGTCACTCAAGGAACTTTAGGTAGAAGATAAAGTTTGCTGTCAAATGAATGTGATGTATATTTAGATTTAGTGATTATTTGATTGATGAAGTAAGAAAGTTTAAGTTGATGTCTGTTGTTACTTTTGACAGTTAACATGTTAACAGAGCTTTAGTGTTCTCAGCAGAGCTGAATGACTGTTTGCCTGTTTAAAACAAGATGGGTGAAAGCTGATGCAGAAGAAGATGAAGAGGAGTCAAAGAAGAAGAAGAAACAGAGGACTGACCTCCAGCAAGCCCAGTGCATGCTAGGACAGAAGCGATGAGGAGGCGTAGGACGAACAGTCGCCGTGTTTCTCTGCTGACAGACGCCATGTTTGTTCTGAACTGACCAAAGGTCAGAAACACTGTGAAAACACAGAAAAGTCCCTCAGACACAAATACACAGTCCAAACACTCCGAGCTCCGACTCCAGGACTGTCCTCAAAGGTCCTCAATTCCTGTTTGGTCCACACGATTGTCACAGTGAGCAGCTGAGTCCCAGGTTAGCACTGTTTCCTGCCAGAGCTGAGACAGTTTTGCTTATTTCCTATGAGAAATTCCACTTTTCGTCTTTGTCCTTTCCCTGTGGTTTGAAGTGGGTGGGAAAAGGTGATGTCAGATAGATCCATGCACCAATCAGGACTCAGCGATGACAGTCACCTCTGCCTCAGCATCGGCACAACGAAGGAAATGATGGTGGACTCCAGGACTCTATACGTCAACGGAGAAGAGTCAGCAGCGTTAAGTATGTTGGGCTGCACCTCAGCGATGACCTGACCTGCTCGCTCAGCTTCTACCAGTGGATCTCAGCCACATCAGCGTGTGAAGGACCAAGGACTGCAGCCACCCGGCACACAACCGCTTCATCAGACTGCCACCTGGCAGATGGTACCGCAGCATCCCATCCAGAACCAGCAGGTAGAGCAATAATACCTCTTTTACTTAATTCATTGATTTGGTGTGTGGCTGTAGAACACCCGAGTCTCAGCACAAACATTTAATTATACATGTTGTGTTTATCTGAAACTGCAGGTTTGGAGTTTAACTCAACATATTCAACAAATCCATGGAGACGTTCAGATTCTCAACAGATTTTATTTTTCATACGAGCAAAGAAACCAAACGCAGTGGATTTGTTCATTTTCAGGCAGGTGGAGACTGGAGCTGGTCATTAAAACAAGAAACAAACCGAAAACTGTGACAGTAAAAAGGAGAAAATAAACAGGACTGTCCATCTTAAATAAAAAGTAAAATTAGAGAACTGGAATAAAAAGTGTAAAATGTAGTTGTAGCTTGTAAACGAGCAGATTTAGTGGAACTCTTAGTGCTGGTTTTTTATTTTTCAGTGCTGCAGTTCCCCCCTCTCCTTCAGGGGACGGTGCTGTTCTCACTCCAGGTCCTTCAGGATGTCGGGGATGAAGTCCTGGGCGTCTCTCAGTTCATCCTTCCACTCCTGTGGGATGACGGCTCCAGTGTATGACCCCCCCGCCCCCAGCAGGGCTCCCAACGCTGCCCCACGGTTACAGTTCTCACCTGGAGAGAGACACGAGTACGGCTAAAATAACAACAACAAACACACCTGTAGGCAACTGTCAGTCCACAATACTAATGTGCTAATGATTAAATGGTGGTAAAATGAAAGAGACGTAATTCTGTGACGTAAATGTCCAACAGGTCTCACGCACGAACCTCCACAGTTGGTGTTTGCCAGGATTCCTCCTCTGGGGTCGTCATGAAACTCGTGAGCCAGGTAGAACATGCTGGACAGGGCTCCTGTGGGTTCACACAGGTAAGACTTCACACAGTGTTCACACAGTGTTCCTCTGCTCTCTCTGTGCACCTGTAATGATGTTATGGTTTATGAATCAGACTGGACTCAGACCTTTAGTGTAGCAGGCCAGGCCGAGGTAGTTCACAGCGCTCTGATGGACCCTCAGTCTGTCCTCAGAGGACACGGGAAACCTACAACACACACAAACCCTTTTATTCATACAACAGTACAACATTAAGGATCATTTTTCACATTAAAAGCCTTCCAGCAATTCAAAGCGGATGATCCCTGCCTTTTCTAGTGGGCTTTTATTGTGAAATACCTGCAGGAAGTGGCGGTTAATTGACCACTACTAAAAAGCACTCCAAAAACAGAGGAGCTGTCAAGTACTGAAAGGAAGCGTTCATTGTGAAGACCTGGAGGCTTTGCGGCTGTAGCTCTGGCAGGTGTCCCAGGCGTCCAGTCTCCTCAGAGCGTGCTCGGCCTGTTGACGGACGCTGGCCCCGCCCAGCACGGCGTGCAGCGCCCGGCTGTAGATGGACACGTACTCTGGCACGTTGGGGTGAGGGTGGGTGAGCTTCACGAACTCTACTGCTGCAGAAACCTGAGGGCAGAGGCAGAATCCAGAGACACACTCAAATTGGATTGGATTGATGGACTTCAGTGAAGTGCACGCCACTCACAGCCTGCTCCTCATTGGCTGAGGCCGACAACAGGATGAAGGGGAGGCTCATGGGAAGGCAGCCGATGGCGTTCAGCTGGCTGTCGGGGAACGAGGAGCTCAACTTGTGTTTGGAGCGTTTTTCTGCAAACGTCAGAACCTGGAGAACACAGAGAGAACACAGAGAGAACACAGAGAGAACACAGAGAGAACACAGAGAGAACACAGAAAGAACAGAGGGAACACAGAGGGAACACAGAGAGAACACAGAGAGAACACAGAAAGAACAGAGGGAACACAGAGGGAACACAGAGAGAACAGAGGGAACACAGAGGGAACACAGTGAACACAGAGAGAACAGAGAACCAAAGGAGATGTGGAGTGGAGAACCAGCTTGAATGTGACAGGGTGTGTTTGTTTTACGTGATGGGGTGAGGTCGGTCTGCTCTCTTGCCAGTCTGCGAAGAACGAGCGGTGGAAGGACTCGGCGTAGGTGTCGTTGTGGGTCCCGGGCGTGGTCAGGAACTGAACGTAGTCTGACAGCACGGCGGCCCGAGCGTTTGGCTGAGAAACGTCAGTGAAACCTCCGCCGACGAGCGCCCGAGCCGCTCGGAGGGAACAGACGACGTTCAGGGTGTTATCACCAGCCTGAAGACCTGGAAACCACATGGACAGACGGCGGGTTACGCTGGATTTCTGAGGCCAACATTCAGCTTTCAGCTCTGGGCGGGACGATGCCACGTCCCAGCTGTACCTTGATGATAGTGGACCGAGCCTTTGGAGGACTTCCACAGGTTCAGTTTATCATGAAGGATGATGCTACCGACCACATCTGGCCGCTTCCCACCGGAGGACCAGGCGGTCCGACCGCTGCCGGCTGCAATGCACAAACAAACACACAACAAACAGCTTCTGGAAACTGAACTCACAACTTCTGACACAATAACAACACTAAAAGTTTGAAAGCTTTGGAAGATGTGACTTTGATAATAGTTAACGAGGCATTTGCTTTAGATCCAGCGTCCTCCTGTGGACAGGTAATGAACAACAACAAACATCTGGAATAATTTAAAACAGAACAAATCCTGAACTTTGTTAAACACTGGAACATGTTCTTAGATCTTAAAGCCACGACTCGTCAGCCGTCACTCAAAGCCAGGCTGAAATATTTGGTCAGTTTTCCGTGTTGTTCCAGGACTTTCCAGGACTGTAAGGCTTCATTAAGGAGTGGTACCAGTGCTGGAGAGGCTGAGGATGCTGGACGGGTGTTTGTCCCTGGGCGAGTGGAAGCCTGATATCCAGCCTCCAAAGTCCTTCCTGATGTCGTGGATGTCGTAGTACCAGTGGACCGGCATGGACGCAGAGTCAGCCGCACACATCGCCCACAAGGCCTCACTCACTGACCGCCGCACCTGAGACATCTCACCTGAGGAGGAGGGACGTTTAAACTGTGACACATTCACATCATGAAATCATGGCCTCTCTCAGCTCAACATGTTCTGATCAAAGCTTTAATGATGATTTAATTGTTTGCTTTGATTCTTTATCGGTAAAATCTCATTTTAGTTACTTTGTTTTCGCTTTATTTTTCATGATCGAGTGCATTTTACCTGCTTTGATTGGGTTTGATTTTTTGCGACAGCTTTGTCTTTGCCTCCAAACGTCCACCTCGTTTTTATATAATTGAAATGTACAGTTCAGTGTCGCAGTTTCTGAAATTTAAGCAAAAAGCAAATTTTTTTTTGAAGGAATCATTTAAATTAAATTTAAACCAAATTTCAAACATTGTTCAGAAAGCTGATCCTACAGATGTGTGGCTTTGCTTCCAGACCAGTTCTATGTGGTTTTGGTGTGCAGACTGTGCTGGTCTTCATCATGTGAAGCCACCGTGTGGTTCTGTCCTTCTCATGTTCTGGGTCATGATCTTGCTGTAGGATGAAGTCTCCTTTGTTCCTGCCTGGTTCTCTCTGTTCTGAGAGCAGTGCACAGTCCTGCTTCCTGCAGTAACACCCATGGTTCCTCAGTAACCAGCTCAGGCTCAGCTTTAAAGCTTGAAGTTAACCCCTCACTGGGATATGACAGACACTTCGCACCATTTAAAGTTTTGCACTGGACCTGAGCTGCTGTCGCTTCAATAAAAGTGGAAAACCTTCTGTCTGTAGTCTGCAGGGTGTATATACAGGTGTTTTGGCTTTCATCCTTTTATCCACCCTTTCTATTTTTTATGAAAATATACTTTATTATTATTATTATTAATTTTATGTGCTCGAAAAAATAATGAATCGCCTAATCTTTACGCACCTGCCTTCACCTGTACAATGACTCAGCTCAGTGGCAAAAGAGAAATTACAGACCATCAGCAGATCTAACGGACTCAGTTCAGTCCACAGCTTCAGTCTGTGCAGTCGTTCAGAACTTCATGTTAAAAAATGTGTTTTTAATAAGAGGAACTCCTCTCACCTGTCAGAGATCCAGCCGATCTGCAGCAGCTCAGTTCCTACTGATTCGTTATCGACTTGTATAAGTTCATTATTACAAAACAGTGCAGGAAGTGACCAACGCGAACACCTTCAGGCGAACAACTTCAAAAACGGTTCAAAGCGCAGATCTGCGGTTAAACCCGGACCAGTTTAGTCCGGTCTGTCAGTGGTTCCTGTTATGCGGTTAATTCAGATCATTTTTAAATTACACAGTTATGAAAGCGGTTATGAAATTAGACATTTGTTTATGTTGACATTTCGTAACCGGTTCGGCAGTACGGTGGTCGTTAGCGGTCAACTCAAAAAGCGAAGTGCTCCGTGGTTTTGCCCAGCGCGTGGCTCGCAGGCAGACACGCGTATATAAACAAATCTTTATGGTTAAATCAGAGTTCGAAAACAAGTAAGATCCCATTCATTCATTCATTCATGCATTCAGTCATTTTGAGTATTTCATATAAAAGGCTATCTAGGTAACACTAGCGATTGTGCAGCTGTTTTACAGCAACAGTTGTTTAATTATAAATAAAGTTTAAGGGTCAAAAAAAGCGCCTGCCAGACAGAGTCAGGGCAAAACTCGCCCATGGTCACACTACGGTGGCCGTTATGGACTAATTTATCTTGAAAAAAATGTAAATCAGTCCTCTTGGAGTGTTGAGTGGTAGCAGGTAGTGTCAAGGTGTCCACATATTAAACGTTGAATTTCAGTAAGCGGTTAAAATACTTTAAAATGCTCTCGCTGGCGTTTACGTTGCAAATTAGTAATTAGCTGCAGCCGTTAGCTCGATGTAGCTACTTAGCTACAACATGACTGAATGAATGAAAACTTTACGTCCATTTCTGATGGAGATAAAGTTAAATTAACTGTTTAAATCGCCGTTTGTTGAAGTATACGCTCAGAAAGCCTTTTGTTTGTAGCGAGTGGGCTAAGCTAACGGAGTGCTAGCGTGCTAACGTTTGTGTGTCCGGTGGAAATGGAAGAAGCAGCGTCGGATGCACAAGATGTTGGTACGAAGAAATGTTCCTGTTTAAACTGAGAGGTTCATAAGACTGAGAAACGGCACACGGAGTCTCTGTGTGAATTTAGTCGTGGTCTAGACCTGAAAAACCTCCTTTTTGTTTTCACAACTAGAATTTTATTTTCCTAAAGTTCAGATTTGGCAAGTCTAGGTAAGGTGGTTTGGTTAAAAGTAATAAGGAGATGTTGTCTTGTTGTATTTTTCAGAAAGAGCCAAGCAGTTCTGGGCTGAGGAGGATGTGGATCAGGTTTTTAACAGGGTTTTTGCATATCTGGGTCACCTGAGGAGAGTCCTGAAGAAGAACACGGCAACAGACAAAGGTTGGACTTTTATTTTAACCTCTTCCTCCACTCAAATAAACAGGCTGTCAGTGGCATTTCATTTTGTGATGATGTGTGTTAATCAGAGTTGGTTCAGGCTTTGAAGCTACTGGAGTCTCTGGACTTGTCTCCTCCGGTCTCTGGTCAGGACTCCTCTGTGGTCCAGGTGGTCATTGGTTCAGGTAAGCAGACTTTCATACTGAAACGCTGCTGTGACAGTGATATTGGGGTGTGTGAAGTGTTATTTGTGTGTTTTCCTACACAGGTACAGTGCTGCCTGCTGACTTCTCATACCACAGTCCTTTCTCCTGCCCCTCTACATCTCCCCGGCCTGCCTCTAATGGTCTGTCCAGGTCTGCAGCACCTCCCGCAGACAGGGAGGAGCTGCTGCCTCCCCTGGCCCCCATCCAGCCGCAGTACCAGCTCCACACCTGCTGCAAGGTAACACCATACTCTACACAGATTACAGATGGGCATCGCTGGGATCATGTTGCTACCTGCGCACCATGAACTCATCACTAAATAAAAGAAGGTGTTTTTTGCTTCTGTGTGTCAAGAAGTTGTGATGCTGCTTTAAGAGTTAGCAGCTGATAACATTTCTTTCAGCGTTACCTATGTGAATTCTTGTTTTTCCCCCTCCAGGCATGTCTGCCCATTCTGTCCAGAATGGCCCAGTCCATGCCTCTGTTCTGGGGGCAGAACCCTCTGAACGTGCCACTGCTCTGCGGCTTTAAGAGGATGAGCGCCATGCCTCTGATGTCACCTGGAAACGGTACAGCCTCGGCCAGTGAGCGGGCGGAGCCTAAGGTCTCAGAGGAGGGGAAGGAAGAAGGTGTAGAGGACGGGGATGTTCTTTACAAAGCGCCGTGTGGACAGAGCCTCCGTAACCATGACGATGTGATGCGGTTCCTGTTGGCTACGAAGAGCTACGACGTCCTGCAGGTCAGTTTTTGTAATGTGATACCTTCAGAGTCTATTGGGAAACTGTGCGAACTTTCACCAAAAAATAACTGTGAATGTGTTTCTTTTTCCTCCAGGTGGACTTCTTCACCTTTAACCCCTCTGTACGGTTGGACCCCCCTGCCACAATAGGCCCTCGGCGTCCAGAGGTGGACATGAGCCGTGGGGTGGAGCCCACACCGGTGGAGCTGTGCGCCGGGGATAATGGTGCCCGGCCCGCCGACTTCCGCTACAGGAGAGACCGCTGGCCGCACGGCTGCTTCCTGAGCCGCGGTCCCACGCTGTTCAACGCCTGCTGTGACTGCACCGACGGCTGCACTGATGCAGAGCGCTGCACCTGCATCGCAGTGACCAGAGGAGGGAGCTGCTACACCCATCACAGGCTGACTGAGCCTGTACCTGCAGGGTGAGTAATTAAAGACAAACACCTTAAGTCTGAAATATGTACTGAGTACTTTAATGAATTATACTTATAATGGTGTGTGTGTGTGTGTGTGTTGTCAGGCTGTATGAGTGTGGTCCGTGGTGCGGTTGTGATCGGGCTCGTTGTCAGAACCGGCTGGTCCAGAGGGGGATCAGAATCCGGCTCCAGGTCTTCCAGACCAAAGACCGTGGCTGGGGTGTCCGTTGCCGTGACGACCTTGACCGTGGCACGTTCGTGTGCATCTACGCAGGTGAGGTGACGTTGATGTTTACCTCTTCAAACTATCAGAAACTAAAATGAAGGCCATTTAAAGTAACGGCACAGGTTGATGTCCAGGTGTGATCCTGCGGAGGGTCCAGAGTCCAGCCGAGCCTCCGCCCCCGAAGCTGACGAGGGCCGACCTCCCCTCGGACGATGAGGTGGAGGTGGTCACCGAGTGGCTCGCTCCGCCAGTTTTGGAGGGGCAGAGGAACCTGTTGGAGACCCCGCCACCCATATGCCCGCCCACCTCACCCCCACTGCATGTCCCAGTGATTCAGAGACCCGCCGACACCAACACCACAACGATCACACCCCAGGACAGAGACAAGGTGGCTGCTGGTTAGTACTGCTGCTTCATTACGTTCGACCCTTGAATCTGTTGCCCCTCTGAAAAAGAAGGTCATTAATCAGAGGAAGTTAGCTCCATGGTATGATTCACAAATACGTACTTTAAAGCAGATATCACGAAAGCTGGAAAGGAAGTGGTTATCCACTAAGTAGATATTAGAGATTGAATCCATCTTATCATGGCTTATTTTTCTCTGAATTATATCTTACTTCTTGTAACATCAATTCTTTTCTGGAAATTAAGAGTTTATTCTTGTAATATTTTGACTTCTAGAGGTTACAACATTATTGACATCATTTTATTTTCTTTCAGAAATTATGACTTTTATTCAGTCATTTTATAGCTCAATTTTCGCAACATCAGGATTTTATTTACATTGAAATAAAAAGATATATTTTTTAACCTTGTGCTTATGATTGGATATTGTCTGTCAGGTGACCAGTCTCAGGAGAAGAAGGTTGCCGTGACATCAGCCAGTCCCATGGCGGCGTCGGTGGTGACGGGCCACAGCGTGAGTGGCACCAGGACAGAAACGAACAAACAGAGGAGTTTAAAGAGAGCAGCCAAGGTGGAGGACGTTTATCTTCTGGACGCCAGCAAGGAGGGAAACGTGAGCCGCTTCATTAATGTAAGTGGACTGTGCCGTGTCTCTGAAAAGATGTAAATGAAGCATAACCAGATGTATTTTACATTCAAACCAAATAATTTGTCTCCGTTGTAAAAACATATAACTGGGTATAATATGGTATTAATATGTGCTGAGATGTGTGATGTGAAACGCTGCCTCAGATTTATATAGACTCCATCTCTGCTGACTACAGCACAGCTGCCGGCCGAACCTGTTCATCCAGAACGTCTTCACTGATTCCCACGATCCCAGATTCCCCACCATCGCCTTCTTCACCAACAGGTGAGGAAGAGGAGTATCAGGCGTTTGCCTTTTTGTTGTTGTTGTGGTGGTTGTGAATAGCTGTTACGTATTTTTCTGTGCAGGGTGGTGAAGGCCGGCACTGAGTTAACCTGGAATTACTCTGCCGACACACAGACTGTCTCGCTGCAGAAACAGGAAATGCCCTGTCTCTGCCGTAGTGACGGTTGTCAAGGTCAGTTCGCCATCGAGGAAAACCTGTGTGACGTTTGCGAGGTCAAAGGTCAAAAAGCGACGGAGGCCCAGTGATCCCACAGACCAGGTTCAGACACTCCACCTGTCGAAACAACACAAACATTTAGATTTTTTCTATCGTGCGATCAAACGGTTTAAGAACTCATACACTACACAAGGCTACGCTTTCTAAATAAAAGAGCAGAATTTGTGAAAATGCATTTTGGATGTTTTACTTTGAAAGATTGTAATGATGTGTCTGGTTTGATTAAGTTCGCTGTATTTTACTTTGCCAGAAATGTGACTTTTATTTTGAAATAGGAGTTCCAGCAACAATGCTTGTCATTGAAGCTTTTATTTCGACATGATGTATGCAAATCCGATGGGGCTGTTCGATGTTTTAATATAGTTTTATTTTACCAGCTGGCGCAAACCATTGCAAACGGCACTCACAGCAATCGCCGGTGCTTTTATTTGGAAATGCCAATGCGGACGTTGGCCAAATAGGACTTCCTGTTGGAACCGTCATTGTAGATTTTATTTTGAAATTCTAGTGGGACGTTGTAGCTGTCCGGTTGGCTTTTATCTTGAAACTCCAGACCGGATCTCCGAATGTTGTTTATATATCGGCTCCCTCCGCTCCGTCTCACCGACTGTCCTTCAAGCACCGAGTCCGATAATGAGCGCTGCTATGCGGGTTGCGTGTGTGCTCCTCCTCGGCCTCCTGTGGGCCTCCGTCTCCCTGTCCTCCTCTTGCCGGTTCCGGATCCCGCCTCACGACCAGGTGGCCCGGGTCGCGCGCTTCATCGCCCATCAGTGCGACTGGGCCTCCATGGCCACCATCTCCACCCACAAGCCGGTTGTGGGGCAGCCGTTTTCCAACGCCTTTTCTGTCAGCGACGGGCCGCATGGCTCCAGCTCCGGGGTGCCTTACATGTACCTGACCCGCATGGAGATCTCTGTGCAGGACCTGGAGGTAGGACACCTGTGTTCTGTTTATGCTGTTGTTTGTTTATCGTGGTATCATAAAGTATCTTGGAGTTCCTGTCAACTTCTCCATCTTACTTCTGTCATGTTTCACCACTCAGTGTGGTGAGTGATGGTGTTCAGTAGAGAAGTGGAAGTAACTCTGTAAGAAACATGCTGCACTTTAAAAAACAGTAAATAAAATCCCGCTGGTGAAAGTTACGAAAACGTGCGGCTTAAAATTTATGCAACTGCAGGGCTTCTACCATGACACAGCAGTTTTCACACTGAGTGACTCAGCAGTTTTGGAGTTAATGTCACATGTGTTTTTCTGTCACATGACTGCAGCTGCAGTGTTGAACTCAGCAGAAGCATATAGACATGAGGTGTATTAGCCTGTTAATGTAAAGACAGATGCTATCACAGGGTTCAAGGTTCAAGGGTCATTTTCTGTCAGATGTTTTCTATTTTAACAAACTAGAAATGGCAGAATTTTATAAAGTAAGTGTATGTCTTTCAAAAATGTGTGCCTCCCTGCAGGTGAACCCTGTGGCGTCTCTGTCCATGTCTCTGGCTCAGACTGATTACTGCAGACAGCAGGGCTTCGACCCTCAGAGTCCCCTCTGCGCCCACATCATCCTGTCTGGATCTGTCCTCGAGGTACAAATACACACTGTTTCCTGTTATCACCTGTGTGTCTAGGTGGGACAGTCTGAGCAGTCACGTGACCTTGCTCTCTCTCCTGTTGTCCAGGTGAATGGGACAGAGGCGGAGTTTGCGAAGAAAGCCTTGTTCAGTCGACACCCAGAGATGATCGACTGGCCGTCTGATCACAACTGGTTCTTCGCCAAGTTCAACATCACACAGGTACCACAGTACTGCTGCTAACATGCTGCTAACATACAGTAATGTGTGTAGTCCTGCAGTCTAACTGGATCAGATCCAACCAGAAAACAACAAATCAAACTTTTTTAAATTTTTAAAGCATTTAATCATATGTCAGCAGCCAATCAGAGCAGGAAGTCTCCTTGACATACCTGTCCCTTCCTCCATGTTTCAGGTGTGGGTGTTGGATTATTTTGGAGGGGTGAAGACTGTCACTCCAGAGGAGTACTTCCAGGCCTCACCGTACAGGAAGCACCACTGACGGTCAGTGCTGCTGGTTTCTCTTCCTAGATCAAGTCAAATTTATGAGACAGGAGGTACCACAAAGTTTTAGCTTACCCTGAGTATTTTTATTTTAACTATTCCAAACCTTCAGAGCCTTTCTTTTCTTTTTCTGCCTCTCACTCTTCATTTTCATAAACTGATGTGTCTTTGGTGAGACGATGTTTTTCTGTTCAGGAATTCAAACCTGTGACCTGGGAGATCTGCTGTAGGTTGTCGGTTTGAATCCCGCTTTCTTTCTACAAGACGACATCCTCATGTCGACTAACAGCTCTACATGAACTGCACTGAATGTGTACATTCAATTTTACAATTTTCTTTGATAAATCAAATTACACAACAGTTCATCAGATTTTCAGTTGCAGGCATTTTCATCACATTTCCTTTTATTCTCTACGTCCTCAGAATTATATTTCATATATTTCAGTTTGTTCTGGATTTTCATGTGTGATTCTATGTGTGAGAAACTGTTTGCTGTGTAGTTCTGCCTTAAATATGATGCCAGTTGCAGTATTGGAGTTTGACCACAGGAGGGAGCTGTCACACTGATAATACCACTAAGAAAAACAGAAGTGAATCAAACCTCAGGAACATTCAAAACCTAATTATATATTTTGATCATTTGAAGAGTAATTACAGTTTTTTCTTTTGTCTAAAATAAGTTTTAAAAAATTTAAAAACCAAATTATACTGATTCACTTTTAACTCCTTTCTATGTAACTATGAACTGAAGATAATAACATTTTGTAATGAGAGTAAGTGAATGAAAATCTCCACCTTTTTACATATTTAGATATACACATATGCAGCTCAACATACCAAACTCCATGGCATAAACCAAAGATTTAAGGCGTGTGATTTGATAGGATTTCCACGGGAAACTACAGGTTGTTTTTGTCTTTGCTGTGACAACAAATTGCACTTTATAATTTTATTACTTTGTCACAGACAGAATCAAAATGAATGTTTTTAAGTAGAAAGTGATTTTAAGTCGCAGGAGTCGATACACATGCAATACTTAAAGCCTCATTTTTAGTTAGGTAGAATACAATGTTTGTCTTTATCTCACCAAAAAACATTAGAAACAGTAAAGAACAATAAAAACAAACAACATATTCAAATATAGGTTCTTATTAGTGAATATTATTAATATTTTTTTCTAAACTTGTCAGACAGTGAGTTAAGAGTTTTTAGATTTATGTTTAATAAAATGACAGTGTTCAGTCATTACCACTGTCCCCTGCACTTTACTTCATGTTATGGCCAGAAAACTGATGTTAGTTTAAATAAAAACACTCAAAATCAGGCCCAAGTGATGGGCGGGGCATATCCACAGTGATGGGCGGGGCGGGGCTGATCCCCTGCCACTCATACAGTATCAATAACTTTGATTTCCGCTTCCAAAGTCGGCTGCATCGGCTGTTTGTGTGACGCCTTAAACATCATTTTACGCTCAAAGAACTTTTTCTGCTCCTTCATGCTGAAGGCAGACGCCTGCCTACATCCTAACTACAGGACTTTGCTGTGAGTGGTTTTTCTTAGAGAATGTTAATGGATGATTTGTATCAATAAAGTTTTATGTTACAAAAACACGTGGCTCCTTCTTTTCTGTTTTGTATTTATCTGTTTTAGATTTTCAGGAGCTGAGTTTTAACCCATGTTGATAAAACACATTTTATCTATGAACGGCGTACGACACATAACATACAGAACGTTTTTTGATATTTTCCAGCTTTGTGTGCAATGATGAATGTTTAAATTATTATTTAAAAAAATATTTTTAAATGTTTGTCAGTTTGAAAGTTCAGTTTTTAAACGGCAGTAATTTGTGTTGTGTAACGCACAGTAAGATTTGATCTGGTTGGAAACAGATGAAGGGATGCAGGTTATTTTACAACCATACAAGTTTAGAATTATGTTGGATTTGTGTTTGAGAGCATCAGTGGTAAAAGACCTGCTCTGCAGAGTGGAAAAAAAAGTTTCTGAAGCGTTTTGATAGAAAGTCACTTTAACGTGACCTAAATCCAGTGACACAGTTTGGTACTCAGCGCAGAGTCTTGTTTTATCTTGTCTTAATCTGTGTTTGTGTCTCTGAACATAATAACTGTGTTTTTGAGTCTCTGTTTTATTAGATTAAGACCAAGTCTCCGGGCGTGAAGGAGTCCCACAGGCCTCTGCTGCCTCTGCTACGCTGCCTTCACAAGACCAGGACACAAAGGTAAAGGAAATACTCAGATGCTTGACATGTGTAAAAGCTGGAATACTTTCTAACAAGTAAAGCTATAGTATAGTATTATTGACCATAAAGAAATTACTAATTTTGTGTAGCAGAAATTTGTTTCGTCTCCTTTTTAATGCCATGAATTGTCCTGAGACCATTCAGGTTTAACTTGCGACCCCTCTGAGGTCCTGACCCACAGTTTGGGTATCACTGTACCAGACCACATGACAGATATTCAATATTTCAAGTCAAGTCAAGACAATTTTTATGTAGTAGCCCAGAATCACAGATTGGCCTTACAGAGCTTTCGAGTGTGCACAGCATGCCGCCCTTTTTTCTCAGACTCTTCATTCGTTTGAGGAAAATCTTCATTTAAAAAAGAAAAAAACTGCAGAAATAAGAAGAGTACCAAAAAATACGAGTTCAAAGCCAAATTTTCTCCACAGCTAGGTACAGATTAAGATTTTCAAGATTTAGACTCTGCTCTATCCCTGCTGAAACATCAAAAAACAAACGAACAGGCATGAAAAACTGAATTTTTTTCCGTATGTTTGTACAAAGACTGTGTTCATGTGTGGGAGAAAGACTCATATACGTCAAAAATGTGTGTGTCACCTGGCACAGCAGCTCTTCACCACTTCCTGTTCCACTTAAAGACGAGAGAGGAAGGCAGAAGTTAGCTTCAGTTGTCTCACCTCGTCGCTGGTGACTGAAAGTTTGAAGAATAAAGACGTCTTCTGGGAAACCAGTTTGGAATGGAGCTCCAGACCTGGATATCTGGCCTGCTGGTCCTCGCCTCTCTGTTCCCCCCGGCAGGTAAAACTCATCAGACACACGTGAACCTTTCAACTGACCTGTAACAGCAAAAAAAAAACAAAAGAAAAGAAAAAAATCACTAGATGTAATGTGAATATGTGTTTTTTGTGGACGCTGGCAAAATGTTGACCTGTGAGCGTCTGTGTAAATATCTGTACGTCTTGTGTGGGAAAGCTGTAAAGGTTTCAGCAGCAGACAAGTGAAGAACAACAGGGACTGGCAGCCATGTTGGAGGGTCTGTTAGGTGTGTTTGTGTCTGTCTCGGTACTGGAACTTTTTCACACACGGTTCATGTTCGGCAGGTTTTTCTGAGGCAAACTCATCATTATCTTGATCTATCTGATCGACTTTGCATCTAGAAAATATAATCCCGTCTGCGACTTACACTAATTTTGGCAGCTGCCGTCGTTTTTCTGCCTGATTAATCAGTTTTTAGTCCCGTTCAGCGTCCGACCGCTCAGTGTGATATTTTATTTTCACCAGGCTTTGTTGTGCTGCTGATTTAGCTTCTGGTCTTTGAGCCAATCAGAAGCACGTGGAATACTGTAAAAGGTCAAATTGGGTGAAATGATGGTAAAAGTGCTTTGATGCTTTGATGAAAGACTGTTCTCCAACAGCTGTTTATCTGAACCTGGTCACCAGTTAAACCAGTATTTATGGCCAGCAGGACCAGTATAGGCTTCACCTCTGAAAGGAGAGAACTGGCCCACTGTGGAATTCAGGAGGCAGCTTTTAGCAGAAGGATGGGGTGTCCACACATTGAGCTAACGTTAGTCCTCAGCAGAGGACAGTTGTTGACATGCTGTGTGGATGGGAGAATCATGTGTTCCACACAGGTTCACCCTGCTGTCTGATCATGTGACCGGTCAGCCATCGTTAGATTGACTATGATACCGTTACTCCCAGTCTGCCCAGTCTGAGCCTGGGAAGATGTAGTGGTGGAGGAGGAGAGGGAGAGCAGCTGGGCCTGAGGACAAGAGAGGGGGACTGTCCCTGACCGAAGACAACCGAAACTCAGGTTTATAGACCACTACAGTCACTGCTTCGTCCCATCATGTTGGACTGAAGACAGACTGGACACCACAGTGACTCACTGTGTCCTCCTCAGGTTAAAAGTGGTATCATGAGACAGGCTGGAGCTAGCTGCTTAGCAAGCTAACTGCAGTAGCTGTGTCTAAAGCATCATTAGACCGGGCCGAGGTGAGGGAGCTGAGTATGAGTGGTGCAGATTAATGGAAGAGTGCAGCTCACATGAAGTCTGGAAAATTAAATTCCAGCTTTGACCAGTTTAAATCGTCAGGTTACACTTTAAACCATCAAAACCCCTTTTAAAGAGCAGTTTTGCTTCAATAAAACAGATAAAAGTTGAACAATGCACAGCAGCAGCAGCAGTCAGGACTCATCACGTCTGGAAACTGGGTGCAGATGATCGTAAATCATGGTTTCTAATTTTCTTGAATTGAATCGTAGTTGTAGAAATATTTCAACAGAGCGACAGAGGGAGAGCTCATGGCCACAACACGATCGCCTCCATTTTAGGAGCTGACGCAGCAGTGTCTCATCAAACGAAGGTTTAAACTACACATCTAAACTTCTACATTCAGGGATATTTATTTTTTATTTATGTGTTTGTTGGCCTCGTGTAAAATCCCTCACTTTCTGCCCTCTCTCTGTGAAGCAGCGGGTCTGATCAGATTACAGCCCCGGCCACTTTCAAATTTAGAGATCCTGGTTCTTATAATACAGAAGAAAAGCAAAGCAGAACAGACATTCAGAATAAAATGATCGTCAATAAGCTGATAATTATTTTAAAAAAAAGAAAAGAAGACGAATCTCTTGGTGCTAGATGAACAGAAAGTGCAGGAACCACTGAAAACACATCAGATTTTCTCTTTTTGGCTGATTTCTTTGACATTTGATGACAGAATGAAGCTTCTGCTTATAGCAGGCGTGCTGTTTAACACTTGTGGCTCCTGTGTTTCCTTAATAACTTCAGTTTCAACATTTCAAAGACGCCACCGAACACGTTAAACGATCAGTAATAGTTGACCAAAGCGTGTTCTTCATTAAATGCTTTAAATTCAGACAGTCAGGGTTGGTATCAGGGTTTTTAAGGCGTTTAGTCACAGTAACTCTGGTTATTACAGGATGAAAGAAACTAATGTTTGAAAAAAGACAGAAAAAAGAAATAAAATGGGACTACATAACATCGTTATCGTCCGAATACCAAACGGAGAGATGAGGCTTTTTGTTCTAGATACATATTCTAGACTTATAAAGTTTAGCAGACATGTTGAGCAGAGCGTATTAACTGTTCTCTCTCAGCGTGTCAAAGGATTGTTCACGTCCTTTGTATGAATGTGTGATAATACGTGAAAAATCAACGTTGGATCCACGTTATACAGCTTCTTTATTTTATTTATTCTTTAATCAAAGTGTTTTTAGCCCCACGTAAGTGTTACTTACACTCTCAGGTAAAATATAATATAAAATAAAAATAAAATAATATAAAATATAAAATAAAATAATATAAAATAAAATAATATAAAATAGGTCCTCTGGACACAAACTCTAACCATAGAATGAGCGTTTTCATTTTAGTTTCTCGGGCAGATTTGAAATGAAGGCTTTGTTTATGTCGTCCACACACAAAGATCATGTAGACTTTCATTTGCATGTGTTTCTCTCCTAGTTTAATAGATTTGAAGCGAGCTCAGTGTTAATTTAGGATTCAGGATTCATTCAAAGTTAAGATTATTTTCTGAGTGTGTAGCTTGCAGAGACAATATTAGTTCTCATAGATTAAAAATGGTGTTAACCTCAATTACATATGTTTTAACCCTTCGAATTTTCTTATTGCTGTCATATGTGTGAGGTATGGTAGTTACAGCTCTGCTGTGTAGCTGTTGTGTAGAAAATTAATTGACCACAAAGAATGAAACACCCCAATCCAGGAAGCAGCTCTGTGGTTTTTATCTGAGAGTCTTGAAGCTGAGCGTCTATCCCAAAGTGCTTCAGCTCGATGTGGTGATGATGTGACAGAGGCTGCTGCGGTGACCGAAAACAGGCTCCGTTTGAGATGCTGGTTTCAGTCCCTGTCTCAGAAATACCCTTCACACAGGCCGGTGAGGAGGACGCTTTTAAAAACGCTTTTAAAAACGCTTTTAAAAGAAAAGTGACAGAAAAACCAGGTGAAGAAATGTGATGTAGAAACTGAGGCTCCAGCAGAACGTTGTCAGCAGCGTTGAGTGAAGTCTGCTCTGAAGCCAACTGACGTTTGTTCTGTGTTCAGCCCGGCAGCCATCTTTGATCGAGATGTAAAAGATGGAGGGAAGAGAGTCATGATGAAATGAAAACACACCCGAAGGTGTAAAGAGGTGAAGCTCGGGGGCAGGAAAGGAGCAAAGAGAGGAGAGAAAAGAAAGAGAAGGCAGAGGTGAAGACACTGAGTGTGCACAGAGTGGTGAGGTGTCCTGGATTTAATCTCAGGTGTTCAGGAACAAACTGTCGACTCTGAAACCACAGCGACACATTTACAGCCTGAATGTTGATGCAACAACATGTTTCTTTAAGATCTTAAGGCGTAAAGAGGCAGACGTACGTTTTCCCTCAGCAGCCTTCGTGCGATCGTCAGATTAACTGTGTGCTAATCTTCAGTTACACAGCTCACTGCGACTCGAGGATAGTTCCTGTGAGATCTGTCCTCATGATAGTTTATACAGTGACCTTCAAGGTTCTGCTGATCAGAACATAAGAGCAGCTTTGGTACGTCAGTAGAAGACAGGACAGAACCAGGACTCAGCGTCTCTGGACACATTAATGTGTTTAGTTAGTAAAGTGTTGTTTTGTATTAATTATTAGAAATAAGCTAAAGATGTCGATGCTTTCGCTCCCACAGCTTCATGATGCTCTCACCTGCTGTTCACGTGTTGTAATCACAGCCAGGACACTGAGGACACTGTGTGTTAAACTGGAGTCTCCTCGCGTCTCGTGTCTGGACGGTGCTGCAGGTCACAGAATACAGTGTGACGGCGGCGGTGGGCTGAGGCCGAGCGCTCGTCCTGCTCTGGTTATCAACAACAACAACAATAAGTTATTACATCAGGTTTAACACGGTAACACGCTGTGGACAGTTTTATATGCAGAAAACTGTAACTGCGTGGTGGACGTCAGACCAGAGACCAGGTCCAGCTTCAGGTCCAGCTCCAGGTCCAGCTCCCTTTCTCTTTCCCAACCTGAACCAGGTTCTGTGAGAGTCTGAACAGAACCAGAACCAGTTTCATGATGCTGAGTCACTGCAGGTGGATGCTGAGCTGAACAACAGGTCGTCTGTGAAGGTTTTGCTGATATCTTCAGGATCAGTGTTATTTGTTATGAACATTACATGAATGGACATGGTCAGGTCACAGCTCAGTGTCCTGTGAGACCTGTTTGCTGCTGCTACAGAGACATGATTTCTCTGAGACACGCTCACACGCTGTGCGTTAACATGCAAATGGACAGAGCGCGCAGGCCCAGCCCGGCGCTCGGGCTGAGGACGCTCGGGTACCTGACATGGAGCTCAGATGTTTCTTCCCTGTAGAAAGTGGAGGGAAAAGCCCAGAATCAGGTTTAGGGTCAGGAGCCTCTCAGAAGGAGCAGTGAGAGGAACTGTCAGAGGAAATACAGCAGCCTGAGAGGCGCTCCACACCTTTCACCCCCTTTTTAAAGGCTTTCTGAGAAGGGGGAAATCATGAAGTGACACTTTGACTCTAAATATATCAGGTAACTTGTTGCCTGCTCTCTTATAAAAACCTTCTGCTTTAAGATGGTGCAGCAGGCTGAATAATTATTAAAGAGTTTGAGTTCTCAGTTTCACTCAGGAAGCTGAAGAACAAACTCTAAAATAAGCAGGTTAATGTTTCCGCTCGACCCTTTTAACCCGTTATACACAAACACAGCAGCAGTGGAAAATGAAAAATATTTATCTCATATTTCTGAATGAGTCGATTTAAAGAGTATGAAACACACACACACACACACTCCACCTAAAACACTGACGTCAGAGTAAAACTACTGTTTCCATCTGTCTGGTGGTTGGAGGTAACAGTAAATGTTGACATTTTACATTTCAGGACGGTGGTTCCAGTAATGTTTTAAAAAATGTTTAACGTATGAAGTTAGTGAACCGAAGCCTCGTGTTGTGGACGTTACCTTCGGTTCCCTGTGGATCAGCCGAGCCGCTGCCTGTGAACAGACTGGGACGTGGTTCAGGTTCACTTGTTAACTGCTTGTGTCAGAGAGACAGAAGCATGGGGTCGGACCCTGTGTCGGGATCAGGACGTCCCTACCTGCAGCTAACGATCATTTCCGTTATCAGTTAATCTGCCAAATACTTTTTTGATTAATCAGTTAATCGTTTGGTTCATAAAATGTCAGAAAATGGTGGAAAACAAGGACGTCTTCAGGTCTCAGCAGTCCAACAACCGGAGACGCTGTGTCTCATGGTGTGTTCAGGGACAGTGTGTTAAGTTTGTGATGGAAAACGAATGGAAAGCTGCGTCTGTCATTAGTTTGTGTCTGTGATGAGTCAGGACCAATTATGATGATGATGATGAAAACGTGATGAAGCTTTCCGCTGACGTCTCAGTTCCTGAAAAGAGCGAAGGCGTGCTCACCGTGGAGAGCTCTGGTTAGTTTGAGTCAGTTTAACTTCCACTGGATCAAACGTTGATTTGAATCCAGTTTCAGTGGAAACTGACTTACAGGCAGTAAACAGTGTCACATGACACGAACTCAGACGTCATGTGATTAGTTTGATATGAATCCAGACCATCACACAGCTCACAGTGCAGTTCCTGGACACAGTCCGGCTCAGTCCGGCTCAGCAGGCCTGCATCAGATCCTGACTTCATGACGGTTCTAATGTTCTGTTTGTTGAAACTGGAACATGCTGCTGTCACTTTGAGCTTGTTGTTGTTGTTGATGTCATGTGATGTCATTTAACTTTTACTATTATTGCCATTGTTACAACAACAATAACTGTTTACTGCCAGCAGTTTGTGTAGTAGTTCTTGGACTGTCCTCTCATGGTGGTTTGAGTGAGTACAGAGAGGAATCTTTGATCATTGATCAATCAATTAATTTTATTTATTTGTTTATTGAAAGTTATATAAGGAACAAACAGATGTTTAAGGTGAAAACACAGAGGAGAGTGTGTGTGTGTTAGTTTGTATGTGTGTGTGTCTGAGCGTGTGCACTGTAGGTAAGAAAGGAAATTAGTGTCTAAAAGTTCATGTGTTCATCGCTGCATTTCTTCGCCGAACGTTTATTCACAGTATTTCATCGTGTTCTCTCCTTCACTGAACATAAAGTCACTGCAGATGTCACATACATGTTGTGTAGTAAAAAAAAAAGTCACTGAGAATATTTTATAAAATATGAAACAGCAGAAAATGGAAAGACTAACGTGCTGCTGTACTGAACATGTGGAAGGAGCAGGCAGAGCTGGAGGAAATATTCTGATCCTGTTGATCCTGTTCAGTAAAAATAATAATATCACACAGTAAAAATACAGAAGTAAAAGTCACTGTTACTGATGTAAGCAGCGTTTTGATGCTGCCGCTGTTTAACTGCCTTATATTTACTGCTCGATGTTCAGCGTGCGTTTGGCCAGTTCAGTCCATCACTGTGCAGAAGCTTTAATGTTAGAAAAACACTTCTGGCTATAAGTTTCAGTTTTTAACTTGTGAACTTGTTTAGAAATAAAAAAAATAAAAATGAAGAACGTATTAGACCCATCGCTGCCCTGGAATCATCAAGGACTAAACTCGATGTGAGAAAATACTGAAAACAAACGGATCAAACGTGAAGGGTAAAGATTCAGATTCAGAGAACTTCACTGTCATTCACTTTTACGCTCAGGTACATTCGTATAAGGAACGAGATTTCGTTGCATCAGCTTGGAAAGATCACAGTAGTTTAGTGATATGGAAGAAAAACACAATAAGGTACAAAAAAAAATAAAATAAATTGCAGTAAAAATAAGGATAAAATAAAAAATAAAGTACAAATTATTTACAGCGTAAGTAAGTCTTATTGCAGCAACACTGTGCATACCTGGTAGTGAAGGTTGGTAGTGAACATAGGGAAGTAATATATACTATACTATACTATTTTCTATGGCATTATAATATAATCTACATAAACATTAATCTATATCAATCTATATATACATAAATTAGATTAAAAATATAATTGTATATGATTTTTATATTTATGTAATTATTTTAATATAAAAGTATAAATAGTTATTGTTATGGTATACGGTTTATACAGAATGTAATGTGAATGAATGAATGTCTGTAAATGCATGTAACAAACAGCACTGCTGTATTTTTTTTACATGTTTTGAAAAAATAAGGACTTGATTCTAAAATGAACGTAGCGCAGTAAAATGTGGTCTTGAAGTTGATTTCATATTTAAATTGTCTGGTACAGAAACATCCAAAATATAAAGTCGCCCAGTAATAAACTTTTAACACTGAAACTAAATAGTTAAATTCGGTCTGAAGTAATGAAGAAAAACAATCTTAAATTAGTACTTTTTTAAATCAAGTCTGGTACAGGTCTGTATGCACATGTGAAACAGAGCTGATCATCTGTATGTGAAACTTGCCCTGCTGTGTTTATCAGATTACATGCCCGCCTCAACCACACACACACACACTCACACACACTTCCTGTTCTGTTTATATTCGGTTCAGCATTTGTTATCTGAACAGATGTACCGCTTGATCTCCTGGTTCCGATTCAGACTGGCGATACTGAAGTGACCAAGAGAGTGGTTTAATCGCCGTTTCCATGACGACTTGAGAGCAAGGAAACTGATGTTGTGATATTTAGCGTGACTCGTACAGTCAGAGGAGACAGTGATAAAGATGGAGGGTTTAGGTTTGGTTTGTTCCTGTGGTTAAAACGCAGTGAAGAGAGGGAGAATGTTAAACTTAAACAGTAACCATCACGTTCTGACATTACAAATGTGTTGGTCCTCAGATGTTGAGTAGTGCCCAGTAAAACCAGTAAATGTCCGCCTTCCAGAAACTGGAACCAGAGAATAATTTGTCAGTCGACTTAACAAACAATCGTTTAAAAATGTTGTCACTCAGCTTTTACTAAAGAATAAAGTTTACTGACTGAAGCTCATTCAAACTGAAGCGCTGATGCATGTTCCCATCTTTACTTTGAGGATTACTGAGTGGACGCACTCAGGTAGAACTGGAACCAGGTTCTAGGTCCCTGAGCTCAGAAGAGAACCGCTGATAACCCATAAACCTGTAACCCTCTGTGAATCCGACTCCAGCTCCCACTCTTCCAGTCCAACACATTTACACCTGAGCACAGACTTCCACTGACGGCTGAATGCAGAAACAGTTGATCGTCAGTGTCGTCGGTCTCAGTGGAAGCTTTGACAGCTCCAGCAGAGTTTAAATAAAGTTTCTGTGAGTTTGAATCAGATTTGACAGAACGTTGACCAGGGTCACTGGGACCACTTTAAATGTTCTCTGAGGTTTTCTGAGGTGAGGCAAGACGACTGTTCTACTGACACACACACACACACATATACACACACCCACGCTGAACCACACATGAACACACACCTGTCTGTTAATGGAGCCACAGTGAGCACTCAGCAGCAGCTGAGGAAACCACTGAGCTACATCACACATTCACACACTGCAGAAACACAACTGTACGCACACAGAGACGGAAACTCGCACAAAGATTTTATTTATCTTTCACAGTTTATACAACAAAGACCCACAATCCTAACGACACACACACACACACGCACACACAAAACAAACCAGCTCACCCAGTCCTTATCAGGGGCCTGGATCACGAGGAGAGTCCAGCACAGTCTGGCTCTCTGTGAGTTTTCAGCTGGTCCTGTTGAACTCCAGCTGCAGGTGAAAGAGGTGGAGTTTCACTGAAGGAAAAGGTGGAGCCTGCAGGTAAATTCAGAGAATTCACAGAATCATAGAAGAAGAAGAAGAAGAAGCTGCAGAAATGCTAGAAATAAGTGAAGCTGTAGATGTAGAGAGAGGAGAAAGAGTCACTGTTCTCTGCAGAGCGGTGATGCCCGATGAGCTCTGTCTGTCTGTCTGTCTGTCATTGTATATAAGTGTCTGATCTCTGACCTCTGACCTCCACAGAGGCGTTGGCGTTGTACGAACCTCAGCTCTGTTACATCCTGGACGGCTTCCTCGGCCTGTACGGGCTCATCATCACCGGCATGTTCATCAGGGAGCGGGTCTGTTCACACACTCTCAGCACACTCCTTTAAAATAAAGTACATAAAGACATGAGGAGCCTGCTCCAGCCTGAAACTGCATCTGTCATTTAACACCTGCAGCAAACATTAAAGTGTAATAGAGACAGAAGAATCATTACTGCAGAACTTCATTGAGAATCCTGCTTTTTTTAAGTTTCCTTCAGTATTACAGTGATACAGTGGGCAGTGTCTGTACATCTGTGGCTTCACTGCAAACAGGTGCTGATCACAGCTGATTCAGCTGCTGTTAATGAGACAGAGGGCTGAAATGGAATCAGATATAAGCCAAGGGAAAACGTGTCTGTGCTTTCTAACCACAATTAACCTTTTTCTGTAGTTCTTCAAAACCAGAGAGAAGGGAACGGAGGAGAGTATCTACTCTGTGAGTCACAACGACATCCACACCAACACCACACACACAAAGAACCTTTGGTTCCACTTTCTGTTTCATCTCCTCATGTTCCACTGATCTTTAGCTTTAATCATCTTTGTTGTTATTTGCAGGACAGAGTGTGAAAAGTCTTAAAAAGTTTTGATTCATTTTGATAAACTAAACTATTAATGAGAAAAGACCCTGAGATCATGCTGATAATCTGGATCGTGAAGTGTTTGTTGTGTGTGTTTAGGATCTGCAGGGTCAGGACACCGGTGGGTACGCCCCTCTGATGAGAGACGCTGAGAGAGGACGAGTGAGTCTTCCTCTGCTTATATCCCATCACATGATTCATCTGTATTTGCTTTTTAAATCCAAGTGAATCATAGAAAAACTAGAAATGTTTCCAGGTTCTCACACAGAATGAGAAACAGTCGACAACAGAGTCTGTTTCTTTTAGAACCTTATTTATTAGAACAATAAGCCTCTTCAACTCATTCCACTCTGTTCCTCTGTGTTCTTACAGAACCGCAGGACGCCTGAGGAACCTACCTACACGGTAACAGATCATCATTTTATACATGTTTGCTTCACTGACGGTTAATTCATCTGTTTATGAGATTTCTTGGATAACATCCTGTTAATCTTTATATATCACAGAAGGTCTGACTTTCTTTTTTTATATCCAGGGCTTGACCAAACGTACGGATGGAGAATATAAGGAGCTTCCTGTTAAAAGAGAGGTGAGTGCATCAGTTTTAATCTTTACAATAATTATTCAACGTATGGAATCAGTCGAATCACTGACTGAAGTAAGAGCAGAAACATTATACTGCAGAGTGAAAGTACGGTCTGTGTTTCTGTTCATGTTACTGCATCATTATTATTGAAGCATGATCAGTATTTTAATGCAGTGAAGCTAATTTCAAAGCAACTTCATTTCCTGTTCATTTATTTAAATCTATAACAATGAATCACGTTTCAAATAAAAATCTTAATAGCATGTTTTTTTATCCATTTGAACTATTCAACCATTAAAGTTTCTCATTTTTGATTTTTTTTCTTCTGCAGCGTCAGAGAAAGAACGAGCAGGTTTATCAGGTGAGTGGAAAATATGGACCTGCAGGAAGCACTGCTGCGTTTACTGTAACTCACAAACTTCACATGGTAACGACTGATTAATTGATTGATTGATTATTAAACCGTTTTCCGCCTCTTCAGGGTCTGAGCTCGGCCACCAGAGACACCTACGACTCTCTCCAGATGCAGCAGCTTCCTGCTCGCTAACTCCATCTAAATGTGGTGATCACGAATCTTTTCGCCTCCGTCGCCTCACTTCCTGTCAGCCTCGACACACAAACGTCTGTTTCTGGACAAAATATTTAGCGTCACAACAGCATCACAACAACAGTTTGACTTTAATGAATTTAGGTTCATTTTTTACAACAGCTCATCATGTGGAAGGTCTGACTGTTGTTCTGTTGATTTGAATTCGATGTTTGAGCCTTTAATATCTCACCACAGCCCTGTTTCAAAGTTTTACTATTTTGACTTGACTTCTGGGCTCTGAGGTGGTGAGGCCTGTGCTGGACTGCCTTCATGTGAACAGAAAAATTTCCTTCCCACGTTGTTTCATTTGAGGGATTTCCTGAGCCCTGAGGAGGTAAAAGTTTCCAGTGATCCACACAAAAATGAGAGAAACGTCTGAAACAGTTTTACTGTTGTCTGAGAATCACCAGTAACAGGAGATGTTTACGTCTGTTTTTGAAATTCTGTCTTAAAATGCTTAAAAAAACGCAGCTGGTTTAAAGTGAGGGAAAAGCAGAGTTTGGTTGATACCTGAGGGATTAACGTTCATTGTTCTGTACAAATGTAAAATAAAAGGACACCGAGGAAACGCAGATACAGCATCGTGTAAAGACGGCAGTGTTTGATGCATCACTGGTTTATAAATCTGTTTTTTACATTTATCTTAAGCTCCTTGTTCAGTTCAGACATTGGGTGCGAGGCAGAGTACACCTGGACAGGTCAGCAGTCTGTCACAGAGCTGACACACAGAGACCAAACCACTCACATTCACAGGTAACTGAGAGTCTCCAGTTCACCTGCAGGTCTTTGGACTGTGGGAGGAAGCTGGAGTTGGGATAAAGTTGATGAAACAAAATGAATTGAGTTACAATGAACTGTTATACTGAGCTTTGAGTTTTAAACATTTCATTTTATCTGCATTTATTCATATGATTTTTCCGTAGTGTACAACGTATTTATGTAATAATGAACCTTTGGGCCTCCTGACATTAGACAGTTAAAAAAAAAACCTGGCATATTGCATCTTTAAGTTTTCTTTTCCTCGTTCTTTAAAAGTTCTGTTTTCTCTTTTCCCTTTTTGCTGTCAGGTGCTTTGTTTTTATGATAATGCTCATAAGAAATAGTCATTTCACCAAAGTCTCTGCTGATCTTTTCTTTGTAAAATCAACTTTGTTCTCGTGTCAGTTTTCATTGGACACAGTAGGTGTTTATTCTGAAAGTGCACCACTCGTCTGTTTTGTTCTGATATTTTCCTGAGAATTTGTGCTGTAATGACAGTGATGTTGCTGAGATGTTTGTGTGTGAATATTTTGCTTTTAGAGTCGTGCTAATGATTACTGTGTAAAAGCCAATCTGACCAAAATAAAATGTATTATAAAAAAGAAAGAGAGCCTGCAGCCTCTTCCACCTGGTGGACAAACACAAAACTACTTGTTTTAAGGTTTGACGCACAAACATTTCACGATACATAACAAACCTACTGTTTAATGCTTCTTAATCGATTTGTAAAATATTTCAGATTATAGTGTAATCTAAGTTGTAGACTCTTTAAAATCGAAATTATTTTTTGGCTTTTCAAATGAATGGATAAATTAGGTCTCTGGACACCACACAAAACACCCTGGTGTAGATTCAAGAGTTTTAAGGGTAAATTAAGTTTTAATTAAGCGCATTCTGGAGGGTTTGTGTCATATTTTGTATACAGTATATATTGTTATCAGTAGGAAGTGGTATTTTGTAATAATCTGATTTTTTTCACAGAATCCAGTAATACTGTTTTATTTTGAAAGAAAGAGCGGAAGTCGCTTGTTTCCATCACAGCGGCTAACTTGGCACGAGTTCCAAGCAGCTGGTTATAATTTAGGCTATGAGGCTAGCAGGCCCGCTGTGTCTCTGCTGTGTATCACAGTGGCAGCTGAACCAAAACATTAGCTCTAATGCTAAAGTTAAACAATGCCGTGTCATTAATTAGTCTGATAATAAGTCAGCTTTAGAGCCGCGCTAACAACTAGCCAGTTTGCTAACGGCTGGTTTGCCCTGTTAGCCGCGCCCCCAACAACAGCAGCAGCTGCACTGAATTCCTGCGTTTCCTCGTTAGCAGTCCGCACGGAAAAACGGCACTTTAGAGGAAATTCAAATGGAGACAAACGCACCGAAAAGACGAGATAACAAGAAATCATTGCGTGTGAAGGTAATAAGCCTCGGAAATGCCGAGGTCGGAAAGGTAAGAGACCACTAGTTTATTTTACACCGTACGCCATAATGAAATCTGGTATAAATTAGCGATGAGATGCCAGTAGCAGCGATAAACCATAAAACTAACCTCCTGTTTAGATTGATCTCACAAAATAATATTTAAACTGGTTTTAAAAATGCGGTTAACCTTTAATAATAAACCTTCGTTTTGCTATTGATATCAGGTGTATGAATGTTGGCTCTAAGTCATGCTGTTCATTCTAACGCCAGACGCCTTATAAAAATCAGTTACTTTCATGCGTCCTTGCTTACAGCACCAAATTCTTACAATGCACAGCCTCCAGGAATATTTGTTTAAAAAGTGTGCCACCTTCAGTAAAATTCGGCCTCCATTTTTTTCTTACTAATATTAAGCAATGAAGTTTCTTGTTAAAGTGTTTTTGGCAGCCCTCATCAGCAGTAAATGGCAACAGCCGTGAACCTGTAAGACAGGGGTGTCAAACTGTTCCACAAAGGGCCGGTGTGGCTGCAGGTTTTTGTTCCAACCAATGAAGAGCACACAGTTTGACCAATCAACTGTCTGAAGACTGAGATCAGTTGATTAAATGAGTCAAGTCTGGTGTGCTGCTGCTTGGTTGGAACAAAAACCTGCAGCCACACCGTCCCTTTGTGGAACAGGTTTGACACCTCTGCTGTAAGACATGTTGGTATTGTAATGAATTGATGTCACCTTCATGGATAATACATATGCCGAATTAACCAAAGGAGTGTAATGATTGTTAAATAATCAGGTAATGTTTCTCACCTTTGTGCTTTTGCCACTTTTCAAGTTGTCTGAAAATTGAAGGCATCATCTGTGAAATTTCGGGACAATGTTCACATCAATCAAGACTGACAACTTTATGTGAACCAGGAAGTGAAAGGAGTCTGGCTTGAAAGATGCTGTCACTCATAAATGTATTTTCCTCCATAGAGCTGCATCATCAAACGCTACTGTGAGAAGAGGTTTGTTCCCAAGTATTTGGCCACTATTGGTATTGACTATGGAGTCACCAAGTAAGTTCATGCACTGAGTAACTAACCTATTACTTTATGTTTGTTATATAATGATTAATCCTTGGACTGTACCACTGGTACTCTATGTATTTTATGTTAATCTAGCTTTAGTGCTTTTTGTATGCAGGATTTATCTTTCGAACTATGTAGCATGTGTTATAATCTGAGTAATGTGTGTGTTGTCAGAGTGCAGGTTCGTGACAGAGAAATCAAAGTGAACATCTTTGACATGGCCGGACATCCTTTCTTTTATGAAGTGAGTCAGAAAACGTTTTATGAAAACTTTATTTTACCTTTAACAAAGTTTCTGTATTTTTCAGTCTTGTATTTCTGCTTCAGGACAAACAAAACAAAAGCAGCTTCAAGTGAAAGAAATCTCAGGAGATAAAATCATCACAGAGAAATTATGTCAGAGGTCATGGATTTTATTGAGTTGTAATGTGGGAAACCTGCCAGCTGATGGCACTGTTGAGCCACAGAAACGATCTTTGTCCTCCACCTCCCCTCGTTGTTCAGGTGCGTAATGAGTTCTATAAGGACAGTCAGGGGGTGCTGCTGGTTTATGACGTCGGCCTCAGGGAGAGTTTCGACGCCCTCGACAGCTGGCTGGGGGAGATGAAACAGGAAATGGGCTCTCAGGCTAACATGGACAGCATCGTGTTCGTCGTCTGTGCCAACAAGGTTGGACTTTTAAACTCATATTTCAACACATCATTTTGAAACGCAAAGGAAAAGTGAATTAACTTTTTCTGAATAAACCTCTGTCCTGACACAGACACTGATTCATGTATGAGACTACACAATCAGTCCCTGTCCATCTGTGCAGGTGGACCTGACGAAGCGGCGGGTGGTGGACGAGGGGGAGGGCCGTCTGTGGGCGGAGTCCAGAGGGTTTCATTACTTTGAGACGTCGGCACAAAGTGGAGAAGGCATCAACGAGATGTTCCAGGTTTGTACGTAGACACATGTAAAGTCACGTGGTTGTTGTTTTTGTAAAACACATAAAGAGCATCGTATGCATGTGTTCGTTCAGGCGTTCTTCTCCTCCATCACCGACATGTGTGAAAATGGCGGAAAGCGTCCGGTGTCTGAGGTCAGCGTCGGCTTCACCAAAGAGCAGGCCGACACCATCCGACGCATCCGAAACAGCAAGGACTCTTGGGATATGTTGGGTGTGAAACCCGGGGCCACGCGGTGAGTAGACGCTGTCCTTCTGTGTGAATGTCTCATGTGGATCCTGTTGTTTCGGGTTCCTGCCCGGAGCAGATCCCACAGCGACACACTGACTCACACTCGACTGTGTCCAGCCTCTGAGGCTCAGAGAAGACGTCCTCTGTCCTGCGAGCCACCCGCTCAGGCTGGGCGTGGCTTTCACTGGGTTGTTGTGTTAATGTTTATAGCTGATCAAATCAAATGATGCAGATGAATTCATCTTTCTTACTGGTGGTGTATCTAACACTGGTTCCTGCCCCGCTGTTTCCAGGGAGGAGGTGAACAAGGCGTACCGGAAGCTGGCGGTCCTGCTGCACCCGGACAAATGCGTCGCCCCCGGCAGCGAAGACGCCTTCAAGGCCGTGGTGAACGCCCGCACCTCACTGCTGAAGAACATTAAATAACACACAAACACACACCTGACAGCTCTCGTAGAGATCGGACCTCTTTTCACTCAGACGTGGACTGAAGACTCGCACACAGCCGCACGAACAGTGTTTATTTATTGGATATTTATTTAGTGTCTTTTGTGCCATGTTGCTGTTTGCCAACATAACGTCTGGTTTCTGACCAGTTTTAACTTATTTACTACATTTTGTCTCTACAGTGGTGTGTGTGTGTGTGTGTGTGTGTGTGTGTGTGTGTGTGTGTGTGTGTGTGTGTGTGTGTGTGTGTGTGTGTGTGTGTGTGTGGAAGATGATGAGGGCCACATGGGAAAATAAAATGGAGGATTAGAAAAGTCTTTGTTGCTCAGAGAATTGCGTTTGAAGTCAAAGTCAGATTATTTTAGTCTACGTTTCACATCTGCGATGTCATGTCAGAAAGTTTCCGCACCTTTAACTCAGAACTTTGAGTTTAGAATCCAAACTGTTAAGACTTTTATCATTTTTCCTTTTTTCTGATTAATCTCAGACGGTTTTCTTTCTCATGGCCTTCATCCTCTTCCTCATGTTGGCGAGTGGTTTTGAGGTCAGTGTGTTTGTCACGCCTGGGTTAACATCTTCCTGTTGAAGTTGATGACATTAGCAGAGCGGCAGGTCAAAGGTCAGCGCTAACTTGATTTGATAGTGAAACACATTCAGATGTTCCGTGTGTTATTTAAGAAAAACAGATTCAGTCAGAAAAGTTACAAACCAGTATAAAAGTCCATTAATTCTTATTAACCGTGACTTTTATTCTGGAGGAAAAACACTTCACAGCCTTTAGAGTTTAGTTTCATTCCTAAAGCGACAGATCATCAGACCTGTGTTTAAAGCCTCGCTGCCAAACGTGTGGAATGAAAATGCATGTTGGATATTAAAAATCCTTTTATACTTTCCACGTAGCCAAACCTGACAACTCCTCGCCTCAAACGGCCCCATACAAACACTGTCTGCTACTGATGACATCACCAGCTCCGGGCTGGTGATTGGTCGATGCAGCATGACGTCAGAAATGCCAAACCAGTCTGAAACCAGGAGGTCTGAACTCATTTGTTCCCTGAAAATGCTTAATGTTCAAATCTCGTCATTAGTTCCACACGTTGCTCAGTTTATTCCCTGAGACTGGACGAAGCAGACGAGGGTCACACAGTGACAGGGACTTTACCTGGACACAGACGTTTACATGATGATGATGATGATGATGATGATGGGATGTGTTTTCATTAGGACTTTGAAGTGAAAGAAAGACTTGTGTCCGTTTACTGACTTTTTGCCACGTCTGTCCGTCTGTGACTGAAATAGAAGCATCTGGTTAAAGCAGGAAAAAGCTTTTCATGCTGTAAAGAACTGACAGAGCTCGGACATGTTGTCATAGTTTTATATTTTTACATACGTGTATCCACAGGAATGAATAAACACACACACTGAGCTTCCACGTGTTGCTTTAATGTATTTTATTTCTGTGATTGTCAGTTTTTCAGAGTGTTTCCATCTCTTGTTGTTCTCTGGGTGTGTGTTGTTAGCACTTATTCCAGCTAAAGACCACATTTCCCATCAGCCCTCTCACTTCTTTCTTCATATTTCCCGATGTCAGTAATATAATGTGCTGTTGATAAATTAATAACATTTTGTATTTAAAAAAAAATCCAAAATAGATGAAATAAAAACATGAAATTAAAAAGAAATAAAACAACAATAATTAAATGCATAAGAAACCAAATTCTATTAAATTTGAAAATGAATGGGAAATAAGAAATAAGGTAATAAAATCATTTGGAAACAAATACAGTTAATTTTTAAACCAAATTAAATGAAATAAATTTATGACAAAAACCAACAAGTGGAAACAGAGTGTTTTAGACGTGAAGCTTCAGCCAATCACACGTGTGATTTAAACGTGTTGTCTGTGTGTATCGGTGTGTTCTGTGTTCTAACCACATATTATTCATTTTGTATGATGAAACACACGTTCTGTTCTACCATATAGTTTTTGAAATAATAAAAGCTGGAGTGATCCAGCCGGAGTATCGCTGACCTGTGTCGGTTGTGTCACAGATGAATTTGCGATATTTTTGTATTTCAGGTCGTGTTTATCGTCGCCAGCTCAGCAGCTTCTCCTCTCACCTCCTCGTGTGTGAAGCTGGACTGTCGCCGTTTCTTTTGTACACGCAGTAAACCGCACACTCAAACACAATCTGACCTGGTTGGAGGTCTGCCAATCCCATCATGCACCTGAACACACACACAGTTAATCTGTCCTTTTAATGAGCAGCCATTTATCTCTGTTTCAGGGTTTCCTGTTGGGATTAAAGGACACCCGGACATCTGCTGGTTAACATCAGATTATTACACAAAGCTGTTCCTCCTCGGTCGACCTCTCTGTCTGTTGTGTTTGTGTCTGTGTGTCTTCTTCTCTGTCTTTGTCTCTCAGAGGGTTTTGGACAAACTTCAGCTTCTGGTTTGGTGAACTGAGTTTTCCTGTCATGCAGGTAAATCAAACAGATATTAAGACTTTAAACATCTTTTAGCTTTGATGCGTAATTGTTGTGATATTTTTGTTCTTTTGTCCTTCGCAGGACTTCATGGACAGATGTTACTGAGTTAATGCTGATGGAGAATGTCAGCGTTCACAGTAGATTTACATCAGTAGAAATCCAGAGACAGAAAATATGGATGAGGAATGAAGTTACAGGCGTGAGTTAGAGATGTGGAATGAAAACAAACCAGCGGAGGAGATGAAGGGAATCAGAAGTCAGAAAAAGTAAAGAAAAGCAAAGAAGGAAAAACAGACGTGGAAGGAAACAGAGATCAGAGAAATGGACTTTAACGATCAGACGCTGAGACTGAAAAAGGACGGAAGAGAAACACAAAGGAAAGCAGCTGCCGCCGTCGTCGATGACCGAGGCCGGAGGCTGGCGTTACACGCTTCATCTGGATGAAACAAACTCCACCACGGCAACAAGTAGGTAGATCACACGCATGCAGCCAGGCTCAGTGTGAAACCTCAGGACTTTATTCATGACAAACGAGTCTGCAGTTAATCTAATGTCTCACCAGCATCAGGAAAATCTCCTCATGCTCATTTGTTTTATTTTGTGTTTAAACCACATTCAACGTTTGGCAGCAGATTATTTTGTTCAGTGCCAGAAAATGTTTGATAGAAAAATAAGAAATCAAACTTTTAAAAGTGGAGTCTGCTGTAATTTTTAGATGATACCTGGTTACACGCTTTATAAACCAAAACATCATTTGCATTTCCACAAGAATCTGATGAAGGTGAATGTGGATTTTTGTTTTTTTTAACCTCAGTAGAACAAACTTAAAAATCAATACCTGAAACATTATCAGCTCATCATGTGCTGACAGGTGTTTATTTCCACAATCAGCTGTCACAGATCAGCGTGATCCTTCATCTGGAGTGGAGTCCAGTGTTCCCTCTCCTTTAGCTCTGTGTTTGGTCTCCATCAGCTGATGACTCGCTCATATGAATTAAATTGAAGTCAGGAGCCAGCAGGTCACTGTGCTGTAATCTGATTGGCTTAGCCCTGAAACCTGGACCTGACCCGGGCCAGCACCACGTGTTCAGGCCAGCTGGTCCAATGAGACGCCCTTTAGCTTTTTGGCAGAGAGACAATCTGATCAACTGAACATCCAGAACGTTTACAACACAATGTGAACTGAGAGGTTTATCTGACCCGCGTCCGTCTGTGGTCTCAGACTCTGTCCCGCTGTCCTACAGTTGTCCACAGAGCTGAAGGCCGGGAAAGGAGGAAGTCTCAGCAGGAAGGACCTGGGACTTTTAACCTTTAACCTTCCTGAGATCATCCCACCTTCTCCTGCTCGTTTTCTCTGTGCAGTGACTTCTCTCTTTTCACTGTATTCAGTTCGTTTCAGTTATTAATTAATTTCTCAGAATACTTTGACTTTAAGTCCTCAGAGATTAAAATGTCTTTCACCTCCATCTCTCTCTCACTTCTGGTTTAATCCATCAACACTGAGGTTTCGGTTAATGTTCACGCTTCCTGCACCGCTCAGGTCACAGAGGAGGCGGGCCTCGCTGCTCTTGTAACCATGGAGGACGACTGTGGCGTGCTGGAGAACGGCGTCTGTGAGGTGGCGCGGCAAACAAGTGACATCACCTTCAGTGCCAACGTAAACCCCGCCCCCGGCCTGCGGAGGAAGCAGCTGTTGTGGCAAAACGCCGTCAGAAACATCATCGACCAGCACCACCTGTACTCGCTGAGGCTCGCCGGAGGCCTGGAGAGAGGGAAGCACCGCATCACCGTCACCGACGCCTACATAGCCGACATCAACAGGTAGGGACAGTGATGACATCAGCAGGTAGAGACTGATGACATCAGCAGGTAGAGGCACTGAATTTAAATCAATCCACAGATTAATTTAACATTAATCCTATTTCCAAATGAATCCCTGACTGTTGTCTTGCAGGCAGATCCGCAACAAGGCGTCTCGAGGAGCGTTCTGGCAGAAGAGGCGCTCGTCGGCAGCCCGCATCCACCCAGCGACACCGAGGATCACCAGGGCCGCAGAAACGAAACACAGCCCTCTCTGTGACGCCGATTTCTTTGTTTCGTGGGGATCGACGGTGCACGGCGTCTTCGTTCCCGCGCTGCAACACACATTCAAGTAAAGATACACAAACAGCACACAGTGATTTCTAGGTTGTGTTTCAGAGCTGAGGTTGGACACGTTCAGACAGACTTTAGAGTCATCGAGTCACGTGATGCTTTTGTTAACCTTCTGTTTTTGACATTGAACTCCTCAGGTCTGCGGAGCTGGAGCAGCTGTACCAGCAGTTTTCCTCCGGTCAGAGAAGAACTTCGCTGGTCGTCACCAACGTCATCAACATCCTCACCAGACTGCTCATCTCTCTGCTAACGTGGCCGGCGGACTGGGGAGGCGTGGCCTGCGATTGGCTGGCCGTCCTGTCGGTCGTCCTGTGGGCGGGGATCTGCGTGCTGGCTCTGACCAGGAGGGAGGTGATGTCGTCGCCACAGTGGCTGAGGTATGCTGGGAAATGTAGTCGGAGAGAAACCTGCGTTCAGCAGCATCAGAAAATGTCAGTGTGTCTGTGTGCGTCTCAGGTACCTGTCTGTGGTCAGCTGGTTGTCTCAGACCGTCCAGGTGCTGGTCGGTGTTTTCAGTCGGGCGGAGAGCGATCACTCCTGGTACGTCTTCTTCACGCTGTTCTCCACGTACACACTCCTGCCCCTACCCCTCCTCTGGTCCATCGTCGCCGGGGTAACTGCCTCCACCCTGCACCTGCTGGTGGATGTCTGCTGTCACTACGGCAACCACACCTTCGCCAGAGAGGTTATTCTTTCTTTCTTTTTCTCCTCCTCCTCCTTCCTTCCTTCCTTCCTCCTCCTTCCTTCCTTCCTTTCTGAAAACATCTCAGTCTTTTACGAACCCTGTCAGGGTTTTTCTAACCGTGCTTCGCTGTGCTGTGTTCATAACTTGTTGTTCCTGTGCAGGTGCTGTCGAAGGCCTTGTTGTACCTGGCTATGAACACAGCAGGTCTGTTCATCCACTACCTGTCCGATCGGACTCAGAGACAGGCCTTCCTGGAGACCAGGCGCTGTATCGAGGGCCGGGTCCGACTGGAGAGAGAGAACCACAGACAGGTGGAGAAACACTGCGCACGTCTGTTTATGATCTGAACTGATGTGATGTTATTCCGTGATTTCGTATCATAGACACGAGATCCTCGTTCGTCTTGGTTGATTTGATAATGAACTGGTGAATCATTTGATGCAAAGATTTCCAGTTTACCCAGGACGTGGAAAAGCAGCCAGTTCTCCCGTCTGTCTGTTTCGTGTCCTGCAGGAGCGTCTGGTCATGTCCATCCTGCCTCGGTTTCTGGTTCTGGAGATGATCGCTGACATGGCCACTGTGGACGAATATCTGCTGCCTCAGCAGTTCCACAAGATCTACATCCACCACTACAAAGACGTCAGGTCACACACCAGCACAGACGGCCTCTGTTTTCATCTGTCGCAAAGCTCAGACCCAGAGTTTGTGTTCAAAGACGTGTTGTTTCCAGCGTGCTGAGTTTAATCGTACGTTTCTGTCGCCTTCTCTCCGCAGCATCCTGTTCGCAGACATCATCGGCTTCACTTCTCTCTCGTTGATTCTTTCGGCTCAGGATCTGGTTAAAACTCTGAACGAGCTCTTCGGTCGCTTCGACAGGCTGGCCGAGGTCAGATTTAAAGACTTTTTTTCTGTGAATCTGTGAAGCACTTTGAGCTGCATCGTGTCCGTTATAAATAAAGTTTATCGTCGTTATTAACAGTAGAATAAACTGGGACGTCAGTGAGGAAATGGTTGTTAATGATGATGTGTGTCTCCGTCTGTGTTTATGTTCAGGAGCATCAGTGTTTGCGTATTAAGATCCTGGGTGACTGTTACTACTGTGTGTCAGGAGTCCCAGAGCCTCAGAGAGGACACGCTCGCTGCTGCGTGGAGATGGGCCTCAGCATGATCAACACGATACGGTAAAAACACACACACACACACACACTAATAGAACATATTAAACACGCTGTTTACATGAAGCTTCACGGAGACACGAACGTGTTACAGTTACGTTCGTCGGGAGCTGCAGCAGGAGGTGGACATGAGGATCGGTGTCCACTCCGGTTCGGTTCTTTGTGGCGTTTTGGGTCTTCAGAAGTGGCAGTTTGACATCTGGAGCTGGGACGTCGACATCGCCAACAGTCTAGAGGCTGCAGGAGTCCCGGGGTCAGACACACACTCAGACATCATGTCTTTGCTGATGCACCACTGAGCTGTCTCATTGACCTGATCGTAATGTTACTCCTTAACCCACGTCTTTGCCAAAATGTCCTCACTTTACAATGATTGTAGTCACTCGAGTTGTGTGTAGTTGACAGCAAACGTCTGTTATCGTGTCTCATTCAGGAACACAGACGTGAACCTTTGCTGATTTTCTCTCATATATATCATATTTGTCAGTTTAAATATAAAAAAGGTAGAAGTCGGTGTAACAGCTGCTTTCGGTTCCTCACCTCAGGCGGGTTCACATCTCTCGGGCCACTCTGGACTGCCTGGGGGGGCTGTACGAGACGGAGGCGGGACACGGCCAGGAACGCAACGAGTTTCTACGGAAACACAACATCGACACGTACCTGATCCGCCCGATGCTGCGGGAGGAAGTCCAGCCTCCCAAAGTGAGACGCCCGAGTTACGACGAGACAACGAGCTGGAGCGCCGAGCTGCCTTTTGGAGACATCCTGGGAATGAGTTTTGTGAGGACATTGGACACTTTGATAACAAAAGGCTCACACTTTGTGGAAATTTGATGGCTTTTGTCTTATGTTGTCCCTGTGGCGCCCCACAGATCCTCGCCACTTTCACCAACGGCTCACTGACCCAGCTGCCCAACCAGATTGCGGCACAGAGGTCAGGATCACGAGAGGTCAACAAGAGGATCCGTCAGGCCATGGAGGTTCGAAGCAGCGAGCGAATGAGGAAGGAGCACATCACCACCTTCACTCAGGTGTTCAAGGACTCCCACATGGAGGGAAAGGTAATGACCTGACTCCTCTGTCTGGACGTGTCTTTGAGATGTAGCGGGCAGTTTGGTGACAGTTAATCGTCCTCTCTTTGTCTCTCAGTACTCCCAAATGAGAGACGAACTCTTCAAGTCCAACATGGTTTGTTCCTTCATCCTGCTGCTGCTGCTGATGGCTGTCCAAGCGCTAATCCCCGCCCCACGGTACACCTGTCTCTCTACCTGACTCAGTGGTTTATAATAAAAGACTTTACAGTGATGATTTCTCTGCCACTGGGGTTCAGCACCAACCAGTTTAAAGTGTGTTTATACTGGTGCAGTCTTCACTAACACCTGACACGAGACATACCTATTAACTGTTAACCTTCCGTGTCCAGGTCTTCACCTCCGTCATGTCTCCCTGCAGGTTGTGTCCGATGGTTGCTCAGTTCCTAATCAGTGGCAGTGTTTACTCCCTGCTTTTGTTGCTCACTCTGGGGGAGGAGTTTAAGCACTGCCCCGCCCCTCTGCAGTCGCTCTGTTGTTGGATTCACGAAACCAAGACCGCCCGGACGCTGCTCACGCTCACCGCCGTCACCATCAACTTCGGCGTCGCCTCCTCGGACATCGTAAGTCTGCTGGATTTGTTGTGATTAGCTACTGGACGTAAACATTGTCAGGAGCGCTGCAGGGAAACGGGAAAAACGATTTAATACAATCAGCGTTAACTTCCTTCCTTCCTCCAGCTGTGGTGTGAGTCATCAGACACTCACAGTAACAGCAGTGACTCCCTGCTGGCTCCGCCCACCTCTACCTGGCCTGACATCAACATCTGTACACATCCAGAGGTGCGAGTAAACGCTATGAAACGTCATTATATTGTTTGCTTAGGTGTCATTGTAATTAACGACCTTCCTTGTGAACAGTATATGGTGCTGAGCGCCGTGGTTGCCATGGTTACCTGTGCGGTGTTCCTCAGGTTGAGTTGCGTTTTGAAGCTCGCCGTCCTCCTATTGGCCACCGCCCTTTACACCTACCTCATGGAGACGCACAGGTGATTATTTTCCGTTACCTGAACGTTGTGGATAAGAACAGCTGCCGGGTCTAACGGTCGCCTTCTGTGTCACTCAGGTCTCATCACCTGTGTAAGAAGGGAGTGTGTGCGGTTTTCATGGTGATGTTCGTGGTCACTGTTCTCTACAACAGCAGACAGGTGAGTTCTGCCGGGTTCTGCCGGGTTCTGCTGTCCCTTCTTCATTTTTTATCATTTGATCCTCATCTGTTATGCCTCTGTGCTCTTCTTCGTTGGTAGCTGGAGGCCACGGCACGGCTGGACTTCCTGTGGCGTCTCCAGGCGAGGAAGGAGGTGGAGGACATGAAGGAGCTGAGGGAGCACAACGAGTGCCTGCTGCTCAACATCCTCCCCGCCCACGTCGCTCAGCACTTTCTGGAGAGAGACCGCCTCAATGAGGTACTCTCACCTGTCCACAGGTGTGTGTTTGTGTGCGTGTGCTCAGTGTCCTCAGGTCTCAGAAAAGGTCGCAGCAGGTATTTATGGTCATTTTGTGTCCCTGTGTTGTCAGGGATTCGCACCTGCTGTCGTTTTGTGTGTCTGTGGTGGTTTTATCTTCCCGTGTTTGTGTTTATTTTCAGGAGTTGTACTCGCAGTCGTACGAGCGGGTCGGTGTCCTCTTCGCCTCTCTGCCGGGTTTCTCCGACTTCTACGAGCAGAAGGAGCTCGTTCATCAGCACGTCGAGTGTCTCCGCCTCCTCAACCACATCATCACTGACTTCGACGAGGTCACACACACACGCAGACACACACACAAAACACGTACTGCCCAACAAAATGATGATTATGCAATAAAAATGGTGGTGATTTGTATTGTAAACATCCTTCACAGCTCTGTTACAGTATATTTAGAATTGAAATGTCGACACTATTTTTTCAGATATTCTGAAAAGGTCATGTTTGTACTTTAAGACATATATTTAATAAAAGGGTGTCGCCACACATGGCAATGTTAAAATTGCTTTTTTAATGTATAGTTGACTTCATTTACTTTTTCTCTTACTGATTTTTTTTACTTCTTTCCTGTTTGTGAATATTTAATTTGCTTTCTTTACACACGGTTTAACCTAAGAGTCAAACTCAGGTTGAGTTTTGTTCGGACCAAAGGTTGATGAGACTTTATATTTCACTTCAGTCCAGTTAGTGTTTAATTTCATGGCATGAAAAGTGTGTTTGAAAGTCATTCTTCTGTGTCTTTGTCTGTGCAGCTGTTGGATGACTGTTATTTCCAGGAGGTGGAGAAGATTAAAACCATCGGTAGTTCCTACATGGCAGCTTCTGGCCTCTCTCCTGACAGACAGGTCAGAGTTTATTCTTTTAAATAAAAACTATTGGTGCCGAGTTTCCGCTGTATCAGCTCAGGAATCTGGATCTGTGTCAGAAAAGAGTTTGTGGGAGTGTCACTGTGACTTTTGTTCCTTTGTTGAATGTGTGTTTGTGTTCAGGAGTGTGAGGACGGCTGGCATCACCTCAGCGAGCTGGTTCTGTTCGCTCTGGCCATGCAGGAAACACTCAAACACATCAACACACACACAGGAAACAGCTTCCAGCTCAGAGTCGGTACGTACAACACACACACTTTAACAGATAAATAAAAAACATGAAGGGTAGAACTGTCTGAACCTGTTTCCATTAGAACATGAACACTGACACTAAAAACCTAAGAACAAGCACTGAAACAGCTTCATACTTCAAATATGGTTTTTAAAATATTTAATTCAGGCAGCAGGAAGTTAAGTCATTAGCTGTGGAAGATTATTTTATGATAACACCAGGTCGGAGTAAAATGAAGAAAAAAAAGCTGAAAAGAAAAATCACAAAATGAAACTTTATCATTTGTTGTTGATCTCCAGGCGTCGCTCACGGCCCGGTGATCGCAGGAGTGATCGGTGCCACCAAACCTCAGTACGACATCTGGGGCACGACGGTGAACATAGCGAGCAGGATGGAGAGCACCGGAGTCAGCGGGAGGATACAGGTGAGCACACCTGTCTGTCTGCCACGGTTTGTATGTTTATATCGTGTTTGTAACCTGACAGTCGTCCCCACCATCCTCATTTCAGGTCCCAGAATCCACCAGCTGTATTCTGGTTGAGCGAGGCTTCCTACGGCAACTTAGAGGGAACATTTACGTCAAAGGCATCAGTGAACGTCATGGCAAGGTGAGAAAACTAAATTACACGTAAATGCGATTACACTCGCTGTCGGGAAGAGTTTGTGATATCTTTGGTGCTTTCGTCCTTCAGGTTCGTACGTATTTCGTGAGCAGTCAGGACGAACGGTCCAGTTTCACAGAGCGTGGCAGTGGTCGGGGCTTCGGTCTGAACAGGAACACACTGGGAGCTGTGGTCTACAGCCTGGTTCAGGCCAGGAAGAGAGAGAAGCTGAGGGAGGAGAACGGAGGCTTTCACCCGGTGGAGGCGTCGTAGGAGCAGCATCGGACATCTACGACGTTTTTTAAAGGCAGGTGTGAACACGCTGTGATCAGGTATCAGAGGTCAAAGGCCACAGGTGTCCAATTTCAGGAAAACTATTTGAATTTGATCCGAACCATTTCTGTCACAGATTTATTGATCTCTTGATCATTATTTCCAGTTTTTTTAAAATCACAGTTAATTTACTCAAATCTTATTATTGTTACGTGAGAAGAAGAAAACATCCATTAAACGCTGTCTGAATATATTATAGAAGCACTGGTTACAGGTTTAAACTTTTAAATGTTGTAGAAGGTTTCAGACTCAGATTATCTCCAACCTCCAAGCATCTGATCTTTGAGCTGACGTCTGTCCACCAGACTTCATTCAAGATCTGTAAGAAGATTAAATCTCAGAGTCATGGTGAATATAATGCAGTGACTCATCAGTTCAGAGCTGCCGTCAGTGTGTGCTGAGAGCTCTTTAATCAGCAGCTGCTCTCTGTCTGTTTGAAGGGTAATAACTAATCACAGGGGCTGATTAACACTTTAAGTCTGTGTGGCGCTGCAGCCTCTCAGCTGATGCTGGGTTCAGCTCCTCACAGTTTACCCCTTAAAAATACAGTGAAGTCAACATTCCTGCAGTCTGAGGAAAACACTCTCAGAAACCAACAGCTAATGTCAAATGTTTTGGTGTCTGTGCTCGTCTTTCTGCAGCAGCTCATCTTCACAGGACCAGGAATCAGACAGACACCACAAACCACAAACAGAAACTCCGATTTCTTTTTCCAGAATCATGTTTTGTTCTCTGCTGCTGTTCAGATTAGCCTTCTGCTGTGTATGTGATGTGGACAGGTGGAACACACACCTGGATCATGCTTCTCCAGTTAATCCGACTCTGGTGTTTCCACCACGTGACGTCCAAACCCGGCTGAACTGCTCAGACTCTGACTGGAAACCAGAGCAGTCTGATGTGAATGGACCAGTAGGAGAAAGGCAGAATATTCCAGTTCCGTCTGGTTCTTTCAGACTCTTCTCAGTTTCTGAAGTCAGATCAACTGAATCAAATCGGTTCACTGCTGGAAAACAGATCACATGAATGACCGAGGGACCCGACACTAATGGGAAGTGTGTGAGAGTGAAAACATGAACAAACAGCAGTGTGTGTTTCTGTTTGCGTCGACATGTCAATGGAAATGAAAAGATTCAGTCTTTGCAGAGTTTTGTAATTTGGGTTTTGAATGACTGAAATTTATAAAACAAAGTTTATCAGTTCCTCATTCATGTTTTATGATGATGATTTGCTGTTATTACCATTATAATTAGCATTTAGGTTTTTTTTTACAGTTATTTTGTTACCATTTATTATTTATTTGCATTTCTATTAATTACAATTTATTTTTAGTATTTTATTCTCATTGCCATTTTTATTAAATGACAGTTTGCTAGACCACATAATAGTTTATCGCTATATTTTATTACTTTTAAAAAATCATTAATTTAATTATAATTGTTTTATTAAAAAAACTTGTAACGATTATTTTTTTTATTACATTAAGTTTGTGCACTTGTAAAAACGTGAATAATTCCTGTGCTGTCGTGTGTTTAGTAACCTTTGACCCTTTGACCTCCAGGTACGAGCGTAACTGTGAATAATTAGCCTAAAGTGGGGTGTAATCGTTTTATCTGGGGGTCAAAGGTCACGTCAGGCAGTGTAGGTCAGTACTCCTGAATTTCATTCACAGGCTTAAACCAGTCAAATTTCCTCCGCTCTGTATAACCAATTTACAGAAAATCAATCACGATTTTGGCGATCGATTACTGTTGCTCAGAGGAAATTTCTGGTTTAATTCGGTGCACCTGAAAGCACCATCAGATTCGCCCTCAGTGAGGTTGTCGGATTGTGGTGTTTCGGGGGAGGAGGGGCCGGTCCAGACTCCAGGTCACTGACACACCTCTCTGCGGAGGGTCCAGCCCCTGAGCCGCTTCGGCCCGGATCGTTAAAGACAGGCACCATGGAGAGGACGCAGAGCACCGGCAACGCGACGGAGATGAAAGGGACCATGGCCGATACCGAGACCCGGTCCGGGTCCAGGTCTGACGAGCTTGTCTTCTTCGTTAACGGCAAGAAGGTAACAATATCTCACACTCAATTTAAAATAGCTAAATTTTGAATGGAGTTCTGCACATCACTGCAACATTCGAATGATATTCCTATGATATTCACGTGTTACTTCACAGTGACTCTTACGAGACCTTACTCTGTAGACTTAGAATGATTAATTACACTAATTATATTATTAATCATAATCCCCATAACATTTCTTTGGGAACCTGTGATTGATACTGAGCTCATAGTGATACACTGCATGTTAAACTATAACACTACTAATGATGACTGAGTTTAAGTTTATAGGAACTTTATTGTACGTGCTTGTAACTGTGTTTTTATTGATAATAATAAATCTAATGTTGCTAAGCTGCATTAGTGCAGTGAAATAAAAAATAGGAACATTATAAAAATATAAAATATAATGTGATTTCAGTGTGTCTGCAGTGTAACGGCACACAAACCGTTCCCACTTTAATGAGACTTATTAATAACAGTTATTGTTATTATTTATCAGGACTTGTGTATAATTATAGTGAGCAGTCAGGTTTTGCTCTGAGCTGATCACTTGTCCTTTTATGGAAATGTCTTAAATTCTTAGTTAATCAGACCTTCAGATTAAATGTTGTGGAATTTATGTGGTTTTCCGTAGTAAGTTTAGTAAACATGTGACTTATCATATATTCTTTTAGCAGCACAGCAGCTTTTGACCTGGTCTGAATAAAGTTTTTTTTTTACCATATTGATCAAATCCTGAATTGTGTGTTTGTGCGTTGTTGTCCTGCAGATTGTTGAGAAGAACCCAGATCCTGAGATGACCCTGCTGATGTATCTGAGGAGGAAATGTAGGCTCACACGTATTTCTACTGATATAAATGCAAACTGATCGGCTACAGCATTAAAGCCAGTTAGTGGTTTAACATTAAAACCAGCAGTCAGTGGCTGATCGGTTTGTATTTACATACCGACGAAGCTTTAACTTGTTGTGTGTGTTGTTTGTGTTTTTCTTTGCCCTCAGTTGACTCGTTTTTCCTGGATCAGATGGTGATCATTAGTCAGGTTACCTGCTCGAGTTCGCAGAAAACCTCCGACACAATCAACAGAGAAAAATAGTTTTCAAAGTAAAGAAGAAAGAAAGAAAAGGTCCTTTATTTTGAAGTGAATCAAAGTTCCTTTATAGCCATGGACACAAATCTTCTGTTTCAGTGCCTTAAATGTTGTTTTGTAGTGTAGTGTTTTATTATACAGAGTTTATCGGTGTTCTCATAAAAAACATGACGAGTGACTCTGAGGTCGGCGACCGTCTCAGAGATTAGTCAGCAGCTCAAAGTCCAAATAAACTTGGAGAGAAAGTTGGGATTTTTGCTGTAACAGCTGATACAGACGAGTCTTTGACATATGTCTGTCCTGGTTTTTGTCCTTTTTCAGGCTGAAGTGGTTTCAGAGAGAGTAAAACACAAAAAGACCTTTTATTTCTACCTTTATTGACATGGCAACAGAAAATCCTGCTCTCTGATTGGCTGTCAGAGTTTAAGTCAAACATAGTTAAGTTCACCTTCGTCCTAAATCAGTTCAAGATGAATTAAAGGTAACCATAGCTACAGGGCTGATGCTCCAGGCTCTGTTAGCATTTAACTGACTCAAGGACCATTTGAACCTGCTCAGGGACCTATGGTAGGACCCCTGGAACTCCCTCAAGGACCTTTGTCCTTTGAACCCACCCGAGAAACAGGACAATAGTGAGCTGATGAGGACGCCTTGTCTTCTGTTATCACATACTCATTTACAGTGAGTGAGATCAGTCTGTAACAGTCTGATGTCAGAGTGTGTGTTAGAGCGTGACTGTACACTGAAGATGATTATGCATTGCCGTAAATGTTCCATTCACCATAAACTCTGTGTGTGTGTGTGTGTGTGTGTGTGTGTGTGTGTGTGTGTGTGTGTGTGTGTGTGTGTGTGTGTGTGTGTGTGTGTGTGTGTGTGTGTTCAGTGGGTTTAACAGGAACCAAGCTGGGCTGTGCTGAGGGCGGCTGTGGAGCCTGTACCGTCATGTTGTCCAGATACCAAACACACACTCAGCAGCTGCTGTATCCTTAACAAAGTGTGTGTGTGTCTGTGTGTGTGTCTGTGTGTGTCTATATAAATGTGTATATGTGTGTGTGTTAATGATGAACCGTGCCATCAGCTGCAGTCATGTGCTCTCATCTGACATCTGGAGCTTTTAATGATGACAAACTGATTTCAGGGGTGATAAACAAACTAATTGTGTGCAGATAATTAGTCTTTAACTCCGTCCAGTCACTACGCGGTCAATGCCTGTCTCGCCCCCCTGTGCTCCCTACACCTAGTCGCCGTGACGACCGTGGAGGGCATCGGCAGTGTGGCCCGGAAACTCCATCCTGTGCAGGTGAAACACAATCACACACAAATGAAACCCTCAGGAAACTTTACCTTCTCTGACTCGTGTTAACCCTGCACTGAAACATCTGCAGTATGACTGATGCAGCTGTGAGGGTCTTCGTCCTCTGTGTGTTATAATGTGTGTGAACAGGTGTAAACATGTTTATGACTGACGTCATTATTATAAATATGTCCTTTCATGTTCAGGAGCGAATAGCGAGGGCTCACGGCTCGCAGTGTGGGTTCTGTACTCCGGGGATCGTCATGTCCATGTACGCTCTGCTCAGAAACAACCCCTCGCCCAAAATGGCCGACATAGAGGAGGCCTTCCAAGGTAGACGCGTGTCTGATGATGATGAGTCATGTGACAGGCTTGTCTGAATAAGTCTGAATCAAGCAGACGCTGTAAATACAGTATCAGACTGAGTGTTATCCTTGTTTTAGAGGAGCTGCTCTGTGTTTAAGCTGAAACTTCAAACTGCACAAGAAGAAATGATTGTTTGTTAATTATGGATGAGCAGAAAACAGAAACAGTGAAGGAGGTTTCAGTGAGCGCGTGATGCTTTTCTTAAAGAACACAGTTTAACATGGGCGCTCATTTTTTCTTCAGGAAATCTGTGTCGTTGCACCGGATACAGACCCATCCTGGAGGGGTACAGGACCTTCACTGTGGTGAGTACAAACACAAACACACTGTAAAACATATACAGACACATACACACAAATCACACACACTGTTTTCTCCTCCAGGAGGGCGGATGCTGTGGTGGCAGAGGGCGGGAAAATGGCTGCTGTATGACCAGTGAGAACGGAGCTGAGAAAACCTCGGAGGAGGACCTGAGCGTGAGTCTTTCCGTCTTTCTGTCCCGTTGTACGGAGACAGTTTTTAAAATGTCTCTGACTGTAAACGGCGTGTTTTTGTGCAGGAAGCCACGTCTCTGTTTAATGCAGCAGACTTTGCGCCCTTTGACCCCACACAGGAAGTCATCTTCCCTCCTGAGCTCATGGTGAGTGACACTGACAGCACCACACACACACACTGAACCGTCCAGTGGCAGTTTGGGACCAATTTAACTTCCTGAGCTTTAACTGAATTTACTACACATCATTTAGCTCGCAGTCTAAATCCTGTTGGTTGATCCTTCTTCCTTTCCTTTCCTTCCTTTCTTCCTCCCACCTAGTCTCTCACCAAAGGTCAGAGGTCGCGTTCGCTGTGTTTCCGTGGTGACCGGGTAGTGTGGCTGCAGCCTGACACTCTGGAAGAGTTTCTGCATCTGAAATGGAAACATCCAGATGCTCGAGTGGTGGTGGGAAACACTGAAGTGGGTCAGTCTGTCTCTCATGCTCAGACTTATTTTCAGTCACTCGTTCAGTCATTCATTCATTCATTCATTCAATCATTCGACCATGTGCTTGCGTGTGCTCAGGTATTGAAGTGAAGTTTAAGAACATGGAGTACCCGGTCATCCTGGCTCCAGCCTTCATCCCTGAACTGAACACAGTGACTCACACTGAGGACGGTGGGTCCTCACACTGTTACTGCTGCTGCTGCTGCTGCGACGCTTAGATTACGAACAAAAACATAAACACAGATTGATAGGACGTCCTGAGGTTGTCATAGACACCTAACCTCACTCTTAATGTTAATGCTGAAATGTTGCTGTTTGTGAAACTCTGTGTGGCTTCAGGTGTAGTGTTTGGTGCAGCGTGCACTCTCAGCCACATGGGGGCAGTACTGAGACAGGCACTCGAGACGCGTCCTCCTCATCAGACCGAAGTCTTCCTCGCCGTCCTGGAGCAGCTGCGCTGGTTCGCCGGACAGCAGATACGCAACGTAGCGGTGAGTCGCACAAACTGGATTTTATTAAATGTGACAAAACCAAAAAATTGTGTGTGCAATAAAAGTGATTGTGTTGTTGTGTTTTCAGGCTGTTGGTGGAAACATCATGACCGCCAGCCCCATATCAGACCTCAACCCTGTTTTCATGGCAGCAGGCTGCAAACTCTCACTGATGGACAAGGGTAACACACACACACACACTCATACAGGCTGTGTGTTGTCAGTGTTTTGCTTTAGCTGAGATCAGAGGAGAGCAGATCATTCTCTAACATTCATTTTTGACCTCGACATCTTGGTTTAGTGTTTGGTTTTGAATTCCAGTGCTGTGTTTATCTCGAGCGTTGCCACACGCTGATAAAGTTCTGGGTCGTCAGTGTAAAGTCATGACACTGTGCGGAGCGTTAGAGGAAACTGTCCCTGAATCACACCGTCACGCCGTGTTTACTCGCTCTGTGTTTGTCAGGAGGCGTTAACGTGACCTTTAATCCAAACTCCTGCGTTTTTCCAAACTGCTGAGTCACTGTTTCCTCCTGCACAGACTCATTATATAAGATCACAGATGTTAGGTCACAGCTTGTGTAAGACAAACAAAGTAAACCTTTGAAAAATTGGGCTCATGTGCTCAGTGTCGTCCCCTCTGCTCATATAGTCGTCACACACTTCTGTTCTTGTCATGTTTACCACTTCATTCATTGTGAAGGCTGATTATTACTCTGGTCCTGACCTTTGACCTCTGTCTGTGTCAGATGGCGGTCGTGTGGTTCAGATGGACGACGGTTTCTTCACGGGTTACAGGAGGACGGCTCTGCGACCGCAGGAGATCCTGCTCTCCATAGAGATCCCGTACAGCAAGAAGGTAGCCGCAGCGTCGCCGTGGCAACCGCTGTCATAAAACTGCCTCCTTCGCTGTTCAGACTGACGCTCACTGTTTTTTCTTTTCCCGCCTCAGACTCAGTTCGTCTCCGCCTTCAAACAGTCCCCTCGGCGTGAGGATGACATCAGCATCGTCACTGCGGCGATGAGCGTCACCTTCGCTCCCGGGACGAACGTCGTCGAGGAATTGAGGCTGAGCTACGGCGGAATGGCGGCGACCACGGTGCTGGCAAAGAAGACGGCGAGCAGACTGCTGGGAAGGTAACACACACATACACAGTGAATATGGGTTAAAGGAATAAAGGGAGGGAGGGTCTGACTCTCTGATGTCATCCAGGTGTTGGGGGGAGGAGCTTCTGCAGGAGGCTTGCTCCTCTCTGGCTGAGGAGATGACCCTCGACCCCTCTGCACCGGGCGGCATGGTGACGTACCGGCGAACTCTGACCCTCAGCCTCTTTTACAAGTTCTACCTGACGGTGCTGCAGAAGCTCAGACAGCAGGTCAGAGGTTTAACTGTGTGGTTTGGTTCTGGATCTGACCCAGGATCAGGTCTGGGGAACTCAGATCCTGGTCACTCAACAAAGAAACCGTCACAGTTTCATTCTTTTATTTCTCAGGGTGTGAATGTGGAGGACGTCACGTCCGAGTGTTTGAGCGCCACAGAGATTTACCGTGTGGAGACTCCGTCCAGTGTTCAGATCTACCAGGTACCACACAAAATCAGTACATGTAATGACTAATATATTTATAAATATTTAAAAAATAATAATTGTAATTTCATGTTTGCCCTCCAGGCGGTGCCAGAGGGGCAGAGCCAGGACGACGTGGTGGGCCGTCCCATGATGCACCTGTCGGCCATGAAGCAGGCAACAGGTGAGGCGGTTTACTGCGACGACGTGCCGCTGTACGAGAACGAGCTCTACCTGTCACTCATCACCAGCAGCAAAGCTCATGCTCGCATCATGTAAGACTTCTAACACGCAAAGCCTAACACGCACCTGTACGACACACCTGTCCTGTCTAACCCAGGTGTGTGTGTCGCAGCTCTATAGATACCTCAGCAGCAGAGCGTTTGCCTGGCGTCGTCTGTTGTGTGTTTGCTGACGACATCCCCGGGTCTAACGCCACCGGGCCGATCGAATACGACGAGACTGTCCTCGCTCACGGCCAGGTAGGTTTCTGTTGCTTTGTTCAACCACTCAGGTGACTGCGCCAGGTTCAGATTAATGATGTTTCCCCCCTCTCTGCAGGTCACATGTGTGGGTCACATCATCGGCGCCGTGGTGGCCGACACGCAGCTTCATGCTCAGAAAGCCGCCAAGGCTGTCAGGATCCAGTACGAAGAGCTGCAGCCCGTCGTCACCATCCAGGTGAGACCAGCAGCACCTGAGGTTCTGTGGACAACATCAGTGTCTAACGTGTATGACGAGTAAATACAAGACAACAAGACAAACATTTGGAAAAGAGAGACTCACAAACCTCTAACTAACCCTCCAGAGACATCTGTTTTAGAAAAAAAGTGAAGCTGATTTTGTTGGTTTGATTGACAGGAGGCTATCGCCGCCCAGTCCTTCTATCAGCCAATCAGAACCATCCAGAAGGGAGACCTGGAGGCAGGGTTTAAACAAGCCGACCACATCCTGGAGGGTAGGACTGTCTGTATATGCTTGTGTGTGTGTGTGAGACCTCCTCCTGATCCCAGCTGACCGGATACTGATTATTGAGTGATTATCTGTCAGGTGAGATACACATCGGAGGTCAGGAACATTTCTACCTGGAGACAAACGTCACTCTGGCTGTTCCCCGAGGAGAAGACGGAGAGATGGAGCTCTTTGTTTCCACTCAGTCTGCCTCCAAAACACAGGTAACACTGCTGCTGCGCACAGGTAACACTGCTGCTACACACAGGTAACACTGCTGCTGCACACAGGTAACACTGCTGCTACACACAGGTAACACTGCTGCTGCACACAGGTAACACTGCTGCTGCACACTGCTGCTACACACTGCTGCTACACACTGCTGCTACACACTGCTGCTGCACACAGGTAACACTGCTGCTACACACTGCTGCTACACACTGCTGCTACACACTGCTGCTACACACTGCTGCTGCACACAGGTAACACTGCTGCTGCACACAGGTAACACTGCTGCTGCACACTGCTGCTACACACAGGTAACACTGCTGCTGCACACTGCTGCTGCACACAGGTAACACTGCTGCTGCACACAGGTAACACTGCTGCTGCACACTGCTGCTGCACACAGGTAACACTGCTGCTGCACACTGCTGCTACACACAGGTAACACTGCTGCTGCACACTGCTGCTGCACACAGGTAACACTGCTGCTGCACACAGGTAACACTGCTGCTGCACACTGCTGCTACACACAGGTAACACTGCTGCTGCACACTGCTGCTGCACACAGGTAACACTGCTGCTGCACACAGGTAACACTGCTGCTGCACACTGCTGCTGCACACAGGTAACACTGCTGCTGCACACTGCTGCTACACACAGGTAACACTGCTGCTACACACTGCTGCTACACACTGCTGCTACACACAGGTAACACTGCTGCTACACACTGCTGCTACACACTGCTGCTGCACACAGGTAACACTGCTGCTACACACTGCTGCTACACACAGGTAACACTGCTGCTGCACACTGCTGCTGCACACAGGTAACACTGCTGCTACACACTGCTGCTACACACTGCTGCTGCACACAGGTAACACTGCTGCTACACACTGCTGCTACACACAGGTAACACTGCTGCTACACACTGCTGCTACACACTGCTGCTGCACACAGGTAACACTGCTGCTACACACTGCTGCTGCACACAGGTAACAGTGTGCATCTCTTTGTCTTAGTCTCTGGTGGCGAAGGCCCTGGGCGTCCCTTCGAACAGGGTGGTGGTCCGCGTGAAGAGGATGGGAGGAGGATTCGGTGGCAAGGAGAGCCGAACCACGGTGTTGTCCACTGTGGTCGCCGTGGCAGCAAACAAGTACGCCTGTCAATCACTTAGCTTTTTTCTTTTTTCTTTGTTTTCACCTCATTCAAAAATCTGAGATATTTTCTGTTTCAGGCTGAAGAGGCCTGTGAGGTGCATGTTGGACAGAGACGAGGACATGTTGGTCACTGGAGGAAGACACCCTTTCTACGGCAAATACAAGGTAGGAGGACACCTCCTGCTGGAGAGGACACTTTCAGCAGCACCATGAACATCAGTAGTAGCAGTTTTCAGCAGCTCTGTGAGCGACTGTTTGTTCCTTGTACTGATCTGTAGGATTCGTAGAATCGTAGCTAAACGCTGACAGACTGTTAGCTTCAGCTGCGTCTGTTGGAGCGTCTCGCGTCTCCAGAGTCAGTGATCGCTTCTTCTTCTTCTTCTTCTTCTTCTTCTTCTTCTTCGTCTCCTCTTGTTCCAGGTTGGTTTCCTGAGCAGCGGTAAGGTCGTGGCTCTGGACGTGTCGTACTACAGTAATGTTGGAAACTCCATGGACCTCTCCTTATCAGTGAGTATCATTACTGACCTCAGACCATTTTCTCTTCACCGTATGCTGATTATCTGCTGATGTCACCTGCGTGTTTGTTGAGGTCATGGAGCGCGCTCTGTTCCACATGGAGAACTCGTACAGCGTGGCGAACGTTCGCGGCCGAGGCTTCCTGTGCCGCACCAACCTGCCGTCCAACACGGCATTCAGAGGCTTTGGAGGGCCGCAAGGCATGATGGTCTCTGAGAGCTGGATGACTGATGTGGCTCAGAGTCTGGGGAGGCCAGCAGAGGAGGTCTGTGGATGAACAATGTCAGACATGTTGAACGAGCTGAATTCGGCTGCAAAGACACTGTCCGATCTGTCCCTCCGTCCTCCTCCAGGTGCGTCAGTTGAACCTGTACACAGAAGGCGAGTCGACGCCCTACAACCAGGTCCTGGATCAGTGCACTCTGGACCGCTGCTGGGACGAGTGCCTGTCACGGTCTGGATACCAGCGACGCCGAGCTGCCATCGACCTCTACAACAGGTAAAACCAGCCAGACTGAAGCTTCTGAGACGCTGTCACGTTTCTGAGCTTCAGTAACAGGTAAACACAGAATGTGTGAATGTCCATGGACGTTTCTGTGAGTTCTGCCTCGGACAGAACAGTCTGAGCTGCAGCTCTGGGCGGTGGAAATGAATTCTCTCTGGGTTCTTTTTCGCCCCGTCAGACAGAACCGATGGACCAAACGAGGCCTCGCCATCGTCCCCACCAAGTTCGGCATCAGCTTCACTTCTGTCTTCCTCAACCAGGTGTGATCCAACAACACTGACGAGCAAAGTGTTGACGGTTGAATGGTTTCTATCCGACTTAGTGCTCCTGAATGTGTTGGACTTAGTGTTTCGGTGTGTGTCTGCAGGCTGGAGCTCTGGTTCACATCTACACTGATGGTTCGGTGTTGTTGACCCATGGTGGGACAGAGATGGGACAGGGACTCCACACCAAGATGGTCCAGGTTCTGGAGCTTAACAAACTATTATGCTGAAATTTCTTCTGTTTTCTTATTTTAAACTCTCAGAGGATGTTTCATATTTTATTGGATCAGATCTTTACATTCCTGCGTACGAGAGTTCTTCATTTCACTTCATTCAACAAACTGTGTTTCCAGGTTGCCAGCAGGGTTCTGGGTATCCCCTGTTCAAAGATCCACATCTCAGAGACCAGCACCAACACAGTCCCCAACACCAGTCCCACCGCCGCCTCCGCCTCCTCTGACCTCAACGGAGCCGCCGTGCAAAACGCCTGCGAGATCCTCGTGAAACGTCTGGAACCATACAAGACCAAGAACCCCAAAGGATCATGGGAGGACTGGGTGAGCAGTGGCTGTAGATGTGTTTGGTTCACATTGGTTCTTATTGGTTCTCCGTCTTCAGTCTCACTCCGATGATCTCTGTCTGGGTTTCAGGTGAGCGCAGCATACTTCAACAGAGTCAACCTCAGTGCAAACGGATTTTACAAGTGAGTTGGTTCAGGGAGCTGCTGGTTCAGTTACCCTGTGGGCTGAGACTGAGTTTCACTGTTTCCTGTTTGCTGTCAGGACTCCAGATCTTGGTTATGACTTTGAGTCAAACTCCGGCCGAGCTTTCAACTACTTCAGCTACGGAGTGGCCTGTTCAGAGGTGGAGATCGACTGTCTCACCGGAGCTCACAAGGTCAGCACGAGCTAAGACTACTGAGCACTGAGCTTCATCCTCACAAAGCTCTGAATAAGATCATCAGTTTTCACTGGATGAGCTTCTGCAGTTCAGGGTCGAGCTTTACTGATGTTTCACAGCTGCTTTTCCCTCATGGTCTGATCCTGAAGCCTGGCTCTGGAAGATTTTACCTGATTTGACAGTTGAAGATGTTTTTTTGATCATGGATAAAAACCTTCATCCTTCCATTCAGTGCAAAGCTTCAATTAAAACTGTTCATTCAGCTTGACAAAGATCTGAACAGGTGTTTCTGTGACGTGTCTGTGCTGTAGAACCTGAGCACCACCATAGTGATGGACGTTGGTCACAGCCTCAACCCAGCTATAGACATTGGACAGGTGAGTCAATCAATCAGTCGCTCAGTCAGTCGATAAATCAATCAAAGTTCAATCACTGGAAAAAGTCACTGAGTCAGTTAAAGGTCAGTTAAAGGTCACGGGTCAGTATCAAAGAGCAGATGAATAAACCTCTGGACACTCCAGAGTTTCCCTATCGAGCCGTCCTCAGGTCAGAATGTCCTGTATGTCTCTCCAGGTGGAGGGGGCGTTCATGCAAGGTGTGGGTCTCTTCACGCTGGAGGAGCTCCATTATTCACCTCAGGGCGTCCTCCTCACTCGGGGACCTGGTTCTTATAAGATCCCGGCCTTCGGTGACATTCCCACCGAGCTCACCGTCTCGCTGCTTCGGGACGCGCCAAACAACAAGGCCATCTTCGCCTCCAAGGTGACTCCGCTGCCTCCTCATCAGCATCACTGCTCACCTGTCCACAGATGACACTTATTCACACACACCTGAGCACAACTTTGTTTTCTTTCCAGGCTGTGGGCGAGCCTCCTCTTTTCCTGGCGTCATCGGTTTTCTACGCTATCAAAGATGCCATCAGCGCCGCCCGGGCAGAGTCGGGCATCAGCGGCCCATTCAGGCTGGACAGCCCCGCCTCTGCCGAGAGAATCCGCAACGCCTGCAGCGACCACTTCACCAAACTGGTACGAAGGCTTGAGCAAAGATAAACTGGTTTCATTTTAAACAGACTGACAGATGCCGTGTCACTTCCTGTGTGTTTAAACCTGGTGGGTGTTTCTCTGTTGCAGTGTCCACCTGCAGAACCTGGCAGCTTCACACCGTGGTCTGTGCAGGTGTAGGACGCTCGACCAGAGAGAGAGAGAGCAACGCTCCACTGATGATCAGCGTAAAACTACAAAAACACAACGAGCCATGTTGTACACGCACATTTCCTCTGACTGACACAGTCACAGTTCATCATGCATCATATGGACTGTGTGAAGAGTCTCACGCTCACTGAGGTGAAGAGACATGAAGGAAGAAGCAGGATTTCAACGAGCATCTTCACACCTGTAGCTCATGTTTTCATCTGCACGGTGAAATTAGATGTGATGTGAGTTAGAGATGTTTCACTGGTGCTGATTTTGTCCACTTTCACTTTTATGCCATTTAAAATTCTTGCACTGTATGAATGAAATAAAGGTTTTAGGAGAAGCTTCCTTTGCTCGTCTTCCCTCAGTTCACCTGAGGCCTCGTTTCAACTCGTCCACGACTGGAACGATTCCTCCCTGAGTCTGTGAGTGAACTCCTTCCTTAGTTCTTACAAACGAACCAGTTTAAAACTGGTGATTCACCAAATCTGATTCCCAGTGTCTCGGCCAGTAAGGAGGCCAAACCACATACTGAACATCGAGAACGGCGGGTGGTGTTAGGACCTTCACAGTGAGGTGTCAGAGCAGGTCAGGCTGCATGAGGATCACCTCCATGTAAATTGTGTGGTCAGAGTGTGAAGTATGAGGGTCACATGTCCCATGTCCTCTCCAAACCACGTGTTGACGTGTCTCTGCTCTGCACCGTCACGCTGAAGCAGGACGACACCTCCACCAAACAGCAGGTACAGCTGATTAAAATCAGACCCGCGTCTATTCATTCATTCATGTTGCTGTCAGATTGATGAGTCGATCAGTGTCACATCACAGTGTGTCTCAGGTGGGCGGGGCCTCCGCTCTGCTGTATGCGTGAAGGATGTTGTGTTTTTACAGTAACCTTTAACAACAGCAGGGGGCGCTGTCAGCTAATGAACAGAGACACATTCAGTTAACTGTCACATCTCATATCAGCAGGGCTCAGTGAGTTGGCTTGAATTTGGGAGAGAGAGGGTGAGACAGACCTAGAAATAGAGACAGAGTCCTGGTTTTGGTCCATCAGTTGGATTATGGCTCACAGGAGGATGGAAACCAAACCGGTGATCTTCTGTCTGAAGACGCTGCTGCTGCTCTACTCCTTCATCTTCTGGGTGAGCAAACACTTTCTCTTCACCTCATTCACGTGTCTTTCTTCCTTATGTTAGTTTTTAATTTTCAGAAGATAAATGTTTTTAATCTGATGAACTTGTTTCTAAATTGACATTTAAAAACTTTATTTGTTGAAGTGATCCACAGTGAAGATTTTCCCTGCTGCTGCACACTGTTTGATTTCACTGTATTTTATTATAGTTCAGTGAGATTTAAACATCACTTTACATTAGATTTGAAAATGTTGCCGCTGATTAATAAAAGTGGATTTTGTTAGAAAGTTGTCAGTTTGATCTTCAAGTTTTAATCCAAGACTTCAAAAGTTCATAATGTCAGATATCAGGACGTGGATGCTGTGTAATAAGGTCAGAGGTCACCTGGAGCTCAGAGGAAAAGGTTCACTCATTATCTGGACTCTGAGGAATGAGGAGGAGGCCGGAGCTGTGACACCCAGACGATAATGAAGATCTGAACCTACAACAGGACGGCAGCCTGATGGTCCAGGGTCCTGTCTGATCCCGGGCTACAACCTGGGCTCTGCCGGGCCCAGGTTGTAGCCCGGCTCTGTTTGTAGCCTGGCACCGGTTGTTTCCTGGTCTTAGTTGCGAGGTTGCTGAGTTTTAGTCCTGGTTGCTGTCTATCCCAGGTTTTTGCTGAGCCCTCTGTCCGTGTTTGTTTTCTAGTTGAGATGTTGATTAGCCCTGGTTTCATCTGGTCCTGGTTCTTGTTGTGGCCTCATCCTGTTTTTTCTTAGCCCAGGTTGTGGTCTGGTCCTGGTTTTGGTCTGGTCCTGGTTGCTGTTGTCCACTTGCTGTGAACCAGATTTCAGTCTCTTGACTGTGTGATGTCTTTTCACGCCTCGGTTTTTCTCTGGGCTGCAGATGGATGAAAATCTGTGGCAGTGTTTGTTTGGCATCAGCTGATGTTTACAGTGATTTATTCTCATCTCTCATCAAACCGTCTGAACACACTCAAACTGTCTCAAATTAGCTTTAAATTCTGATGTTCATTTTCATTTTTAATTTAAATAAGTATTTTATACATTTCTTATGTTGTGAATTAAAATGATTTTTTTCTACAGGAAACCAGAGAAGCTCCTCTGAGCTCTGTCTTCAGAGGACACTTGGACTGTGTCCTGTCCTTTCCTGTAAAGAGCTAATCACATGAACAGTGTGCTGGTTCTGAGCAGCACAGGACTGAGCTCAGCTGCTGCTGCTGCTTCTCGTCTGTTTGTCACTTTGTCACTGTACTGTCAGAGCTCATTACAGAGTCATGTGACACTGAATCACTGCTGAACACACACACACACACACACACAGACATCCCTCCTCCTCTCTGTGATTCAGATTTCTCTCTTTAATCAAACTGGTTAAATCCTGCTGAGAAAAGAGACAGAATTCCTTATTGCTGACCAGTCTGACCTGTAGCTCCTCCCCCCTCAGGTGACAGGTGTGGTCCTGCTGTCGGTGGGCTTATGGTGGAAGTTCATGTTGGGCCCCTACATGTTACTGATCTCCAGCAGCCCCTCCAACGCTCCGTATGTCCTCACCGGCACCGGAGCTGCCATCGTGCTGTTCGGGCTGTTCGGCTGCTTCGCCACCTGCAGGGGGCGCCCCTGGATGTTAAAACTGGTCCGTGTTTGGATTCTTGGGTATTTAGCCTGTGTAGGAATGTGACTCAGTTAAATATTTAATTGCTCGGTTCCTTACTGACTGACCCACGACCTCTTAAAGTATTTTCGATTTCTGTGTGTCCTGTGACCTGATCCTGACCTCTGACCTCTGACCCCTGCTCAGTACGCTGCTTTCCTGTCTCTGGTCTTCATGACTGAACTCATCGCTGGAATTTCTGGGTTCATCTTTCGCCACGAGGTGAAAATACACAGAAACACACACAATCCAGTCATTTCACAACAACAGTGTAGGTCATACTGACACAGTACTGTGTGTGTGTGTGTGTGTTCAGATTAAAGGGACCTTCCTCACCACGTACACTGATGCAGTGATGAAATATGATGGACGAGATGACAGGAGTCTGGCTGTGGACGGTGTCCAGCGCAGAGTCAGTGTCTCTCTCTCTCTCTCTCTCTCTCTCTCTCTCTCTCTCTCTCTCTGACTCTGTGTGTGTGTCCCGGTGTCTGACTCGTTTCCTGTGTGTGTCTGTAGTTGCACTGCTGTGGAGTTAATAACTACACCAGCTGGTTGAGCAGTGTGTATTTCCCTGTGGGCGGGGTTCCTGCCAGCTGCTGTGTGAGCTTCTCAGACTGCAGAGGCTCCGACCTGAAGAACGCAACACTGGCTGCACTGAAGGTCTACAAACAGGTCGCACAACTCTTTTATTTGGCATTAACACACACTAAAGAGGAAATGAACCCATGACATGGGAGAATACACAGCAGATGAATGAATGAGGTGTGTATCTGCAGGGCTGTTATGAGCTGGTGACATCCTTCATCGAGAGCAACATGGGAATCATCGCTGGAGTCACCTTTGGCATCGCCTTCTCTCAGGTACTCAGCACTGAGGAAGTGTGGCTGATTCGTAATAAATCAGAGGTGTTACCATGACGACACAGTGAATGAGATCATTCTAATAACACATCAGAGTTTTAACTAGTCCTCTTCTGTCCTCCCCGTCTGTCTCCAGGTAATAGGGATGTCTTTGTCCTGCTGTTTGTCTCGCCTTATCAGCGCCAACCAGTATGAGATGGTCTGACAGGTAACGTTCGCACACTGACACACACTGACACACACTGACACACAGTGTTGGGTTCCTCATCTTCTTACTTTTCTGTCTGTCTTTCTTTTACAGAAAAAAACTAGGTTGCACATCACCATGGAAACCTGAGGAAACACACAAACACACACACATATTTACACAGATGCCACTTTCTTGAATCTGATTGGTTGTCTGTTTCCCTTTGTGTGGAGATCTGTGGATGAGCCCTGTGTTCTTAAGTGATTTTTATGTTGTTGTTGTTGTGATTCTGTCCTGAAACAAACTTTCCATGATTCTTTTCATGGTTCCATGAACAGGACAGAATGAATAAAGATAAACAGATGAAAGTCAAACACAAAGCTGTTCATGTATGAACTGTTTCCATATCTGAAACATACGAATGGAATAATAATAAAATGACAAAACTTTTAAAGAATGTCGTTGTATGTAAAATAAAGTTTTTTTTCAGAGTTGTGTTCTGACTTAATGAGGATCTTTAAAAAAAACAGACATCAAATGAGAATTAAATTAAAACGATCCAATAAATAAATCAATATTACAACACACGAACGTTAAGCATTACATTATATACGTAAATGACATCAGTACATTAAAAGCAGTGAGCAGCGCTCATACACTGAGGCAGAGCTCTGATCGATGACACTTCCAGCTCCTGAGCCTGTTTCCTACCTGTACAAACAGGTGAGGGCTCGTGGAACATTCTGTAAACAAGGTAACGTCCAACATCCTGTAACGGTCTGTCTGACGTCACATGGCCTGCCCCCCTGCGATTGGCTGTCTCTGGAGGTTCGGTCTTCCCCCGACGGTCCCGGCCCCGCCCTGATGGTCCTCCGCAGCCTCACACACACACACAGTCCGCGGACCGTCCGGTGCAGTGTTCGGGACAGATTAACGGGCAGGAAGCGGCGGCTCGCACGGTGAGTTAACCGGACACCTGCACACGCTCCTCGGTTCGTGTGCTCGACCGACAGAGCGGACCCTGCGTACCCGGAATCACCCGTCACCAGGGCGGAGAACTTTCCGGTGGCTCCTCTGTTTTGTTCCCGGTCTCTGTGGAAGCAGGTAACTCACAGGCCGTTTCGGCGCTAATTAGCGGAAACTAACGGTCGTTTCTCATTAACATTTAGCTCCTTGTATTAATGAGGTGAATGTTTATATCCCGGTGATGCTATAACGGTAATCGCCACCCGGAATAAACCGTTAGCTCGTTTGCTAATCGTGTTAGCTGCTCTTAGCCCGCAGGCGCTAACAGAAGCGGCTGCAGACTTCCTGGTTGGAGTTACAGGTTTTACACATGCTGAGTGAAATCATCCAGCCTCACATTGTTCCTCTGTGGTTTTATTTCAGGTTGATTCCTGTTATTTGAGCTTCGGGGTGAAACGGTTGGCTGGAGGTCTGCAGCAGGAGACGCTTCCCATCCCCAGCAGGGACAGCAGGCTTTCAGGGTTAAACTGCAGCCTCCTTAACCAGGAAACCGCTTCAGTGATCCATGTTGGATTGGTGAGTGTACCTGTAACCTGGTCCAGCTCTTGGGGGTCAGGAGCTAGTTAAGACCTGACGCAGGATCTGGCTGTGGACTCATAATAATCCTCTAAAGAGCATTAGCGGGCTAAGTTTGTCCCTGGACTGTGACAGACGGTGAAAAAAGGCTCCAGGTCTGCTCACCATGATGCAGATATCTGACTCCCACAACCAGAAGAACTCGCTCTTCAATGCCATGAACCGCTTCATCGGCGCCGTCAACAACATGGACCAGACGGTGATGGTGCCCAACCTGCTGCGGGACGTCCCACTGGACGACAACGGGGACATGAAGGCGGTGAGGACGGCCAATGGCGCCACCACCGCCTACTTCCACCAGGATGCCGACATGTACAGCTCCTACGTCCTGCTCAAGTCCATCCGTAACGACATCGAGTGGGGCGTCCTGCAGGATGACGGGTGGGGGAAGGACAGGCCGGGGGTGGAGGAGGTGTCGAGGGCGGGGGTGGAGGAGGACGACCTGGAGAAGCAGTTTCATTACCATCTGAATGGACTCCACACGGTTCTGTCCAAACTCACACACAAGGCCAACACGCTCACGAACCGCTACAAGGAGGAGATCGGCTGCGGGAACTGACCAAGCTCTTCATCATGTACAGTTCTAAACAACCACTCAGGCGTTTCATACCCGTTTCAGCTCATTATTTACAAGTCAGACACACCTTTAGAGCCGCGTTGTCCTTTCAGCGTGTATCATTTCAGATTTTTCAGGGCTGATGTTGAGATGACGCCTGTTCATTCATGTTTAAAAACCACCTGAAACATCGTCTGTTACAGTAAAAGTTTTGTTTTGTTGCTGATGCTGAGCTGTTTGATTTAAACAGGTACTTATTCATATATAGTTCATTTAAACTGATCATTACTTTGTGTTGCAGAACAATGATTTTTCTGCTTTTACTGTCTTTGATTATTTTGTGAGCTTCATAAAACCAGACGGGGAACCTGTCAACAGAAGTGAACAAGATGAAGAACTTTGCTCGACAGTAACTTTTTAAACAGGCTCACCAACAATTTCACACATCGAGACCAGCTTCCTGGTCACGGTGAGTCCGGAGGCCGACCTTAAATTCTCTTTATCAGTGTTTGTTGTTGACTTTCTGATAATGATCAGCAGCCGACTATCAAATATTAACAAGGAGTTTCCTCGTCAGTCTCTGCTTGAGAAGCTGGTTTTGAACGACACCGTCCAGTCAGCTGAACAGTGGATGTGGTTTTACTGGATTATGTCCCTGAAGTTCATGTTCGTAGAAAAGGAAGGAAGGAACTTAACCTGGAAAAAGTTTGTTTGGAAAATGATCCATGTTGAAAGGACGTTTGTATTTAATGAGCTAAAACTGTATGAAACAACATTTCTGTTCATCACAAAGGGACTGATATGGAGATCAGGCAGATAACTGATGGAGTTGTTTGTCTGACTGTGGGTGTTTGGTTGTTTGCACTGTGCTTTCAGGGTTTGTGTGTGTCCTTATGCTTGTCCTCTCTCTGGACGTCCTTCATTTCATGCTGTAAATTTAAAACTATGCAAACAGACTGAGAGGGAAAGCTGCACGGTGTGAACCTCTGCACAGGCCAAACAGGACTGAACACGTTTAGGCTGCAGACGCACAAACTGAGCAGCATGTTGTCTAAGTCTTAACCTGCCCGACCTGCTCCAGGGGTTTATCATCAATCCAGCTGAAAATGATCAATTATAACATGTAATGTCATCATCTGCCGCGTATCTGGGTCCAGGCACAGGTCGCGGGGGCGACTGCCGCCCGGTCCACAAAGCAGCGAAAAGAATAACTGGTGTGAAAATGATAATGTAACATCCACAGAACTATGCATTTTTCTATTTATTGTCCAACCTGCCAATTAAAGGTTTTGATGAGTATTTTGGTGTTTTGGTTTATTTCAGTAAATAAAGCAGTAAATATTTTACCCTCATATTATTTTAATTTGAGTCAAATTAAATTTTTTATTAGCCTGTTTTAGATCATCCACAGAGTCTCACATTTCATATATTCATATTAATTATATATAGATATACACAGAAGTACAGATGTGTGTGTCTGTCAAAGTTAAATCTGCATCTGCAACATGACGACTTTGCTGCTCTGCAAGAAACAGGAAGAAGTTCAAAACACACTGACACACACTCTGCAGGGAAGAGAGAGCGTGGGTTTACAGTAAATATTTAGATAGTGCATGTCTGCCTCTGCAGAGTGTGTGTGCTGAGCCTGAGGGGAGGAAATCGTATCATTGCCGCAGATCGTGTGTGATTCTCTCAGCTTTGTGTTTGTGATGCCAGTTTCACTTCCTGTCTCTTCCATGCTGCCGCTCTGCACGTCGCTCTTCACTCACACTCTGAGGAACTTCAGCTGTGTCCATCTGATGATGGAGCCTTCATCCTGCAGACAGCAGCAGTTCACCGGCTGATCCATGAAGTCACTTGTGAATTCACTGCTGTTTTTCTGACGCCGGTGATTTGAAATGTTTCTGTTGTTGGAGCAGGTAAAATCGTTTCTTGCTCTTTTGCTGGTGAAGGTGAATGAAACAGCTTCAGGCTGTTTGTGCACAGAGCATCTTTCTAACAGACCACAGCATTTTATCTGAAAGTCAGTGAGGCGTCTACAGATGGCAGATGAGTTGACAGATTACATACCACAACACTGCCACGTTATCTGAACTGAATCAGTGTGAGGAGGTGGTTTTTCCTGGAGTATAGCAGCTCTGAAGTGAACTGAGCAGGTCCGGTCAGAAACCCTGAACGTTACTCAGAACGTTTTCACTGAAGAGACCAGAATTAGTTAAAACTTCTTTTCTGAAAACGTGTTTTTCACTTTTTATTTATTCATTTAACATTCATTTAAAATTCTTTTCCCAGGATGAAGGTCTGAAACATCAACAGCTGAGATTTCCTTTGTGTTTTTTTGTGGTTATTTATTTATTTATTTGGTGACGTTGACCTGAGTATTCTCTGACTCCAGGTGTGTGAGTTTACCAGGTGATGCATCCAGGTCAATCACCTGTGACCTCTGACCTGGATGCAGATTTCAGCTCTGCTGACGCTTTATCTTTATTCTTAAATTCCGCTTTAACCCGGCTGCTGTTCGCCGCTGACGGACGCGATTACCAGTCTTTTTCATGTAGACTGGTTCAGATGATCCCGAACCGGCACAGGTCCTGACGGGAGACAGAAGCTGCGGTAACAGCAGGTCCTGGACGAGGCTGAGTCCGGCTCACCTTCACAAACCTGAGGGAAGAACCTGAGGGAAGAACCTGAGGGAAGAACCTGAAGGAAGAACCTGAGGGAAGAACCTGAGGGAAGAACCTGAAGGAAGAACCTGAGGGAAGAACCTGAGGGAAGAACCTGAAGGAAGAACCTGAAGGAAGAACCTGAGGGAAGAACCTGAGAGATGCTGAGATCCAGATCCGTCAAGGGACAGAAATGAATGTGAGGATTCGACACTTTATCCAGGTTCGGACTCAAAACAGCACCTGCAGAAACACAACGGAGAAAAATTCAACAGTTTAAATTAGTTTATATTTCTGAGAGTGCTGACGTATGACGTAGAAACCGGATAAGGTTCTTTCACTTCCGCTAACGTCACCACTGGACGTGAGTTTTGAGGTTAGCCTGAGAAAAGGGGAACAAACCTGAGAGCAGAGGCCAGATATGGCTCCATTCAGGAGGTTAGTGAGTGAAGGAGGTGAAACGTGAACCGAGCATCAGTGAAATGTCGTTCTTCCTGTTGCGGTGGCCTGAGATCAGACACCAGCATGGTGCGAACATGCTAACGCCGCTGTAGCTAGCACGGCTAGCTGTTCGACTCCTGTCTCCATGAGAAACGGAAACACGTTCAAATTAAAAACGTGTGTGTTTTTACTGAAGCTGCACATTAACGAGGCGGGTGACTGAGTGAGGCGGGTGACTGAGTGAGGCGGCTGGGCCCAGGTCAGCCTCAGCGGCCTGGAGCAGCTAATGAGCGAGTCTTTGAATGAAATGAGTTTGATGTGAGCGTCTTGATGTTTTAAATGATTTTTCTTCCTGTTTTCTTTCTCACAGATTTCTGTGGATCTTCTTGTTTTGTGCTGTGAACACAGGTACGTGTATTAACACATAAATATGTGTTCTCTTTGTCTGATTTAACCTGAAGAAACACAGAAAACACCTCCCAACTTTCCCTCTTTGCACATGATTAATCAGTTGGATGGAGTCTGCTGGAACTTTATGTTCCAGACAGTTTAAAGTTAAATGACTGGAACTTCGATGCAGCTCTGTCTGCTGATGAAGATCATGTGCAGTGATCAAAAGCTGAATGCGAGCTGAAGGTCAAAGTTCGTCCTCCTCAGTTTTGTGGAACCGAGGAGGACGAACTTTTGTTTCTATGTGTCTCTCACTTCTGTCTCCTCTGCTCCTCACTTCCTCCTCTGATGACTCACACAGTTCTTTGTATAACATCAGTCAGTACATGAGTGAGAATTAGCTCAGAGTGAGAGCTTAATGTTACCTGTTGCACTCCATCGTACAGGTGACGTCTCTTCTCACTGAGGACTCTCGTCCTGAGCATCATGGCGCCTCTGTGAGTCGTTGGCAGAGTTGTTGTTGCACAGCTGCATCCAGCACATGTGTTATCAGACGTTCCCAGAGACTGTTCTGGCCTCCTCCCGTGTGGTCCCTGTCTCCTGGACTCCTCTGCAGCTCTGCTGCGCTGAGCCTGACCCCCACTGCTTCCCTCAGTCTTATCACATCGGAATTTCTTCCTGGATACTCCCTGTGGAGGCGTACCGAGATCCAGGAGAGATTCCACTTTCCAGTCGCTGAAAAACATTCAGCAGCCTGAGCTTCCTCAGACCCCTGACCTTTATCAGATACAGGAAGTTAGAAACGATCACAGTGGATGAATAAAACAGGAAATAAGACTTTTGTTAGGAGAAAAATTAGTTGTAACAGTTTTCCTTTGCTCTGGTCGAAGGTCACTCGTGGTTGTAGGTGTGCTGGTGTAGTTTTTTGGGACTGGGTCTTTTTAATATTGATTATCTGCTGATACTGTTTCCGATCACAGGCTGATACTCGTCTAAATATTGGTTAAGTCTGTATGAGACACATGGGAATAACAGCTGAAGGCCCTGATTCGACAGGAACACTCCTCTGATTTTACAGAGTGACACCTCCTCCCTCATAAACAATCTTTGGTCCTGTTCAGCGTTAACTTGAATGACTAACAGCTGATTGGACCTGCTGCTGGACACGTTTGTCTGAAAACCATGTGGACTCAGATGGACCACCGTTAGAACGCAGCTCATCAGACCACACACTGTTTCTCTGCTTGGTACCAAAGTGTTTGAGTAACAGGTCTCACCTGTGTCTTGTGTTGTCTCTCAGTGAGCTGCCAGGTGAACGTCCAGGGTTTCATCAGAGGAAGTGTCCTGCTGCCCTGCATCTACAGAGGACCTGACCCTCTGCCAGGGAACCCCAACGTCTCCTGGATGGACAAAGACGACAACATTGTGCTGACTGTCATGAGCGGTGTCCAGAATACAGCGTCTCAGAACCAGAACTTTAGAGGCAGAGTAAACAGTTTCCCTGATCTGTACACGTCAGGAAACTTCTCCATCGTCCTGCAGAACGTCCAGCTGTCGGACAGCGGCACCTACGAGTGCCACATCCCGAAGGTGGACTTCAAGCAGAGAGTCCAGCTGACCGTTACAGGTGTGTACGCCTCCTTAATGCAAACGGCTTCTTTCACTCCTCTGTCAGACCGTAGGTCGTCTCTGGACAAAATGTGAACCTTACTGTCCTCAGATGAGTGTCCCCGGTCCTTCAGGTGTAGGTGGACTGCTGAGTCCTGACCTGAGGATGCATTCATACGTTTCCTGAAAACTGACAAAGCCAAGAGGAGCAGAGATCAGATCAGACAGACCTTTTGCACCAGATAAATAGAATAAATACAAATACTTTTGCAACAGGTTCAGGAGCGTCAGTGTTACAGGCTGTTACTCAGTCAGTAAGAACTTAGAGTTGATTTCAGTGGAGTTTCCAGGTGTGGCTCTGAGCCTTGGTTTGTTTGTTTGTTGCCTCTCAGCCGTGAAGCTCGTACCGGCTGAGCCGTTTCAGGAAGAAAGAATCGTACCCTGCTGCCTGTTCTGTGCTTCTTTCGGCTCTCAGTCATATCCCATGGTCTTCCTCTGCAGACATTCATGCTTAGCTTTTCAGCCAAAGTGACTAAAAGTGAAGTTCTCAGGAGTCGGTGTCAGCTGACTCTCGTGTGTCTGATGTCATTATTACACATACCAACACGTGATTGTATTCTTGTCCATAAATGTACACGGTTCCTGTGTCTCCTCTGTGTAACGCTGCCACCTGCTGCTGGCTCCTCACTCTGCAGGTGTGTGTGTCTCTGTGGACAGACGCAGGCTTTATGCTGCTGCCTTCAGGTTTAGTTTGTGGTTTTCTTTGTCATCATTAGTCCATGATTTCTGTCAGTGACGGTAACAGTGTGTGAGACGTGGGGACACTGCGTCCTCAGATGTGATTCATGTTTAAACCTGAACATCACAGTGTGAAGCAGCAGCAGATCATGTGAGTGCAGAGTGTGAACACTGACGCTGCCTTTTGTGGTTCTGTGTTGCAGAGAAACGTGTTGACGTCACAGCGACTCCTGGACCATCAGCTGGTAACGCTGCAGTCACACCAGACTCCCTCCTCCTGCTCCTCCTGCTCCTCCTCCTGGCTCCGCTCTCTCTTCCTGTCTATTTATCTGTCCTTTAAAGTGTTATTCGTCTCCACACGCTGCCCCATCAGCTCAGACCGCTGCTCCTCCACCTGTGGCTCAGCTTCGTTTACTATTCTCACTGGAGGACTGAGTGTTGCTGAGACCTGTCTCATATACGTGGACGGATTGGTTTGATTGGTTTACAGAGAGAGGCTGTGGTTGGTCTTTATAGCACTTTATAAGTTTTGCTTATTGCTGAACGCTGACATCCAACATTTCAAAAGCTTCAAGACAAACAACTAAAATTCATGTGAAAACCAAAATAATATCTTCCTTACCTGCGTAGCGGTGTATGTATGAGACAATGTACTGATTCAGAGAGCAGGGAAACCACGCAGAGACAGAGACACCTGAAGACAAAGTAAAGACAAGCTCTCACCTCAAAGATGTGAAGGGTCTGTTCTTCCTAAAAGATAATATGAATGAATGTATCCTGATCCTTTGTTTGCCTCAGTGTGAGAAGCTGTTGGACACTGTGTAATACTGGAGGTGACTAAGTTACCTGTCCTCATCAGTGGGATGTAGTGAACCATCAGAGCAGTGACAGGTCAACCTGTTTCAGCTTCTTCTACCTGAGTGTGAGTGAAGTTTTTCTCTCTGGTTAAAATCAAAAGCTGTTGTACAGATTATATGTTTATGTTGGGATTTGAGTGGTTTCACCATAATTATTCTTACATGTTGTTTTCATCATAAAACACAGATCAGATCAGATGTGTAGGAACTGCAGAGGTTGGAGGTTGGAGGTTAGAGGTTAGAGGTTGGAGGTTGGAGGTTGGAGGTTGGAGGTTAGAGGTTAGAGGTTGGAGGTTGGAGGTTGGAGGTTGGAGGTTAGAGGTTAGAGGTTGGAGGTTAGAGGTTGGAGGTTGGAGGTTAGAGGCAGGTTCTGGAGTCATTCCTCTGTGTCGGACAAACAAAGACAACTTTGTTTGGTTCTGAAATAAAACTTAATTAAAAGTTGTCCAAACATTTACCGTTTCTGTTTTTCTGCAGTAGCAAGTTTCTGACACAAGGTGGAGCCACTTCATCAGTGAGAGTGATGATGATGATGATGATGGTGATGATCCTTCTCAGTGAATTATTTCAGTGTTTGTGCTGTTGAAGTACCCCCCCTTTTTCCTTTTTTATAACCTTTTTTCTTTTCATATATTTTTGAACTTGCACTAAACTTATTTAATTTAATTTTATTCTATTCTATGTTGTATATTTACACGTTTGCACTGAAGGAAGGAAGGAGTTGCTTTTCATGTCGTACATGTGAAAAGATGTATAATGACAATAAAAGGCATCATCTTCCGTCACGGTGCAGTGAAGGAAGCAGGAACACGCTGGCCACATCTCTTTCTTCAGGGTTTTCAGTTGAATTAAAATCAGTCAAATAAATCCATCACCTGCAAACACCTGAAAACTTTGAACCCAAACAGCCACAGCTTCCTGCAGCAGAGGTCAGGCAGTGGGTGAGCTGGTTTCACTTCTGGATGTGCAGCGTCTGGTGAAACTTGTATGTGGTTGCGATCATCAGGCCTGATGTGCGACATAATCACCTTGACAAATAGGAAGTGAGAAGCACTTTTCTAACTGAGAGCGACGGAGCAGTTTCAGATCAGAGCTGTGCTGGTCACACCGCTCTGTCTGTGATTCTGGACCTGATCATGGATCTGCTTTGGAGGATCCTGCCTGTGTTTCTGGTCTGTGCAGAGGCTCAGAATGTGACGGAGGTCCATGTGAAACTGGGTCAAAATGTCACCTTGACCTGCTCAGGGAAGCTTCAGAGCACCTACTGGTACGTCGAGGTCTACGGTCAACTGAACGGGTGCATCGGCCGCACTTACTCTGAAAACTTTGAACCCAGCTACTACTACAACTCTCCCACGTTTAAAACCAAATATTGGCTCCTGAGGACGGAGCTAGTGGTCACAGACATCACAGCAGAGGACAGCAGGCTTTACTTCTGTGCCAAGAGGACAAACGACAGCATTGTTTATGTGGACGCTTTCCGCCTCGTCTTAGGTCAGTACCATGCTTTGATAACTGATGCTTATCTTTTCCTTTTTCAAACCTGGAAACTTAAAAATGTGAAATGTTAAAATGAAATTTATAATCATTATGTAGTTTGGATATGTGAGGTGAGAGTCTTTCTCTGATCAGTAATCAGCTGAGTGCTGCTGTGGCTTCAGTGTCTTACAGACTGCTGATGAACAGATAGTGTAAATTACACTGGGAGTTATCTCATGGTGAGAATCTGAAGCGCAAACTTCTCGTCCGCTTTCTGAGTTTATCGCTGCCACTTTTCTTTTTTCCAGATCTCCCTACACCTCCGTCCACCAACGACTCAGAACCAAAGCCCCAGCAGGAGCAGCAGCCCTGGCTGATGAGGTGTGAGCTGCTCACATACGGCTCACTCACCCTGAACATCTTCCTCACCCTCACACTAACAGGTGAGTCTGCCATTGGTCCAGACCTGCTCTACATGGGAAGCACCTTGAAATCACTTCTATATAAATGGAATTGAATTGAAATATAAATTAAACTGCAGTCCAACATCTGGATCATGTGGTTTAAACATTCATCACATGACGCTCAGGGGGAAGTTGTGTCAGGCTGAAGCTGCAGTGACTCACCTGACGCTGTGTCAGCAGGTTGGGTCTGTACGTCACTGTGTCTGAAGAGGAAGAGCAGGACCCTGCAGGTGAATCAGCCTTCACCTGACACGTACTGTGTCCCAGAGGAGCTGGAGACACCACAGGTAAACCAACCTCTGATACTGTGACAGTACTAATACTGCTAATGCTAATGCTAATGCTGCTGCTGCTGCTCTGTGTTTCAGTATGAGGAGATCAGTCTCTCCCCCTCCAGAGCTCCTCCACCTGCTGCTCCTTCAGAATGTATCTACCACAAAGCTCAGCTTCCTGGCAACATGCTGCCTCAGCGCTGACCGAGCCCGGACACCTGGACACTTGGACACCTGGACAACAGGATGTGGACACTCATGGATCTGGACTGTTGTGTGACTTTTCTGGTAAAAGCACAATAGTCTAAATCACAGAAAAGTGATGAGTATTTAATGAAGAGTGTTTCAGAAAAGTTTTACAGTCTGTCCTCAGGGGGACTCAGCTGCGGCCGGGTCAGGAACAGGGATAAGGTGGGTTCATATTTAAGGTGGTTCAGCCAAAAACCCTCTTAATGATGTGACTGTAGTGTTTTTTTTAATTGATGAAAACCAGCATCAGGAGACATTAGTGGTGGACTCGTGTTAGGACTGGTGTGACCTGTCGGATCACAAGATGTTCTTGTGATCTTTTTAAACGTGGACATGTCCTCAGATCTGTCTCAGTCTTGAATTATCTTGTTTACAGTAAAATACTTCCTGTTGCTGTAAGTGCTCAGGTTCCGACTTCCAAATCTTCCAGACCTTGGTGTAAAAGAACAAGTGAAGGTGCAGAGACGGACACAAAAACAAGTGACTGAGCCCTGTAGGACGTCTCTCAGCTCCGTCCAAATACTTGGTATGAAGTTCCCTTGTCTTATGACTTTTATCTCAGTTCCCTAAAGTTTTCAAATCCACTGTTTTGTAGACCGGTTTCTGTTTTTGAAGGGAAATTCATAGATTGCATTTTCTCTCAAAATAACTCTCCAAGCAAGAGTCACTTTTAAAACGCTCTCACTTTAGCAGCTGTTCCACTGTTTCACAGCACATTTAGATAAATAACCTGCACGAGCCCGATGCCTTTTAGAATGTGAAACAGACAACAGATAGTGGGAAGGTTTGGAGGTGTGATCTTGCGGAGGTGTAAACAGCATCTGTGCAGATTCACATTCATAAGAAACAGCTGCACCCATGCAACTTAACAGCAAAGTTCCCACCTCTCCTACATGGCAATGTGATTTTTCAGTGTGGTCTGAGCAAATGGAAACACAGATGGATCTTATCCATCGAAAACACTTTGCCTCCACGTGTCAGTGCTCTGATCTTTGCGTGTTTTCATCTCTTATTTATTTCCGCGGACCATCATGCAGCACTGCAGGTGCAGGGGTCCTGCATGGCTGCATGGTGCTGCCTGATAAACTGCCTGTGGCAGCAGCAGAAACATTTTTTTCATTGACGTTCGAAAGCTCCAGGACAGCTGTTGGGCTGCAGCCTTACCTTTTACCTTGACTGAATAAGTGAAGCAAACCAACATCCTAAAACTGTGCCGGTGCGACAGCATGAGGCTGTAGTTTTCTTAGACGTGTATAAAGCGGACTGATGTTGGTGACAGTGTGCTCTAATATCAGAGTCAGAACAAATAAACAGCTTATTTGTATTTTTGGTTGACGAGATGCTTCGAACTGAATTCGAGAAACTTTTTTATCTGCAGCACGAGTGTTTCTTCGATGTGTAGAAGTCTTCAGGGGAAAAAGCAGTTTGCTGAAACCACATCCTCCCTGCAGACTTCACACCTCCTCTGATGGGAAAATTATGAGACGAAAGGTGCACAGACCTTCTTCCATGTGACCAGCTCAGAGTTGGCAGTAAATAGCATGTTTATGTTGTTTTTCATGTATGTTTAATTATCCAATGCTTGATTGTGAGTTCATGTGAGGTTTAAAGGCCTCGGTCTTTAAAAGTGTCCTTGTTCAGTCATTTCACATTGAACTGCTGTGAGTTTTCATGTCACATGGTCTCAATCAGCAAATTCCCAAAAGTCAGCGTTATGTGGCAACAAGGCCTAAGTGTGGCTGCACCACTGTGGAGCAGGCCACAGGCTGATGGACGCTCATCGTCATCTGACCATATTTACTGTACATGTCCTTGACTCATCATCACCTCAGACATAACTGATGTTGTAACCAAAAAGACGAAGTTTCAGCTGTAAATGTAATGCTCCGCCTCGTGGGGACGTGGGTGGGTGAAACGTCAGCGAGTGAACGGATGATTAAACGATCAGCTGACTGAACACCAATTTCCAAACCTTCCCCAGCTGCAGCACCCACTGCAGGATACTTACTTCTAAGTACCTGCTGCCGCAGTAACGGTACTGACAGGAGGCGTAGAGGTGGCTGGTGTAGTGATTGCAGCAGCAGCAGTAGGAGAAGTACCGGCATGTTCAGCAGTAATCAGTGCAGTTGTTGCATTAGTTGTGTGAACAGTCGTATTTAGAGAAGTACTTTGTTTTACTTCAGCTGGAAAAATAGCAGCAGTGATGTAACGGTGTACGCTGAGGACAGTCAGGCTGTCAGCACCAAACACAGAGCCTGAACAGGAAGTCGAGGCCCTCCTCCTGTGTGTTTCCTGTCTGGCTGTGGTGTTGGTCAACACTTCAGGCTGTTATTTAACATTCAACCACTGAGTCATATGTAGGGTGAGAGTTACAGCTGAGGACACACTGTGTTAGCTAATCACAGAGCTGAAGGCTGAAGGAACGATGGAACGCATCGTTATTCTAAAGTGGATCAAACACTCGCTGAGCTCTTCACACTGTTTACTGTCATGGATTCACCAGGTGTGTGTGTGTGTGTGTGTGTGTGTGTGTGTGTGTGTGTGTGTGGAGCAGGATGATACTCAGACTGTGGCAGTCAGAGCATGATTGATTGATACTGTTTGGATCCACATGGAGGCGCTGTGGTGTTAGAAACTGAAGACTCAGCGGGTCAGACAAGGTTTCCTGTGTGTGTGTGTGTGTGTGTGTGTGTGTGTGTGTGTGTGTGTGTGTGTGCTTTATTTTACTGTTCATCAGCACAAATTAAACATATCAGTAGTTTTAGGAAAATCACAGAACATGGATGCAGGACATTTCACTGCAGTAGAAACAGACTCGTACGCAAGTATTTAACAGCTTCATGCAGGAAACAGCTGAATGAAATCAAAAACATTTATTCCGAATAAGACAGGGACTAATGCCTTTGTACCTTCAAAATAAAAGCACAATGTTTATTAGTGAATGTAAATATCAAACGCTGCAGAGCTGCAAAGATTAGACTGAAATGCGTATTTTTTTTTAATTATTTTTGGACATCTATAGATTAAACCATTAATCTGCTAATTGTTTTCATTCCCCATATTTTTTAATTTAACTCTTATTTTAATGCACCACGAAAACGCACGCGTTTCAAGTAGAAGAAGCAATAAAATAATGTACTTGAACTTTCTATAACCTGGAGAATGACTTGACAGAATAATAAAATGACTGTTTCTCTAATTCAGTTCGAAAAAGTGGATTTGATGTAAATTTATCATGCGGGATTACCAGTTTTATTTTGAAACCGGAAACGCGGCGTTTTATTGCGCGTACGTTGACTCGAGAGGAAGACGGAGAGAGGGAGGCTGAGACGGTGTGGAGGAGAGAAGAAGAGGAGGAGGAGGAGGAGCGGGATAGAATCAAGCAGACAGGCGGACGACGGGACCGAAAAGAAAGAAAAGAAATGTGGAATAATCTGCGAGCTGTGCGCGCGACACCCTGAGGAATATTTCTGCTCGTGGAGAAAAAATTGTACATTTTCTCGCGTTTTGCTTTTTAATCTTCGGACTGAAATTTGTTTGGATTTGATCCAGCTGCTGGTGCTGCTTCCTGCCGGGACCTCACGGAGGGACAACACACACGTACACACACGCTGAGAGTTCAGCCCGGTACCGGACGGCCCGTGCGTCTTTGCACGTGAACACGCGTGCATGCTCAGGTGTGTGTCCGCTCCCAGCATCTTTTGTCGCTTTGTTGTTAAATGTGATGTTTTTCTAACGGAGTTCTGCTTAGCACCGGTCACCTTGTTTTTGACCCGTGTGTTCGTGCCCACGCGTGAGTGCGCGTGAGCGTGCGCGTGCTCAGCATGTCGCATCGTGACTCTCACACTAAAATGGATTCGTAACAGCTGTGCTCGTGTTTTTTTGTTTGGAGGAGAGTGTTTGTTTTCTGCGGAGGACCAGCAGCGCGTGTGTTTGTGTTCTGCGAGTGTGCACGTGTGCATCCACACAACCGTCCTGCATCCGCACGCGGCAGATCAATGAGGATGGATTTATGTACTTTGACACGAGAGGAGGAGATTTGATATTTAGCTTTAACCTGTTTTTACCGGATGGATGTTAAATCAAAACCAAACTGAAGCATTAAAAACTGGATTTTACTCCGAAGACAAAGAGAAAAGGTGAGTTTCATTCATTTTATAAAACATGCACATTCGTCTCATAATAAACCTAAAATACTTTATTTCTTCCGGAAATCTTTTAATATTCTGCACTGTAAGAGTGACATCAACAGCAGGGACTCTTGTGGAGTTTTTCTCCTCCGAAGAATTGGCGGACGGCCCCCTGGTGGGCGGAGTCAACAGGTGATCCAGCCAGGTGAGATTTGATTCTTTTAATTCTTCCTCCCTCTTTCTTTCCGTCTCTGTTTTGTACGTAGAGAGGTTTTGATGTGGGGTTTAAGCTTCAGCGGAGGTTTTGGTAAACAGTGGATTCTGCTGACAGCGTTTGAACACAGTGAGGTCTCCGAAAACATCATGTCTCCATGTTTGAAACGTCTCACAACTGTACAGGTGTAAACAGGTGAACCTGATCTGTCCATAAATGAGTGAATGAGGCTGAATTAAACTTAGGTAGCGCTGAAGGAGAAGAGGAGTTAGGATGTTTTTTTGTGTGTTTTGAGTCCCTGCTCTGACTCATTATCACGGCAGATTTCCCAGCAATCAGTGGGGCAGTCCCGATAAATCCAGGTTAAACAGACAGCGTTTTTGTGTTGTTTCCCTGTGGGAATCATTACAGCTTCATCTCCATCATCTCATCAAATTAAAGCAAAATGGCGCGGAGAGTGGGAAGGTAATGAACGGGTCCCGAAAATTGCAGCTCAGATTAGCCCCAGTGGCCGGAAGCACAGCTGGATCCACATGCAGCTGGATCCACATGCAGCTGGATCCACATGCAGCTGGATCCACATGCAGCTGGATCCACATGCAGCTGGATCCACATGCAGCTGATCCACATGCAGCTGGATCCACTTGCAGCTGGCTGTAAGCACATCAGCCTGACTGAGGGTTAGAGCACAAACTCACAGTGACTGTAAATCTGCGTGTGCATGTTACAGGGGAAGTGTAGAAACAGCTTCAGTAGGTAACTTAAGGCTGGACACTTCCTGTTGTTGGACCCACTATACAGACGTTTGGGGGTCAGGGTTCAGGTAGTGTAACAAAGTGACTGTGTGTTCATTAGAGCTGTGATGATTTGATGATTAATCATTTGGTCGATTGACAAAAAATTAACTATTTTGACGACCAAATAATCGTCTTTCTTTTTTTTTTTTAGCCAAAAACGTGGTCTCGCTCTCAGAAGTGAGAATGTGCTGCTCTTCTTCATCACACACGATATTTAAGTGCTGCTTGGTCAAAACCATTTTCAGTTGTCACCTGGGCTGTGGGGAGTTATCACAGGTGACTGAAGGGAATGTCCTCTCAGAAAACAGCCGTCACACCTGAGCTCCTCCTGGCAGCATTTTTTTTCTTCATATTTGAATTTAATTATTTTTCAGCCGTTTTATGGACAGTTCATTTTCATAAGTCGCGGCCAATAAATATTTGATGTTAATGAGGTCAGACTGGAAATTTAAGTTTTAAATTTAAGAATTTACAAACTCAGTAAAGTGGATTTAGTGTGAAGTTAAAATTCAGATAAAAAAACATGAACAGAAACAGAGAAAGAAAAAAAATCTCCTGGAAATTTGGATTTATGTCTGCTAATAAATTTCCCAGCGAACAGGCCCAGCTGTGTGTCTGTGTGTGTGTGTGTGTGTGTGTGTGTGTGTGTGTGTGTGTGTGAGAGAGAGAGAGAGAGAGAGAGCAGTTTGATGGATGGGCATGGGCGCCACACACATACACACACACACAGCTGTCCTTCAATAGTCTGGAGATAAGAGCTGTTATTGAAATCCCAGCTCCTTAACAGCCATCAATTACTGTGTGTGTGTGTGTGTGTGTGTGTGTGTGCGCATGTGTGTGCGTGCGTGTGTGTGTGTGTGCATGTGTGTGTGTGTGTGTGTGTGTGTATGTCGTGCAGTGCTGATACATTTTCTCTCTCTGCTGGATTATGAGTTCCTCGGGAAACGAGGCGACGTGCCTTATCTGTCCTCCGGCTCAGTGATAAAACACACACAGCACACACCACACACACACACACACACACACAGATGTCGAGCGTCGTAACATCGCTGCAGACGGAGAGCTGTGTGAGTTTTCTGTCTGTCGTGTCTCTGTCCCTGTGTTTTTGTGACTGCAGCTGAAATGTATTGCAAAACCACAGACCTCCACGCCAAACTCCATTGCTTTTTATTCAGATTTTAAAAAGAAACATTACCATTTCTGTTCTCTCCTAATTTAATTGTTCATTTAGAGCACGGGTGTGGACGTCTTCATATTTACCTGACAGGACAGAGTCCGTCTCAGAGTGAGACGTCTGTCTGTGTACAAACCTCAGTGCTGTGTTTTGGAAGCGGCCCCCTCTCATGTGGTTTTTCTCTCTGTCTGCAGTCATGGCGAATTGAGCGGCGCTTGAAGCAGACAATCCGTCTGAAGCAGAAACCAGAGGACTGCACGCTCACAGCATGGTAAGGTCAAAGGTCAAGTTCAAGTTCATTTTCCTTCAGCCACATTTTTCAGTCTCCTTCATTTTCTTTTCTTTTTGGTGCCCTGAAAAACAGAGCGAGTGAGGGATCTCTTTGCTCTCTCCACATCTCAGGCGGCCACCCAGCTGTCTGGATAATTTCCTAATGGCCTGCGGCTGATAGCCAATCAGAGGTGGTTCACAACTCCGTGTGACAGGAAATTCAATTAGGCTGTATTTTTTCCTTCAGTGTTGCTCCCCCTGACTCTCTCTCTCTCTCTCTCTCTCTGCTCTCTCACCCTTGCCGCCACTCCTTTTTTCATCTCTCTCTATTTCCTGGATCTGTCAAAGGAGAGTGAAAGAGTAGCTCCAGGCGTCGTGTGTCATCCAGGAATAAAAACATAAATAAATAAATAAAAGACTGCTCTTATTTTTCTCTGTGAAAGGAAAAATGAAATCACAGGCTTAATGTGCTGTAGTGGAGATTCTCTAAATGGACAAAATCATTTTCCTTCCCTTCAGTCCTGTTTGTCCTTGAAGGATGAATCTAACCATGTGGCACTGAGCGCTTTATTTCACAGTATTTACTGTACTGAGGGAGAATGGCGTCCTGTAGATTAGGTCCATACTGCAGAGGCTCCACTGTGCTGGACGTAGAGTCGTGTTATTTGAAATTAGGTGTAATTTTTGACAAAATGTAGAATTGATTATTGAAACCTAGAACCACTGAATACATAATGACTGTTTCCACAAACATGCACTGCAACTGCAGTTTTACAGCAGCTGCTTTTGCTCCAGTCTGATCACTGCTTCCTTTGACTCTCCATGTTGCAGGTGGATGCCAGCACACCTTACAGGATGAACCCACTAGCCGCCCTGAGCATTGATCGCAACGCCCTGGTGGGGGAAAGCCTCCGCCCCCATGCAGGAATTTTCTATCCTGGCCTCCATCCTCTCTCTGCTGAAAAGCCTCAGGAGCCTGGCACTTCTCTTCCACTCGGCTATGATCTTCTATACAAGCCGGATGTAACCCTGCTGGATGGCCAGAAACCCGCAAATGGATATGTTGGTCTCTATAAGAACCCACCACCAGGGCTGCAGAAACCACTGGTTGTCCCTGGTGCAGGAGCTGATGGCCTGGGCCTAGATCGTCGAGTTCTATCCAATGACAAGCAGTCAGAACTGGGCCTGAATGGTGTTGGAAGCTTCCTGAGACTGCCTTGGATCAGCCCCTATGCTGATTCAACAATGTACCCCTTCCTGGACATGGCATATAAGGCCTCCTTCCTGTCCCAGCCATCGCCCTTCATCCACCAGCAGCTGGCATATCAATCCTTGTGTGCTGCTGGGGCAGGAAGCAGCACATCTGGGGAAGACAGACTGTTCTACCTGCCTCGTTATGCCCCGGCCCATATCTCCTCCCCACTGGGCCCTCCTATCAGGATTCCTGCGGCCACCACAGCTGCTGTCCTTTCACCCCTGCCCCACTGCCAAGACAAGGCTTTGCAGGGCATTGGTCCTCAGGTACAACAGGAACCCTCTGCCTTCAGCACCAGTCCTCAGATCCGCCAGGAGCCCCAGCCTCACCATACTGAACGACAACATGGCAGCAGTAGCAATGGTGCCAAATCCAGTCAGCCCTCTTCCACCAAGAGCAACAGCAGTGGTGGAAGTAGCGCTGCCCCTGTTAACAGCTCAGCTACCACTGCTGCCATAAAATCACCCCCAGTTACCTGTCCTCCATGCTCAGTTCCCTCACTCCAGCCCCACAACAACACCACAACAGACCTCCAGAAGTCCCTTTACAGAAACACCTCCTCATCAACAACCTCAGTTTCATTGTCTCACCCTTTTTACATGGGTCGCCTGAGCTCTGAGCACTGCTCCCCCATTCCCTCAGGCAGCAACAAAACCAAAGATGCCAGCTCAGACTGCAGTAGTGCAGAGAAGTGTACATCACCTACAAAGACATCACTGGACAGAGCTGTACCTCAGAAGCCTGCCAAAAACCCTGGAGAAAAACCTTTGGATCTGTCTGCCAAAGAGTTGGAAGGATTTACAAATGGTTTCCCATCCAAATTAGAGGCCCTGGCCAAGTTGGGGTATTTGCCATCATCTTGTTATGGGCTGCTGGCCACTCAGGACCAACATTTAAAAGAGGGTCTACCCCCACCTGTTAGCACATCAGCAAAGACTCCAGATCCTGAAATGATCAGCACTGTGGCCTCACCTTGGGTTGTTCCGTGTCCTTCATCAGCTGTCAGCTCAGACCACAGCAGAGGCTCCCAAATAATTAAAAATAAGGGCGTGGACAATATTTCACAACCTCCTGAGGTGAACAGTAGTCTCAGTCCTGCATCAGGGGGAAGATCTTCTGCAGCATCCCCTTCCTCAAAGTCAAAAGTTGAATGGCAACGACCCCCTGCCACTGATTTGGAGAAAAGCCCTCCAAACAGCAATGGAGAAACTCGCACATGCTCTGGAAAACAGACCGTACCTCCTGTTAAGCCAGAGCCTCAGGAGAGTCACCCTCATCCACAGCAGCAGCAGCAGCAGTCTTGCATGGAAAATGGAAAAACTTCCAGCCAAGTCTTTGGTGATTCCTACCTCCCTCCTGGCATAGGCTACACTAATCGCTACATCCCATATTCAGTTGCTGAGAATATGCCCCTGCAACGCATGTCCATACCAGGTAAAGGACCTGTCTACCCCCACCCAGTCTTGCTTGGCAGCAGTAGCTTTTACACACCACACATTGCAGCAAAACATAGCCTCCCATATGGAGTACGCCCATTTCAGAGTTCCCAGGAGATGGCCCCATCACCCCTGTCATCCTACCCAGGTCTTAACACCAAAGACCGACTTGAGAACAAATGTAAGACCCAGGAAAAACCCTGGAATGCAGAACCGTACAGGAACCAGGAAAGGCTGGATGCTGACAGCTCCCACAACAGCGACAGTGAAAGAGACAAGTCCACAAACCAAGGCTTAAAGTCTTCAGGAAAACGCCTCCCTGCTGTCAGAGATGACATAGTTTGTATTGACCTGGTGCGTGATGAGGCAGACGATGATTTGTCCAGCAACAAACACAGCTCCCCAGCTACCGGAACAGAAGATTCCTCCAAGCCAGGTGGCAGTGGCTGTAACCACATTCAAGAAAAAGAGCCATGGCCTTCGAAGGTCCTCCCTCCCAGCCGGGCTGCAGAGCAGAGGCCAGTCTCACTGCCCCAGACTTCCCAAACAAAACCCCCTCAGGAAAACTGCTCCTCACCACTTCCAACTAAAGAGGAGATCCCAGAAGCGGAGGACTCACCCAGTCCATTCTCAGACATCCCAGAGGAGCAGACGATGCACTGTGCCAGAACATCTCCACAGCAGTTTTTAAGAACATGTAAAACTGGAGCTTCTGGTGGTGCTGGGGACTTAAGGAGTGGAACTATTGGTGGGGTTAACAGTGTTGATGGGAAGAGTGCTAGTGATGAAGCTAAGTCAGAATGCTCCACCAGTAAAAAAGCTGATTCTGAGCAAAGCCCCTCCAGAACTGTCAACTCACTGGGTCCTGTTGACAAAGAAAACTGTTCTAGTAATTGTACCAATTCTAACAATTTGGGAGCAGTGTGTCCAGTCGCCAGCCCCAAGAGTCCAGTTAATGGGGGCAGCTGTCATTCAGACAGTCCAGTTTGTACCAGTAAAGGACCAGCATGTAGAGATTTTAGTCCCCAGGTCCCAGCATGCAGGAGTTTTAATCCTGGCGTTGCAGCTGGAGGAATCATGAACTCTAAGGTCCCACTTTCTGTTAACAACCCAGCAGCTCCCACGTGTAACAATGGAGAATCGAGCAGTCCACATTTTGCCAGAGATTTTGTGGGTCCCTGTTGCAGAAATCTGTCTTCGAGGGCTCCAGCTTGTGAACCCAGAATTTTCAGTGGTCCAGCTCGTGGAAATTGCAACCCTGTGCCTCCCAGTTGCAGGAGTGTCAATCACAGATTTGCAAATTGTCAAAACCGCAATACAGTGCGCCCAACTTGCGGAAACATCAATCTTGGGGTTCCTGCATGCAATTTTAGTGGAAACACTGTCTCCAAGGGCCAGTCTTTTGGAAATAACAATCCCAGGGCCCCCACATATGGAAACAATTTTCCTCGGAGCCCCACTTGTCGACATGTTTCACCTGGCAATCCGACCAGGGGAGGATTTCAGAGGGTGCCTGCAGATGTGACTCCAGAGCTGCCAGTTAACAGAGACCTTAAGTGTGAGGGTTTTTCCTCCAATGAGACAAAACCCAGAAGAGAGACACCAAACTCCATCCTCGCCTCTGCTAGCTGTGGAGATGGGAAGAGCGACACCCAGGAGAGCATGGATCCCCTGGCAGATGAGGATGAGGGCCCTGGCTGCAGCAAGAGCAGGTGCTCCAGCCTCACCAGACGCATCGCCAACTCATCTGGCTACGTGGGCGACCGCTTCAAATGCATGACCACAGAGCTTTACGCCGACTCCAGTAAGCTGAGCAGAGAGCAAAGAGCGCTCCAGGTAAGATCCTAGTCTACATTTAAATTCTGCTGTATTTCTTCATCAGCTCATTATTCAGTTAAACAGTGACGGGGAGAGAAAAGGCAAAAGACTGTTTTTACTGTATAACTGCTGCAGTGTTTCTCTCTTTGTACCGGAAATTACAGATTGCAGAGGAATGCACAGAGCACTGATACAACAGCAGCAAATGTACAAATCATGTTGAACGGAGGCTGGTAGGAGGAGCTCTGCCCCAGTGGAAGCTGCTAGAAGTGAGAAGGATGTGATCCCTCACTGGCTTCCCACTACCAGCTTGTGTTTAATGCAAGAAGACGTGAGGAGTTTGGAGGCAGTGTTAAAAATCAGTGCACAGGTTGTGTGAAGTTGTGTGAAGTTGTGTGAGGTTGTGTGAGGTTGTGTGAGGTTGTGTGAAGTTGTGTGAGGTTGTGTGAAGTTGTGTGAGGTTGTGTGAAGTTGTGTGAGGTTGTGTGAAGTTGTGTGAAGTTGTGTGAGGTTGTGTGAAGTTGTGTGAGGTTGTGTGAGGTTGTGTGAGGTTGTGTGAGGTTGTGTGAGGTTGTGTGAGGTTGTGTGAGGTTGTGTGAGGTTGTGTGAAGTTGTGTGAGGTTGTGTGAGGTTGTGTGAGGTTGTGTGAGGTTGTGTGAAGTTGTGTGAGGTTGTGTGAGGTTGTGTGAGGTTGTGTGAAGTTGTGTGAGGTTGTGTGAAGTTGTGTGAGGTTGTGTGAGGTTGTGTGAGGTTGTGTGAAGTTGTGTGAGGTTGTGTGAGGTTGTGTGAGGTTGTGTGAGGTTGTGTGAGGTGCACACCCAGTGAAAACCCCAGTTTCCTCCTTGGATTCAAAGAAGTAGGACAGTGTTTTTATATATTGGTGTTTTTAGAAAAGCTCAGTTTTCCTTGTCCTAAAACCTTCAAACCTGGTTGCTGTCTTCAGATTTATCCACACTGGGAATCATTAGCACAGAGTTTTCAGATGAGAGTAACACTGGCTCAGTTTCATGTTTTCACTCGTGTTGTTTGTTGGTTGGTTGGTTTGTTTGTTGGTTTGTTTACTTGTCAGCAGAATTATGTAAAAGAACTGAACCGATGCACTGGACTTGGGCAGGAAAGAACACATTCCATTTTGGGGCAGATCTGGATCATTTACTATCAATTAGAATTTTATCTTTGAAGTATGGTGCATGTCAGGCTGACACTGGCAGAGTCTGTGCCCTTCTAGTACGCAGTGATGTGTCAGCTGGTGTAAGGAGAGGAGAAGTGCTGCCTCTGTCTCTCCTCCTCTTTCGTCTCCTCCTCCTCTCTCTCTTTTCTTCTCATCTTCTTTTTCCATTAGCAAATGTTTTGGGTCGTGCTGAGGTCGAGTTAGGAAAACACGCCGGTAGTGTGCGGCTCCAGGCGACTGTTAACCTGCTGGTTTTTCCCAGAGAATGAAGAAAAAGGCAGAGAGAAAAACTTGACTTTCTCTGTCTCTGTATATTTATGTCAGTCTCATCCTTTCCCTTCATCTGTATCTCGCAACATCTGTTTTCCTCTCGTTTTGTTTCTCTGTCTCTCTGTTTGTCGCTCGCTCTTGCCTCTTGTTATTCCTCTTTTTTCTCTTTACCTCCTCATTCCCTCGAGATCCTTTTCAATCATATTAAATTTCTCCTCTTCATCCTCCTCCTCCTCCTCCATCCCTCAGCAGAAAGAGGAGGAAGAAACTCAGTGTTGTTTTTTAATGAAACCCTCCTCCTCTTCCTCCTGCGTCGTCGGAGCCCAGATTAGCCTCAACTTAAACCTCCACTGACTTTCTGAATGGAAGCTTGTTTGTGATGAAGTAAGAACAAATAAACGATGAACACCATGTTAATAATAAAGCTATTCTGATTCTGATGTTAGAGCCACAGTATTTGACTGTGGTGTTACTACTTTAAGGAGCTGTCAGGCTGGTTGTTCCCTCTGCAGGGCCATTAATTTTTAAAATGGGTTTGTGATCAGGAGTGAGGTGGGACGCTGGCCTGTCAGGCAGCGTGCAGGGAGCGGTTACCAACAGTTATGAGGAACATGCCTTACTGGGAAACCAGAAACATGGCTCCTGTGACTGAGGATGAAACGTGCAGCATCTTTAACACAGAGAAAACTGTCTCTGAGTAAACATGAGATGTGGTTTTATTGGGACAGCACATTTCACACACAAAGGCAACTCAGACTGCTTTACATGAAACAAGGCTACGACGTCACAGTGTGCAGAGTGTTTACTGGGATTACTGGTTCATGGTTTTGGTCCAGAGACATCTCAGTGAAATCCAGTGTTGTGTGAGGAGACAGTGCTGAAAGAGGAAGTGTAAGCACCAACAGAACAAGAACCAAGAGCTAAAGTATCGGTCATAGTTTGTCTTAAAGGAACTGAAGTGTAGAAACACTGCAGCCTGTAGGAGATGCTAAAAGGACGAAAGCGCTTTAATCTGTAAGGGGAAAGTTCATGAGAAACTCTTTGAACCGTTTGTTTTTGAAATCTTTCAGTGAATTTGCTGATATGGAAAAGAAAGAAGATCTGGGACCCATCTTTCTTTTTCTGGACTTTCCGCCCGCAGCACCTGTTGTTGGTTTTTTGGATCAGCTTCAGATATTTTTCTCTCAGATTGTGTTTTATCACCAACAGGGAGTTTTTTTCCCTTCAAAGCAGCAGAGTCCAGGGTCATGGAGCGAGTTTTGAAAGTTTCTGTGTTGTGGTGTGTTTGTGGTTTGAGGCAATGAAATCCTGAAGCGTCCGGAGGCTCCAACTGCCAGAGAAAATAGTCCCAAACTCACCTCTGGCTGACAGCTGCTTTTATATGTGAGCATCACTCAGAGTCTGGAGTCAGAGCAGAACAAGTCCAACCAGGGGAGGTGGAGGTGGAGGTGGAGACTCTGCTGTCACTCTGATGCTGCTCGATGTTTTACAGATATTTGGTCATGAACCAAAGTTCTGGACAAACAGCGATGTCCAGAACTTTGGACATCTGAATGTGAGGTGTCTCTCTAAGATCCATCAGGTGAACTGGACTCACGCCTCTCGGTGTTGGTTGGGTGGCAGGTTCGAAACAGAGAGGAAATAATGTAAACGTCTTAAAAGCTGCATGTACAAAAGAAAAAGCAAACGTCTGTGAACGACTCCGCTCACTCACAAAGCCGAGGACCAAACTGAATTTTGACACTTTCTGTTCTGTTTCCGTGGAGTCGGTGCGGGAACAGCCAGGCTTGTTCTCGCTCATGTGTTTGTGCTTTTCCTTTTTTTCTCAGCGTGCAATGCTGCGCTTCTCCGAGCTGGAGCTGAAAGAGAAAGAGGGAGGAGGAGGAGAGGAAGAAGAAGAAGAAAGGATGACAGCAGCAGCGGTGGCAGCAACAGGGGAGAAGGAGCTGGCAGGCGGCCAGGGGGGAGACGGAGGGAGGGAGGAAGTGGAGGAGGAGGAGGAGGAGGAGGGGAAGAAGAAAGAGGGAGGAGGAGGAAGAACTCCCTCTGCAGCCGCCACCGAGGCTCCGAGAGGTAAGAGGATTTCCGGAGCACACACGCACACACACACACACACACACACACACACACATAAACACACACACACACACACACACGCACACACACCAAACAAACCTGCACTTCTATCTTTGTGAGGACATTACTCAGTCCCTCACCCTCACTCTGACCTGAGCCCTAACACCAGGTGTGAGTCCTCAGACACACCTGTGAGGGTGTGAGGTCCAGACGTGTCCTCACTGTGAGGTGTGTAACTCAGACCCGTCCTCACAAAGACAGAAATACAAGTTATCACACACACACACGCACACTCTTGAACTCTCTGTGCACCTCACACATTCAGACACACATTTACACACACACACACACACACACACACACACACACACACACACACACACACCGTATACTCGTGGTGGTTTGACACTTTCTCCTCCACCTGAGACACAAATCACCACGTGTTTAGTTTTAATCTCAGATTGGCGCTGTGGTAGATTTGAAGTGTTTCATGCTCAGCTGACACACTCGGGCTGTGAGTCAGTGTAACGTCTGTACTGTCTGTGTTTGTGACGTTCAAACCGTCAGAGTCGAGCTCTGAGGATGAACGAGGACAGAATCGAACCCGGTTTTCCTCTGAACTGAGCCAGTTGTAGGTCCAGCTGTAGGTCCAGCTGTGGACCAGCGTCCTTCAGTTTGCTTCCTGTGAAGTGAGCGTACAGCTGCAGCTGAGCAGTGTGAGTGTGTGAGTGAACACAGCAGCGTTAGCGCTGCAGCTCAGGTGCTTTGTGTAACGTTCTGTACTCGCACACAGTTATGAATGAGTCGCAGCTGCTGAAGAGCACGTCGGCAGCCGCTGCTCTCTGCTTTTGTCCTGTGTGTTAGCAGCAGTCTTCAGTGCACGCGCCCAGGCGGCAACGTTGCCATGACGATGGGCTTTGATGGCCCGTTGCCATGGCGCGTAATGTGGTCGAGAGCCACAGGACGCACCATGAGTCAGATCAGGAGAGAGAGAGAGAGAGAATGGGAATATATGGACAGAAAGAAAGAGAGAGTCAGTGAAGATGGGATGGGAGGATAAGAGTTCAAATGAATTTAGTAAAAATAAATTAAGAAGAAGAAACAAAAGGAAAAAGAATTAAACAGGAGACGGGGGGCTGACGGAAAAAGAAAGAAAGGACAAAAAAGAGAAGTGAAAATGTGAAGATAAAGATAAAGATGGAAAAAGTGAACGAGACATAAAAGAAAAGAAAGATGAGAGAGAGAGACAACTGTCTTTTTTCTGTCTGGCTGCTTTTTACCGTCCAGACAGATTGTGTGTGTGTGTCTGTGTGTGTCTGTCTGTGTGTGTCTGTGTGTGTGTGTCTGTGTGTGTGTGTGTGTGTGTGTGTGTCTGTGTGTGTCTGTCTGTGTGTGTCTGTGTGTGTGTGTCTGTGTGTGTGTGTCTGTGTGTGTCTGTGTGTGTGTGTCTGTGTGTGTCTGTGTGTGTGTGTCTGTGTGTGTGTGTCTGTGTGTGTCTGTGTGTGTGTGTCTGTGTGTGTCTGTCTGTGTGTGTCTGTGTGTGTGTGTCTGTGTGTGTGTGTCATTGTTGGCCTCACGTTGTGACATAAATCTTTTTACACTTTGTGGAGAATCGATTTTCTTTAAGGGCAAAAACACTTGCAACATAAATGGGTGGATTTCTGGTGAAGTCTGCAGATGAAGAGTTAATGGACTTTTCATCGTAGGAAAACAGTTGTTTTCTCAGGATGATCATTATCCTGTTCTGTCTTTTCATTAATTACTCATCTTTTCCTTATTTTGACCTGATCACATCACCTCAGCATCACCAGCTGTGGTTCAGCAGTGTCTGATCCGCCTCCTGTGGCAGTCCACGGTTTTTCAGCTGAAACTTCTGCACGAGTCTCTGATGCATTAGTTCGCAGCGTTGATCCGTTACGTGCTGCTGGAAGCGTTCACCTGACGAACTCTTCACCTCATGAATGAAATGAGAACGTATTTTCCATTTAACACAAATTCAGTCCAAGCATTTTGTGTTTTGTCTTTGTCCGTTCAGGTTCTCAGCTGCCCTGCCCTCACAGCCGCCTCCCCGTCCCGCCATTTTGCCGCCACACCGACAACCTGTCCGTCCTCAGGGGAAAGGATGATCGCTCCACAGAGGAGGAGAAGAAGAATGAAGACAGGGAAGAAGGAGGTCTGCAGGAGGAGAGGAAGAAAGAGGAGAGGAGTTTTATCTCACTGCCAGAGCAACAGCAACAAAGGTTTCTCCCCGCAGCCAGAGGCCTGTTTCAGGGAAACAGCCCCATGCTGACATCCATGCCAGGTGGTTCAAATCCCAGCATGGCGATAAACCGGAGGCGTATCTTCAGTCTGGAACCTTTCCACCAGAGCAGCATCATCAGCAGCCGGCTGAAGAGAGGGAGGGAGGAGGAGAGGGAAGAGGAGAGGGAAGAGGAGAGGGAGGAAGACGGGACGGGGAACCCCAACAAGAAAACCAAGTTCACAAATGGTAAGATTCAGAAAGTCTTCGTGTGTGTGTGGACTGGTCTGACCGTATCACTGAGAAAGCAGTTTGTATAATGCTGTTTGGGGTCATTGATCAGATCGTAGCACAGATCAAGCACAGACATGGTCTCTGTCGTGAATGTAGAATAAACCTGGGCCTTATGTCCAGTGTTGTTTGTGCTGCACCGACCTTTATCAGGACGTCGACACTGAAAGCAGAAAAGGAAACTGATGAGGCAGAAGTTTGCTCCTCTCTCCAGCCACACGTCAGATTTTACATCCCTCAGTGTTTAATTTAATTGTTTTATTAAAATATTGTTATGATTCATTTGCTGTTTGATTAAAAGCATTTCTGATGATTAACTGGATGTCATTCAGTCTCCTCTTACTCCTCCTGACTGTTCATGGGTTCATGGGCTCATTACAGACGCAGCCTTAGACGATGTGAAGAAGCTGAAGGTTTGCATTGAGCTGAACGGTCTGCGACTCAACAAGCCCCGCCTCCCCGTGGAGATCGGCCAATGGCTGCCATCCGGCGAGAGGTCAGCAGAGGTCGACAGGAAGTTTAGAATGGACATCCCGGCCGTCAGGGGGAGGTCAGAGGTCAATGGGAGCTGGTGTGACCCCACATTTGTGAGGAGGGACGGCCCGAGAGGTAAAACCAACAAATACATTCAAACTTTATTAGTAAAAGTTTTGGACAGCAGGTTGTGTCGCTGTGTGTGGACGCATGTAAACAGGAAATGAATCATTTTGAATGAATTGATTTACTTTGAATTATATTTACACCAACTGGTCACAGTCTTTCAGCTGATGTTTTTTTTTTCATCCAGTTTTTTCTTCCTGTTAGCACAACAGGTTTTTTAGGAAAGCTTTTATTCTGAAGGCAGCGCAGAAAACGCCTCTGCCGCTGCTGAAATCTCTCTCTCCGTCTCTCTGCTGTCATCAGCTCTCCACCTCCCTCGTCTCTCCCTCTCCTCTCTCTTTCCTCTCTCTGTGATTGCCGGAGCACACGAGTGGAATAACACCGACGCGCGTGCGTGTGTGTGTTCCTGTGTGTGTATGAACCCGTTGCGGCCCCGTGGCGTGCTAATAGCCATCTAACATCTCCCAGATGGAGCTGTCACACACACACACAGTAATGCATAGGGAATGTGTTAGCAGCCTCCTCCTCCTCCTCCTCTTCCTCTGTTTATTGAACGCAGCTCAGAGCTGTGTTCACAGTCTCCACATGTTCTCTCCACGGCGTCACTTCAGTCACATTCACTTTAACTCACATGAACAAATCCAGTTCAGTGCGTGGATCGATGCACTTCCTGCATTTGGTTTCCAGGCTTTTTTTACATTTTATTACCCACAGAAATCTGGGACTTTAATCGAGCCCAGTGATACGGATCCTCATTTTTCTTACATATGTATCAGCAACATATGCTGACACACGTGTGATGGGGGTCATACTTTTTCACGAGTTCATCTGAGCGCAGCCTGTGCAGTGTAACCTCCAGACAACAGGTCAGAGCAGGGATCATCAGCGTCGTGATGCTCGGACTCTCCTCCTGCTCTGAGCTGATCTGAGGCTGGTTAGGTTCCAGTGACCCACAGTGAATGGAAGTCAGTGTGTGTGTGTCAGTGTCTATGTACTAACAAGGAGAGCTGCACGAGTGTGTGTGTGTGTGTGTGTGTGTCCAGGCTGATAAATAATTCAGCAGATGGAAGCAGCTTGACTCCTCACCGACTCTCAGAAACAACCTCTGGCTGTGTGTGTGTGTGTGTCTGTGTCTGTGTGTGTGTCTGTGTCTGTGTGTTTCCTGCAGGCGTCTGTGATAGAAAACAGAAATCTCTCTCTCTCTCTCTCTCTCTCTCCTCCTCTCTCCCTCCTCCCCTCTCCCACTATCTGCTACCTCGTTCGCCCTCTCGCACACTCGTTCACTTGCTGCTTCACTCAAGTGAGGAGGCTGTTTCTTTGCCCCCCCACCCCCCGTCTCTCTCTCTGTCTCTGTCTCTTATTATCTAACTTGTCCCCGGTTGAAGGACAGCCAGCAGCTCATGTCTTGGCTCTGAGGAAGAGAGGGGGTGATGAGGGGGGAATGAAGTTCAGGTGCACTTTCACAGAGGTGCATTGCACAAATGGTTCAGGCTTCTTCTTTTCATCTGTTTTTCTGCACTTTCTTTCAGTTTTCCATGTGGCCCCTCCCCCTTCTCCCACCCATCTCCCTGGGCAACCGTGCAGCTCCGCCCCCCGGCAGCCAACCCCTGCATCCTTCTCATCCCTCACCTCCTCCCGCCTCCAGGACAAGCATCAGAAGCTGAGGGAGAACCGCAGGGTCTCCACTTTCCTCCCATCCTTACCTCCTCTTCCTCTGTCCTCCTCCTCCTCCTCCTCACCTGACCCCCATCCCTTTTGCTTCCATGACGACGACCTCAACAAGCCGAAGGGCAAGCGTCCTTGCAAGACGAAGCACACGGGAAGAGAGACGGCGAGGGAGGAGGAGAGATGTGAAGGAGGCAGTGATGACGATGAGGAGGAGAATGGGAAGGTGAGTGAGGAGCACCAGCGGTAATCACATGTACAAACACAATACACAGCATCTGAACGGTAGCTGGTTCTGTGCGACTGGAAACGTTTGGGAGAAAAGTTCAGTTTAACACCGAGGACTCGGGTCAGTCCTGAGCCCAGAGTTTGGATTTTAGACGACGGATAACGTCACAGGCGCTGTGACCTTTGTGCTCCAGAAATCCTCCAAAATTCAAACTTTATTTGTACATTTATCTGAGCTCTTTGCAAAATGTGGAATATTTGTGTTATGAGAGGAGCTGTGAGGGTCTGACAGGAGAAGCTGGTTGAGACGACACACGTCAGATCAGCCGTATGGGGAGACGTGGACTACGAGAGTCTTGTTTTCTTGTTTAGTCTGAGGCAGACGTGTAAACACATGCAAATGATGTGACTCGACATGACTCAAACACCCACGAGCTCCAACACTCACACAGACACCCGGGGGAAAAGGTGGGGGGTTTGGTGTGGAGGTGTGTGGAGGCTGAAGACGCAGCCTCTCAGGGGAGCTGTTGGTTTGTGTGCTGGAGGATAACAGGAAGACGTGGCCGGGATTTGTGTGGTTTTCATTCTAAGCTGTTATTCAGTGACAGGAAGCCGCTCTGCAGAGGCTCACAGAGGCTCCACACCTCTGTGGTGCACCTCTGCAACTCAGGCAGGCCAGAAGCAAAATACCGTCAGGTTCAGTTTGTGTCATGAAATATTGTGCGACCAGAAATGGTTAAAACCGCAATCAGTCCTTCATTTTTCTTGACTTTTCATCTTTTCCTCCGTTCTTTCCTCCCTCCGTTCTGCTAATCGTTGTAATTATTGTCCTGATTGGAGCTCGCTGGGAAAACTCAGCAGGGATAGGGTGTGTGTGTGTGTGTGTGTGTGTGTGTGTGTGTGTGTGTAATTCAATTCACTGCAGATTAAAGTGAAGGAGAGAGCGAGGGAGTGAACGAGGGAAGGAAGGAGGGATGGAGTGATTGAAGGTTATGGAGGAAGAATAATATTCTCCACATGTACAGTGTTTGTGTGGCTGTTTTGTGTGTGTGTGTGTGTGTGTGTGTGTGTGTGTGTGTGTGCGTGTGTGTGTGTATGCCGGTGGCTTGTGCCGTTTTCACAGCTGCTGCACTGGAGATTTCCTCAGGGCAGCGAGGACACACACACACACACACACTGTCTGTCTCTCACGCTCTCTCTCTTTTTCGCTCGACCCTCCTCCTCCTCGTTTGAGTCTGCTGCGCTAGAAAACACACACACACCAAAACACACACATACACACACACACACAGAGCTCCAGGGCAAAGCTCGCATCCTGTTTGCCGATGCGTGGCGGCGAGCGGCTTCGTTTGACAGACGCACACACATTACACACACACACGCTGTCTGGCTGCTAAGCGGCGGAGACTGTTGCCGTGGCGTCAGCAGCAGAGCGATGCAGATTTTCATCCGTCTCTACCTGCCCCTGCTGATCCTCGTTTAGAAAATACAGACAAATTCAATTCATCTGAGCGTCAGTGACAAAGAATGTGAAATAAAAACATTTGCTTTGATGTCGTGTCACATGATGATCACGATGAGCGAGGATTTTAGAGAAAGTGCGGCAGCTTCCGGACGATCGACCGGACATGAGTTGATGAGAAGAGTTGGTTTTGATCAGTCGGTCTGATAGAAAGAAAATGGAGGACTTAAAATGCAGCAAGCAAAGAGAGAGAGAGACTCTCCCTCGACAAATTATCCACCCCTCCTCTCCTCCTCCCTCTTCCTCTCCTCCTCCCTCCTCCTCCTCCTCCTCCTCCCTCCCCTCCTCCTGAGTTTTCTGTCATCAGCCTCGGGCTTTACACACACACACACAGACACACACACACAAAATAAAAACACAAAGAGTCGTGGGAGCAGAGGTGGTGACAGCGCTATTTTCAACCGAGCCTGGAAAACTAGGGCTGTGTGTGTGTGTGTGTGTGTGTGTGTGTGTGTGTGTGTGTGTGTGTGTGTGTGTGTGTGTGTGTGTGTGTGTGTGTGTGTGTGTGTGTGTGTGTGATTGGCAGACAGTCTGTTTGTGTGTTTAAGCAAAAACATCTGACAGTGATGGATGTAAAAAGAGAAAGAGGCTGTTTTGTATGTGTGTGTGTGTTTAACACAACCAATCCTCGAGCACGTTAATCACTTTAAATGTCTTTCTCTGTTTACACACACACACACACAGGTGTCTCGCTCGCCCAGCCTTCGACCTCCCTCTCTGCAGAACACACTCTCCGCCCGGCCCGTCCCTCCGGAGGTGCGTCGGCTCATCGTGAACAAAAATGCCGGAGAGACGCTGCTGCAGCGCGCCGCCCGTCTGGGATACGAGGTAACGAGACACAAACACACACAGGTGAATGTACAGGTGAAGTGGGCGGATCATTAGGCTGCAGCTTCAGTTTCAGTTGGTTTTTTTTATTATTAATGGGTAAGTCTTCGTTTCAGCCCTGTAGAATCATTTTTTTGTCTTCTTGAGACGTTTACTTGTTTTGTCCTCATAAAGACGGGCTGGAGTCACGTCTTCTTGCAGAATCCACTTTGACATTTTGAACGGAAATGAAGCTGAGCGTCTTCATCCCTCCTCCTCCTCCTCTGAGCGTGTTCTCTCCTTTATTGTTCTGCCTCGCTCTCTGTTTTTCTGAGCGGATATCATTAACACACTCCTCCTCCTCCTCCTCCTCCTCCTCTCGCCTTCCTTGAACTTTAATCCTTCGCTTCCAGATGAAAAAGATTAGAGAGAGACTTGGTTCACACCTCCTCTCACTGTCTCTCTCTCTCCCTCTCTCTCTCTTTAATTGAATTAGCCCACGGTTCACTGCTCGCTCTCACACTGTCTCTCTCTGGTTTGATTGCTTTGTCCCTAACACCGTCATCTAAACACACACACACACACACAAACAGACGAAAACACACATTTGTGCAGAGCATTTTGTGTGTTTGCTTCATTTCTTCTGCTCCTGCTTTGTTTTGGCGGTTTTCTGATGATCTTTCACGTTGAATAAAAACCTCCTGAGGTCCTGAGGAGAAACCTGGTGCCACACAGGTGAAAACTCTTATTTCACCTGGAGGAGAAACAAAGATTGATTACACGTAAAACGAATTTCCATGTTTCATTTGATTGGATCATGAACAGATTCTGTTTTCACGTTAAACAAAAGCCAGATTTTATGCTGAGACAAAAATCTAATTTCCTCTCATTTCACCCTGGAGGTTGTTTGTGTAACACCTGTGCTGTGGACGTTACCTGCACTGACAGCAGGACCTGAGGACTGTGACAGTCTGTCTGTCCTTCACTTTGGTCCAGACGAAACAGCTCGACAGCTCCGGGCCACATTTATATGAAATGTCCTCTTTTCGTTCTCTTCTTTATACTTTAAAGACTCTTTCTCCCAGCACCACCTGGTGGACAGTGGACTGGGAAAAATTACAACAGGTATCATCAGGTGGACACACAGGTGAAGCACAGATGTCCTCTATTGAAATTCAGTCGTTGTCTGAAAATCATTTGGAGGCAGGAAAGTGTGTGTGTGTGTGTGCGTGCGTGCGTGTGTGTGTGCGCGTGCAGGCATTTGTCGAAACCACACAGGCTGAATATTTCATGCACAGTGTGACAGCTTTTGTCAGGGCTCACAAGCGTCACCCTGCCTCTCGCTCCCTCTCTCTCTCCCTCTCTCTCGTTGAGGTGCAGCGGTGAAGCTAACGAGCTCAGTTTGCAAATTAAGCCGTCATCCATCACAGTGCAGGGGCACACACACACACACACACACACACACACAGAGTATTTTTCAAGGTGCAATCATTTTGAGAGCGCAGAAAAAGAGAGGGTGGAGGTTTCATTATGTTTCTCAGAGGCCTTCGTCTCATTTCCTTTTCTTAAGGTGGAACTGATGAGTTACCAGTAATATGTCATTTCCTTGTTCAGTGTTTTGTTACACACCACTAACACAGAGACGTGATGTGTGTGTGACGAAAGAATCTCTCATTCATTCTCTGTGAAAAATCCACGGTCAGTTTTGTTTGCACCGATGACGATGTCTTAAACAACCTTTAGTTGACAATCACTGACGTATTAGTTCAGTCCTCTGTAGCTAAATATTTATTTCAGGATTTGGCTGAACTCACCTGTTTAAAAGTCTGAAAGCTCTGGTCTCATTGGTCGTCCACGTCTCATTGTGTCCAGGAGGTGGTGCTGTACTGTCTAGAGAGACGGATCTGCGATGTTAACCATCGAGACAACGCCGGGTATTGCGCCCTGCACGAAGCCTGTGCCCGTGGCTGGCTGGGAATCGTACGCCACCTAGTGGAGCACGGAGCAGATGTGAACTGCAGCGCTCAGGATGGAACCAGGTACGAGTCTTCATGGAAAGTTAAACTCGGCTTTTAACTCGACGTGAAACAGCAGCCTGGACCTGCAGTACTACACCTGTTCTCTGTTTCTCATCAGGCCGCTGCACGACGCCGTGGAGAACGACCACGTGGAGGTGGTGCGCTTCCTCCTGGCCTACGGCGCCGACCCCACCCTCACCTCCTACTCTGGACGAGGGCCAATCAACATGACCCACAGCGCTGCCATGGAAACCTTCCTGGAGGGTAGGAGGGGGGGGGCTGTGTGGAGGAGAAAGTGTGCGCGTGTGTGTGTGTGTTTGCTGCCTCCTCGTTATCTGCTGCTGATTGTAACACACACAGACACACACACACACTCAGTTGTCAGACCTGTGAAACGAGCTGAGACTCAACACATCACCTCTCTGTAGCTGCAGCTTCCTCTGTTGGTACGATCAGATGGACAGAAGCTGCAGCAGGCGGCTGTTTGAGGGAATTGGTGAGGTGTTTTAAATGTTGGGCTCAGAGCTGAGAGCCACAGACAGACGAGAGGATACGCTAACACACAAAGCGCTGAGAGGTGAACACACTTGGATCTGTTGGCGAGAAAGAAAATACTGAAGGCGGCTGATCGTAGCAGCAGGCTGATGTGTATCTGTCAGGCTGTCGTCTGCAGAGGGTAACACCACCAACAACACATTCATCGGAGACTGCGAGGATTATTATGTCTGTATATGATTTATTTTACACTTAGCTAATACATCATGTCCTAGTTTTGTCTTTAAAGCTCTGAATATATCAGGTGGTTAGTGAGTGAACACAGTGTCTGGATTCTTTCTCCATCTCATACAGATCGTACCAAACGCCGTCTGCCTGTCTTCATCATTAACAGGTGCATGGTCTCTGATTTTTAGGAAATTATGAGAAAAGTTTCCAGGAAATAAGCTGGAAAATACAGGAACCGTGAAATAAAGCATTATTCAATTAAACTACTGCTCTAACTCACTCACTCACTCACTCACTCACTCACTCACTAACTAAACTAACTAAACTAAATTAACCATGCTAACTGTGCTGAGAGTGATGGTGGAGTAAACAAGAAAGAAACAGATGAGAGGAAAGCAATGCAGCCTGAGTGTGTGTGTGTGTGTGTGTGTGTGTGTGTGTGTGTGTGTGTGCGTGTGTGTGTGTGCTTGCCTGCCAGTCTGTCTGATTACTATTCCCTGCCTGTATTTGTTCCCTCTCTCTCCTCTTTTTTTCCCTCTCTCTCTCTCCAGAGGGGTTTAATGAGGCTTGGCTGCTGAATCCCAGAACAGCTTACTGCCACACACACACACACACACACACCACACACCACACACACACACACACACTCCTGCCAGCATCCATCTACTCAGCGCCAAGCACCGCAGCGACGAGCCGGCACCGTCTGAACACAAACACTCATCTTCTTCTTCCCGTCTTTCTCTCGCGTGCATGCGTGCGTGCGTGCGTGCGTGCATGCGTGTGTGTGTGTGTGGCTCTATTGTTTTCATCTCACTGCCTTCGTCCTCTCTGATTGGTCGGCCCTTTGATCGACCACAGAAGCCACTAACTCTCTGCCTGTCCTTCTCTCTGCAGACTATCTCTCTGACCTCCAGGGAAGGTCGGAGGGCGACCCGGGAATCTGCTGGGAGTTTTATGGCAGCTCTGTGTGTGGTTAGTTTACACACACACACGCACACACACACACTCACACACACACACACACACACACACACACACACAATCATGGACATGGACAGAATTGTCAGGGGACCTTTAAATAAGAGAAAATATAAATGATGTAGGTTGTAGTCCCACGGACTAAAGGGAAACGGTCTAATGGAATTAGGACTATGATGAGGTCAACAACTGGGAATAAGCAAACCAGTTGGGATCACTACTGGAAGTATGACTAAACAAATTACGGCTGTAAGAACTGAGCCTAGTGGAACTAGACCTGAACAAAGGTAGTAGGACTAAAGTACTACGACATCCATGGACAATGTTGTTGTGTTCTAACAGAGCCGTCCAGTGAGGGAGGGGTGTATAACATCCTGGCTGACCCGCCAGGGCCAGAGGAAGAGGAGGAGGACGAAAACGAGGATGAGGACGAGGAGCAACGTGCAAGGAGGGAGGTGTTTGAGTTTGAGCTGTCCGACCGTCCGCTGCTCCCCTGCTACAACATCCAGGTGTCTCTGTCACAGGGGTGAGTCCCAGATCGCTAAAGGAACCTCGTACCACAGAAACCAGATCGAATGAGTGGGAACTAAACACTGTTACTAACATTAGACTAAAACTGATGAGGGAGAAGGAACGGCTGCAGAGTGAGAGACACTGGAGACAAGTACGAGCACAGGAAGGAGGGCTGGGAACAGGACTGCAGCTGAAAGAACAGGAACCTACACCTGTAATAATCTGTATATTCCATCCAAAATAACATGAACGAGCTGTATCACACAGGGACTGAAGGAAGACTGAAGGCTTTAACCCTAAAAGACCTGAGACAGTGAGACAGATCTGAAATCAGTGGGACTAAATAAAGCTGACCAACAGGAGAGGGACTAACAAAGGCCTCACCACAATCACTAACACGTCTTTTCTTACTCTCACTCACTCACACATTCTCTCAGTGTTGTTCTAACACATCTCCCTCTGTTTCACACTCACACTCACACTCACACACACACACACACACTCAGACACCAATTAAGGTGGTGGAAAGCAGCTTATAAAAGAAGAAGAAGGGAATAGTGGAGGAGGGAGAGAGTGAACGAGGAGTAGGCAGAGAGAAAAGTTCCTCGGTGGAGGAGATGGAAAGGGAGGGGGAGATAAAGGCAGGACAGGCAGAGGTCGTTAACGAGGATTGCATCGCCGTGGCGACACGGCTAATTGGCTTCCACTTCGTCTTCCTCCCCTGTCGCTTTTCTCCTCCTCTCCCTTTCTCTTCTTCTCTCACTCACATTTTTTTCACTTTCACGTCTGATGTAGTATTAATGGATCTTCCTGGATACAAGGCCACCGGGCACCACACACACACACACACACGCACACGCACACCACACGCACACACACACACACACGCACGACAGTGAGTTGTTTAACATTCCACCGCAGCTGGCTTTAAAGCAACATGTGGCCTTGTCCACTGCTGTGTGTGTGTGTGTGTGTGTTAAGCTTCCTTTGGCCTTGGTGCACACACACACACGCACAGACATTGTGAATCAATACCAGCTCTGTTGATGTGGAGGTCTCTCCTCCATCTTTGTATAAACCAAATTTCACGTTGCCGTGACTACACGTTTATTCTCTAATCAGACACGACTGCAGTCTGTCGACACCTGTCTGAAGTTCAAAGCCTCGTCCACCTCAGACTATTTACTATTTAAAATTGGCTACCATCTAACATGACAACTATTCAATTCAGTTTTATTTACACAGCTCAAAATCCCAAAGGACAAAGTAGCTTCAGAGGTCTTTGCAGTCTGAACAGTATACCCACATTTTCCACCATCACGGTTCAGCCAGTGTAAATGATCTGCCTGTAATAAACTGCTTCATGTTATTTCAATATTTGTGCCTTAAAAAGTCAAAGACATGGAAAGACATGGAGTTAAAGAATGAGTGGGACATATTATTAAAGAATCTAAACTAACTCCAGGTCATTAAACCTGTTTTCTCTCTGTCCTCCTTTGTCCTCCTCCGTCTTCCCCTTCTCTCACTTTCCTCCAGTCCCAGGAACTGGCTCCTGCTCTCCGATGTCTTGGGTCGCCTCCGGATGACGTCTCGGTCTTTCCGACGCCTCTTCCCTCAGCTCAACGTGCAGTCCATCCCTGAGGATGAGTTCTACCGACAGGCATCCCTGTCGCAGCTCCTGACGGGTCCTGATGAGCAGGAGCTGGCCTCCTTCAGGCCAGATGTCAAAGACCCTCTGGAGTTGGTGGAGGCCACCCCTGAGCTGGCCGGCATGCTCGGCTCTTCCCTGGAGTTTGTGGACAGTCGCTGGGACTCACTGCAAGCTTCGCCACCTCCAACGCCACCACCCCCAGCATCAACAAGACCCTCAGCAAGACTTTCACCAAGACCAGCGTTATTACCACCGCAGAGACCGGGGGCAACAGATGCTGGTGCTAGAGTGGATGATACACTGCAGAACAGGACTGTAGAGTCTGGACAATGCCAAGGACTTAAAAACCTGTTCTATTCTGCTCCGGCAGCTAAAATGGAAACTAAATTAGATACGGCCACGTGGGAACCACAACAGCAAGGAGGTGAAACGGCTGGGGATCCTTCTCTGGCAAAGCCACACGTGACAGTGGATGCCAGCATGTGGGAACCGCAAAGATCACGAAGTAAGAGTGTTGGCATTGCTAACTCTAAGTTACACACTAACATGTGGGAACAACAACAACGTAGTAAGAATACTGGGATCACTAATTCTCCTAATCTGGACTCTAAGATGGATTCTAACATGTGGGAACAGCAACAGCAAGGAAATAAAACCATGGGAATCACTGCTGTCAGACCCGACATGGCAGCTGGTGCTAGCATGTGGGAACCTCAGCGACTACGAAGTAAGAACAGTGGAAATGCTAATCCTGCAAACTCAAACGGTGCAGTGGATGTTAGCACGTGGAAACAACAACATCAGGGCAGCAAGACCGGTGGGGTTTCAGATTCTACAAACCCAGGTGCTTTGGACGATGATAGCATTTCAGAACCACAGCGACTACAAAGCAAGAATGCTGCGATCACCAGCCTCGTGGAACCAGATGGTAGGGTGGATGCTAACACGTGGGAACGCCATGGAATAAAGACAGTGGGTGGCAACAGTACAGCGCCCAAAAGAGAGGCTAGTTCCTGTGAAACCCGAGGAGGGAAGAGTGTAAAGATGGACGCCGCCTGGCAACGAAACTTGGGCAATGTCAGAGTCCACATCAGGGACTTGGGGATGAAAGTTGGCGGAGGTACCATCCGGAGAGATGTGAAGAAAGACCAAGGCAAGGTGGTCGGGAAGAGCGGCAGGGTTAAAGTGAGGTCATGACAAACCATGATGCACCTGAGGAAATGAACAGTCACAGATCCAGACAGCTTTTACAGTGTGGGAGTCAGATGGAGCTGCTGCCTGAACAAGACACAGTCTGCAGAATTCCATACAGAAAATCAGAGTTTTACACAAACATGCATATAAATATTGTAAATGAGCAGTCGTCATATTTGTATGTTGAAAAGAACAGAACATTGGTGGAGAGACTAACAGTCCTGTGTGTGTTATATGTAGACTGTAAATATGTGTCTTTTTTATTTATGAGTGCAGATATCACAGGTTCTGAAACATGTTCTTTGTAAATGAAGTCTGGTGTAAATATGATGCACTTTCTGTTGCGTGGTCAGATTGTTGGCTCTGCTCTGGGAGCTTGTTTGTTACCTTTGTGTGTGATTTTATATTCAGCATCCTGTCGGCTTTCGTCACCAAAACTATTTATTGTCCAATAAATACGAAGAAGAGCTACGTCTGAATACGTCACTGAATTCAGGTCAAATGCACACGGGTTAGCACAGGAGGTCAGAGGTCACAGCTAACCGGTTAAAGCTGTTAGCAGGGTAAATGTTGGCTTTTAGAATCACAGCTGACTTATTTTTCTTTTTCTCTGTGATTTTATAAATGAACTTTGTCTTTTCTGAATATCTGATTTACCTTTAATCTCCAGCAGATACTTTTTATGATGATCCGAACCTGAAGGTCATGTGAGTGAGGCGTCTGGACGAACACCTCCACCTCCTGCCCTGTGGGTGGAGCCTTGCAGCTTCAACAGGTGATCAGACTCACCTGAGGCCACAGAGGAAGCAGCTACATGTGGAGCAGCTGAGTAAGATTGTTCTGCTGCTTTGAGGTTGTTTATCTGTCGTTAAAATCAGCTTCACCTTCAGCAGCTGCTTCATCAAAGTGATGGACACGTTCATCAGTAACTAATCCAACAACAGATTCTGATATTATTACACAGTGTGTTAGTTTTATTCTCATCCAGTAAAATGTTGCAGGCATTTTTACTCTGTGATAAGAGAAAGATGTGAACAGTGACTCTTTAAATGCACGAACACATACAGCTCATGTGTGTTTATGTGCAGTTGTTAAGGTGTGTAATTGGTGCTCATTTGCATTTTATTCAGCATGAGCTCTGTGTGTGTGTGTGAATGTTAAACAGCCTCTAATTAAAGGCAGCATAGTGAGACGCACCAACATTTCGTTTGTGCCTAACGGGAAATTGAACTGCTGTGATTGGACCGCCGGCCTCTCTCTGTGGGGAAGAGGCCGGGGTTGGAGGTGAGGGGGAAACGCTGTGACCTGGGGGAGGTTTTCATCTGAAAAATCTACATAAACAGCTCAGCATGTATTTGCCGAACACACTGGACACGTCCTTAAATTTTAACAAACAGTTTTTAATGTTTTCAAACTCTCTTTTCTTCAGATGCAGTGATTAGTTAAAGGACCAGACCATGTCACACACTGAGGTCTGGTCCTTTAAGAGGACGATGTTCACCGCTGTGTGGATACGTGTGTGTGTGAGAGAGAGAGAGAGAGAGAGAGAGAAACAAGGTGACTCACTCGCTTCTCAAAAAACTGGGACAAACAATTTTTCTCTGATATGAAAGAGAGAGAGAAAGAGTGTGTCCATTCATGCATGCTGGATGTTTTCTCTCTCTCTCTGTCTCTGTTGGACTCGCACGTCCTTGCTCAACCCTGTCTTCTTCCCTTTCGATCGCCCACACCCTTTTATCCTGATGTGTGTTTGTCGAGAGAGAGGGAGAGAGAGAGGTGGATGAGTCATTCACACATTATTCACTTTTCTCCTCACATCTCACAGCGCGCACGCACACACACACACACACACACACACACACAGGATAAAAGTGTGTGGGCGAGTGAAAGGGAGAAGTGGGAGAGGAGACATGGCCACAAACAGCCAAACTGAACCAGAGTTAACTCGTTCAGTTTGGCTGATGAAGCTGCTGATGAAGCTGCTGTTATACACTGACTAGCTGGTTGGACATTAAGTTGCTGGTTAGCAAGGTGCCAGATTGGTTAGTTAGTGTTAGATTTATTGATCTGTTATAAATTGGTTAGTTTGTCATTGAATGGTTGGTTATTGATAAAGTTGGTGGACACTTTGGTTACATGATTGGTTAGCTGTTGGCTGGTTGATTGGTTAGTTGATTAATTCATTTGTTGGACAGATTTTCTTTAGGAAGCAGAAAATCCATAATAAAAAGTGTACTTGTGTTTTGACTCAGGTGAAACATGGATGATTGATTAAATTAAACTGATCATTGATTAGTTCCAATGATGCTGTTGGTTTGGTTTGATTCGTCTCAGTGAACAAACCAGTAAACCTTCCTGTGTGTTCCTGCTTTTCAAACTGGTTTTCAATGACCAGTCAACAATGGACAACACACACACACACACCATTACTGTGAAACTCCATGGCAACGAAAGGAGCTCAATTAGAGAGAGAAAACCTCCTTCTTTGAGACAGAGAACGAGAGAGAACAAGGTAGAGGTGAATACAGAGCGAGGCGAGCGAGAGGGAGGTGGACAGGAAGGTGTGGAGAAGGAAAAGAGAGCGAGTGCTAATGAAATATGAATGAGTCCACAGGGAGGTTCAGCCGGCCGTGTGTTAGGAAGTTAAGTCGTGATAAACAGAGCATGTAACTGTGTGTGTGTCTGTGTGTGTGTGCTGAACAAACAGCTTCACACTGGTTTTATGCTAAGCTAGGCTAACCACCTGACACCTGCTGAAACGGAAACGAGCATTTCCCAATCACACTTCCTGTTCCTTTGATTTGTGATAAACACAGTGTCCAGCAGCGTTGTGTTGCATTGCCATCACCGCCCCCAGTGCCAAACACACAGACACACACACACACACACAGACACACTGATTCACTGCAGTCAGAGCAGCCATTCGCTTCTCTGGCTTTTTGTCTTCATTGTGTGCTTGTGTGTTTTTCCATAAATGTGTGTGTGTAATAAGTGTGTAACTGTGATTGTGTCCGTGTATAATGTATGTGTGTGTGTGTGTGTGTGTGTGCAGCGCTGATTCCGAAGACGATGGACTGAATTGCTAATGCACCACTGTGTGTGTGTGTGTGTGTGTGTGTGTGTGTGTGTGTGTGTGTGTCGTCTGGCTGTTTAGCGAAACGAGCAGCGCTGCCGATGAATATTTAAACAGAGAAGGAGAAAGAGAGAGCAGCCATCATTTATTGATGCTGGCGAGGGGAAAGATGAATAGTCCGCCTGTGTACACAGCGCTGGAGAGGAGTGTGTGTGTGTGTGTGTGTTGCGAACAGCCGGCATCCGAATGCGAGTCAGCATTTAGTCTGAGTGTGAAACTGCAGAGGCCTGAATCCGAGTCGGCTCTCAGAGATTTGCCACCATGTCGTTTTATTTTCAGAGTCTCAGGGAACAGAGAGCTTCAAACACTCGCTGGACTGAACCCGTGGCACAGTTCACAGTACTTTCATCTCATCATTACAAAACAGTTTTTCCCTGAACGTCACGCTGTCGCCTGACTGACGGATGGTTCACCATATTTCAAAGTGCTTGTGTTTCTGAAAAGCTGCTCTGTCCATGATGTTGTTACTGAAGAGTCTACAAATAAAAACAAAGAGAGAGCAAATGTCACTCATTCAGCCAGAATAATACACCTAACAGTATAATTCAGCTAATATAAGGCTCACCGCACAGTCTCAGTGGAAGGGTTGATGGAGACCAGCTGGAGTAACTTGTCAGTAGAAACATCAGTGATCTTGTTGTGACTCAAACTGTAACACAAACACAAGAAGTGACACAAAGGTACAGTTAGTCTGGAGAGTTCTGTCAGCCGGCTGCTGCTGTGGATTCCTGAGCTGCACCACAGATCCCAGGACACTTTTCACCCTCTTTTATCTGGATGATGTGAGTGGAACCCGTCATGTCATCAGCTTTACTGTGGGGAGTTAAATTAAATATTCAGTTTATTAGATAATGACACTCACTCCAGGACTTGGACTTTGTGCAGATGTGTGATGAGTGTGAGCAGCAGCTGGTCAGTGAGCTGACAGTGACTGAGGTCCAGCTCCGTCAGTCCATCAGAGAACTCCAGCATCCGGGCCAAAGCTCCACAGGCCCTCTGATCCACTGTGGTGTGACTGAGGTCCAGCTCTCTACCCAGGGCTTCACACAGGGACACCGCCCGTCTCACCGTGTCCCTCTCACTGATCACAGGAACCAGGGACACCAGCTGGAGGATGACAGCTTTACTGGCTCTAAACAGAAGGAACAGAGACAGTTACAACACATAAACATGAACATGAATAACTGTCTTCTCTGGTTTGTGGTCTGTCCCACCTGAGGCGGACTCTGTCTAAGACAGGAAAGAGCAGATCCAGTCCGTGGTCCTCCACCTCACAGTCTCGCAGGTCGAGCTGTATGTCCTGGCTGCTGTGTCTCAGGATGGTGGAGACGGCTCTGCAGTCGTTAGCCGTCAGACGCAGAGTCTCAGTCTGATCCTGCTCTGACATCTCCACACAGGAGGAGCAGGACAGATCCAGCCTGTGCTGTGTGGTCCTCAGCAGGCCTGATGCTGCCTCCTGCTGGGCGTCACAGGCAGCACAGCAGTGGATGAACCTCAGCAGCAGATTCCTGTCAACACTGGTGGAGACATGCAGAGATATACCAAATTAATTAAGTAGCTAAGCAAATAAAAAAATGCCAAAGCAAAAGAGTGATTGATCATCCACATGTTCCTGAACAGTGTCTTTAAAACCAAGTGATGCTGAGAGGATGGCTGCTGTACCCCCACCTTTTCTAACTTTCCTGGAGGAGAAGAGTTAGACATATAATCAATATTATTAATATATTATCTAATATTATTATCTAAAATCAGGTGGTTAATAGGAAATGTCTAAAGGAGATCTTACACTCAGAATAACCATATTCAGGGTCACTGGCAGAGTCTTCTTCAGGTGTGGGAGAGCAGCTGGTGGTTTATGTGCGTATACAGATATGAGATGATTAAAATTCAGGCTTCAGTTCGTTTAGTGTTGTGTCCGTGATGATGACAGGAGTTACTGTGAGAGGTCTCAGAGGGTCCGGTAGAGCACGTACAGCTGGCAAAGGTGGAACTAAAGCAGTAGTGACTTGTAGCTGGGGGACATCAATCTCTGACGGACCGGTCACCTGGCGCAGGTTGGCAGCGTAGAAAGTAGCGTATGATAGACTGTCAGAGAGCAAACAGCTGCACGGTTTGTTTCAGTGGAGCATTAAAACTGTCTGTGAAGCCCAAACTGTGGGAGAGACACAGGTGACACAACCGGCCCCGCCCCCTGCCACAGGTGGGAGCTGAGCCGGAGGTGAAGACACTGAGGTGGGACTGTTTGACAGTGTTACAGAGACAGAGGAAGACACGCTTCAGGAGCTCAGGCTGCTGTTTTAAAAAGTCGTCTGTGCAGGTGTAGATAATGACTCTGTCAGCTGCCGGTGGGATTTAATGATGTCAGGAAATGACAGAGTGAGCTCCATTCATTCATTCATTCATGTTCCTTCCAACCCAACGTCCGATAATCCTGCTCATCCAGGATGTTGTACCTGTTGCTCAGGTGGAGTTGACAGGCAGGTGGAGGATGAGGGGGAGACAGTTTCCTCCGCCTGTTCTAATGGACCCAGCGCTGGGGAGTCTTCGTTCATCTTCCCTGATCCGGTAGAAAGCGGAGATCCGCCCCTTCAGTTCGGCGATGCTTTGGGTCACGCGGAGATACCTGTCGCACCTGGATGTGGAGGTGAGTGGAGGCGAGTTGTTTTCCCGGCATGGATTAGCTTTTAGCTGTGGTGACACGGGCCCAGCAGATCCTGGTTGTATGTAGTGTTTGTTATGAACATAAAAACAACCACAGTCTAAAGCTGCAGCATAAAAAGCTGCTTTTACTGGATAAAAATCTCAATTTTGTGGCAGAACAGTTTAGAGAGACGCACAACCAGAGGCGCATGCGTGTTCCGAGCAATTTGCAAACATTTAAAAAGCAAAGCGCTGCTGTCAGCACTGAGGTAAATGTGTTTAACTGCTGTGTGATGAGAGAGGACAGGATGGGAAGTATGAACACCTCCTCTAACATCTAAGGTGCTCCAGGTACAGGTGAGTTAGACCCTGTGTGAGTAGAGATACAGAGACAGAGAAACACCAGTGTCTGACCTGAGCTGAGAAACTTTGTCCAGTGAGAAGAGGAAGGACTCTGTTTCCCCTGCTGGTATGGAGGTCCACACCAGGTTCAGTTTAACTCTGACACTGTGTCTGAGGGTGAAGAGCACAGCAGCACAGTCCACTGAGTCCAGCTCTCTGCAGGTCAGGCTGATCACCTGATCGAATGATCTCAGTAAACTGGGTATGAGCTGGCTGGCGTGTGCTTTATACACCTCAGTGATGGCCTGCTTCACAAAGCTGGGACTGGACCTGAAACAGTGCATTCACCAGAACAATGTTCAGTTAAAGAATGAAGAAGCTGCTGATGGCATATATAAATGAAACTGGATGTTTGTATCTGGTAAAAGGTAAAAAAACAAACGTAACCACCTTTTAAATGAAATCCTGTCCAGGAAGGGAAGCAGACGTGTGACGCTCTCCTGTAAGAACTGGTTCTTCCTCAGGTTCACAGTGATGGTCTGAGCTGACGACTGCTGCAGCACATAGTGAAGCTGCTCCCAGGTCAGAGAGCAGGAGGTCAGGTCTCCACCAACCTTAGTCAAGAAGGACAATGTCAAGGCCTTGTCCTGGACTTCATGGAGGAGGTCCAGTAGCTGCTGGACATTCTCTGGACTCAGTCTACAGATTTAACAAATGAAAATGGATGAACAGACGTTATGCACTGTCGTTCTTTACAACGTAATTATAAATCTCAGGAAAAACATTTACTTGATTGTTAGAGGAGCATCATGAAGCAGCAGCGTTATGAGACACTGAGCAGGGACGCAGAACTCAGTCAGGTCCAACCGTCGGACTGTCCAGTGTCTCAGCAGGGATGCCAAACTACTGACGAGCTTCAACGTTACTCTCTGTGATGGCTGTGCTGGCTCAGGAGCAAGAGAAAGCTCTTCAGTAGCCAACAGGCAGGACAGTCTCCCCCTTCTTACCCATCGCAACAGCAACAAGACCATATTGTTGGACAGCCTGAAAATCAAAGACAGACAGAGAACGAAGCAGGTGTGATATACAGTAACTATCATATGCCACGAACTAAACATTCAAACTGGACTGGATGGTGCTACAGGAACAGGACACGCTCATTTCATGGATGTACACACCCGCTGGAAGAACTCTGGATCACAGCTAAGAGACAACATTATATATGAACTGTGAAATCAGAGCTTAAGGACAAAAATAAAAGACTTACTGCAGAACAATGTCTTTCATTAAGCATGAGCAAGTATATACACTGGGAGGAACTATAGTAATTACACACCATGATGTAATGTTGCTGTGCACTGATGAATGGAGCTCATTAACTGAAGCTGAAAACTGAAGTCATGTTTAGTACAATCCATTTACCTGAGCTGTGAGATATAAGGCAGACACTGCAGGAAACTCCTCACTTCACTCTCTTCATGGGACCAGCCTCTCAGCTCCACCTGTTTCTTCTGTGGTTGGAGCTTCAGCACTTCCAGGAGGATGGAGGCCTTTCTCTTTGAGAGGTCTATGACCCAGACTGAAGGAGCTGACTGGAAAACTGACTGTAATGCTGGAAGGACACTCACACCTGTTTCTGTCTCATGGTCCTTCACATGGAGGAAAAGATCCAGCAGGAAATCACTCTGATATTCCTCATATTCCTCCTCATCATCATCCATGTCTGTGTCTGTCAGAGGGAATGTTTCGTATCTACACACTGATGATAACAGCTCCAGGATCTTCTCTCCTGTCTGTTGTTCTCTCTCTGCTGCTGCACAGAACAGATTCCCAATGATCCTGGTTTGATCTGAGACTTTAACCCTGTGAGACAAACTGGAAGGAGAATAAAACATTTAGTTACGACGTCAGTGTGAGAAAAAGAGACACACAATACTGACATACAGGCAGTGGAGCTGCTAAAAGCCTTCAAAATAGCTGCTAATCAGCATAATACAGTAAAATCAATCAGCCTGAAATTCAACTGACAATAAGTTTTACTGACTAACTTCAGTAAATGTTTAAGGAAGCAGGAATGTCAGGCAACAAGGACGATCCTCACATCATTTATCCATCAATTATCTCCAGAGTCTGAAATGTTAGAGCAGGACTTTGAACGTCCCTCATTGTGTCAGACGCTTTCAAACTGGATCAGCTCCTAGTGAAGCATCATTAGCATTTCCAGTGGTGGACTGTCACTTCCTCATCACCTGTGATTTCATTTCAATGAAGCAAAAACAAAAAGCTCCAAATCCTCTCACTCACTCCTTCAATCATTCACTGTTAAACATCCTCCTCAGCTACTCTTCATTTATTGCTTGTATCAGAGTCAGAGCAGCCAATGAATGAGCTCTCCATCCAGCATGAGTGACTGATCACATCTGCTGAGAAAGACTTCAACTGATTCAGTCCTCAGAGAAAAAACCTCTGCAGATGGATGACAGAGTGAATCCAACACTAACTCAGTGATGCACTTAAAGAGAAAGCAGCATGTGTGGCTGTTCTTTAATGGAGGAAACTCCTGCTTCATCCTGACATTTTGAAAAACAGCAGAAAAAAAGCTGTAAAGCAGTAAAAAGATCAACAAACGAGAAGGAACTCTGGGTAATGTAGGAATAAGTGCACTGTGGTGCCTGGAGTAAAAAATCTCCCCCCACTAAAACCACCCACCATGATGTAATGTTGCTGTGCACTGATGAATGGAGCTCATTAACTGAAGCTGAAAACTGAAGTCATGTTTAGTACAATCCATTTACCTGAGCTGTGAGATATAAGGCAGACACTGCAGGAAACTCCTCACTTCACTCTCTTCATGGGACCAGCCTCTCAGCTTCACCTGTTTCTTCTGTGGTTGGAGCTTCAGCACTTCCAGGAGGATGGAGGCCTTTCTCTTTGAGAGGTCTATGACCCAGACTGAAGGAGCTGACTGGAAAACTGACTGTAATGCTGGAAGGACACTCACACCTGTTTCTGTCTCATGGTCCTTCACATGGAGGAAAAGATCCAGCAGGAAATCACTCTGATATTCCTCCTTATCATCATTCATGTATCTCTCTGTCAGAGGGAATGTTTTGTATCTGCACACTGATGATAACAGCTCCAGGATCTTCTCTCCTGTCTGTTGTTCTCTCTCTGCTGCTGCACAGAACAGATTCCCAATGATCCTGGTTTGATCTGAGACTTTAAACCAGGGAGACAAACTGGAAGGAGAATAAAACATTTAGTTACGACGTCAGTGTGAGAAAAAGAGACACACAATACTGACATACAGGCAGTGGAGCTGCTAAAAGCCTTCAAAATAGCTGCTAATCAGCATAATACAGTAAAATCAATCAGCCTGAAATTCAACTGACAATAAGTTTTACTGACTAACTTCAGTAAATGTTTAAGGAAGCAGGAATGTCAGGCAACAAGGACGATCCTCACATCATTTATCCATCAATTATCTCCAGAGTCTGAAATGTTAGAGCAGGACTTTGAACGTCCCTCATTGTGTCAGACGCTTTCAAACTGGATCAGCTCCTAGTGAAGCATCATTAGCATTTCCAGTGGTGGACTGTCACTTCCTCATCACCTGTGATTTCATTTCAATGAAGCAAAAACAAAAAGCTCCAAATCCTCTCACTCACTCCTTCAATCATTCACTGTTAAACATCCTCCTCAGCTACTCTTCATTTATTGCTTGTATCAGAGTCAGAGCAGCCAATGAATGAGCTCTCCATCCAGCATGAGTGACTGATCACATCTGCTGAGAAAGACTTCAACTGATTCAGTCCTCAGAGAAAAAACCTCTGCAGATGGATGACAGAGTGAATCCAACACTAACTCAGTGATGCACTTAAAGAGAAAGCAGCATGTGTGGCTGTTCTTTAATGGAGGAAACTCCTGCTTCATCCTGACATTTTGAAAAACAGCAGAAAAAAAGCTGTAAAGCAGTAAAAAGATCAACAAACGAGAAGGAACTCTGGGTAATGTAGGAATAAGTGCACTGTGGTGCCTGGAGTAAAAAATCTCCCCCCACTAAAACCACCCACCATGATGTAATGTTGCTGTGCACTGATGAATGGAGCTCATTAACTGAAGCTGAAAACTGAAGTCATGTTTAGTACAATCCATTTACCTGAGCTGTGAGATATAAGGCAGACACTGCAGGAAACTCCTCACTTCACTCTCTTCATGGGACCAGCCTCTCAGCTTCACCTGTTTCTTCTGTGGTTGGAGCTTCAGCACTTCCAGGAGGATGGAGGCCTTTCTCTTTGAGAGGTCTATGAACCAGACTGAAGGAGCTGACTGGAAAACTGACTGTAATGCTGGAAGGACACTCACACCTGTTTCTGTGTCATGGTCCTTCACATGGAGGAAAAGATCCAGCAGGAAATCACTCTGATATTCCTCCTTATCATCATTCATGTATCTCTCTGTCAGAGGGAATGTTTCGTATCTGCACACTGATGATAACAGCTCCAGGATCTTCTCTCCTGTCTGTTGTTCTCTCTCTGCTGCTGCACAGAACAGATTCCCAATGAACCTGCTTTGATCTGAGTCTTGAACCCAGGGAGACAAACTGGAAGGAGAATAAAACATTTAGTTACAACGTCAGTGTGAGAAAAAGAGACACACAATACTGACATACAGGCAGTGGAGCTGCTAAAAGCCTTCAAAATAGCTGCTAATCAGCATAATACAGTAAAATCAATCAGCCTGAAATTCAACTGACAATAAGTTTTACTGACTAACTTCAGTAAATGTTTAAGGAAGCAGGAATGTCAGGCAACAAGGACGATCCTCACATCATTTATCCATCAATTATCTCCAGAGTCTGAAATGTTAGAGCAGGACTTTGAACGTCCCTCATTGTGTCAGACGCTTTCAAACTGGATCAGCTCCTAGTGAAGCATCATTAGCATTTCCAGTGGTGGACTGTCACTTCCTCATCACCTGTGATTTCATTTCAATGAAGCAAAAACAAAAAGCTCCAAATCCTCTCACTCACTCCTTCAATCATTCACTGTTAAACATCCTCCTCAGCTACTCTTCATTTATTGCTTGTATCAGAGTCAGAGCAGCCAATGAATGAGCTCTCCATCCAGCATGAGTGACTGATCACATCTGCTGAGAAAGACTTCAACTGATTCAGTCCTCAGAGAAAAAACCTCTGCAGATGGATGACAGAGTGAATCCAACACTAACTCAGTGATGCACTTAAAGAGAAAGCAGCATGTGTGGCTGTTCTTTAATGGAGGAAACTCCTGCTTCATCCTGACATTTTGAAAAACAGCAGAAAAAAAGCTGTAAAGCAGTAAAAAGATCAACAAACGAGAAGGAACTCTGGGTAATGTAGGAATAAGTGCACTGTGGTGCCTGGAGTAAAAAATCTCCCCCCACTAAAACCACCCACCATGATGTAATGTTGCTGTGCACTGATGAATGGAGCTCATTAACTGAAGCTGAAAACTGAAGTCATGTTTAGTACAATCCATTTACCTGAGCTGTGAGATATAAGGCAGACACTGCAGGAAACTCCTCCCTTCTCTCTCTTCATGGGACCAGCCTCTCAGCTTCACCTGTTTCTTCTGTGGTTGGAGCTTCAGCACTTCCAGGAGGATGGAGGCCTTTCTCTCTGAGAGGTCTATGAACCAGACTGAAGGAGCTGACTGGAAAACTGACTGTAATGCTGGAAGGACACTCACACCTGTTTCTGTGTCATGGTCCTTCACATGGAGGAAAAGATCCAGCAGGAAATCACTCTGATATTCCTCATATTCCTCCTCATCATCATACATGTCTGTGTCTGTCAGAGGGAATGTTTCGTATCTGCACACTGATGATAACAGCTCCAGGATCTTCTCTCCTGTCTGTTGTTCTCTCTCTGCTGCTGCACAGAACAGATTCCCAATGAACCTGCTTTGATCTGAGTCTTGAACCCAGGGAGACAAACTGGAAGGAGAATAAAACATTTAGTTACAACGTCAGTGTGAGAAAAAGAGACACACAATACTGACATACAGGCAGTGGAGCTGCTAAAAGCCTTCAAAATAGCTGCTAATCAGCATAATACAGTAAAATCAATCAGCCTGAAATTCAACTGACAATAAGTTTTACTGACTAACTTCAGTAAATGTTTAAGGAAGCAGGAATGTCAGGCAACAAGGACGATCCTCACATCATTTATCCATCAATTATCTCCAGAGTCTGAAATGTTAGAGCAGGACTTTGAACGTCCCTCATTGTGTCAGACGCTTTCAAACTGGATCAGCTCCTAGTGAAGCATCATTAGCATTTCCAGTGGTGGACTGTCACTTCCTCATCACCTGTGATTTCATTTCAATGAAGCAAAAACAAAAAGCTCCAAATCCTCTCACTCACTCCTTCAATCATTCACTGTTAAACATCCTCCTCAGCTACTCTTCATTTATTGCTTGTATCAGAGTCAGAGCAGCCAATGAATGAGCTCTCCATCCAGCATGAGTGACTGATCACATCTGCTGAGAAAGACTTCAACTGATTCAGTCCTCAGAGAAAAAACCTCTGCAGATGGATGACAGAGTGAATCCAACACTAACTCAGTGATGCACTTAAAGAGAAAGCAGCATGTGTGGCTGTTCTTTAATGGAGGAAACTCCTGCTTCATCCTGACATTTTGAAAAACAGCAGAAAAAAAGCTGTAAAGCAGTAAAAAGATCAACAAACGAGAAGGAACTCTGGGTAATGTAGGAATAAGTGCACTGTGGTGCCTGGAGTAAAAAATCTCCCCCCACTAAAACCACCCACCATGATGTAATGTTGCTGTGCACTGATGAATGGAGCTCATTAACTGAAGCTGAAAACTGAAGTCATGTTTAGTACAATCCATTTACCTGAGCTGTGAGATATAAGGCAGACACTGCAGGAAACTCCTCACTTCACTCTCTTCATGGGACCAGCCTCTCAGCTTCACCTGTTTCTTCTGTGGTTGGAGCTTCAGCACTTCCAGGAGGATGGAGGCCTTTCTCTTTGAGAGGTCTATGACCCAGACTGAAGGAGCTGACTGGAAAACTGACTGTAATGCTGGAAGGACACTCACACCTGTTTCTGTGTCATGGTCCTTCACATGGAGGAAAAGATCCAGCAGGAAATCACTCTGATATTCCTCATATTCCTCCTCATCATCATCCATGTCTGTGTCTGTCAGAGGGAATGTTTCGTATCTACACACTGATGATAACAGCTCCAGGATCTTCTCTCCTGTCTGTTGTTCTCTCTCTGCTGCTGCACAGAACAGATTCCCAATGAACCTGCTTTGATCTGAGACTTTAACCCTGTGAGACAAACTGGAAGGAGAATAAAACATTTAGTTACGACGTCAGTGTGAGAAAAAGAGACACACAATACTGACATACAGGCAGTGGAGCTGCTAAAAGCCTTCAAAATAGCTGCTAATCAGCATAATACAGTAAAATCAATCAGCCTGAAATTCAACTGACAATAAGTTTTACTGACTAACTTCAGTAAATGTTTAAGGAAGCAGGAATGTCAGGCAACAAGGACGATCCTCACATCATTTATCCATCAATTATCTCCAGAGTCTGAAATGTTAGAGCAGGACTTTGAACGTCCCTCATTGTGTCAGACGCTTTCAAACTGGATCAGCTCCTAGTGAAGCATCATTAGCATTTCCAGTGGTGGACTGTCACTTCCTCATCACCTGTGATTTCATTTCAATGAAGCAAAAACAAAAAGCTCCAAATCCTCTCACTCACTCCTTCAATCATTCACTGTTAAACATCCTCCTCAGCTACTCTTCATTTATTGCTTGTATCAGAGTCAGAGCAGCCAATGAATGAGCTCTCCATCCAGCATGAGTGACTGATCACATCTGCTGAGAAAGACTTCAACTGATTCAGTCCTCAGAGAAAAAACCTCTGCAGATGGATGACAGAGTGAATCCAACACTAACTCAGTGATGCACTTAAAGAGAAAGCAGCATGTGTGGCTGTTCTTTAATGGAGGAAACTCCTGCTTCATCCTGACATTTTGAAAAACAGCAGAAAAAAAGCTGTAAAGCAGTAAAAAGATCAACAAACGAGAAGGAACTCTGGGTAATGTAGGAATAAGTGCACTGTGGTGCCTGGAGTAAAAAATCTCCCCCCACTAAAACCACCCACCATGATGTAATGTTGCTGTGCACTGATGAATGGAGCTCATTAACTGAAGCTGAAAACTGAAGTCATGTTTAGTACAATCCATTTACCTGAGCTGTGAGATATAAGGCAGACACTGCAGGAAACTCCTCACTTCACTCTCTTCATGGGACCAGCCTGTCAGCTCCACCTGTTTCTTCTGTGGTTGGAGCTTCAGCACTTCCAGGAGGATGGAGGCCTTTCTCTCTGAGAGGTCTATGACCCAGACTGAAGGAGCTGACTGGAAAACTGACTGTAATGCTGGAAGGACACTTGAACATCCCTTATTCTGGACATGTTGATAAAAATCCAGCTGGATGTTGTGTAAGTCAGTGTCAACAGAAAACAATGAGAGGAGCATCTTCACTACACTGTGAAACTGTTCTTCTTTAAGAAGTGCTGCTTTCAGAAAAAGTTCCAACAACAGCCTCCTCTCCTCCCTCTCCAGTGTCCCATGGCGTCTCTCCTCGTCCTGTAATCGTGGACGTGTGAACGTCTTCCTGAAGCTGGATGATACAACAACAAACACATCAAGCAAGTTTATATTGCACAGTAAAACTGCATCATATTCAAATTTAAGCATTAAGTCTACAGTTGTACACTAATACAAATTTCAAAGATTCTTTAAAACAGAGTAAACAAACTGCTGGTTGATCTTATTTTTATGTTGGTTATTATCCATATTCCATGGAGTCTGTATTATTATTAAATTAAAAGATAATCAAGCTGAACACGTGAGGAGAGGTCGGCTCACAGCAGAGAAGATGGACCGGAGGAAACATGCTGCAGCAACCCTTATTACACAGACTCCCCTGCTCGTCTGCATCAAGCGTAACAGCCATTGCAACAGCAGACGATACTTAAGACAGACAACACTCCAGGAGCAACAAGCATGTTCTTTGAACTGTGGGAGAACCAAGGGGACTGAGCTGCCCCAAAGAGAGCTGAGGTCACAAGAAGACCTCTACACAGTGACTTTTACAGTAATGATGATAATGATGATCACTGAGGAAATGTCTCCCTCTGCCCACCTGAGGCTTCAGAAAGCTTTTCTATGATGGATGGAACTGAGAGTCTGATCTGACCATGGAATAAACTCAACTAAACTAAACCCTCAGGATTTATAACAAATACTGTTTATCAGCTACACTTTGTTGTTTTAACACCAGCTCCCACTGCATACATGAAAAGTGACACGCCCCCCCCCCACAAAAAAAAGCCACAGGGTGATTCAAAGGCATTAGCTCTGGTAAACACCTACCTAAAATGCGAGATGGCTTTCCATAAACTAACATTAAATTTAATCTGTCAAATATGCTCTGTAAAAGAAAAACCGATAAAATAAGTGTATGTTGAATGAGTGTATGTTGAATTTCAAGTGCTTGAGACAAAGTGAGGCTTTGTGTACAGCAGCTGCCCTCCTGGAGATGACTCAGCAATTTAACCACCAAAAAAAGAAGGATTTCATTTTAATATTAACAGTTTTACAAAATGCTAGAAATGAAAATATGTGGAATCAGCGTGACACAAAAACAACAGCTACACACCTGAGTGAGCCGATGTGTGGCAAAGCCTCCAGGAGGGACTCACACAGACTCTGACTGACAGGAGTCTCCCTGTCCCAGTACAGGCAGACATTGACCTTCGTAGTAATCTTCTGCATCACTTCTACAGCTCCTTCAAACAGCCGTCGTTTGCCCTCAACTGGAAGGTGCAGCTGATTTCCATCAAGCTGGAGTAGGGAGGTGTGGTCCATCGAGCTTTCACTGAGAAGGAAAATGTCCCACAGCTGCCGTGGGAGAGGGTCACACCTGTAATATGAAGAATCAAAGACCATTTCCTCATTATACAAGTCATCAACAGTAAAGGATCATTCTCATTATATTTCCTCTCCATATTACTCTATACTCAGAACAGAAGCACACCCTTACCACTGCACATTGTCAAAGCATCCAAACAGTCGTCTCATTCCTTGGTCTGATACCGTCACACGTCCAAGGTTCAGACTTATTTTCCTCTCCTTCGACTGAGAGACCACATAGGCCACAGCACAGCAAGAGTAAAGGTCGAGACTCTGTTCAGACAGATCAAGACGGTAGTCCAGATTCTCCAGAAGGGAAATGCAATGTCCAGGACACTGGGACTCATAGAAGCACTGGCATAGGAAGAGTGTGTCGACATCAGACCCAATGTCCTCAGGCTCAGCCTCATCTGGCTCACACAGACGGTCAGAAAACGTGGTTATCACGTCCTTAAAGAACCAGTTAGAGGTGTCCTCCAGCTCCCCAGCTGGAATCAGACACTTCATCAGACTCGGGTGATTCTCGTTCAGCAGTCGACACATGAAAGGGATCAGATGTCTCATGTGTCTCCTGTCCCCAGTCAGGCATTGCTGAAAAACATCCTTAACTTTACCTGGATTCTTCAAGAGCCACAGTGCTGCAAAGAACTCCTGCATCGTGTAATGGAGGAATGCAGCTGTGGTCTTTGTCTCAGTATGGGAAACTTTGATAAGAAGTGGATTCAGGAAGGAGACGACACAGCTGTCTTCACAGGGCAGCTCTGCCAAGATCACAGTTTTTCCTTCAGTCGCAAGAAAAGCAGCTTCAGCCAAAGAGAATATTTCCTTCGCCTGGTTTTTGATGTAGGAATTTAGATGTTTGTTTTCTGTTTTGTTTCCATTCATTTGAAGGCAGAAGCGAACAATATGGATGTATATTTCAGTTATACTGCGTGGAGGTGGAAAGCTGTTGGATGAATAGCAGACAGCCACCATCAGCGCGTACATGGGGACGTAGCACAGAGTTAACAACTCCAAGTTGCTCAAAACTTCCTCCTGTTTTTCACCTAGTGTTGCAGAGAAGTAAGTTTTTATGGACTGTTCACTGAAGCCTTTCACTTCCACTCTGAGAGAGTCTTCAGAAAAGAAGTCGTCTTCCTCATCTGGTCTGCATGTTATGATGATTTTTGCATCAGGCAGTAGATCTTTCTCTACAAGTCTCCTCACCACAGATGGAGAGAGATCTGTGACTCCATCAAAAATGATTGTGACGTTGTCAGAGTTGTTCTTTATATCACCTAAGACCTCTTCCTTTCCTTCGTCTGGTTCACTGAACTCAGTGAAAAGAAGATCCTCCAAGCTCCTGGCTTTCTCTAAGTCTGACTTCTCTCTCATGTCAAAGTAAAACATGTAATCCAGTTCCTTGCTGTCTCTATCTGCCCAAAGCTTCAGTATTTCATGAGTGAGAGCCGTCTTTCCGATTCCAGGTTTACCAACCAAGACAATGTTCTCCTCTGTTTTCAGCAGGTCACTGGGGGACATTTTCAGGTCGTCCTGAGGGATGTATGTCCTGAGCTTTTTAGAGCGCCTCATCTTGCTCTTCTTGCTCTTAAGTTTCTTTATTTTACATGGACTAACATTTCCTTTTGTGTCTAATACAAGTGAGGTGTATGACAGATCAGGCCTGCTGCTTCCTCCAAACAGCTTTTTGTTTGCCGTCCAAAGGTCCTTTGACATTTTTCGTGCTTTTCTCTTCAGCTTTGCCTGATATCTGTAGCACGGTGTCGGACCTAAAACAAAACCAACAGAGAGTAAATGAATGTACTGTGAACTGTGAAGTGTTGCACATTCACACAGTGAATAACAAAATCAGTACATCAGTGATAAATAATCAAATGTGACACATTATCATTCAGATCTCAGAATGAAAATACCGTGTAAGTAGTTCAGATCCATTTGTGCATCTTCTTTGAAAGAAAAGCAGCTGATCCAGTAGAGCAGGTCAAATGTCTGGGTCTTTTTCTCAGGGACAGATGGCCTCCCTAACATCCTCTTCCTCGTCGTGTCAATAATCCTGAGTAACTCGTAACAAGCTGCTTCCCCCTTTTTTATGACTGAGTCCAGGATTTTCCTGGTTTTATCAAAGTCGTCAGCCTCTGCCTGTATTTTGCTAACCTCTTCATCACTCAGAACTCTTTTCTGATACAAGTTCTCCACGATCACAGAGAGACTCCTCAGTTCTCTCACAAGGTGGGTTCTTGCCTGCTGGATGTACTGTACAGCAGACTGCTGTTGTGTTGTACAAGCCATGTTCTGACTGTTCTGCACACACACCCAACATCAATGATCTGGAAAACAAGATACCACAAATGAAATGTTAATTTAAATCATTATTTTGCCTGTGATGTATTAGACATTATGTAAAACCTCTGAAATGTTGTTTGTTTTTAAGAGTTGTGGAAAAAAACCCTCCATTGCAACAGTCAGTCTGTAAATCTGATCAGTAATCTGCAGCTGTCCAAGTCAGATTTTCTTTTAGAATCTTTCCTCATCTAAAATATTTACTTATTAATATTATATCATATTAAACATTTAGTATTTTCACTGTTTTTTAACCCATTAAAATGTTTAAGGGGCAAACAAAACTAATTAATATTGTTTTAACAAAGAAGACAACTGCCCACACACCATCATACACAGACACATGCAGACTGTATATCAGACACTTACACATAGACCTTAAAGTGATGGCCTCCATCAGCTGATCAGCTCCTTGGGTTTGTTCATTTCCTAATGACAAGATTAAAAAAAGATCACTCAAAATATCATTAAGTAAATAATTAGTAAGAACAAACAGTAAGTTCCCAGAGCAAGATGGTGTTATCAGTCAGAAATATGATCCTTTAGTGTTTTATATGTAAGGTATTATACTTTCTATCAATGATCTCACACACCACCACATTTCAAAATCCTGTTTTTGTCCTCATTACCTTTACAGATCCAGTTTGATGTGCTCACTACTCTCTGTTTAAGCACTAAATAAATAGATAGATAACTTTATTAATCCCAGAGGGAAATGAGTTTGTCCCAGCAGCACACATACACAAACAAACAGAAATAAAGGTACTAAATAAGGAGAACGGCCCATTTTAAAATAATTTGGATTGTTTTATTGGATTATAACACATTAATGTACACACACTTTGGTGCTATAGCTCATAAAGATGAAGATAATTTAAATGACTATCTTGTGAATTCAATATTACTAAATATCTGTAAAGTCAGTAAAGGCTTATTATAACGTAATAACACAATCATTTAGTTGTTGTTTACACGTATGTGTTTATTATTTTGGATTATTAATCTGAATCTGAATAGAACGTTTGCCTCTGCATTGTCGTGGAGTTGTATAACGCAGCAGTGGGATAAGTTTAATAGAGAGGATCAGGTGAGCTTCACCTCACGTACAGGTAATGCAGCACTGCATTTTTATAAAAGCAGTTATCGTGTACAGGTCTTTTCTTTAAAACTGCGGCCTAAATGATAAGTGAGAACAAAACATAAGACCTGTAGTCTGTCCCTCACCGACAGACAGCCCACATGTGAAGGCGACATATTTCCGTGTCAGTATAAACCTTACCTGTGTGGCTCAGGGTCACACAGACATCACAGACAGACTTTCTCATCCCTCGGTGATATGTTGGATGGTGTTTTTCTTTTAAATAACAGACTTTGTTCGCTCACAGTTTCCGGGTCTGTCTTACTTTCTCTTTCGTTGCTTTATGTCACATCCTGTGTTGGACTCTTTTGGACTGTGGAGTTTTCTGTTGCAATGCTGGCATCTTGTGGATGTCAGAGGAAAATACAAGCACTGAGAGCCCAAACAGGATGTGACTGAAAGCAGCGAAAGACAAGGTAAGAGAGCAGGAAACTGTGAGCGCACGAGGTGTAATAGTTCAAAGAAGAACACCGAGAGATGAGGAAGTCTGTGTGTGAGCCTGAGCCACACAGGTAAGTTTAAGGTAGAAGTGTTGCGCAGTTTGATGGTATCACACCTGTGGGCTGTGTCTGTAGGTGAAGGAGAACCCACAGGCCTTCTCTTTTGTTTTCACTTATTAGGCCGCCATGTTTCATGTTTATCATTATGGAGAGCATGGGGGTGATCGAAAAGTCATGAAAACTGGCACATCTCTGCTCTGTAGCGCCCCCTACAGGCTGGACCATGCCCTTTGCCTCACAGCTCATGCAGTATGATTGTAGAACTTGTACTTTCTGACTGTCCTGCAGCTCCTGCAGTTGGACGTGACGTGAGAGTGACGTGTCAAAGCAACGCTTCATTAACTTTAAACACAGTCGTGCTTCCTCTGGACAGGAGCAAGCTGCTTATTGCATTTCCATATTGCAAGTTATCAAGATTTAGTGAGAGGAAATATTGATATTGTGTAAATATTTTCCTTTTGTATAAATCTTTATATATTATGTACATTCTTCTTTGCACGTGTGCATACAGTACCAGTGTCTGATTGATTCCTCCACAGAGCCTGCCACCGCTGACTCAGCGGGTCGATCCATGGCTCCTCCAGTGTGTGAATTTTATATTTACCATTACAGTATCTTTGGTGATGGACATAATATTTTGTCACAGGCTAATGTCCATATCAGAGTTAGAATTAAATATACACAAAATACACTATATAAAATATAATTCCTCCTGAGTCAGTTCAGTGGAGCTGCAAGCAAATGCACAGGGATGCACCTCTCTAACATTTAACATTACTGGTATGCACAGTGTCACACACTCTCACACATTACTGTTTTGAAAAGAGGACAGGTATTGGGACTCACTCACTGACAATTGAACTGAGCTACATCCCAGACAGGAGCCGGGATGTGTTCTGAAAGGATGTCTGCTGCTGCTGCTGCTGCTGCTGCGAGACACTGATCTTCTGTTCACTTCCCTGAGATGGTTCGTGTTATTTCTGCAGAGCTGGTGCTGATTCAATCTAATGATCTATGCAAATTGTTAATTTGAGGTTGGGAGGTGTAGTGTACATATGTGTGGTGATTAGAGACTTGTATCCTCTTGTCCCTGTTGTACTGTTGTTCCTATATTATTATTATGTGTTTTCACTGTATTGGTTGCAAACACCAAATAGTTTCTGTCTATTCTCTGTTGAAATCTGATGATGTTATGACACATGTTTTATTTTGCTGCTATATGAAGCACTTTGTAACTTGTAATTTTACGAGTAAAAGAAATAAAAGAAATGGTTGGAGTTTGTCATCAGTCATTTATCTTTTCTATTTTCATTAAAAGAAAGAAGTCAGAAATTTACTTGACGCACCTGAAGGCATCTCACGGCCCGGTGACGCTGCACGTCGCCGCCAGGGGGCGCGGTGACATCATCACTCACCTCCGTGAAGGTAAACGGACAGTGACGCGTGTAGGAACAGGTGTGTGAGGCCGCGGCGGGAGAAGCTCTAAGGAGACTGAAGGTGGAACTGACGATGAAATTACAGTTTAAAGGTTAAACAAAGCGAAGTAATGGAGGCGCCATCACCTGTTGGAGCTTCACACGGAGACGCGGAGTCGTTCGCCTTTCTTGGCTCTTGTTGTTCGGTCTGGGAGGTTTGTTGAGAGCGTTTGTGCACAGTAAGTTTCGGTCTCAGTCATTTTAAAAAAAGCCTTTGTCCTTACGTTGCTGTTAATTAGGCCATAATTAGTTTAATTATAATTAGTTTAATTATAATTAGCTTAATGCGCTGCAAACATTCAGCAGCCATGTTTTGTTTTGGACGTTTTGTTGTGACATTTGTTTCTTTGGTCCCTGAAAAACAAGTGAATATTATATATATATATATAATGTTATATATTTTATATATTATGTTTGAATGGCGTTCATAATTAGTGGTGTTTTGGCTTCATAATGCTCCATCTTTCAGAGACACTGGAGTTGATGGAGCCCACTGAGCTGGAGGCATCATGGATGCCGTGGACTACAGAGACCACCTGAGAGCTTCAGCAGGAAGGATGAAGTGGTGGAAGGAGGAAGACGAGGAGTATGGAGAGCTGGTGGAGGTGCTGCTCCAAGGCAAAGCACCCTGGGGCTTCACCCTGAGGGGGGGCACCGAGCACAGAGAGCCTCTGGTCATCACCAAGGTAACGCTGTTGTTTTGTGCCATACTTTTAGGATCTAGTGGACTTAATGGTTCCTGCAAAATTCAAAAAAGTGAACAAATGTAGCAGCATCCACCCAGAAGCTAATCTTTGCACTTTTAATAAGACAATTAATCAGTGAGACATAAAGAAGAGGACACAGAGTCCTCCTCAGCAGGCGCTGGACAGGAAACATCACTGTTGTGTTTCCTGCTGCTGGTCAACATTTCACTCAGTCACATCTTGTTCAGGTACAACAGACAAACGCTGCTTGTGCCTGAAGATCTGACTGAGCATCGCACAGCGGCAGATAAAACACTGAGCAGAGGAGAGTGTGCAGGTTATAACACCACAGATACAGTCTGTGGGGGACGGACAGATCTCAGCTTTCATTTTAATTAGAGTCATGGCTCAGAATTTAAAGCCTTCTAATGTCTGAAATATTGGCCTTAGAGCGGCTGAGAGCAGTGCCAGCACTGGTGTGTGAGATATTACACGTCAGGTTAGAAAATGTTCTTTCTAATTATATCGCTCTGCTTAATATAAGTTCAAATGTTAAAACTAAAACCTTCAGTAGGTAACTAACCCTCATATTGTAGAGCAGACACCAGGAGCCTGTTCCATCTGCTGTTAGTGCAGGTGCAAACTGCAGCTCACAGGGAGCCGTGCAGCGACGGCCGCCTCAGGTTACAGTCGGTGCAGGATTGAATTTTTCATCAGAGCGCTCAGGTTTCCGGCCTCCACAGGTGCTCCTGGATGATGAAGAAGAGAAACCTAGAGGCCGGAGCCAGCTGGTTGCTGAGTGTGTTGGACCTGTGTCTGAGGTCTGTCTGTGTGCTCAGGTGGAGGAGGGCAGTGTGGCAGCAGCGGTCCATCTGCAGACCGGCGACGAGATGGTGAGCGTGAACGCCGTTCGCCTCAGCGGCTCCCGCCAGGAGGCCATCAGCCTGGTGAAGAGCTCCCACAAGACCCTGACCCTGATGGTCCGAAGGTACCACAACAGCATATACATGAGTTTTCATAATTATTTATTTATTTAAATTGAACAAAATAGGCCAGATACACAGGAAATGCTTATTAAAACAGGAAACACTAAACAGAAAAACACAGAAACCAAACAAGTCTAAAAAAGACTCAGTGGAGGGACTGATCAGGACACAGCTTTGGTGTCCTCAGTCTAATGACGTACGACAGGAGCTGAGGCAGACCCAGCCGACAGCAGAGGGACAGAGGGGCGTCCCCTCCGTCAGCTGGTACCACGCTGACCCGCCAGACCTCACCCGCCTCAGACCGCTACAACTCTGCTGGTGGTCCTGGGAGACAGGAAGGGTTGACCTGTAACCCAGCAGGTGTTGGATCAGTTGTACAACACGTGTAGTGTTTTGTTTTTATACGTTTAGTTTGTGTGACAATCCACTGAAAGTCGTTGTGCTTCACTCTGTTTGCCCCAGTTTGAGTTTCAGGAGGCAGATAATGAACCCTTGATGGAGTGAGCTCCACCCTGTGGAGGCCTGAGTTCATTATGGAGGTGTGTGTGTGTGTGTGTGTGTGTGGTTTGACAGTTGATTTATGGCCAGTTATCGGTTCTCTGCTGTCACTTGATTACTTGCTTTAGCTGTAGAAAAGTGTGTAAACTGTTATATTTAAGAGGATAAAAACAAACACAATAGAATTTAAAATAAAATTCACATTCATTTAAACATCCACGCTGAGCAGAGAGTTGCAGGAGTACATGTGTTGCTTGTTTATTCTCTAAGCCTCTCTGTGAGAACAACCTCTGTAGTTACTGATGTGCTGTCAGAATTACAAACTCGTCCACTCACTGACAAATGGCAACAGAGTCTTAAAGCTTGAATCCAATTACTAGTTGCAAAGCCAGAGGCCTGGGCCCAGCTTTGCAGAGCGGGGCGAGTCAACAGGAGGGAAAGGGGGGCGGTGTGTTGTAACAACCCGCTTCTGCCCAGAAAACACTCGATCTGAGCTGGTTTAGAGGGCGAAGGCCAGGCGCACATCAGCGGGGGAAGTTCAGACTCTCCCTCTGAGAGGTCGCTGAGCCGTCCTCAGGCCTGCTTCCGCTCAGGCGTCCTCCCCTGTTTGCAGGAGGAGTGGTACGGTCTGTGTTGCCTAGGTGAGCTGACACTACTTAGTGGGATAGGCCATATCAGCAGAGGCCATTGTTTTCAGGGGCTTTGGCTGCTCCAGCAGGCAGTGTCTGCTCTCCTCTCCTCTCTCTGGACATGTTTGCTTTTTAGAAGATAAAGAGAAGATTTTCAGTCCCAGGTATTTCCTCTTCCCTTCCACCTCACCGTCTCCTTCTTTTTCTGTCTTTGCTTCTTTTGATTTAATCTCCTCTGCTTCAGTCATTTTGTTTCCTGACCAGTGGGATTAGATCAGGGAGCAGTGAGTGAGTTTTGAGATAACAGCTGGTTTCCTTTGTCTCATTGACACAAAAAGGCTGAAAGCCAGTGACCCATTTTCCAGGATCAGCTGTAAATACAGAAAAAACCTGAGCAAGTGCTTCAGGAGAATTTCCTCTGTTTTCTGTAATATAAGGTGGTTAAAGAGATGGATGACAGTGTTAGTGCAGGTAAGCTGATGTTAATCTGTGAATGTGTGTAGCAGATTCTTCAAGTGTGTGAATTTACAAGGCAGACTTAATTTGTTAATAAACAACACTGAGGAAAAATGTCCTTGAAGATGAAGACGACCTGATGCCTGATGGTATTGGGCTGATATGAGTCTGCGGCTGTGGGCCGTCCTCAGGTTTGCACTGTGTCACAGCTCGTTACTCCACACGACGTTTCAGTCTCCCTTCTCTTGTTCTGTTGTCTGTGTGCAGTGCAGGCAGTGACACACCGATAAGCCCAGCTGTGATGACGCTGGCACTTTCTATTGTGCTGCTGTGTTTAGAGTTCGGCGTGGCGAGGTCAGCCCCACAGGCCGCCGCCGCCGCCGCTGTTTGGCCTCCAATGCCAACAAGCTGGTGAATCAGCAGGATGCGTCACCACTGAGCTGTCTGATAGGAGCTGGGAATGAAAAGGTGAGGGAGTGATAGAGAGAGCGGCAGGTGATGGTTCGGACAGGAACTGATGGTGATTTAATATGAGTGACTGTTGGAAGGTCGTCAGGTGTTAATGTTTGTTCTTGGACAAATATGTGATTAATCCAGGTGGATGATGCTCAGAGCACAGATGTTCAGTAAACATCAGCAGTGAATTGATCCTAATGTCCCAGGACTTACTGACTGATGTGATGGTTCTCCTCCCCTGAGTGGAGGAGTTATTTCACCATGAAGGAGCCGCTCAGTATCTGCCTCCTCCTCCTCCTCCTCTTCCTCCTCCACCTCGTCCTCCTCCTCCTCCTCCTCCACCCCCCCCACCCCCCCAGCCTGACATTGGCTGGTATCTCTCAAAACAGACGTGGGCCCAGGCCAAACATGTCTGTGCTGTGTTTCCTGACAAGGACACCGGAGAAGATCGAGAAGAGAACCTTGTGATAGAGTATCAGGCTGATAACCAGACAAAATGCAGATATTTTTCCATGGAAGCTTCTTTGTGTTAGATATTTGTATGGTTTGTGTGGTTGAAATGCTCCATGAACTTCTTCCTGCAGCAGTTTAAGAAAATAAAACTTACTACAGACAAATTTGACGTGATAATGACATTTTTGCTGCCACTAAATTATTGTAATTGTTCTGCTGAAGTCCATCCAGTGCGATTCCTGTCTTTGTCTACGTGGTGACAAAATGAGCTGTTGTGGTGTTTACACTCCATCGGTGTTACTTGCTACAGGCTCAGTCCAAGCACTAGACTACGGCAAGGACGCAGGCCAGGACAATAACTCCTCCCCCTCGTCTCAAATCCCCCTTTATAATCCCTGAGGAAATCTCCTCTGCAGCACAAGGTGGAGTGTGTTTGCGTGTGTGTTCATACTAGGAGGAGGTGGTGGGGCGGAGGAGGAGGAGGTGGTGGGGCGGAGGAGGAGGTGGTGGTGGGGCAGTGGAGGGGGGTAGATTCCTCAGCGCTCGTTTCTGTGGGAGTAGTGGTGTCAAAGTTCGTCTTTCTTTTCGGTCCTGAAGTGTTTGTGAAGGGGTCGGCTGTGGAGAGGTGAAGTGGACGTGTGAGCTGTTGTAGCGTCAGAACACACACACACACACAGAGGAAACAGGTTCAGATAGTTGCTGCATCATCCCGCCTCATGCTGTCAGACACTAACTTCTCCAAACAGAATAGAAACATGTTGATTTCACCATGTTGTTGTTTTTGTGGAGTGAATGGTCAGTGACAGAGAAGTTTGTCTCTGGTGTGATGAGAGAAGCAGGTCTTCACTGCAAAGAGCTTTTTTTATTTTTAACCTTCGTCCGATCGTCTCAGTGACAGAACTCGCAGCCAGCTGGGTCAGCTGCCTGTTACTTTCATGTTTTCTTGAATGAGCTCGGCCTGAGTTCAACTCATATTTCGTGGGAGTGAACGGTGGCGTCTCCTCCCCTGTGGAGTATCTGTGACAGACCAGCTGTGTCCCCAGACAATAGACCCTCAGCACTTTAAAAAAAAAGGGACATTTGCATTTCCATTGTGCAGGAGCTTGTTTGGAGGCAACACAACTCTCACTTTGTCACATTGATCTCCATTTTTCCTACATGTAGGGCTGAGGACAAGTCGCGGGCAAGTATTAGGAAATTACAGGGCTCATAAAGTAAAGACTCCTGGATTTTCAGAGCAATCAAAGTTGCTTCCAGTGGCCACAAAATGGCTAGTGCCAAGGCCAGGAGATGTACTGTCAGAAAGTCAGAAAGATGTCACACTCTCTTTATTCCATTGCAACGACTGGGAGACTCTCAGACTCCTGGGAGATGGCCAACAGAGATGTCCCACTTGAAGCAAAGGGCACGGCAGGGAGGGAAAATACCTCCCTGCATTCCTCCTCTGAAAGAATTCAGCGTCTCCATCGTGGCCTGGCAGGGTTAAAGTTTCATTCAGGGCGACTGAAATCTCATTTGGCTGAGAGATTTCTCTTCGCTCTGACGTTTGAACTCGGAAACTCGGAAAACAACCTCCCTGAATATCAGTGTTTGAAATTTTACAGAAGAAAACATTTTCAAATATTTGCTATCAGAGAGAGAGAGGGAGGATACCAGCAGGGCTGTGTGAGGATTTCACTTTGTTCTCTTCCTCCTACTTTCCCTTTTCCTCCTTTCGCTCATCGCCCTCCAGGCCTAAAATGGTCGATGTTGTATCGCCACGCACAATGCCGTCAGAAACCGAAGTTCACGTGGCGAGGAGCTTTCTCACCAAGATTTTGCGAAGCTCTATGAGGTACCAGCTGCCAGCCACGTCCCGCTGTGTTTGCTGGTGGTTTGTGGTGAACCCAAGTCGTCTGTGTTCATCGAGTTGTGCTTTGTTTTCCTTGGTAGCCTTTTGTTAGCCTCAGTGTGGTGCTAGTTGTCCAAACCAAATATTCTTTAGTTGTAAATTTCTCCTTTGTTGACGTTACTTGTTGTTGTATTCAGTCCTGTGATGTTCAGCCACCTCGTGTGCTGTCAGTTGGCTTTTGTCTCATTTCCATATCACAAAGTATATATTAGAGTGGAGGATTTATTTAACATGTAATTATTTTCCCTTTCAACATGCTCTCCAGGAAGAACCGCTTCAAAGGGTATGTTCAGGTTTGGTGTGAGCACAGTGACGTTATCAGTCTAAGTTTCTGGGCTTGTTTCCAATGTATGGATGAGAAATTAATTTGGTTTCCAAACTTTGAAATTTGCACACAGGTATGTAGAGAAATACTCATAGATCCTAATACATACAGTATATGCCTGCAGCTGAGGTCCAGTTCAGTCCTACTGTGCAAACTGTGTAGAAATGCAGTACATCACTCAGACTCTTGAAGGAGTGGGTCAGGTTGTTGGCAGGTTTTTTGCTAAACTCTGTGGACTTGTTGCCAAAGTATGAATATTTACATTATTTTAAGTAACACCTCATCTCTAAGTGAACGTCTGAACAGTGAGAACGGTGGTGGTGTCCAAACACATGAAAACAGTTGCACTGTGCGAAATCCTGCCTCATGAGAGAGTTTGGAAAACAGTAAAGAGGCTTAAATGTGCAGAGTGTTTTGTTTGCTCTCTGCTTTACAGAAAGAATGATCCAGGCTCACGGCCCCATTCCTGGCACTCGTCCAAGCTGACAGAGGAGGAGTCAGAGCCCGCAGGCAGAGAGGCCACCCCAGCACCGGTCTGGCAGCCAAAACATGAAGCAAGGTGAAGCTTAAGTTCTCTTTTACTCTCTCTCTGCGTTAAACAAGGCAGAACATCATTCGTTCATTCATTCGCCTCATGCCTGATCATGGTGTGTGTGTTCATATGTGTGAAGAATATTATTATTTATTTTAAGTCAGTTCTTAAGCATCAAATTCATACACTGTATTTTTTCCTGACCTTACACACCAGGCCCAAAGAGTCGTCCACTCAGGGGGAACAGAACGCTCAGCGTCAGCTAACCAGTCAGTTCAGCTCAGTGAGCAACATGGACAGACTGGACCGTCCCTCTCATCCCTACCCACCAGGTCGTCTTTCCCCAACTAAATACGTGAGCAGTGCTGAGCCGCTCTCTGGACAAGCAGGTAAAAGAGACTCTGGGTTCAGCTGTTTCTCCAATGGCTCCAGTCCTCCTGTTCATGACCAGAGCACAGCTGGCAGGAAGGGTACCAGCACTGAAAACATTTTCTTCAAGGGCCTTCAGAGCGAAGGGTCTCAGCAGGCTGGACGGCCCAGGTACCTCCAGGCGACGCTAGGGAGCGGAGGCTGGGAGGGGTCACGGGCAGAGGAGCAGCCTGCCTCACGGGTTTCCATTGCAGGGAGACCCAGCGTCGGCCCAGTGTGGCAGGTACCGGAGAAGAAGAAGTCCCAGTCTCCCCCTCCCCCACCTCCTCCCCTTCGCAGTGACAGTTTTGCCGCCACAAAGGTGTTCCCTTACTCTGAAGGACCTAGTGGTCCAACAAAGAGCCACGGCAGGTCAGCTGAAAAGCTGACTGATAGTAACGACCAGAACGGCCTCAGGTCCCATCAGGAGAAAACCTCAGAGGCCAGACGTAGCTTCAACCCCCTGCCCACTAATGACTTCCTTCATCCCAGCACAGGATCTGACCACAACCAGCTGCACCCCAACAAACTCTTCTCCTTGTCCAGCAATGATGTCAGACAGTCTCACTACACCCAAGCACCTGCCCACCAGAGGCAATACAGTGACGAAAGCCCCTTCTACCTGCAGACCAGGTCAGCTCCTCCCACCAAGACTCAGAGTGTCGGAAGCTACTATCGTAGCCTCCAGGATCTGCCCACAAATGCCTTCAAACAGGTGAGGCACTCCACGGCATCCATGACAGGTTCTGCTGCAAACCCAAACCCGGACAGCGGGGGGCACAGCAGATACTACGGCCCGGCAAGTAAGCATTTGGTTCAGATTGCTGAGCTCCGGGTCAGGCAGGGCAAAGCAGAGGCCCGGCGGGGGGAAACAGACCTCAGCCCTGGACATAAGCAGACCTTACTGGAGCAGCACAGGCTGGGGACCTTCGCTGAGTACCAGGCCACATGGAACAAGCAGAAAAAGTCATCAGAGGCAAAGTACTCTCTACCTCAGTCCCAGATGCCTTACAGTGAAAAGAAGGAGCGCAGTGGCCATTCCCATCTTGGGAATGGCCTTCATTATGATCACCAAACCTCTGAACATGCTGTTCAAAGCCGGAGCCCAGAGGATGCTGCAAAGAGAGTTGAGGGTCACACTGACATGAAAAGACACTTTCCAACACAAGGTAATGATCATAAGGTCACTCTGTCGAGGCAGCAAGACCCATGGGTGCCTCAAGAAGACCACCGCATATCCCCCCTGAAAACCCCACTTCTCCACTCCCTGGCCCAAGAGAGTAGGAGTCTGGCTGAGAGGCAACCAGCAGCTATAACCATGGGTGTCATGTCCACCCAGGACACTGGTGACACTACGGCCACCAGCAGTGGAAAAGCGAATCGTCGCAGTGACCGTTACGCCACTACCCTCCGCAAAGAGATCCAGCAGAAACGAGCTCAGCTGCAAAAGAGCCGCAGCGCTGCAACCCTGACATGTGATCCAGAGGATGAGGAGGTAGAGGAGTGGAGATCCACAGAGACCGCTACGTCTTCTGGTGTCTCCTTTTCCAACACCTACAAGGACCACCTGAAAGAGGCACAGGCCAGGGTCCTCCAGGCCACCTCCTTCCAGAGACGAGACCTAGAGCCCCTTGGACCAGAGGCACCGGTTGTTAAAACCTCCAATGGACGCATCAGAGGACGGAAGCGCTTCCCCCTGGCAAAGAGGACACACTCCTTCTCAGAGCCTGATAAAATAGATAAAGTGGGACTGGAGGGAGAGTCTCAAACAGGGTCCTTCGGAGAGCGGAGGAAGTTCTTTGAGACCAAACCGGCATTTTCCAGACCTGTGCTGAAGTCCAGTCAGGGTACAAACCTGAACGCAGACCTTGGTGAAACAGGCAAAGTAAAAGAGAGAACTCCCTGTGGAGAGCCTGAGGAGGCTCAGCCATCCACAGACCAAAACCACCTCAGCCCTGGACATAAGCAGACCTTACTGGAGCAGCACAGGCTGGGGACCTTCGCCGAGTACCAGGCCACATGGAACAAGCAGAAAAAGTCATCAGAGGCCAAGACGCAGGGGAGGTATCACTCTGCAGAGAATATCTTAGATGCAGATGCAGAGGAGAAGGCCATCTGCATACACGAGAGATCCAGATCTTCCCCCTCTGCAGATTTCTATACACAGGTGAACCAAGATCATGTGACTTTTTCTATTTCTCGTTAGAAAGAAACCAGTGTTACTCTACTTTCACAAGTCGTGGAAATTTGCACAACCACAAAATATAAAAGTGTAAACATAAGTCATTTGAAGTGTTTAAACAAGCAGCCACTTCTGTTATTTTCTGTTGAGGACAGTCTCAATTTAGCAAAACTCTTAACTTTACCTTTTATTTTGCAGAATATTGCTTCGTCGTGGAGAGACACTCGGGCCCAGCAGAGCACCAGGTGATATTCTAGTTTGTTCGTACAAATAAAACAAACATGAACTTACAAAAGCTCCACCTCCCGAGAGGAGAATAAATAATGGAAATAAAAATTGCAAGTGAAATACTCTTTCGAGTTATGTTGAGTTTATAGCTGGTTGCTCTTTTCCAAAGTGTCCATCAACAGCCAAATGTGTTGTCGTCCACCTGCTCACCGTGACCCGTCGATTGCTCTGAAACATCCGCCAAAAAGAAATGTTTGAGAGGTTTCATGTAAATGTGGAATGTATCTGAGTGGTGAGATTTCAGGTCTCAGGTTTCCTGTGCTCGTTTTCACGTTTTCCAACTTCATCTCCTGCTGTTGGAGCTCGTGTTGAGGTGAATAGTATTTCCTGGACTCCTGTAGGAAACTACACCTGGATTTACAAACGTGTCTGTGCCATTACTGATTTATGGCGGGTGGAGAGTGTATCACTTTATTCTGAAGCTGCTTTGCAAATGCTAATGTTACCTAATGTCACAGTTTTACAAAAAGGCAGATAATGATTATAATAATAGATGGAGTTACCTTAGGCCTTGCTCACACACATGCATGGCTCAGGTTACCCTCCATGTTACCCTCAGGTACTGATGCTGTGTGTCTTTATTTTGACGTCTAGAGGGAAGGCAGAGGACAGGCTGCGACACCAGCCTGACGAGGGCCCAGTCCCAGGACTCTCTGACCACAGGACCAAACCAGACACTACCAGTCCCTCCCACACCGCACTCTCCTCAGGCCCTCGTAGCCTCAGTCCAAACCCTGCCTCCCAGCACCCAGCCCAGCCTCCACAAACCAAGGGCCTCCTGCCACCGCCCAGGCCCCATTTAGGCCCAGAAACCACATCCTCCTCTGGGGAATTCCTTGCTGGCGCCCAGGCAGACCCGGCAGTGCTCCAGCCCCTGTCCAGCTCCAGCTCTGACACCCAGCATCATGCTACTACCCAGGGTTCCTCTGCTGGCCCCACCTCAGCCAGCTCCCCTCATCTCAGCAGTACATCCAGACCAGACATGAGTAAAGGAGATGTAGACACCGAGCAGAAGAGGGAGCAGCCACCACCACCACCACCTTCCCGCTCTTCATCCCCATTCTCCTCCTGGACGGCGGCTCTGCCTCTTCCCACGGCAGATCGAGCGCGGTCTCCCTCGCCACAGTTTGCACCGCTGAGACTGACGGACAAGCCGCCGGCCGTGTTCCTGCAGGATGAGTCACCGCTCAGGTAAGCAGCTTAGCCACAGTGCTCCAGGCCTCCTCACTGCCCCTCGTTACACAAAGCTGGTCCCTTCTGATCTAATAGACTTTTAATAAGAGCTCTTTGTAAACAAGTGCAAGAAAAAACATGGACAGAGAGTGAGACAGGGAGAAACAACACAATGACAGTGTGTAGACAGAGATGACTAATGATCAGACCTAAAATAACTATAATAGCTGAAGTGTAACATAAGTTTGTCAAAGGAATAAAGGAGCGGTTATTTCTCACAGTGTATAAAATCACTCAGTGTCTAAAATGTGTGCGGAGGAAGGAGGATCAGAGTTTGATTGTGCGTGTCACTGATTTCCTCTGCAGCCTGAGATGAATCAGACTGGAAGCTGTAATTTTGTTAAAGCCACGTGGCTGCTGTGACCTTTGGTTCCCACTGTAGTTCATACGATTCATCTTTTAATTAGACACAGTCCATCGTGTAGCTCGGGTGTTTATGAAAAACATGAACACTTTACCTTTTTATTTCCTATAAGAAATACGTTTTGTTTTTTAACTTTAATAAAGAATGAGAATAAGATGCTGAGGTCTGTTTCAGGTCCAGCTCAGAAAATGAGTCCAGGCTTGCAGAAGTGATGGATGTGAACAGTCCGGTGAGGAAAGTCCCCGTGAGGATCGTCCACGCTGAGAGCAGCTCAGACCGGGAGGGGCGGGCCTACCTGCCTCAGAGCAGCGAGACCTGCAGCGTCTTCGAGCCGTCGGCCCACATCCCCTGTCTGGGTGCTACAGAGCGCCCGGCCTCGTCCCTGTTCAGCACCTACACACGCCAGGCTGCTCAGGACCCGGGCCAGGCATCGACATCGGTCCCTGAACTGAACTCAGCAGGTGCTCGGTGCTCAGAAGAGGATGTCAAGAGAGAGGAACTGGCCAGGGACATCATGGGTAAAGACAAGTCCCTGGTGGATATCCTTGACCAGAGCGGCAGGAAGACCACCATGGACCTCATGGAGGGACTGTTCCCTCCAGAGGAGCAGATCCTGGAAGGGGCCCACCAGCGGAGGAGGACCTCCGCCAGCTCCAGGCTGCCCACCTGCTCCCCCAGGAGCACGGACAGGTGAGAAACGAAGCATTGGTTAAAATGAGTAATTAAAGTGGAACTTCTCGTCTTTTTCTGTGTGACTTTTCAGAAAAAAAGAAAAAGTTAATAATTTAAACCAATGTGAAGTGATACAGACAGAGTTTGATGCTTTTATTTTTTGGTAGCTGAAGGTTTGTCATTTGTTTTCCAGCCTAGCCTGCCCCCTGCTGGTCAAATATTTCATTACACGTATTTCCTTTAGCCAGAAGACTGATGTAACTGATTCTGGAAAATGTTCCTCTGCTGTCCTGTGTGTGTCAGGAGGGAGGAGGACGGTGTGTCTCTATCAGCAGCAGCCTCCCTGGTCCCCAGCTCCTCCTACTACAACACATCAGCCCCCAAAGCCGAGCTTCTCATCAAGATGAAGGACATGCAGGAGCAGCTGGAGGAGCAGGACTCTGAGGACGAGCTGGATGTTGACCTGGCCAGTAAAAAGGTGAAACAGCATCAGGTGAAACATCCACCAGAGTGGATTTTCTCCCTTCATATGTTTTACTCCATTTGTCTTCTTCATCTTCTGCAGCAAGAGCTGATCTCCAGCCTGGCGAGGAAGCTGGAGGTGCTGCGGGAGGCACGGAAGAGCCTGCAGGAGGACGTGGAGGACAACGAGACCCTGGGCCGTGAGGTGGAGACCACCGTGCAGCGCCTTTGTCAGCCCAACCAGCTCGACAAGTTCCGCATGTTCGTGGGCGACCTGGACAAAGTGGTGAGCCTGCTGCTGTCGCTGTCGGGGCGGCTCGCCCGGGTGGAAAACGCCCTCAACAGCCTGGAGGACGAAGCCCCTCCAGAAGAGAAGGTAACCTCCCCGGTCACATGAGGCAGAGGCAAACAAACACAGATAGTGAATAGATGACACTGTCCTCCTGAGCTACTGATTAATTACTAATATCCGCTCTCCATCAGCGCACCCTGTCCGAGAAACGCAAGCTGCTGATGCGGCAGCATGAAGACGCCAAGGAGCTGAAGGAGAACCTGGATCGCCGGGAGCGGCTGGTTTCTGGCATCATGGAGGTCCACCTGGACGCAGGGAGCCTGGACGACTACCGGCACTTCGTCAAGATGAAGTCGGCTCTCATCATCGAGCAGCGCAAACTGGAGGATAAGATCAAGCTCGGCGAGGAGCAGCTGAAGTGCCTGTTGGACAGTCTGCCGCTGGAGCAGAGGCTGCTGCTCTGACACGACTGGAGGAGGATTACTAGACCTGAAGGTGCAGCATGTAGCATATTAATATTAATATTATTCCAAATTAATACTAATATAATCATTTCCCATGTGGCCCTTTTTGAGCAAATAGAGCCACAGGAGCTGAGATACTCAAAGACTGGATTGTGGTTCCCCCCCAGACATCAGTGTGAGAAGGAAAAGACTTCGTGTGAGTCAAGTATACACACACCAGACTGTGTCCCCAAACAGACTCATGTGGTTGTGTCTTCGTCTTGCAGTGTCTCCAGCCTCCCTTTAATATTTGTGTTTCTGAGCTGTATTTAAGTTGCATCATGAGCTCACACGTTATTCATGCAGCTGTCTGTGGCTGCATTTCTAATTAATTATCATCGCGTGTGTTTAAAGTTTTAAAGTAATGTTTTCTAGTAATTTATTGTAGCCTTTTTGAGAACGTGTCTGCAGAGAGGGGAAGTGTTTCCCCTGTAGTTTAATTTCACTCATGACGTACGACTTTTTGTTTTCTGATGAAATGAAACGAAGCGTCTGATTGGAAGTCTGGAGTGGAACTCTTTGATTCCTGTTAGAGGTGAATGTCATCACTGAGCTCAGTGCTGATTTGTTGCTGATGTTGCTCCCAGTTCTTTTCCATAAGACACTGCTAAAATACTTGGGGTGATTTTTGTGACCTCACAGGTTTTCATTGGTGCTTTTAGCTGAAGCTCCCGCCCACAAATGTTTCTCACTGACTTTCTGTTGTCAGAGAGTGAAGGGACTGAGGTGCAGCTGGTGATTTCTGTGGAGGTTAACCAAGACGTTAGCACTTTACTCTATGGTTTGGTCCTTTTAGGGGATTCTCTGCATATATATTTCTCTGAAGACGTGCCTACTGTAGCCTCCCAACACTGTGATCTTCATGGGCTGCCGTGGCCGTGCCCCTGGGTGCTGTGCACAGCCCACACCGGATGTATGCAGTGTGCTCTTTCACCAGCTTGAAAGCAATAAAAGTGATGAAGCTGAAACATCTGGTGATCACGTCTTTTGCTTTTAAATCTAATAGCCTGCACTTTGTTTTCTAATTTAACAAACATGGTCACTGTAAAAATCACGTTTTATCCTGTCATTATATAAGTGAGTGGTGAAAGTGCCAGTGCAGTGAGAGCGTGTCGACCTGTTGGGAGGAATAAAGTCTAAGGAGGATCCTTAAAAACAAGTTGATTTGAAAATCCCATTTTTACCCAGTGTCAGGTCGCTGCTACACCTGATCCCTGGTTCCTGACCTTTGAAACAGCCAAAGTCTTCACTGCTGGTGTTGTTTGTTTTGGTTGGGCAGAGCTGGAGCGGGAAGATTGTTGTTAGATCTGATCCCAGAGCAGCAGCTGGCCGGGGACAGGCTTCACTTTCCAACAAAACAAAATAGAGATGAAAGCAAGAAATCACATAGAAGCACAAACTGAATGGACTTTTATTTTTTTCTGCTTTGCTGTGATGTTGTGGTAGTTCCTGTCACTTCCTGCCTCATTATGAGACATTCTGGCTTAATATGTGAGCGAACGAAGCAAAAGTTTCCTGTTGTTCACAATCATTGATGACGTGCTACAGTAACGTTTACAGCACTTCATACAAGTTTTACTGCACCTGCTGGATAAAGAACCAGGATCCTGTGTTTTATGATCTGTTCATGCATCATACACACTTCAAACACGTTTGATATTTGTCAGAAACCCAATTTCATTTCAGCTGTATTTTTATAGACAAAGAAATAACTCCTGAAGATTTTTAGTTTAGTCATTTTAATTTTAGATTCTGAAAGTCTTTTTTTTTTTTCAGAAAACCTGCAAAATATCTAGGAAAAGGAAAAGTTATTTTAGGATCTGAGGGAATTTATGAAAACACTGTGGAAACTGCATTTTAAAATGATCAACATGAGCTCAGAGGAGAGATCCAGGTCCAGTAACAATAAGGCCCAGCCTTATTTGACCTATGATATACACTGTCAATCATTTACAGTTCACAGACATGACGGGAAGCTGTATCTAGGTTTTGGTAGAAGATGAGGAAGTGCTGCGCTGCATCAGTGGATAAAACATAAGCTTCCTGCTCGAGGTCGTCAGTCAGTTTTCTGTTCTCAGAGTCTGAAGACGGCTCACATCAGAGCAGCACTCAGGTAGGTGACAGAGACCAGAGCCTTACTCTTCTTTAAAATCTTTGAAACCGTCACTTGCTGAGATAATGTGTTTGTTTGTTTTTAAATAAGTTGATGCAAAAGCCTCAGTTGTGAAATCCAGCAGGAAAAACACTGATTTATGTTTTTATGTTCTGATGACAGCTCAGACTTTTCCTGCACGGGATGAATCCAAATAACCCACATGCCCGTTGTTTCTTTGTTGAGTTGGTGCTCACACAGTGAAGAGATGGTTTGTGTGTCTGTGTTTGTGTTCCCTCAGCGCGAGCTGCAGGTGCCTGCTTGCCAGGTAACCCAGGTGACAAAAGAGCATCAGGAAAAAAAAAACGAGCTGCGAGGTGGAGAGAAAGTAAACAATCAAGAGGCTGAGTGAGCTGGAGCAACAGAGGTCTCCCTCCGTGGAGATGAAGTGTGAATGTGAAGTTACAACATGACGCCTTTCACCTGGCTTTGATCTGGGTGGGATCAGGACTTCCTGTGGCTCTGCTTTGGCTCCACTCCTATGACGTACCTGGCTCACACAGCCCACGCCCAGCTCGGCGCCCTTTGGCTGAGCTGCGTGGGCTGGACTCTCACTGCTGTGGCCCTTGGGCTCATCCAGTGGAGGGTTTGGCAGGTGTCTGACAGGGAGGTCATCAGCTCCGGCGTGGCCTGGGTGGGAATCTGGAGGGCCTGCTTCAACAGCTACACCGTGGTGACCCCTGGCTTCAAGGTCATGCACTGCAGGTACATCAGTCTGACCGAGGCTTTCACACCACCAGAAATTGTGGCAGGTCAGGTTCTCATGGTCCTGTCTCTGCTGGTGGGGCTTTGTGGGAACGCTGGTGGTGTTTATGCCTTGAGGAACATCTACTTTGGGAAGAGCTCACTCGTCCGCTTATCGTTCTTCACCTCTGGAGCTCTGTGCCTCTTGGCCGCCGTGATGTCTTTGATACCTCTCCTGTGGAATCTGACGGCCGTGGTGACCAACCAGACCATCGTGTTCCCCCCTGAGTTCAAAATGCCCCAGTCGCCTGATTCACAATACGTGGGGTGTGGCATAGGCGTCGGGATGGTGGGATCAGCCCTGATGATTGTCTCTGGGATTATTTTCTGTTTGTATAAGTTGCCAGTGAAGCCCAAACCCAGGGCCGAGCTGTGTGTGAGGGAACAGGTGCACCTGGACGGGTCATTACCTGCTCCATCTGTGACTGACAGTCGAGGGGCTTTAACAAGCTGTGTGGGGAAACAGAACCCAGCATTTGAGCTTCACGAGCACTTGTGATGTGTTTGCTTGGCACTGACTTTAATGTGAAAGTGGGAACTCAGAGGAAACTCATGTGAACGACAGCAGAAACGTGACGGTTGCAAACTAAGATATTTACTATTTCTAAAGAAGAGAAAAGAGAAAAGATGACTCGCAGCTGTTGATGCACCACAGACTGATCCTGATTGGTTCAGAGGGTCAGAAACACCACAGCTCCTTGACTGTTTCCAGTGACTCATCTGCTTCTGTGCTCCACAGGAAGCTTGAATTGAATGATTCATCTCTTGACAGCAAACCCACTTAATGCTGCTGCTATGGTTCAGACAGTCTGACAAAAAGTGAGTGTGGAAAACATCAGCTGAGATAAAGACACTGAGTTTGTGCTGTAACTACATGAAGGAAGCTTCATGTGTTAATGCTGCAGCCATGACGGGTTCATGAGAAATGACAACATTAATCTTTCAGGAGAGTAAAGTGTGTGACACATTAAATGTAGTTAATGTATTTGTTTTGGTTTGTGTGATATGATGTATGTTGTGCGTTTACACTGATATCTGATTCTGTCACGCAGACACGTGTGTACATGAGCTTACGTTTACAGCAGTAAAAGAAAATGTGATTTTATCTCTGAGCATGGATTGGCTCTGTGTCTGTGCATCACTCTGTCACTGTCCTGTCCTGTGGCTGCAGATCGTCGCCCGGTTTCCTGCTGCTCACCTGTGGAGCGACTGGACCGAACACGCTCACGTTCTCTGGACGTCCTGTGAGTTTTTATTTCTAATTCTTTGAAACGGTGGAAGCTTCAATGGAAGTCACCTCACCTCTCATATCACGTGGTGCTGAAGAAACTAAAAACAAGACTCTCATTTCTTTACTTCTGTGTTAAATATGAGTTACAGTAGGAAGTAAATATTATCTATCAATACTAATAAAATACAGAAAGCATTGCAGTTTTTTCTTAAATATTTTATTCAAAAAAAGCAAAAAGCTGTTCTCCAGAATTTCAAACCATCTGTATCAACGTTCCTCTGATGATGAACAGTCCCTTCCCCTCACTGAGATCAGTGCTGTGGTTTGGGTGGAGTCTCGTTCACCTGAGCTGTTCACTGACACACGGCAGAGAAATCACAACAGTCGTCCAATCGAGGCTATATTTGACTTTAAAGGACAGTTTTCCTGTTTGTTTGTTTTTAATTCCAGCTCCGGGAAATGATCCATGATCAGTGAATCGCTGCCTCGCTTCAGCTGACAGATGACGTGTCCCAGAGTTTTACCCATCATCCAGTGCAGCTTTAACCTGACATTATGAGTGTTTGAGAAGAATGAAACAACCAGAGTGTCCACAGACATCAATCAAGTTTTTTTTGCTTGCTGGTTATTTCATTCTTCACACCTCCATCATGCAGCTACCTTAGCTTCTCATTCACCTCCATCAGCTCACAGCTGCTGATGATCTTAACCTTCGTGAGGAACTTCACACAGTACAGATTAAGAGTTTCATCCCAAACAAATAGAAAAGCTTTAAAAACACACACACACGTATATGTATGTGTATGTATGTGTGTATATGTGTGTGTGTGTGTGTGTGTGTGTGTGTGTGTGTGTGTATATATATATATATATATATATATATATATATATATATATATATATATATATATAATGTCATTAGAGAATGAAACCCTTCAATATAAATAAAAGACGACACTGGAGATACAAGTGGCATATCATTCAAACACTCTAATACTGAATACAACATATACAAGTAAAGAACAGTTCATTTAAAAAAACGTTTCAAATCTCAAACATTATCATATCAGCTCAGTTCTTGTTAAAACTTTACACTTTCATCTTGGTGCAGTTCTTCAAACATGGCACACAGAGGCTGGAAATGACAAACTCCAGTGAGTGGCTCTGAGGATGAGTTACACACAGACTGTGCAGTAATCCAGCTGTTTTCATGTTTGCTAAATGCCCTGAATGTAAATACAGAAGACGTGGAATGAACTGCCCCGTGTACAGATAACTGCGTCTTTGACGTCTAACTTGGTTTGTTGAGCTCCTTAGGAAAACAACAGGAGCGCAGGCAGACGTTTAGTACAAAGGAAACACAAGATGATGTTTTCATGGCTGAACAGACTTAAAGGAATAGTGCATCCAAAAACTTCTTTACATTAGGAACGTGAAACTCAAACCGATGGCATCACATCTCCACATCCTCAGTATCATGTAACATTTCAATTTAATTCTTTAAACTTGATCCTCAAATCATATTATTTGTCAAAACATCTCACGAGTTTGTTTTCAGCTGAAGTGACGATTAGAACGATGCACAGCAAAAAACTGAGTTGATGAACGAGTAAATATTGAACTTGGACTGTCACAGCGAGTTGTTAGAAAACATTTTACTTTTCTCTGGTTTTAAAATTGTAAAAAAACGTTCAGTTTATTTTCCTTTAGAGAAAGCTGAAGCAAAGCTGTATGATGTTAACTGTAATATGTCTGTGAGGATAATAACATTTTCCCTTCTGGGTGAACTATTCCTTTGATGCAGCTTGTTCCTTGAGAGCATTGTGTGCTCCTGCTGATGCCCCAAAAAGACAGGATGAAAAACAAACAAAAACAAGATGGTATGCTATTGAAGGCTATTGCTCGGGTCACACAACATGAGCATCCCTGCACTTCAGAGTACCAGAAACCCACTGTCCTTGTCCTTGTCCTTACCTCAGTCCATTCACCTTCCTGCCCTCACACATGGAAGCCCTGATAGAGTCGGTTTTGATCCAGATGGTTTGAAACTGAACAAAAATACGTACATACATACAAAATAAAATACAAAATAAGAGGAAAAAAAGATTTAGAAATGAAGGAGATTTAATCATTCCAAAGTCCGCCGGTCTGTTCTTGATAAACCTCGATGACATCCTCGTCCTCCATCCCCAGCTGACATGAACACACAGAAGAGGAGACACGTCTTAGTGGCAGAGTCTAAACCACGAGATTATGATTCTTCTGTACTGACATTCATTTCTCAAACTATCACGAAACCTTTATTCATAACAATAGAGCAGGATAATGTGGATGAACACATCAGAAGTGTAAGACTGATCAAAAGAAGATGTAAATGTTTAAATTACAATAAATCTTTAAAGAACCAAGTGACGCTTTGGATCAATAGAAATTTCAGCTAAAAGACAAAGGGATGCTCAAGTTAAGAGAGACATCTTTACCTCTTTCGGAGTTTGGTTATCTGCGATTCTCTGTCCTTCAAACAGAAACCTTAGCGTGCTCGCTGGGACGCCCTGGAACAAACACACAACACACAGCAACATGAAACAACGGCCTCTGGTGCTGCTGGAGTCAAATATGTAAAAATCAATCCTGTAAATCCTCAGACTTCAAATCCAGTATTACAAAGTGAGATGTTTCTCGATGCTTTGTTTACAGCAGGAAATCAACATTCTGTCATTCAGCAACAACGAGCGGCTGATGGTAACTTCTCCCCTCACTCGTACCTGTCTCTGGCTGTAAGACTCCTTCAGCTTTTTTAGATGTGTTGTCATTTTCACCTTGAAGTGGATTTCACTGCTGTCCTGTGGGCAGAAAGAGAACATGATGATGGGACATGGTGGAAATACCATGTGGAGTCACAAGGTAACAGCAGTTTGGTCGATTACTAAATGACTTAATTACTGTCGAAGTGTAGGAGAAACAATTAACAAGTAATAAGAAGTAATAACATGTAATAACCAGTAACAAGTAACAGATGAGCAACTAGTGTGTAAAAAGCTATATGACGCTATGCTAAGCTCAGAGAATCCCATCCACTCACTGCATTTATACACACCTGACCAATCACTTTTAATTTGATGTACTCTCCGTCCTTCTTGTCCCCGCCGTCCTGGTTGGATGGTTTTGTCTCCTTTAACAAAAACACAACAACAAATCATCAAAACACACAGCATTTAAACGCCACACACACACACACACACACACACACACATCTGAAACAGGCCTGCAGGCTTAATCGTGTTGATTTTCTGAACACTCACACTAATGTATATTTTGGTTTTAAAAGAAAGGTAAAACTTGTGGTTTCACAACAAAACTTGAAAACTGAAACTATTAGCTCAGCTAAGAAGGAAAATAATCAGGGAGTCCTGGGCCTGAAGCTACGAGCTAACAGCTAGCATGTTAGATAACCACACAAGGGGCAGCAGCCACAAAAAAAACACTGATCTGCTTTTTTTTTAATTTCGCAGAAAGAGCAAACGATAAAAGACTCTTAAATGTTTGTATCTCACCGTGTCTGACATGTTTTTGTCCCTGTGTGCTGTGAAAAACGTCCCGACAACAGATGTAACGTTAGCCTCCAGCCGCAGCTTCAGCCTGGTGTTGTGAGAATTCAACATCAACTGGAAGTGACGTCACGCAAGTCTTTCAAAATAACATTAAACCCCCCCCCCCCCCCCCCCCTCCACACACACACACACACACACACACACAACTTTAGTTCTCAGTAAATGAAAATAGAAGCAAATAATTGATCATAGTATCAATTTTGTACATTTAATCATTAATACAACTTTTATAAAACATTTATACAACTCGTCTACAGGGGATTTTTGTTCTAGTTTTAAAGGGGCATTACAAAGTATATTCAACTGTAAATGCAGTGGCATGTGGCGCTGGTTCGTGCTGTATACTTGTCTCTATGTAATAAACACGGACTGACAAAAAAAGCAATTAAAATTCAAACCACAAACCATTTATGTAGTCTAGATATCACTATTTCAAAGTGTATACAATCTGAACTACATAATTATGACTACAGAAATTACAAGTGTCCACTATACATTTAGATAATAACTGAAAATATTGGCCTATTTTATTATTGTTTACAAATGTCATTTGCCTTTCTGACAAGAACGTTTCAGTGATAAAGGTTGTAACTGTGAACCAGAGAATATAAAACGTATCATATGTGTTTATCTGACAGATTTCAATCATGATCCAGGAAACTAACACATTTCTGTCATCAGAAGTTGTGTTTTCGTTGGACTCCTCCGAGGACGGGGGGCCGTCAAGTGTGCCAGAATGAAAAATTATGTTTCCGGCTGATAACTGTCAACATAAATACGAAATATGGAACTATGTTTTTTCCCGTTGGTGAGACATTTTGTACTTTTATTTTGTCAACAATGTCACTACATTTCCGGTATGCATCGGTCCATCAACTGCTAACTTAACGGAACTGTGGGGGCAACAGCGAGCGGAGCTACCGTCAACCAGCGTGTAAAGTGCAACAGAATGAAAGCTGTCCATTAACTCTGCATTTTCACTGCCGCGCAGACACGGGGATACGTTGTCAGATAAGCCATTATCTTGTCATTTTTCTGCCTGGAGAGATCCGCCGGGATAAGCTGACAGCCGTCGGGCCTCGTCGTCGCGGCCCAGCAGGACTCGAGTGAAGTTGAGAGCGGACTGCCAAACTTCTGCTTCCTCCAGCAGCTCTCCGCAGGGCCCGGGGCTCCTGTCACCGGCCCTGTGGATGAGGAAGTGAGAACGAATCTAATCAGCCCCCCAGGTGAGATGAAAAAGATGAAACAGTTGGTTCAGACCCGACATTTGCTAGTTTAAAGGTTGCTTTATACGACCGTGCATTGTGGGAAAGCTTTGAATTAGCATTAGCCTAGCTTGTCAACTTCCCTGGCCTGACAGCTAGCTGCACACGGAACTCTCGGCTAGCGTTAACCACCTAGCTTCTCTCATCCGCTTTATTTGTGCAGCTCACCGTGTTTTGGTTTTATTTCAAGATGCCAAATCATTCATTAAGTACATTTTGGCGTGGCACGCAATGCTAAGCTAGCATCAGTTTTAGCTCACGGGGCTGGCGAGCTAACGCTAGCAAGTTAATTTAAAGCTAATTATCTGCCAGAGGAGGCCATAACAGTGGCAGTGTTGTTGGTATCAACTTTGCAGTGATCAGCTCAGCACAGTGTTTTACCGTGGACGTTATTTGTCAGATTATTGTGAAGTGCTAAGCTGATGTTTATGTTGCAGCCCCCTCTCAGCGGTGTGACGGGGTAGTCAGATTCTACGTTAGTGGCAGTGATCGATCAGTGATGATCAGAGACATTGATCAGCAATATCCAATCAGCTGCTCATCAGCAGAGGCCATCTTGACTGTCCAGACTTTAATTTCCACTCACTGCATACAGTCTGGTGCAGAGCCTCTGTCCGTAGTGTTGCATGGTGTCACCACGACTTCACATCAATAACTAACACTTAACAATAATAATATGACCATTAGTGATGATTGTGCAGAGGAAATGCTGGGGAATATAATTGCTACTGTTAGCATTTCTCATAAGGCGATGGGAATGGCTGCTACTAATTACTATTTTCTATCATTTAATGCGTTGTATGAATGTAATGCTTATAGACCTGATGGATTGGTGAGTTGACTGATATGCAGTTATTTTATTTGAAGTAGTTTGAATTTGCTCCACCTTAGTTTGCTACAACACTACGCGGCTTGCACATTACTGCATCAATAATAATAAATCCAATTATACATTGAAGTTACTATAGAATGTAATAATACTCTGAAGGGCACAACTCTGCATGAATATGTTTCTTTTTAATAGTGTTAGTGTATTTCTGTGATCTTTAGCAGGGGAAATGTAATTGAATGTCTTGTTACTGGTATTTACTCTCTGTTTGCCACCTCGCTGACACTGATAGTGTAACTTCATCTGTATAAATATGTTCAAAACACTCATGGATAAATTTACTGTAGTTGTGAGATTTCATCCTGTTTTACATTGTGATTTGTTGTAAGCAATTTTGTTGATGAACAAACAACAACAAAGTAAATATTAAGTCAGTGTTTGCTGTGTTTGTTTCTGAGCAGCTGGAAACAACAGCTTCATTTTGCCGTTCCACCATCACACAGGTCACTGTCACGACACCAAAGGCCCAGACTTAACACATGGCTTTCTTATCTAAGTAGACACTGTGATCTTCTGCCTCAGCTCAGTGTTTACAGATCAGCTGAACAGTCAGCAGCTTCAGGCTCGAACTTGTGTCCCAGTCAACTGTATGTCAGGATTTATGTTGGTTTTTTTTCTGCTGCAGGAGAAAGGAATCCCTTTGATGGGAGAATCCTCTTTCCTGGCCTCCTGGGTCAATCGCCGTGCCACGATGATGGGTATGTGTGTGTGTGTGTTTTCAGATAGCGTTACTGTTTGGCAGTGAGCCAACTTTGTCTTTTGTCAAACCTACACCTCAACGAATGTTTTGTCTCTGTGAACAGTGTGTCTTTGACATCTTTACCTCACAATGATCGTCTGTGTTATGTGCTTCTGTGCCAGACCTGTTACTACTGCAGGTCAGAAGAGGTTAAAACTAACAACAGAACTATAGAAAATATTGTACAGTTCTACTAAAACGAAGGGGAAGTATTATGTTTACATAGGAATAAAACACATGTAGTTGTGCTCCTTTTAACCAAGCGAACATTCAAATGTATATGTTTGTCCTATTTTGATAATTAGTGTGTGTTTTGAAGTGAGATGGTTTTGTAATGTTTTTCAAGTTTTGCTAAGTAATTTTCATCTTCAACTCTTTAGATTTATCAGCTTTTATCACTAGAATGTGTGAAATAAATAATCTTGTAATCTTGTCGTCACTCAGATGAGCAGGAGGCGCTGAACTCAATCATGCAGGACTTGGCCGAACTGCACCGCTCTAGCCGTCCTGCCATGTTCCTGTCGGACCTGGGCAAACCCAAAGCCTCCTCGCCCAAGAACCAGGTAAAAAAAAAAGAACAAGCACGATGCTGGGAGAAAGTCTTAGTCAAACCTTAGTCATTAATAAAATAATTTAAAGAAGCTTGATTATACTTCTAGAAGAAAGATAATTATATTTCACAGTGAGGCCCTCCAGGGAAGCGGGGGCTCTTAATGTGAAAGTGATAAAATGTTGCAACAGGAAGTGAACACAGAGAAAGAGACTAGTGTAAACATCGGGGAAGCTTCTTCCAGTAAAATGCTCTGGTCCTTTCTTTCATTAGTGTATTATGGTTTTTGTTTTAAAACACAAACGGATCTTAATCTACTTTGATCCCAAATTAATTTAAAAAGCAGATCAACGGTGCAAACGATGCTCAGTAATTTCTCACCCTGAGTCTCGTGGAAGCTGTTCTGTGTTCTAAAGCCTCTTCTGAGTGTAATCACCTGCTCGTGTTCGCTCATTGGATGTCTTATGTGTCCACATGCTCTTTGTCTTTCATTTCAATTTCAACAGAATGACGTCAGGGTGAAGTTCGAGTTCAAAGGGGAGAAGAGGTGAGTCTGTGAACAGGTTAATTACTTTATTGTCAGCGGTGCAGACCTGTAGCTGCCCCCCCCCCCCCCCCCCCCCCCCCCCCACGACCTCTGACATTTCTTCTTCTCTGCAGGATTTTGCAGTTCCCTCGACCTGTCAAGCTGGAGGACCTGAGGTCAAAAGCTAAAGTGGCTTTCGGTCAGACAATGGACCTCCACTACACCAACAATGAGGTACGAGGCTAAAAGGCTTCACAGGCCTGAGTAGCACTCCACATTTTTAATACTGATATTGCATGAAATAGTAAAAATTGATATCTACACTGATGTTGGTTTTTCTTCTCGAAGTTGGTGATTCCACTGACCACTCAGGACGACCTGGACAAGGCCGTGGAGCTGCTGGATCGCAGTGTTCACATGAAGAGCCTGAAGATCCTCCTGGTGCTCCAGGTGTCCTCTCAGGTCAGCAGCTCACCTGCAGATCCTTTCAAACGTCAGGGGAAAACCTTCTGAGAATGTGTCGGCTCAAATCGAGCTTTGTCTTTTAAACGTTAACAGCCTGTTTTGTTTCTCTGTGTCCCCCAGAACTCTTCCTCCAATATGGACCTCTTACCGTCCCACGAGGAGCTGGACAACACGGGATTCAGGGTCACTGACAAGAAGAGTATGCTGGCTTTGATAGGTGAGAAATGTCTCAGACGACCCTGAAGTGGTTTTAGAGATGCATAGACGATAAACCAGACTCAAATTATATTGATAAAATAACTATTTAAAAAATTCTCTTCAACGTCGCTCCCACCCTCTGACCAACCTCAGGCTCCCATTCAACGGATCGCAGCTCTCCTCCTCCAGGATACATTCCCGATGCTCTCCAGCAGGTGGCGAGGAACGGCTCCTTCACCAGCATCAACAGCGAGGGAGAGTTCATTCCTGAGAGCATGGACCAGGTACCACCAGTCAGCAATTTATTACAAGGAAGAGCCATGATGTGTTGGATATGCCGACGTGTTATTTTCATACTCATGTTGCTCAGAACATCAGTTCACACCAAATCACATCCACCCAAGAAATGAAGATACTTCTAATTATCTAATAATAGATGAATCTGGTTTGGGCTTTGAGAGTCCTGCACTGAAGAGAATGTTCTGACTGATGTACGTGAGTTTCTTTCCTTTCTTCAGATGTTGGACCCACTGTCCATGAGCAGCCCGGAGAACTCAGCATCTGGAAGTTGTCCCTCTTTAGACAGTCCACTGGACAGGTCAGCAGCTCAGTGTTTTAATTATACGACAGTGTACGTACGATACTGTACGATACTGATGTGGGTTTTTTTTTTGTTTCATGCAGTGACTACCCAAAGTCCAGGATGCCTAGAGCCCAGAGTTACCCAGATAACCACCAGGACTTTCCAGGTAAACGCCTGCATGTGTGTGTGTTCAGCTGCTTTGAACGTTGCACGGAGACTGAACACCAAACCCAGAACACCCACACTGGTGCTGATGTCTTTCCTGTCTTCTGGATGTCACTTCTCTTTTATCGTAAATTGTGTTATTGTGGGTTCTTCATCGCTGCCCTCCTCTTCCTCTGCAGAGTATGATATCCCGGTGTTTGAGAAGTCGGGGAAAGGGGGAACGTATCCTCGGCGATATGGCATTCCCTTTGGCCTTCAAGACTATAGTGATGGTGGGCCGTTTTTCTGTGACTTTTTAAATTAGATCTAAATATTGTTTCTTCATGATTTAGTCTAAATTCCATTCTCCTCCTCTTCCTCTGCACGACAGGGAGGAAGACCTTCCCTCGAGCTCGGCGAACGCAGGTCCACGGCTTCCGCTCACCGGTCAGCTTCAGTCCGACCGAGCAGTCGCCCAGCACCAGCAGCGGCAGCAGTGTCTTCACCCCTGACCTGGAGGAGGCCCCGGGACCTGCCAGAAGGCCCCGAAGGGGCAGCGACATTGAGCCCAATCCCAATCCGACTACTGCTCCCACCCTCTCCGTCATGGACATCAGTCCGCCCAGCCGCTGTGAGTCCACATGTGGATTTTATCTGCCAGTGCAGCAGGTGCAGAAGGGATTTCTCCTTTTTCCTGTGATGTAATGATCTCTGATGTTCGCCTCCAGCTCCACGTGCTCCGACCAACTGGCGGCTGGGAAAGCTGCTGGGTCAGGGTGCCTTCGGACGGGTTTTCCTCTGTTACGATGCAGATACTGGACGGGAACTGGCAGTCAAACAAGTCCAGTTTGACCCGGAGAGTCCTGAGACCAGCAAGGTGAGGATCAGATTTGTTGAAATTAGACTGTTTGTAGTGTATTAGCAGAAACAGGTGATTGATTGTGATGTCTCGCTCTCATTTAGGAGGTGAGCGCGTTGGAGTGTGAAATCCAGCTTCTGAAGAACTTGTGCCATGAGCGGATTGTGCAGTACTACGGCTGTCTGCGAGACACGATGGAGCGGACGCTCTCCATTTTCATGGAGTACATGCCTGGCGTGAGTCCTCGTTTATTTACTTTGTACTGTCAGGTTAAATGAAGGCCAATTCAGAGGTTTCAGTATTTTTGTTGTGTGTATTAAATGTGTCTTTAAGATGAGTCGAGTAAAAAGCAGGAAATCTTGAGGCTGTAACCGTCCGTTTATTTTATTTTGCCTCAGGGTTCCATTAAGGACCAGCTGAAGTCGTATGGAGCGCTGACGGAAAACGTGACGCGCCGCTACACCCGGCAGATCCTGGAAGGGGTTTCCTACCTGCACAGCAACATGATCGTTCACAGGGACATCAAAGGTGAGGTGGACGGGCTGAGGTCTTGGTGTATCTCAGAGTTCATTAGGATTTTACTCTGTTTTCCATCTGACTTGTTTTTTGCTGTTTGATAAGTTTGACTGAAAACAAAACTCCTCTTTTGTTCAGGAGCCAACATCCTCCGTGACTCGGTGGGTAACGTGAAGCTGGGAGACTTCGGGGCCAGCCGGCGGCTGCAGACCATCTGCCTGTCAGGAACAGGCATCAAGTCTGTGACTGGCACTCCGTACTGGATGAGCCCGGAAGTGATCAGTGGAGAGGGCTACGGCAGGAAGGCCGACATCTGGTGAGACCACACACGTCCGGGCTTTCGATGCTACACCTTCAATGGATTCACGGGTTTCAACAAAACTGTCTTCATCAGTGTAGTTAAAGGTTTTGTGTTTGTGTTTGTGTTTGATTGTCCTGACACTTCCTCAGGAGCGTTGGCTGCACCGTTGTGGAGATGCTGACCCAACGACCTCCATGGGCAGAGTTTGAGGCCATGGCAGCCATCTTTAAGATTGCCACCCAGCCTACTAACCCGGTTCTCCCCGCCCACGTGTCGGACCACTGCCGAGAGTTTCTCAAACGGATCTTTGTGGAGACCAAGCAGCGTCCGTCTGCTGATGAGCTACTGAGGCACATCTTTGTACATTAACCCGACCCCTGAACCTTTAAACCCCCACCTGCCTGCCGAACTGCCAGATACGGCCTTACCTGATGGGGCGTCCCTGCCTCTGACCCCGCTCCCTCCACCTCCAAGCTGAAACCACATTAGACCAGGAAGAACTGGCTGGATGAAGGTGAGGTGTGTCGGCGGAGGGTGGCGCGTACCTGCTCCTCCTGTCTCTGTTTGTATGAGACTGCCATAGAGGACATGAATTCTTCTTTCATTTCTCTCCTCAAGTTGCACCTTAATTTGTCAGAACGGAGGGGCTGAGCACTTCCTCCTGAAGCGTTGTAAAACGACTATTTGAAAATGTCTCCTTTTTTATGTTTGTACGGCGTCTCTCTTCAAACGTTTTGGAGTGGGATAGTGTTGGTGTTGTGGACCTACAGGAGGTGCCTGACTCTCGAGTGGCTCTGCTCCCCCATCTCGCTGACCCGACCCCAGAATGTAGTTTCCTGCCAAAACCCAGAGCGATGGTGGTGACCTGTGCCCGCTGCTATAGACAGAACTAAATCCCTGATGCAGAGAACACTCCCCAAGAACAGTTTCCACTCACCTTCTGGTCTGGTCTCTCAGATGAAATGTTTTGTCTCTGCTTTACTGTCTGTAAACTACCTTCCCTCCTCCCTTTCTCCCCCATCTTCGTTCTTTGCCGTGTGCCTTTTCTGTTTTTGAACGCAGTGTAGGAGTGAGTCTTGAGTTTGTGGATAATCTCCGTTGTTCTTAGTTGCAATAGTTCTCAGTGTTGTTTTGCCTCCTGGGTGAACTGCCTTCGCCCCGTTAGCCCAAATCCAGCTGGTCTCAGCTCAGCTAATGTCCGGTTCTGCCTTTTCTGTATCAGACTCCAGCTCAGCTCATTTTGGTTTGTTTACCTGGAAACCAAATACCCAGAGTTCAGAGTTTTTGCTTGAGAAACTTGCCGTGCTGGTTTAATAGTGAAATGTTTACCAACCGGTACTGAGACGAGGACTGGCTCTTCTGCTTCCGTCTTTAGAGACGGGAACGGGATCCAGATGTGTCCATTGTTTCTCTTCTAATGCAGCCTTTTCTCTACGTGAAGCACTGAGATCAAAGGTCGGCGTTTGAAGAGCACTGATGCTGCGAGGCAGGAAGCTCACAGTTGATTGGCCAGATCTGGCTGTATGACGCTGTCCCTCTGTTGTCAGCTTTATCGCTCAGTAGATTTCCGACTGTGTGTGTGAGGTGCAGAGCTGTAAGCTGCTCATCGTTTAACCAACAGGTACATTTACAGCTGAAATGTCTCTTCATGCTCCGCTGCTGCTGCAGTCGGTACCTTTATGTTCTCCAGCCAAGGCAACACTGAGCCGTATCAGAGCACCTTACTGCGTCAGATGTCTGGTGTCGTGTTCTCACAGGAAGTCGTTTACAGTTTGTCACAGAGCTTCGTCGACCGCGGCCTCTGTCTTTGCCAAATCAGATGCATCAACGTTAACTCGTCACTTTAGCCAAACCACAGCGTGCGTCTCCTCGGGCCGAGCTTCAGCAATGTCTGCCTGTTGAATGTGACTGATGACGTAGAGCTCGTTCGTCGCGTTGGCTCCATGACTATGCACCAGTAAGCTGCAGGATTAAACCAGTTCTCGACAACCGGTGACACCTCGGCTGATGTTGGCCGTCGTCAGTCTGATTATTAAACAGATCCATGTAGAAAAATGTCTTTAAACCGCTTCAATGTTTTGATGTTAATCAGACACAGAATGATCAGACGCTTATTAAAGGTGCAGTCAGTAATATTTCAGTGGCTCTTCACACAAATTACCTGGAAAATGTTGCTGGATTTTTTTTAGCAGATTCACTTACTCCTCCTTTACTTCCCACCATGCACTCTGCTCCTGGTTTATTTTCTCCAAAACCTTCGTGAAGCACACTGAACCTTTACCCAGCCACTCCGTGGTAAACGTCTGCCCATTTCCACAAGCTTCTTCACTTGTTGCTAACGTTACTGGCACCGCCTCGTTTGATTTGTCTTTTATTACCTGCCAGTATGAAATGTAATCTTGGTGGGTTTTGATACGCACATGTCGCTGTGATGCTCTGTAGAATCTACAAACAAAAACGTGTGGGCTCATGGAAGAAAACATGCATATGCAGATGTTGCAGTAATTTTACTGGTAGCACCTTTTAAAGGCGGGTTTGAAAGCAGTAGCTTCTCCTTGGCCTTGCTCATCCTCTGCTCATCAAGTCTTGACTCATGCAGGACCAGTCAGGGGGTGATTCAGAGGCCCTGACCAGGAAACACACTCTCAGCCTTTATCACAGTTCCAGATTTTCCCTGAAGGCACTTAAACACGTCTCTGTGGTAGATTTTCAGCTGCGGTCGTGTGTCTGTGTTAGGTTGACACAGGTTGTGGAAACAGAAACGAACTTCCTCCACTCACATTATGCATTTTTTTTAAACTGCCCCAAACAAAGCTCCTGAAAAGAGGAAATCGTGATGGAATATTTGCGAATCAGCGTCCTGTCACATAAACAGAAGTGGCTGTATTGAGTTTGAGGTGGCGTTGAGTAAACTGTCTGGCACAGATGGAGATTTGGTCGGAAATGCCGCCAGCACTGGTAAAACTTTGATACGCACTACCATGATGCACTATGGCTTATTCACTGATGCTTTTTCACGATTCCTCGTCAGCTGTCGCTCGTGCAGCTCGGTTCAGCGACCTTTTCTTTGCACATTTTAAAGACTATTTTTTATTTTTACACGAGTGAGTGTGTGTGTGTGTGTGTGTGTGTGTGTGTGTGTGTGTGTGTGTGTGTGTGTGTGTGTGTGTGTGTGTGTGTTGATGGTTCAGTTAGCGATGACCTGTACATGAATGTCATTTTTACCGTCAGATGGCCTCGTTCACCACAGTGGATTAACTCTTCGGTACCAGTATTCGCCACCTGCAAACGCCAAGATACACCTGTAGTTCTCTCTTTAGTGTCTAAAGCCACTGCTGCCACTCCTGGATGTGTGTGTGTGTGTAATTTGTATGAGTGTGTGTGTGCGAGTTTGTAAACGTGCATTTACTGCGATTTGTGCTCATTGGACACTGCGCCCAAAATGCCTTGAGCATTCTGACTGTAGGGGGTGAGAACATTAAAATAATAATTAAAATAAAATAAAAATAAAAAAAAAATCATGTACAAATGTATAAAATGAAAATGTACCCTTTTTTTTTTTTTTTAAAGAAAAGTACACTTATATCCCACGTTTGGTCTCTGTGTATTGTAAAAGAAGCCATGTTTATAATTCTGATTGGTTTGTGACCAATACGCCTGTTTATATCAGATCTGTATATCAGTGGTACGCATAATTTTTTAATATATATTTTTTATTTTACCTTTTTTTTAAATGGGAGATTTTATGCATGGTTGGGTCCTGAGAGACGCAGCGGTGCCGTTGAATGGTTGCTGTTTTTTGGCAAAATTCTGGAGTATTGCCACAGCTCTATGTTCATAATTATTACAATTATGACTATGAAAACAATAAAAGATATTTATTTCACTTCTGGCTCCTACTTGCTTTTTTTCTGTGAGTGTGTGTTGTCATTTTAATGCTGTAGAAAATAAAAAGGCAACATTGATCCTTAGATCCAGAATATTTGGATATTAATTGATGTATTTATTGAACAGGAGCAGATTTTTTTTTTTTTTAATGTTTATCTTAAATATTAATTTATATTCACTGTTCCACACTGAAATACAGAGTTATAAATAAATAAATGTCTTATTTAAATGTGTAAAGATAGACATAGTAACGTAATAATACAAATACTTCCGGTGAAGATCTCCAAAATAAAAGGGTCGAATCAGACGGAAAAGAAAAGCCGGATCGACGCATCCTGCAGCGACATTTCAGGAACATCGTTGGCAGAAAACAGGCACGGAGTTCCGGCGAAAGCTGCTCCTGTGCTGCTTCCTGTGCAGCGGTTCTTTTCATTCGACAACACGCCAGCAAACAGGAAGTGACCGCGTCGCGTTTTGGGGGGACGGTGGCCGACGAGCAGCAGTCAGCACACGGAGCTAAAGGTGAGGGAGCACAGAAAGTCTTAACCACCGTGGTCGCTTAGTTGGACATGCTGAATGCAAAAGGGACAGAGACACTGGACACCGACGTTTCTAAACCGTTCTTTTGAATCGAGGCTACGTTTCCGCAAACAATCTGCCTGTAGCGCATGCGCACTAGCTATGCTGCAAGTGCCGTTTGCTAACAGGTGTTCAACTGATTAAAATGATGAGGGAAAAACTTCGTTAATACTCAGGACGGTGATTTTATTTTATTTTTCAAAGGTTGTTAAAACGACCCCAGGAGAATCTGACATCCTGCCGAGGAGATGTGGACCATGGGTCAGCAGACAGGACACCAAACCACGGAAAGCTGTCTATGTAAGTTTTCAAATACACCTGCTGTGTGTTTGTCTCATGGTCCATGGTTTTAATTAGTTGGACTTGCTGTACTTTAAAGAGATTTTCTTCTGTCTCCTCTGGACGCGTAGCAGATTGACTCTAACAGGTCTTTATTTTTTGGTTAACTGGGCGTTTTGAAGTGGGCTGAGGCCATTTTCTCAAAAGTGAAGTTTTGCCTTTGCTCAGTTTTATTTTATAATTTTTCTTTTAAAATTATGTCACAGCCGTTGATTAATTTTTAATCAGCTGATTGATTAATCTGAGCTCTGCTGATCTGGTTATAGCACGCCTAAGAAATAAAATAAAAAAATGGAGCTATAATAAACAGAGTAGTTTTACACTGCAATAACCCGATATGACCACTAGATGTCAGCGTTACAACACAAATCATTCAAGTTGTCTGAAGATTGGCTTTTCACATCAGACACTTTGATTTGGCTGCTGATTTATTTATTGTTGTTACGATTCGAGGAAACAACAAAGAGCAGCGTCTTCTCTGGAAAAGTCTGAGTGAGGAGGGAATAAATTCATCTCTCAAACTTTTAGATTGCATCATATCTGCTGCAGTGCAGGAAGCTTCCTGTAGGAGGGAGAGAAGCAGAAAAACCTGGCACCAGCTGGCGAAACATAAAACAAACACTTACAGTCAGGCGTTTCCAGCTGACACCCAGTTTCCACCATGGGCTCCCCGGCGGCTGCAGCCCGGCCTCTCCGGCTCTCTGCGCTCTGCGCACGGACACTACCTGCGACCCGAGCTGGTGCGGAACTCCGACCCGGAGCCTCTGTCGCTGTCTTGGCCAGAAGAGACCTGAACGTCCAGACGACGGCTGAGACGGGAAAGCTGAAGAGCATCCATGATCTGCCGGGGCCCAGTGTGTCCACCACCCTGTACTGGTTATTTGTCAAAGGATATGCGGACAAGAGTCACCTGATGCAGGTACTGTGCGTTAGGCTGCAGAGGATTGTTCCTTAAAACCAATGGAGCGATGCTTTTTTTTATGTTCCTGCATTGAAAGGTTCAAATGTGGCGCACACCACTGAAACAGTCAGAACAAAACAAACTTTTTTTCTGGCTCTGAGCAGCTTGAGGCAGAGAAACTGGGAGAATTTGTGTTTGAACTACAGTTTTTAGTATAATGTATGTAAAATATATATATATATAATCTCCAGGTGGTATGATAATATAAACTGCGGATGTTCTTTTTATATTTGACTGTAGTAGTAAGAGTAGTAAGACTCACTTTTAGGCAAAAATAGTTAATTTTTTCTTGTAAAGTTCAAGTCGTAGTAACAGGAAACGCAGCAGGTAAATAAACATGTTTCTAATAATTGTGGATTTGTCAGATATGATGTTTTCACACAGTAGTAAAGGAAGGACTTAGATTTTTTTCATGCAAGTGAAAGAATTAATATCACAGTGTTAGGTTACAGTAATGTGGTTTAGTGCCAGTATTTCTGTTTGCAGCAAAAGTTACACAATTACTGAAAGTAAAAGTTTCATTATTTCAGTGTGTTAGACTGAAAATTGTTCTTTTTACTGATGCATGTAAACAGTAGTAGTAGTAGTAGTGTCAGTGCTGCAGCTGGTCCAGGTGACGCTGATTTAACTACTTTATGCTCTCATTATGTTCCAGGGTTTACAGAAGAGTCTGTTCGGGCCCATTTGGCGCTCCAGGTTCGGCCCATTCGACCTCGTCAACGTGGCGAGTCCGGAGCTCATAGCTCAGGTGATCCAGCAGGAGGGTCGCTACCCGGTCCGAGCCGAGCTGCCGCACTGGAAGGAGTACAGGGAGCTGAGAGGACAGGCCTACGGGCTGCATGTGGAGTGAGTGGAGACAGATGATGCAGTAGAACTAACAATAACCTCTAACAGATCTGAAGAACCATTAAAGCTCTTTCACTTTCCAGCACAGGACCAGAGTGGTACCGGATCCGCAGCGCCCTGAACCCCAAGATGCTGAAGCTGCGGGAAGTGTCGGCTTTCGCTCCCATCATCCACCAGGTGGTCGGAGATCTGATCCAGCGCATTGAGCTCCTCCGCAGTCAGAGTCCGGACCGGGACACGGTTTCGGATCTGGCCTCTGAGCTCTACAAGTTTGGCTTCGAGGGTAAGGGGGCCACAGTGATACCAGCAGTGGAGAGTGGGGAAGTTTTTTTTTATGCCTTTCAGCCTGTTCCTGAATTTTACCCCCCTGTAGGTATCTCCTCAATCTTGTTTGAGACCAGGCTGGGCTGCCTGCAGGAGGAGATTCCCCAAGACACGCTGCGCTTCATCGCTGCTGTCAACAACATGCTGACGCTGTCGGACATGGTGGTCCTTTTCCCACGCTGGAGCCGCAGCATCCTCCCCTTCTGGAAGCGCTTTGTTCAGGCTTGGGACGACCTCTTTGACGTAGGTAGGGAGCAGAACAAAGGACAGAAGGGAATTTGGGGATCCGGTTTTTGGATTTAGTCTTCAGGTTAGTGAATTAGTTTTGTGTGTTTGTGTGGCAGCTAAGACCCTCATCGACAGGAGAATGGCTGAAATCGAAGCCCAGGTGCACAGAGGTGAGCCCGCGGACGGCATGTACCTGACTTATCTGCTGTCGTCTGACAAGCTGACCAGAGCCGAGCTCTACATCAGCATCACGGAGCTGCTGCTCGGAGGAGTCGACACGGTGGAGACACACACACACACACACACACACACAGCTAATACAACCAGCTGTATGTCTGCTCCTCACAGCAAACACTGAGGCTTCAGATGGTTTGGTCACGGTTTCCATTCTGGGACGTGTTTCCCAAGAAGCAGTTAAAGTGATGAGGTAGCAGGAAACGCTGGCAAAAACCAGAGCAAGCAAAAGGCCAAACCTCAGGATCCAGTTGTATCCAGATGTGGTGAAAGTATGTGATGTAGTGAGAGTACAGATGGAAAGTGAGTCTGAGTTTTTTGTTTTGATATGATTTTATTATGGAAGCTGAACCTGAATGTGGCCTGAAACCTGAAACCTTGGCTCAGGAAGAACTACTGTCGCCAGTGTAGTAATTTAACTGAGGGGACTTGATTTGGGACTCGCTGGTCCTGATGTTTGACTTTATTCAGGACTTCATAGATAAGTCTTACCTGTAACTTACAGAGCACAGAGCCTGTCGGTTCACATTCCCAGGTGTGGTTGAGACTTGTTGGCACTGTTTTATCTGTGAGCTGGAGGTCTGTGAGAGCCTGTGTTATCACTGGAAACTCTGGAGGAAATAAATTCTTTACAGAGAGACGGGCACTTCTTTTTCCTTTGAGTTATTTTGCTTTTGAAGAACAATTGTAGGTTTTCATGTGTGGAATCTTAATTTAAATATGACAGTTTCAGATTTTTTTGTGAGATTATTTTTTATTTTCAGACGTCCAACACCTTGTCCTGGACGTTGTACCATTTAGCGAGGGACCCCAGGGTTCAGGATCGGCTGCACAGGGAGGTGAGCTCTGTGTGTCCTGACAGACGGGAGCCAACCACAGACGACCTGAACAGGATGCCCTACCTGAAGGCCGTTATAAAGGAGACGTTACGGTGAGCTGACGGCTGTCTCTTAAAGCAGTGGGTATAACCCTGTATGACCTCTCCCACAAATCAGCGTCCACTTGTGACGTCCCATCAGTGACGTCCCATCAGTGACGTCCCATCAGTGACGTCCCATCAGTGACGTCCCATCAGTGACTGTTTGTTCACTTTTCCTGTAATTGACAAGAAAAATGGTTTTAGTTTCACTTTTTTATTTGGATTAATTTTACTTCCTTTATTTTTTTTCCAATCGCACACAAAAAACAAAATGAAACAAAAAATAAGGCAGCCAGTGGACAGGAAGGAGAGGAATGGGGGCTGGGGATCTCAGGGGACGCAGGGACTGGGCAGGGGTGGAGCGAGTCCTCGGGCAGTCAGCTACAGGACCGGACAGGAAGCAGGCAGCTGAAAGTCTGGACCAGGTTCAGGAACTACTGTAGGTCTGCGGGGTGAGGATCCAACAGGAAGCTGGTCCATCTGGGAGTGTGAACAGGCTGAAGGCCAGCTGGCTGAGAATCAGGAATTTTAAAGTGTGTTCATGTCTGGACTCAGGTTTTATTTTTAAATTACTTTATCTGTGCATCCATTGTGAATTTACTTCCTCTCATATTTTTGTTCCCTGTGGATTTTGCAGGAAAATGATTCTCCCAGCGGCTTTAGACTCATTCTCTCAGTACTGAATGAAAAGGAATGAGCCTGAACAGAGAATGTGAATTCAGCCGTGAAACGACCAGGTGCTGTTCCTGGAACAGCTTTCACAATACGCTATGATGCAACAGTACAAATGAGTATCCAGGCAGACGTCCTGACTCAGCTTTCAGTCAGTTTGGTACCACTGTGAAATCTTTATCCTTATATCTGTAAGTAAATGTGACAAACTGTGGTTCACTGCTCTGTACACAACAGGGTCAAATGTAGGTGGACACCTGAAGTTATTATGAAGTGAGAGGTTCACCTTTGTCTAACACATCACTGCAGTTCACATGTCAGGGCCTCAGTAATAAGAATGGAATGTCTATTATTCTGAAAGGACTCATTCTGCATAAGATGTACTTTTACTTTTTGACGGGCTAATAATACTTTTCTATTTTTTTCCAATGCAGTATTTTTACATTGAGGTATCAGTGCTATACTTAAATGAGCTGAATACTCAGTCCAACACCAACTGTGGTCTCTGTTTGTCTCTCTGTTTGTCTCTCTGTTTGTCTCTCTGTTTGTCTCTCTGTTTGTCTCTCTGTTTGTCTCTCACCAGCCTTTATCCTGTGGTACCTGGAAACGGACGTTTCGTTTCAGAGAATGAAGTGATTGTCAACAACTACTGGTTCCCAAAGAAAGTAAGGAGGCTGAACCAGAGGCCACACAGCAAAGTGCTCGTTTAACTTTCATGTCAGAACGTGTAAGAAGTGTGCAGGACTGTTAGTCACACACTCAAGTGCTTTTTTAAAATCAACTGTGTTATTATTCTTTCTTTCCAGACGCAGTTCCATCTGTGTCATTACGCCGTCTGTCACGATGAGGCACAGTTTGTCGATGCCGAGCGTTTCATCCCGGAGCGTTGGCTCCGTGCTGAGACGCCCGACGGTGGCGGTGGCAGGGCGGTGCCTGGACTCTACCAGCACCACCCGTACAGCTTCATCCCGTTCGGTGTCGGTGTGCGAGCCTGCGTGGGGAAGAGGGTGGCGGAGATGGAGATGTATTTTGCTCTTTCCCGGGTGAGTGACAGAGACACAGATGGACTATCTGTCCTTCTTGCTGTCGTCTTACAGACTTATAAAAACAGTGTGTGTCGCCCTGCAGCTGATGCAGCACTACGAGGTCCATCCTGAGGACGGTGCCCCGACCGTGGAGCCTAAGACTCGAACGCTGCTGATCCCTGCGAAGCCCATCAACCTGCGCTTCCTGCCCAGAGCCTAATGAGGGCAGAGCACAGGTGTTTGCAGTAAAACATGCACAGCAAAAGGTTACAGTCCCGTTAAAGATCTTTTCTTCCACCAGCACTACTCACGAGAAAACCACTGCTCTGTTCTCCAGTAGTTAGAGTGGATACAATCATGAGAGTGACACCCCGGCTGACAGAGTAAGTACAGCGTGTTCAGCACAGTCGTTTACAGTTTATGGACACAGATTGTTAATTTATGAAGATAGTTCTCTCCTAACTACACTGTTGCCCATGAAGGTGGAATAATTTTTATCTCTTTTTATTCCTATTCCTAGAGATCGATCAAATAAGTTTTGAGAAAATATCAATCATTTCAATCATTTCATCAGAAGGTAAAATATATTTTATTCCAACGTTATGGGACACAGTGTATTATAGGTGATAAATGAATAAACTTTAGGAGCAGTGATGTACTGAATCCCAAATTATGTAGAGACACACACACTTTCTCAGCCTTTTATCAGATTGTTTAATTCTCAGACTTTGCCTCCGGCTCGATAACAAACAACACACATCTGTACGGTGAGCAGCTGCGTGTGTCACTGCACACTGAATGAATGCACTTTGTACAGACATGTTTATCGCCAGCGTGTGATTTCGTGTGTGAGGAAAGGCGGAAGAGGCTGAGTCTGAGGTGACACGTAGAAAAAGGTGTGAGAACACAGAGGGCCCACACTGCCCCTCTCTGACAGTCAGGACGAACTGCAGCCTCTGCTAACATGAACATCGTACCACTCTCACTCTCACATTCAACGCAAGGTTTTTGTTTAACATTAAATAGAAACACTCGTTTTTTGCAGGAGGAAAGGAAACGAGGAGCTAGGTAACAAAACAAGTGGACAGTGCAGGAGAAAAGTTTGTATGCTGGACTGAATCCAGTGGGAAGTTCTTTCCTGTTTTACATCTGAGGGTCAGTGGTGGAGTTACAGCTGAAACTACACCTGACACAAAATTGTGATTTAACTTTAAAATCTTGCTTCAGAAAGTTACAAACTACTTGTACACTGAATATAGGAATAGGGAAAAATCAGAGGCCATGATATCTCTAATGTCCCTGTAATATTCCCATGGTGTCTTCTAATCTGTCCTCTGCATAGCGTCACAAATTGTCACACAATGACTGTAATATTCTGACGAAATATCAGTTTAATATTCCTCCAGATGTCGTTTTGCTAAACATGTAAGTGCAGTGTTTCTAAAACATATTTTACAGTGTAATGGAACTCTGTTTGAAATGCTTTGTATAAATATAAGTGTATATTTTCAGTGTGTTTTTGTGTGGACTCGTCCTTCAGCTGCAGTTAATAGAGACGGTGTTTGCTGCAACATGATGAGGATTTTAATGGAGCTTTCTCTCTCTGGATGTGATTCGGCTGGAGTGGACTGAGGTTAGGTGAACTCTGATATAGAGACCGTGCACAGTGACACAGGCCCAACTGCTGTGCAGCAGTTCACTGAGAAATCATGGACAAGTAACATGCAACCAAAATACAGAAAACCTTAATCTGAAAAGTAACAAGCAGAAGAGGAATGTAACTAAGTACTTTTACTCAAGTACTGAAGTGTAATTTTGAGGTACTACTTTATACTTCTGCTCCACTACAGTAAAAAATACTGTACTTTTTTCTCCACTGTATTTATTTGACAGCAGTAGGATTATCAGTGCAGGATCTTTGTTTGGAAGAGAATATTTTTACATAGTGCAATAAACATAAATACTCGGAGTACTTGGTAGAAGTACTTAGTTACATTCCACTGCACATTGTGGCCTGTGTGTGAAATATGTATAAAATAAGCGTCTGATCTAAAATGAAAGAAAAGAATCTTTGAGTTTGTGGTGGGATGTATTTAAAAGCTCGTCCTCCAGGAGCCGCTGCAGGATCTCCTGCCTTCCTCCTAACACGGGCTCAGGAAATGTGATTCAGGCTTTGACAGGTCCGGACTCGTCATTTTTTGCAGCGGAGGCCACCTTCCTCACCCGACGCACCCCGTTCATGAGAGAGGCTCAGTATCCTCCATCCATCCGAGCAGACCGGAGCCCGGACGCTCCGGCAGCTTATTTCAAATTTGCACACACAGTCCTGTTTGTTGTCCTTCATGTAATCCGGGTTATTTTTCCATTTCAGTCCGGTTTCTGTGTCCGTCTTTCCCCCATGGAGGACTGAGTGAGGTTGGGATCCACTCCCCTGCAGGCTGCCGGGGACAGAAGGAGCTCCACACCGACGGGAATACACCCCGGTCGGGGACAACAGCGTCGAAAATGGTCGGTGTTTGCGGCTCAGGAGGCTCCCTTTGCCCTCATGTGAACGCGGACGAGGCGCGTCCAGCCGCCGGGGATGATGGTGAGTGGCCGATTAACGCGCACGGTGCGTCTCTTTTGTCTCGGACGCGCACGGACTGTTAGACACCGTGAAACCGGTGGTTTTTGCTGGATCAGGTTTCTTTAAGGCCACCGGAGCGTTTTGGCTTTAAATGAGGTCAGCGGGCTTCGTGTGATGGATGCTGAGGTCGGTGATGTCTGACCCGGAGGGCCGCATCGGGGCCGGTCAGTCAGTCACTTGCTTCTGGATGGATGGATGGATGGATGAGTGGATGAATGGAGAGAGTGTCAGTATGTCTGGACCAGTGGTGGAGTTTGACCCTGGGACTAAGCTCAGTCCAAGTTTAGCTTCCTGATATTTAAGAATGTGGGAGTAATTTATACACAGCTTGTTTGTTTGTTTGTTTGTTTGTTTGTTTTCAAATATCCTTCTTTCTTAATAACTCATCGTCTCCCGGATTCAGTTTTGGATTTACTGAAGTTATCTGGATAACTTGACTGATTAAACCCTGCTTCCCTCTGGGAGTTAAGACTGCAATGATTAACCAGTTGATCAATAAATCAATCAACAAGAATAAAAACATAAAATATGCCAGTCCTCTGGTGTCAGCGCTTTAAAGGTGAAGATTTGCTGCTTTTCAGTTGTAAATAGAACATCTGTTCAAAACAAGTCAGCGTTTAGTCAGTGTTTTATCACCATTTATAGTCTAAACGATTGATCAAATGATGATCAATACACTAATCAATAAGGACAATGGTCATTAGTCTTATATAAAGCCCTGTTGTGGCTGTAATTGGAGGTAGTAGCTTGGTAAGGCCCTGGATGAACTCAGTCTGAGGCTTTTAATGCGTTTCTATTTTTGATTCATGGAAAAGTGTGAGAAGCTCTGGAGGTCCCAGACCCAGGTCCTCCCGTTCTACCACATCCCAAAGGTGGACCTGGATTCAGGTCTGGAGACTGGGGAGGCCGCTGGAGTTCACTGAACTCACTGTCATGATCATGAAACCGGTTAGAGACGGCCTTTGCTTTGTGGAGCATTACCCTGCTGGAATCAGCCTTTAGAAGATGGTGACCTGTGGCCATGACGGGATGAATGGTCAGCGACAGTACTCAGACCAGTCTGTGTCCACTGCAGCCTCTGGTGTCTGTCTCTGTCTCTGAGGACTGGAACCTGACGTGGTCTCTGCTGTTGTGGTCCGTCCACCTTAAGGTTGGATGTGTTGTTTATTCTGAGAAGCTTTTCAGCTCAGCACAGTTGTACAGAGTGGTTATGTGACTTACTGCAGTTTGACCTCTGACCTCTGACCTGTTTCCCTCCTGTAACACCCTTCACCTCTCGGACTGAAGCACTTTCTTTCCTGAGATGCTGTTTTCAAACGTTCACCTTCATCACATGGAGACGAATCCTCAGACGAGAGGAACTGGAACAGACCAGCATGTCAGTTTAAGTTTTACATGACTTACCCATTCTGTTCTCATGCAACTCAGTGAAAGCTAAGTGGATTCATGCTCTCTGGAGGTCACTGAGCGGCATTCTGGGTAATGTAGGACATTGCCAACTAAAGCAGGCGAGGCAGGTTGCAGGAAAGTAAAAGATGGCGTTTGAAAACCAAATTAACCCTGGACGTGTTTTGAACCTCACAGACTGAAGTTATGAAACAGTGAGAGGATGTGAGGGTGAAGTTCTGCTCGGACTCTCAGAGCGGCTGCCGGATAAAAACCCTGCACACCCTGATCTGGCTCTGCCTGCTCTTTGTGTATTCACTGTGCATCAGGCCGGCATCTTATCAGCGCAGTCAGGCGGCACAGCTCGAGCTCTGCAGCCCGCCGGGGGAATGAAAATGCCACAACACGTCGCCTCGGATCCGCTCGTGGGTCAACATCTCCGGCGCGGTGCTGCTCGCGTCCTCCCTCACCCCACCCCCCCTCCTCCTCACCCTGTGCTGTCTGGGTCTGAGTTTATTCTCTGTCTGCAGCAGCTTCACTGTGATCTGATAAACAGCAGGTTGCTATGCAGGTCCAGCTCCTAACTTTTCAGTCTAACTGCACTGCAGCAGAGATGATTTATGCTAAAATATAAAAACCTGTTTTCAGGTCCTGTGGAGCTGTTTCTCTCTTCCTGTGAGACACAGGCACAGTGGACGTGTTTACACTGTTGTTTTGGAGACAAACCAGGAAAACATGGCAGCTAAATGCTCCTCACTCATCCTGTACAAAACAAGGAGAATATGAACATCAACAGAAAAATGAACCTGCTATGACACGTTTCAGTTTTGGAAATGTGTAACAGTCCTGACTTTGCTGAGTCTGGCAGGATTTACTTCATAATAATCACCATCCTCTTTAAACTACCAGAGGTTTGACCTCATCGAAAAGCTTCAACACACAGGTTGTGTTTTCATGTTGTATTTTGTTGCCGTGTCCATGTCGGAGCTTCCTCTGAGGCGTTGAGGGTCCAGCGGCGATGACAGGCTCGCCGGCTCCAGCTAATTAGTCTGCAGCCTGGAACAGAGCGCTGAGACCTGCAGGCTGAAGGCCAGATGTTTGCTCAGAGAATGAGAGCTTGTTGTTGAAGCCGACAGGTGCAGAGGTCACACTGGATCCTCCGTTCTCGGCGGTTCACCGTTCACAGCGGCTGAAGCCGTGAAGCTGGAAATGATTGTGTTGATGGCGGCTGATGATGGCGGCTCCTCACGTTGGAAACTGTGCGAGTGCCATCGACCCCCCTGCTGTGCGATCACACGGGACGAGTTGTGGTCATGGGTTAGTCCTGCACGTGTGTCTCTGTGTAATTAAAAGCAACTGCAGACATTGATTAGCCTCATTTGGTTTCCTTCTGAGCCAAACATCAGGAAAAGTTTGTGTCCGAGTTGCACATCATGTCATTAGAATAGTTCATTGTGATTTGTTTGAACTTCAGCTCTGTTAAGTTTAAAGAAAAACTGATTTTCATTCCAGCGTAATATTCACAAACATCATCTTTCGTGTTAAACCTGACACGTTTCCTGACTTCACACCTCAAACAATCACACTGAGGTGTGTTTTTCTTCCTGCTGTTTGGATCTGGAACGTCCAACGTCCCCAGTGTTTCTCTGACTCTGCGTTCAGTTTCTCCTCCATGGTAACAAACATCATTGATATTCCCGAGCGGCTCCCTCAGGGCGGTGGTGGACGGGGAAAGTGGCGATGTGTTTGGGGGATGTTCACTCTTACTGAGCAGCAGGATTAAGAAAAAGAGAAGAAGCCTTTGTTGTAGGAGGGTGGCAGTTACGCAAGAATGACTCGTCAACTAAAAGCAGACGAAGAAAGAGATTTAGTTCCAAAACATGCTGCTGCAGGTCTGATGATACCTGAGAGCAGCCAGCAGGTGAAGGCCTCTTTCTCCTTCAGATTTCAGACTGGCAGTTACATTATTTCAGTGTTTGTCTCTTTTTTCTGATGGTGAAAGTGGATGCAGGCACAGAGTTTGAGTTATTATAAAAGCCCAGACGTTCATCCAGAGCTAACTGACGTCTGACCAGCAGATCACCAAAACCAAGCTTCATGGGAACTGATGGGACATAAACTCCGGGCTGGTCGGAACAGTCCGATGCTGTCCTCTCAGCCGGCTGTTAGGGTGGAAACAGAGTCTGCCATGGACAAAGACCTCTGTGTCTTCCTCCTCCTCCTCCTCCTCCTCCTCCTCCTCCTCCTCTCTTCCCCCTCACACTGATTGCCCATCAGCAGATTCTCCACATTCTGCCCAATCAGAGGAAGTGACAGCAGCCACACGTGGTTTTATAAGTGGGGCAGCCCGTTCACTCTCAGCCTTATGTAACCTGCTCAGCGAGCGTCTGAGGAGGTGTGAGAACGCCTCGGCCTCTTGGCGCCGGCGGTCGTGCCTAATCCTCGCAGAGTCGTGCCGGTGTTTGTGGGTGAGAGCCGACGAGCGCAGCGAAGAATATTCATGTGAACAAGTGTTGTTGTTCTTGTGTAAATAAAAAAAAAGGTCATGTGAGATGTTCTTGTTCTCTGAACTCCTTCATCGTCCGGTCATGACGCTCAGCACAGTTTAAAAATCACTTTGCTCTCAGAGCTGTTTCGAACAGAGATGCTGAAACTAGGTGAGGATGAAGGAAAACTCTGTGGCTGTTTTTTTTTCCCAGCATTCCTTGGAAAGCAGAGTTCCTGCATCGTGTCTTCAGCACCGTCAGGCTGCTGTTCTTGGATCTGTCCTGTCTTGTCATGTCCTGACCCATCTGACCTGCCCTTTGTCAGTCTTCCTGTCTGACTGAGACACGTGATGACACACACACACACACACGTCACGATCCTGCTGCTATCGGCCACATCCTCCCCTGCACACAGTCACGTTTCCACAGCAACCCCCGGCGAGTATTGATTGACATGTGCAGAGCGACGGTGGTTGGCGTGCCAGGTCATCGGCAGGGTGATTGACGACAGCAGCCCCTCGCCCTCGCTGTCTCTCTCCCGGAAGCTGACATGTAAACCGGTGACACACTCTGTCCTCCGCTGTGAGCGGCGGGACGCTGGCAGCTCGCTCTGAGCTCATCAGGAGCGGCCCTGTTTTTGGCAGCTCAGACACCAGCCTGTTACCGTGGACGCTTCATGTATAACTCTGAGAGACAGAGAGAGGTCTGTCTGCATCATGTGCTCCGGCTCATTCCCTCATTAAACTGCCGGCATTCAGACGCTGAGAGGAGGGAAGAGGCTCTGGATGAGAACATGTCGCAGCCTCGGTCAGACGGGCAGATTTCTCAGGTCAGTGATGGACACAGGAGGAGGACATCTGACTCAGGGTCTGCTGGACTCTCGTCTCCAAGCGTTTGACATAGAGCAGTGATGTGACCCTGTGATACAGAGCTCAGTCTTTCAGTGGAATGGTTTCAGGATGATATGATCATATCTTGTTATCAAAATTAATTCAAAATAAGTTTGTTGAGAAGAATTTTCTGTTGCTCTAAACATTTTGATTCATTCATGTTTATTTCTGGTGTTAATGTTGATCCAGAGCTGCAGCTATCGATCATTTTCGTCATTGATGAATGTACCGATAAGCTTGTCGATCAGTGTCACAGCAGTGTCTGGAAGTGACTGGAAGGATCTGGCGTTTGTGTAAAACATCACAGCGGCTGAGCTGAACATGTGCGTCTGTTACTTCATGAGATTTAGCATTTTTGCATTAGCTGAACTTTCACGCTCATAAAAGTCAATGAATAATTTTCCGGAGTTGAACTAAACACGATGCTAAAGATCAGGAGGACAAAGAGAAGTGTCTTCTCACACACGGAGCCTGAAGGAGAGAAAATAATCGGAGATAAATCGTTCAGCACAAGGACAAACATAAGCTTTTTAAACTGTAAAGGAACAATCCTTATGTTTGTATGAAAGTGAATGAATTTTTCTGTTTAACCGAGCACCTGCAGTTTTTTTCCCATGCTGCACCTGTTTTTGAACACATGGAGGCTGGTGCGTCTGTTTCTCTAGTTTTGAGTCATGGGAATCGTTGCCAAAGTGATTTGGAAAGAAACTGAGGTGAGTAATTTGTTACGAGGCTGTTACACAACACGGTGGGAAGGACGCTGGCACTTTTCCTTTTCCTCCTCCTGCTCCTCCAAACCCCCTGCAGATAGGATGAGGGACATTGGGCGGCGGGGGGGTTATAAGATGCTTCTCAGTCATTCTTCTCCTCTTCTTCCCTCTTCTCTTTCTTCTGTCTTTCTAACTTTGAAATTGTCTTTGAGCCCCCGTCCTGACAGGAAGTTGGATTGACACGTCCATGGCACAGCTGGAGCTTCACACAACAGCAGGTCCAGGAACAGTCGTCCTGCGTTCACCCGCCGTCATCAGCTCTGACACACGCGGTCTCGTTGTTTGTTGTTGGGGAAATCTGTTGTGTGACACATTGACAGTTGAGACAAATGGTCTGACGTGAAGTTTGTCAGGTCTGTGGACATGTTTTCAGTTACACTGTTCCTCATATTCATGGTGCAGAGTTGGCGTTAGTTACTCTGAACTCAGCTCAGTTCTCCAGGTAGAATTAATGACAGTAGAAAAGTTGGGCTGTTCTAATGAATCTGTTTTCTCTGTTGGTTTGTATTTTCTTGGTTCCTGCTCTTTGTTGTATTGTGAAGCTTTAAGCAAACCACAGAGAGGACGAGAGATTTTTAAATAAACACATCTTGAACAGATTTCATGAGTCACAGGGTTATGAAACCCACACAGCCCCGTGTGCACTGAGCAGAAACTGAATGTACAGGGCAACACATTGGTAGTTTGGCACTGTTTGATCGTCACGGACGCGGCTCTCAGGCCGTAGATGAAGTCGAGGGCAGGACGTTTCAGCGCAGTGTGTCGGGTGTTTGATGCTCGTCCTGTGCTGTGGATGTGTGTAACCCTCTCGTGTTTTGTTCTCAGAGTTGTGTTGCATTGCAGTTAGTAGCATCATTTTGGTGGGAACGGCAGCAGATACTGACCCAGAGGCGTAATTCTTTAAAGACGGAGCCGAGCTGCCGTATAGACCCGTCCTGTGGGTCAGACCTGATGCAGCATGTGGTTCTCAGCCAGTCTGCGTGCTGTGTATTAATAGACACAGTTTTCTTTATTCATGAAAAGGCTAAGCTGTCTTTCAGCCGCTGCCACTGGGTTCAGACCGATGACGTCAGCACTGAAAATGGCTGCACATGTGTGTCAGTGTGTCTGCGCCTCATCGACTTGATTCAGGATAAAGACACAGGTGTCTTTTATTATTTAGCTCAGCTTAGGGACAATAAAGGACACTGGGGATTGAACTGGGGACGTCGTGGTTCATAGTTGGTGTCCTGACGTTGGTTCCACCTGTAGATCAGGTGAACAGTGTGAATCTGTTGGTCGCCCAATATTTTATTTATAATGAGAGGAGGGTTGCTGTAGGAGCAGAGCCTGTTTTTATCACACACAGATGTATATGAGGAGCAAACACACAAGGCCACTGATTGGCTCTCACGCTGTTGCTATGGGAGTTTAAGCTGCTCTTCCATTGGCCAAACCTTAGACCAGACCCGACTGCCGGCTGTCTGTCAGCATCCCACCGTTGTCGTGGCAACAGACAGGAAGCAGGGCAGGAGGAGGAGAGTGTGGTTGTTGTTGCTGATTCGAACAGCAGAAGAAGAAACTCCTCTGCCGTTTATTTATTTATTTATTTATTTATTTTACAGAGGATAATCCGTCTGCAAACATAAAAACTGCACATTTTGATCTGCGGCGGGACAAAACAGCTTAATGCTTCACACACACACACACACACACACACACAGGGTCAGTTGGTTAGCGACCTGTTAATCCTCCACAAAAACATGATTATTAATATGACGCTTGGATGAAAGTGGGGGATAAAAATGTAGAAAATATATATGTATATGTTTGGTGAGTGTGTGTGTGTGTGTCTGTGTATTTCAGGAGTGTGTGTTCATTTGTGTGTGTTGCGTTGTAAAGACATTTTTTTGGGCTTTGCACAATTCATCAACTGTTTCCTGCTGTTTCTGTTCTCTGTGTCTCTCTGTCTCGGCCCGTCCTGCAGGGTCAGGGTGCGCTGGGTCGACTGTGGCTCACAGCTGCATCTGTCCGGCCCTTTTTAAACCACCTTCCCTGCAGGAGAGAGAGACGGACGGCATGTTGGTGTTTAGCTGCTCTGCTCCCTGTCTGTACTTAGCTCAACACTTTTATATTTTAAGACTGAGGGAGGAAAGTGAAAAGGAAACAAGTAAAAGGAAGGAGGGGCATCCGAGTGAGAGATGGAAGGAGAAGAAAAGGAGGAAGTAATGTCTGTAGGTAACAAAGGTGGAGAGGCAGGGAGGGGTGGGGGGGCTCATTAATATGAGAGTAAAGTTCCCCAGTCAGGAGTTGCATAAGCACCTCTGACCCAGAAACCTTCCACAGCTGGACTGAACTCACCCCGAGATGGAGAGAACGAAAACAGCCAGAGGGGGAGGAGGGAGGAGGAGGAGGCGTGGGAAGGAGGTGAAAGTGGAAAGGAAAGGACTGAAAGATAGAGAGTTGTTTTCTCTGAGCTGTTTCATCTAACTTCATGTGCACTTTTTAACCTAACAGTGGTACAAACGTGTCCTCGGATCCTGAAAACTGTGGATGTTCTCAGACGAGCATCCTGCTGAAGTTTCATTTCAGTGTGAACTGTGTAATGAGTGAAACAGGCTGGTGACAGGTCAGAGGGGATGTGGAGGACAACAGAGGACAAAGAGAGAGGTGTGAATGATGAAGGCAGCAGGAAACGTGCTGGAAAGACGAGCTGCCGCTGTCTGCTTGTACTCCAGTGGCCTGGAGAACGCCGGTTCTTGTTCCCTTTAAACGCCTCGTGATCAAACACACGGCGAGTGTGAGGCTTTGATCGCCCTCGTCCACCCAGCTCGAACACCCGCTGTTATCTGAGCTATTATTATCCACTGTTTCCGCCATCAGGGGATGCCAAACTGTGTGTGTGTGGGTGTGTTTTTGTGTACGCGTGGACACGAAACAAAATCTGTTCAACACTGCTGCAAATTTGAAAGCCACTTTACATGAGGAGTAACGGTTTTGGTTGCTGGCACTGATGCTGATCCCTGGGATCCTTTGGAAATCAGATTTTTACAAATCATACGGTTGTTGTTGTTGTTTTTCGATGGATTTCTGTTTGACTTCCTCTGAAAAACAACATGCTGAGTTTTCATTGTAGTTTTGGTTGTTTCTCACATTATAAAGCTCAGAGTTTTACAACCGATTCCCAAGTTGCGTGTCTTGGTTGCCGGAGCTTTCTTGAATGCACCGACCTTGTTCTCTTCTCTTCTGTTGTCTAACCACAGGTGAAACCATGTGGCTGACCAGCGCTCCATAGCCTCCCCTGTCCCTCGCCTCCCACCTGATCACCTCTCCTCCTCCATCTTTCCACTCCACCTCCTTTTTCCTTCCTTCTTTTCCCTCCTGTTCGCCATGACGACCACCCTGGAGATGCTGTTGGCCCAGCCTGACCAGGAGCTGAGCCCCGAGCGGCTGGATGGCTGCGAGGACTCTGGTGGCCGTTACAAGGTGGTTCCCTCTGTCGTCTGCTCAATGTGCTGTCTTTTCGGCATCATTTACTGCTTCTTTGGTAAGTTGGAAAACGGCGGCCCCTCAGAGCCACGCAGCAGAGATCCTCTGTTCTATGTGATCAGCCTGCTCGTGGAGTGACAGCCCTGTTGATGGTGTGATATGTTTCTTCCTCTTCATTCAGGCTATCGCTGCTTCAAAGCAGTGATGTTCCTGACGGGCCTGATGTTCGGCTCCGTCGTCATCTTCATGCTCTGCTACAAGGAGCGCGTGCTGGACACCCAGCTGAGCGTGGAGGCCTCGGTGGGCATCGGCCTGGGCATCGGCACGCTCTGCGGCCTGGTCACCATGCTGGTTCGCAGCGTGGGCCTGTTTATGGTGGGCCTGCTGCTGGGCCTGCTGGTGGCCGTGGCCACCCTGGTTGGCATGGAGGAGCTTTCCGACAGCCCGCCGCGCTCCGTCTGGGTGCCCCTTGGCGTGCTGCTTGGCCTGGGCATGCTGTTTGCCGTGCTCACCCTGCAGTGGCAGCGTCTCTTTACCACGCTGTCCACAGCAGTGTTCGGTGCAGCGGTGATCACAGTGGCTGTGGACTACTTCGTAGAGCTCTTCGCCCTCGTGTTGTACATGTACGAGCGGATGAAAGCTGCACCTGGAAAGCCTGTGTGTTGGCTGACGTGGGTGGTGCTTGGGGTGTGGCCTGCCCTCACCCTTCTGGGTGTCATGGTCCAGTGGAAGGTGACCGCTGAGGGATACTCCCATACCAAGGGTGAGGAAAACTGCTGATGCATGTTGCTTAGGCAGTATCCCATTATTCCTCTCTCTTTCCTCACCGACCTCCTCCCGTCCTCCACAGTGATCATCAGCCGGCAGCAGAGGAGGATGCAGGTGATGCGGATTCGTCAGCGAGACGACCGCTACCGCAACAAGAAGAAGAAGAAGCAGCAGCACGGCTCCTCCTCCCATCATCACCACCAGGCCAAGCAGCTCCACCCAGAAGCCGCCTACCGCCGCAAACCCAACCCCATCCGCCGCTACGACACGGACGTCCTCTCGCCGGTGAGGAGTCTTAATGATGTGGCACGTGAATTCATGTTTAATGTTCATAGTTGCTTATTCTTTCTTTATATTTATAGAAACGCCTTCAGTTTTAAACCAAACTCTCTTTTTCCCAGAGCTACATCCAGAGTTTCCGAGACCGGCAGGTGCAGGCGCAGCCCTTCCCGGGACGGCTGGTCGGCGGACCCCATGCCGTGGTGGATGTGGGCTACGACTGCGGCTCCACGACGCCCCTCACTGGAGCAGCAGGACCTTCACTTCGGGTCTGACCACTTCTCCACGTCCCCAAGGCCTGAACACACCACAAACCAGGGACATACATGACTCTACAATCACTACCACACCTGGGTGTAATCACACCTGTGATAGGACAAACCACCACTGGGTTTTAATGCAAAGATTCTGGGATTAAATACAATCTGGGTTTAGCCACACCCCTAAGAGGACGAAAAGATGTTGAGGGCTGGATTTACCTGAAACGCAAACATATTTAACCCTTTACTAATTCAGTTTCAGATGATAAAGCTCAGCTGTCCTCGTGGAACCTGCTGGGGCCGTCAGTGTGGTGCAGAGGTTTGGTTGACCTCTTTTCACTGTCTCTCAGTAGATTCGAACGCACAAATGTTTGCATGCACTTACACAGATACACACCGCAGCTACAATCGTAAGGGTTGACGTTGAAACCCGAAGCAGTCTGCTGCACCCAGCCCCGACCTGTATGTCACCATCTCAAGTCAAACCAGATCAGGGATTGGAGTTTCAGTGCAAACCCGCCTCAGGTTCAAACACAAGCATCGTACGAAAAATTCAAATACAACTTTGCCCTCATTCAGCGTTCTGTTTCTACTGCTGTGGCCGTTTGCTGCAGAAGCAGCTCGCTCCTCAGCCTGTAGGCCTCTGAAACGCCCAACAACGTTCGTCTATAAAGGGAAGTAAGGGCCCTTAAATGCACACCAGGATCCTTTATTTGCTTTCTGTGCCATGTGGACTAAAAAATCCTCTTTCAAATGGAGGGAGATGACTTTAATGTTGTTTTTAAAGGGGGGAAACCCTTCGTCATCCTTGGTGCTGGACGATACACTACTTCAAGCGTCTAACTTCTCTCTGAAGGCTGGGGACTCTGTTTAAACGGGTGCCTTGCCCCTCCGTGGACTGGACGGATCAGTGACAGGAGGGGGGTTACTGGCAGATCTCCCATCAGTGGCTTGTTTTTGCATTAAATGTGATCACAGGAGGGGGGTAGCCATGGAGCTACAGCAAGCAGGGTAGAAAACACTGGAGTGGCATTGGCCTGTTGTCTTCACAGATGCCTGGATATACGAGGAGGATTTGCTTTGAGTCGACAGCAAGAACGCCGTATTTACACTGGCACCTCTGAGATTTCAGCCAACACGTTTTCAGGCGCAGACAAACATATTCCTGCGATTGTTTTACATTCTGGATTTCATCACTGCAGTGCAAACTGTTCGTTCTTTACACATCTGTGCCGAGTAGAAGTAATGTTTTTATTCCATGAGCAGAGATGAAAGATGTGTTTGACTCTTTCTACCATCTGTCGTTGTGTAGAAGTTTCTATCTGAAGTTCCGTTTGCTCTGGCACAGCAGCTAATGCAACGATGGCCGTGAGAAGCTGACAAGTCGCCTCCATGACTGTGAGTTGTGTCTCAGACTTTACGTTAGTTGCGTCGTAGAAATATTTTCTATCCTGTAAGTTCAGACGAGCCTCAGACGTTCCAATTTTTCCACGACATTGTGACAAACTATCAAGCTTTAACTCCTTTTGCGCCCTCTTCTCGTTAATCAAGCAAATTTCCCGAAACTAAAAATCTGGTCAGACGCGTGTGAACTGAAATTCAGAAAATCAGATTTCAGGCGGAGGTGTCGGTGTAAATAAGGCTCAGAGAGTCTGAGTGAGAAAAGCGGACTGGTGGCCATACCAACTTGTACTTAGACCAACAGCTCCTTCCATCGTGTGCATTGATTTTCTTTATTTGGGACAACATAACATTTTTGTCAGCAGTGAAAATGTGAATACTTTCTCAGCTTTAGCTTCTAAGAGGAAAAGCAGACAGGTGTGTGGGGAGGGGGGAATGTACGCTACATTTTAATTTGTCCGTAGGAAAACGAAGTGCATGATCTCACCCCTCCATCCCGTCCCCTGATCCGCCCTGCGTGGCTTCGTTTTGGCTCCCACCAAACTCCCCCCACCCCTTCATGTGCATCGATGTGAAGCTTGTACATAAAACACAGCACTTACTAACTTATTTTGGTATTTTCACCATTTTCTCTTTTTCTTTTCTTAGGCGTCTAATTGAATTTTTCCAGTGGGATGTATTTATTTGCTGAATTATTTATTTCTGTATAGGAGAGTGCAACGTCATCACTGTAGGCCAGTAACTCCATGCTTTTTTTAAACTGAATTCTGGCTATGATTATTAAAGCATGTGTTCCTATGGGCCTGTAAACCATCAACGTGAGAGAGTCGTCTTTTATCAAGGAAATACAGACCACAATCAGCTGGAACAGGAATCCACTTTACTTTTATTGGTGAATAATATTTTAAAGTCACAGAATTATCGCTCCTGGTAACAGCCCCCCCCCCCCCCCCCCACCGCTCTCTGCCTCTTTCTTTGTATTTTCAACCTCAACCTCTCCTTCTATCTGCTTCATCTTCAGACACCTTTTAATCTCCTCTTCCATCTTCTCCTTTTTATCTGTCCTCTCCTTGTCCCTCTGTCGATAAGCACAAACACAGGCACATACAGTCCCCCTCATCCTCAAAACGCTCCTGATTGGACGAAACACTGACTCTGACCTTGAGGAACAGCACAGACGCTGCTGTGTTTGTAAGAAACCAGAAGAAGAACCGAGTGCAACGAGACAAGTCGGTATATTTTACTGTTTGTTGATCTGTCTGCACACTTCCGTGATAAAAATGGTTTGTAAACTGAGATGCTAAAGCAGAGGACTTACTCTGGTGCAGTGAAATAGTATTTTGCAGAGTGTGAAGTGTGCGTAGCGCCGTCTGAAATGCTCTTACCTTGTTTCAGCCTCTTTCTTTCTGTTTTTAATGTTGTCATTTGAGTATTTTGGCGATGTACTGCGAAAGCCCATAGTTACATACATGCATGTTGTCTCAGGCTGAACCACAGCAGGAAGCACAGATAAATAAACCCTGATAAAGTTAATGATGCCACCACCCTGCCTTAGATTCACATATTAACTTTCAAACAAGAACAGTACAGGCCATAATGATGAGTTTGTAAAGTCTTTTTGCTCGGTTTTATTTGCATAGCTTTTCGTTTGTTTGTTTTCTTCATCTGTCCAACTGAGCGGGTGTGTTTTCAGTTTCTTCTGCAGATGGTTACATGATGTCCTGCTGGTGCTGCGTCGACTCGCTGACAACCTGGAAGACAGACACGCAACACACTTAAAGACACCACGTGATTTTTTTTATTTATTCTTCTGTCTTTTTTAGAGAAGATTTGTTTCTAGAACAGGTTGATTTCTGTGGATTTGGCCTAAAATACGTTTTTTAGGACTCATACAGATAGAAAAGATTGGATGAGATGGAGGTTTGCTCTGTGTTTTTCTTTGCTGAAAGAAAACAGCGCAGTATTTCATTGATAAAATGGCAACCAACTTGTCTCAACACGCCTGTGATGTCTGTTTTCCCAGGGAGCTGCGGGTTTAGCGTGTTTCCAGTCGGGTGGGACAAGATGGCAAACATGCAAACTAGTTGTTGCATGTGTTGAAGTGTTTACTTGGAAGGATGGTGAATGCCCTCTGAGTGAAATGAAAAAATGCGGCTGAGTCCTCACAGATCATTTTTAAAGCTGGTTTGACTCCAAAAGCTGTTCTGCTGAGGCCAAAGGTCACGGGTGCAGCTTCCACTGTCTGAGCTTTTATCCGCCAACAATTCAAAACAGGAAACTTTCATCAGCACAGGAGGTAAGGAGCTGAAGAGATTGTTTTTTTTTATCATCACTCTGTGGCTGTTTGGGGCAGAATAAACTAAAAGTGAGCAGTGACCCAGTCTGAATGCTGATCAATGTAAACCCATTAGTTTAGAATCAGAGTGAAGAGACACTTTTTTCTAAATATAGAATGAAATTTAACTAAATTATTAATTTACTTTATTAGTAACAACTAATATTAAGATCCAGATCCCAGTTTCCTGCAGCATCATGCCTGTGTGTGTCGTACCTCTCCGTCGCGGGTCTCGATGGTCTTGATGAGAACAGTTTTCTTTGAATGCATCTCAGAGGCACGCTGCTGGTGTTCAGGGCTGGTCTCTGTTTAAACACCATCAGAAAATGTCAGTATTAATGTCATCACCATTATCAACATGTCTGTCTAATTCTTAAATCCATTTTGATGTATGATAAACAGTGTGAACTCTTGTATCTGTAGGTGAACTGTATTGTGGGTCACAGACTCCAGACCCTGTCCTGGCAATAGAGACGTGTGTCCTCTAGTGGTGTGTTCAGGTAACAGTGGATATGATCGTACCTCGGAAGCTCAGGGTGGAGTAGCTCTGCACAGGCAAGGCAATCCTGCAGAGATGGAAGAACAGGCAGATGTATGAGTGTTGGAAATATGATGCTTTAAGTTTTTAGTGCGTTAGCAGTGAGGAGGAAGGTTTTTGTGCAGGTTAAATATAAAACAACCTGTTCCAGATGTTTGATTTTCCACAGAAAACCTATAAAAGTCACTGTTCCTGGCTCCAACATCACCTGCTCTCCTCCCCTTCCAACAGCTTCCTGTAGGTGGCGATCTCCACATCCAGTGCCATCTTGACGTTGAGTAGGTCCTGGTATTCACGGAGGTGGCGCGCCATCTCGTCCTTCATGTTGGCAATCTCTGCCTCCAGCCGGGCGATGGTGTCCTGGAAGCCGCTGGCCTCGCGTCCGTGACGGTCCTCCATGTCCCTCATCTGTCTCATCAGGGACTCATTCTGGATTTGTTAAAGAGAAGAAAAGTTTGAAGTGAAACAGACCTTAGACTGGATGAGGTAGAAGTGCGTGTATGTGTGTGTGTGTGTGTGTATGTGTGCGTGTGTGTGTATGTGTGTGTGTGTATGTGTGTGTGTGTGTGTGTGTGACATACGGTGCCTTTGAGTGAGTCGATCTCACAGGTGTAGGCCTGGATCTGGTGTCTGAACTCCATGGTCTCCTGCCGGGCCTGCTTCAGTGCCTCGTTGTTCTTACTCACCGCCTGGTTCAGGTCAGACACCTGCAGGGACAGAGGTCAAAGTTCAGGCATCACTGTTATCAACATCATTGCTATCATAACTACCACTCCTGTTTTCTCTTCCACTCCAGGACACTGTGACATCACTGCACGTGGAGTAAAAGGTGCCACACAACAACCGAATATTATTTGATCAAATCTGAAATGAATGTGATGTTAGCCTTTAAAACCCACTGTGCTCTGCTGCTGAAGATAAATCTCAGTGAAATAAATCATAAGCGATTCAGAATGAAGCTCTGTCTCTTCTGGTGTTGTGAATAATGAGAACATCCGTCTCTCTCTCACCTTGGACTTATACCAGTCCTCAGCCTCTGCGATGTTCTTGGCGGCGATGCCTTCGTACTGGGCTCTGATGTCTCTGAGTGCGGCCGTCAGGTCTGGCTTGGACATGTCCATCTGGATCTGAACCTGAGTCTCCTGCATCTGGGTCTGCAGCTCGCGGATCTCCTGCAGGAGGAGGAGGAGGAGGAGGAGGGAGGGGAGGTCAGACTGTGTGTGACTGGTTTGGTTTAAACTTCAGGCTTTACTACAGTCCACGTTTTTTTGGGGGGGCAGCGTCTTGTGTCTCTTCAGCTTCAGCTTCGCTCCTCAGCACCGGCAGTTGTTGCTGCGTCATCATCCTCATCTGCTCATCACACTACTGACGCTGCAGCAACCACCTGGCTTTGGCATCAGGTAACAGCAATCGCCTAGTCAGGCCTTATCAGTCTCCTCACACACACACACACACACACACACATATCTAAGCCTACGAGCCTGCACTGTTGAGAGACAGCAGACGTCCACTGCTGGTACACAGAGTAATTTTAGCCGTACATCTGCTGTGGGAGCTTTCAGTGCTGTGCTGCAGCTCCGCTCAGGATCTGCTGCCAACAAACAAGCTTTGTGTGTGAAACCATATACGTCGCCAATCCTCTCATTCTTCATCTCTCACACACACACACACACAGAAAGACAGATGTAACAACAGATGCTAAGAGACAGAAAGACAAACAGACCAACGGCAGCACAGTCGGACAAAAAACAAGCCAAGGTAGATGAGATCAATCAGGACTCACAACCCTGAGATTTGGTTTTATCCTTAATAATCTCGAGACACCTGCTTGTTCTATAAACTGCTCTGTGTTCAAACACGTTTCACTGGCAAAGTAACTGAAAAATCTCGTTACACACCAGTGATTCCTCCTGATTTCCTTCAAATGAACTCAATGTTTGTTGTGTTCCCTCAGTTTCATTAGTAAATAACTTACTTAGTTCTCTCAAACAAATATCTGCACTGAACAACAACCATTGCTATGAAGTGATCGCTGAACTTTGACCAGAGACAGAAGAAGAAGAAGGAACCTCTTCGTGGATCTTCTTCAGGAAAGCGATCTCCTCCTGCAGAGTCTCGATGCGTCGCTCCAGATCCAGACGAGCCAGAGTGGCAGCGTCCACATCCTGCAGAGGTTTGGTGAATCAGTGCGGGTCAGTTAGTGCTTATAGTGACTCCTACTCTGTAGTTTTCAGATAAACAGTATTGTTTCTAGTCTGTTCTATTTTTTTTTTTTTAGAATTTACCCTCTTAAATCCATTGTTCAAAAAAACATTTATCAAATTTTATTATTGGTTAATAATATAATTAAGTTTTATGAAGTTCAACCTAAAGACGTAATGAGCCAAAGTAAAGATCCTCATTAACAGTGCTGCCATGTTTAATGACAACATCTAATCTAACATGTACGTCTAACGTGGCGTGCAGGACTCACCGCTCTGAAAGCAGCCAGGTTGTTTTCTGCTTCCTCTTTCTGGAGAATCTCCTCCTGGAGTCTGCAGCAGGTGAGAGTGACACAGAATGAACACAGAGAAGCAAAACACATGAACTCAGGTGCAAAAGACAAAAGTCAACATCACATTTATCATCTCCAGTAATACCAGATGTTACTGTAATCCTCTCACGCTGTGAACACACGCTCATTTTATTTATTGTGCCAGAAAACCACCTTCAGTAAAACTGGCTCCAATAAAACGACCTTTGGACAATAAAAGGAGATGAAGCCTCAGATAGAAGCTCAGTTTATATTTTAGTCTAAGTGAGAACTGTGCAAACCCCTGTAAAAGACATTCCAGTGTTATTTTATATTTATTTGAACTGCAGCAACATTCTCTTCTCTCTGGATCTTCATCAAACTGGCACTTCAAATGTAAACCACAGAGATAAAGAGCAGATCATCGGACAGCCTCCGATACGTCTGAGCTCTTTCCTCTCCTTTTATAGGAGAGGACAGTGTAAACATGGCCCGTGTGTGTGTCTGTGTGTGTGCTCTAACATTGGTCAGACTCCTGCGGTAACACACACACATTTTTTAGCAGCAGACGAGTGTTTGTCGTTAAGTTCATCAGCGTTTTCTGTGAACTGCTCAGTGAATATGCAGAGCGGCTCCTCTGCTTTCTCCTGCTGTCCCACCGTTTTCAGGGTCACAGATCTTTCCATCATGTCCGTGTGTGCAGTACTGTACTCAGGACAATAAGAATAAATCGCTTCTGCTGTCACGAACAAAGACATGTGACTGTACTGTACGCTGCACTGTCTGTGATATGAAAAACACTGGCACACTCCTTTTAAAACCAAGAGCAATCATCAGGGTTTAAAAATACTTTGTGTAACCACAGCAAACAGCGGCTAACACCTCCTGCTCATCTCCCACACGGCTGGTTAAATCCAGCAGACGTGATATTACACACACGTCTGTGTGTCATCACATTTATCCACACGCTTCTTCGCCTTCTTCTTCCTGTCGTCGGCGTGAATCAGCGGGACGTCACTTATTTTTTCACTCAGTCATTTATTCATGCCTCGTCAGCACCGTTTCACTCACTCACCTCTTAAAGTCAGCGCTTCACATTTTTTATCTGCATTTTTTTTGCCTCTCTATCAATTCTACACACACACACACACACACATTCATACACACACACTATACATGCATATACACACAAAGCTGCAGATGATGCACAGACACATGACCATGCACACACATACAAACACACACTCAAAGTCTCAAAGAGACACACTCTCCCCTTCTTGCCCCTCCCACCTGAGTTTGAGCTTGTCCAGGTCGTCGGCCAGGTTGTCCCGCTCCACCTCTATACGTGACCTCTGATTGGTCAGGATCTCCACCTGCCTCCTCAGCTCGCTCATCTCCTCCTCATACAGGTCAGCGATGCGCGTGGGCTCACGGCCGCGCAGACGCTCCACCTCCACCGCCAGCGCCTGGTTCTGCTGCTCCAGGAAGCGGACCTTCTCGATGTAGCTGGCGAAGCGGTCGTTCAGGTGCTGCAGCTCAGCCTTCTCATTGGTCCGTGTGGTCAGGAACTCCTGGTTGAGGGCGTCAGCCAGGCTGAAGTCCAGAGTCTCGCCCATGCCGGCGTAGGAGCGTGCTACAGAGGCCCTTGATGTTGCCAGCGGGCCTCCATAGTAGCTGGAGGACACCCGGTAGGCTGGTGTCGCCCTCGTCCGGGTCACCTCGTAGACCCTGGAGGTGACGTGGCCCCCGCCCCCGCCACTGTGGCCCAGGAACGAGCGGTTGAGGGAGGGCGAGGCGTAGGTGCCATGGCCAAAGGTGCGGCGGTAGGAGGAGGCGCTTTGGGCAGAGGAGCTGTAGGAGGCCATGTTGGAGGACACGGAGAGCCTGGTGAGGGCTGCAGCAGAGAAGAGCACTGAAGAAGAACCTACTGCCCCTGGCTATTTGTAGTTACCCCCTCCCTCACTTTCTACCTCCCTCCTCCCTGTGAATTACCCTCCCTGTGTCTCTCTGTCTCGCTCCCTCTTTCTCTCTGATTGTCTCTCTCTTCTCGTCTTCCCCTTCCCATTTCTGTCTCTCTTTCTTTCTCATGTCCCTTCCTTTGATGTCTTTGGCATCAGATCACTGATGATCTGAGGTGCTGCTGTCGCACACAAACTGTGCAGAACAACTAAAACACAACAACAAGTTAAGGTCCTGAGTGCAGTCTGCAGTAAAAGCTGGATTTTAGAGCAGAAAATGTAAAAGAAATCGTCATTTTAATAAGGAAGAGTCATGAGAATCCTGTGTTGGAAGCGAGGAAGTTTGAAAACAATATTAAATCAGCAAACTGTGACTTTTGCAGCCTTATTGCCAAATAAACTGAGCTTTATCTCGGCCACAGAGGCCACAGGTTGGAAAGCATAGGGATCATTTTGTTTTTGAAGGAAGAGTCAGAGGATGAATCACGCTGTACGCACAGGTTCAGGAGAAAAGCTTCTGCGTCTGTGATCTCATGACATAACAATGCGAGGATGCAAAGGACGGTGGCTTTCAAACCTCTGCGTCGTCCTCACATGGTGAGGCGGCGCAGGTTGTTAATGACAGCGCCTGAGGGGGACGAGCTTTGACCAACCTGCCTTAAAAAGGAAAACTATCCCATCCTGAGAGACTGAGAGGTACAGTGTGTGCCTGCAGGCGCTGCCAGAGCAGGAGAAAGCCCTCATTCCCAAACACTATGTGCCATTAATGATGATGTCATTAGGATGTGTGTCAGTGCAGAGGACTGATGAGGAGGTTTCCCTCTGCCAGCTGACACACTGCACTCAGACGTGCCCGTCCTGTCAAACTGTGCTGAAAATGCCTCCATCACCTCCAACACCTCCATCAACTCCATCAACTCCATCTTCAACACCTCCATTATGGCTGAGTTCTGTTGGACCACAGTCCTGATCACACGCTGCTGCTGTTCAGCCATTATCATTTTATAATTACAGAGCAGTGCTGGTGTATTTTAGAGAGATTCCCACATGTTCCCAGTGTGTTCAACACTCCCACTGCTGCTCCTCTGCTGCGCTCATGTCTATTAATAGAGTCTGAATTCGAATGTGTGTGCATGTGTGTGTGTGTGTTTTCATCTCCCTGGGCTTCCTCAAGAGCAGGGGAGACGATGTGAGCTGACAGCTGAAGTAAACATCTCTTCATCGTTTTCTGACTCTCCTCCTCTTCCTCCCACCCCCGCCCCCCACTCTGTCTCCCCCCTGCTTCATCCTCCCCCATCCTCCTCCTCCCTCAGTGTTCAGGACTATATAAGGCAGGTTCCTGTAGCGATACAGTGATAAATGGCTGCATAGGGGGAGAGTGAAAGTAAACTAAGATGAGTGAGTCAGAGAGAGACAGTGAGGTCTTTACACAGAAACTCAAAATAAAACCAAGTGTGAAAAAATGGGGGAGAGAAAGAGGATTTTTGATTGATTCAAGGTGAAATCACACTCTGACTCAGAAATTCTGATTAAATGTTTGCTTCTCATCATCAGAATTAGAAAAATCTCTGTTGTTTTTAAAAGTGCTCTATAAATAAAATGACTTGACTTATCTTGGCTATAGGATGTGAAAAAATAAAGGAAACTAAAATTAAATAAACAGCTGCGATGAAATCTGCAAAATGTTTCAGGCATTGAGAAGAGTGTGAAAAATAAAACCGTTGTAATGCACCGCCCGGCCGCTGCATGTCGCTGCGGCGCTGTGTGAAAACACACACGGCAGCAGAGGAAGAGTGCAGCTCTACATGCTGCTGCCGGCTAATCTGTCCTGCTTTTACTGTTGCCCTGCGGCGGAATTCAGACTTTGAAAGTCCAATTAATGCAGGTAAGTGCCATAAAATGATTATTATTACTGTCGCTGGCTGCGGTATGTGGAGGCGCTGCTGCCTTCCTGAGAGCTGCATTGCAACTTTAGCCAACAGGGGAAGAGGAGCGAAGAGACAAGACGCTGGAAAAGCCCACAGCAGGTTTATCCTTGATCGGATAAATGTCGATTCTACTCAGAAATTTAGTCTTACAGATGAAACATATCAGTAATTTGTCATGTTATTATTTTCGTATGAATAATCGATGGCTTCAGCTACAAGCTGCTGGCCTGCGTGCAAAGCTAGCTGGCCACTGTCAGCTAGCTGAGAGCTAGCTCTGCTGTCTCATTCCTTGCTCACTTCTGTCCTTTTTGGAAAACTTTTTCTTTCAGCCTTTCATCATGAAAAGCTCCAAGGATGCCGTGCAGTCCGCTGCCAAAGAGTTTCTGCAGTTCGTCAACAGAGGGGTTTCTCCATATCACGGTAAAGTTGGAAAAACTGGGTGTTTTTGAATTTTTCATCGTCACAAATCTCACATTTCTTATTTCTTACAAAAGTTTTCTCATACCTTGGTCATTAAAAATATGTACTCCCAGCATGTATTTAATCTGATGTTGATTTCTGTAATATATATGAACATTTCAAACCTTCAAAACCTTCTTTTCACAGATCATTTATACACTGTTAGATTAACAGCTGAGATAAGGGAGGAGCTGTGTTTGATAGGACAGACAGTGATAACCTGCCAGCTGTTTGATATTAAGTTCTCTCTCCTATAACGTGAGAACAAAGACGTGCATGTGTCAGCGTTCGTCGAGACGCTGTTCAGGTCAACAGATGACTTTGAGTTTGAGATAAGATAGAGTTTCTGCAGATGAAACAGATATTTCATAACGTCTCTCACCTTTGCACTCTGACCTCTGGCATCTCACAGAAATATAGACCATAAAAAGTAACTGCAGCATTAAAAGTTTGGAGGAATTCTGAACGTTACTCAGGAATGAGTGACACCACAAGCAGAGTAACATGTTCAGCACTTTGAAGCTACTTCCCTATAAAAGCTTTGCAGCTAAGACAACAGCAGCTTCCAAAAATAGTATAATAAAAACACTGAGAGAGGAGGAAAGTTATGAAAAACTTTAACAGGATCATATTCTTTTTAACGCTGCTTAGCCAGACTGGCAGAACAACGTCACAAATAAAAGACTGAGCTTTATTTTTCTTCTTTCCCTCCATGCAGTGGTTCAAGAATGCAGGCAGCGTCTGTTGCAGGAGGGATTCATTGAGCTGAAGGAGACGGAGCAGTGGGACATCAAACCGGCCAGCAAGGTGAGTCATGGCTGAGAGACGCTTTCTTCATTTTAACAGTAAGTTTGATTGTTTTCTTTTTTGGTGCATGGGAAAAAAAGGTTTGTTTCACCAACACGTATTTATCAGGTCACGTCAGCTACCAACAAACTAGAGTCGTTATTTTAGACAGTTTTAAGTTCTAAATGAGAACCTCTGGTGATCTTTCAATTTCCCCTCTCTGCAGTACTTTGTGACCAGGAACTTCTCCAGCCTCATTGCCTTTGCTGTGGGTGGACGCTACCTGCCAGGAAACGGTTTCTCCATGATCGGAGCCCACACAGACAGCCCCTGCCTGAGGGTGAGAGCTCGCCCACTCCTGCCTGTCAAACCACAGCAATCATGAGCTGAGGTACACGAGCAGTGAGGAGGCAGAGTAAAGGCACTGATCACACGTGAAGAATGTTTTTAACGTGACTGCAGGAGATACGGCGTGTAGAAGCCAAACTGTTGCAGCGTGTTGTGCTGTTTATGTGACACAGATGAGCTGAAGGCACGCTGGCCAACGGCGTCTGGCGTTTGTGCTGTGATGCAGAAAAATAAAAGCATCTCACATTTAGTGGGAGTCAAAATACAGGTGAAATAACACGGTCTTCTTTCACTGAGATTCAGTTTTACTCTGGAGGTTTTCCAAAAAAAGACCTGTAATTTTAACATCACCTCTCAACACTGACAGGGGAAACAGTTTGAAGTTTTAGATTTTAAATTGAATTTGAAGAATTCAGTAAATTGAACCTTTATGTGTTGGTTTATTAGATGATTAATTCTCTGTGTTTCAGGTGAAGCCGAGGTCCAAGAGGACGAAGCAGGGCTGTCTGCAGGTCGGTGTGGAGTGCTACGGTGGCGGCATCTGGAACACCTGGTTTGACCGTGACCTGACCATCGCTGGCCGTGTTATGGTCAAGGTACCAGGATTATCATCATTATTATTGTTGTTGTTGTTGTCAGGACAATTTGTGTAGCTGTAGGACAACCAGGGACATTATTTAGAGATCAGAGCAGGTGTATTCCACGTCCTCATCCTCTCCTCCTCCTGCAGAGTGAGGACAGACTGGTCCATCAGCTGGTTCACGTCTCCAGGCCTCTGCTCAGGATCCCTCACCTGGCCATCCACCTGCAGCGGGACATCAACGACTCCTTCGGCCCCAACAAGGAGAACCACCTGTCAGTAACAACACACAGCAGAATATCATCTAGTTATTTGTCCGTGGCCTCTTTCACCGTGGAAACTGCAGGAATCATTGTTGAGTTTTGGAGCTCAGTTTCACTGTGGTGTTTGTGCCAAAATGATAATGTGTGTGTTTGTGTGTTTGTTTCAGTGTGCCCATTATCGCCACAGTTGTCCAGGAGGAGCTGGAGACGGGCTGTGCGTCCTCTGGAGACGCCTCCTGTGCTGCCAACACGGTAAAACCAACGCACACACACGTGACACATGCAGGGAAACTTTAAAACACTTGTCTCAAAGCAAAAGTCTCATCTCTGAGCTTTATTTTCTTTATTTGTGTCGTTGTCCGTCCTCAGGCGGAGAAGCACCACCCAGCGCTGGTGAAGGTGCTGTGTTCGGAGCTGGGCGTCAAGCCTGAAGCCCTGCTGGACTTTGAGCTCTGCCTGGCCGACACTCAGCCTGCGGTGAGTCTGAAAGTAAACCACTGACTTCATAATCCAATTTAACACGCTAAAGCACGCGTGACCTCGAGCAAGCAGCACCATGTCACAGATGCAGTAACACCTGCTGTCATGACAGATACTGAGTTTGTTATTAAATTAACTATTCAGTTATTTAGACAGACACATTTCCTGTCCGTCCTCTGTCTGCTGTGTTCATACTTCAGCGGTTAGACGTCACCACAGATTTTGTGTTTCTCTCCTTTGATTCCTTCCTCTCTGTGCAGGCTTTAGGAGGCGTGTACGAGGAGTTCATCTACTCTCCTCGTCTGGACAACCTTCACAGCTGCTACTGCGCCCTGCAGGTCACACTCAGACATCACTTCTTTCTCTTCTTTTACATCTGCTTCTACCAGTTCTTCTGTTTGTCTGTTTTATTTTTTATTCTATAAACATTAAACTGCAATGATTCTCCGTTCTTTCATGATTCTTTCAGTCACTTTTATTTCTACGTTTCAGTTTATTTCCAGACGTTTAGATTTGAACTCAGTGATCACAGAATGCCACCTCGTTAAGAAGCAGTGATCTGCCTTTTTAATTAGGAAGAATCCTCCTGTTTTAACACAGGGGCTGCTGGAGTCCTGCTCTGGAGACTCTCTGGCCAAAGATCCCAACGTCCGCATGATCACGCTCTACGACAACGAAGAGGTGAGTGCTGGGAGATCTGCCCGAGCTGTTTGCTGAGAAATCACACCTGAGCTTCATCATTAGTGTGAAGTCACCTCACAACAGGAAACTGTGGAGAACTGGAGTTGTCTTAAAGTGGAGGAGAGTGATAAAGAGTTCTAAATCAATAAATAAATCAATAACAAATGTATCGTGTGTGTCCTGCAGGTGGGGTCAGAGAGCGCCCAGGGTGCTCAGTCCAACCTGACGGAGCTCATCCTCAGCCGCCTCGCCACCTCCTCCTCTAACCTCACTGCTTTCCAGCAGGCGGCGCCGCTCTCCTTCATGATCAGCGCTGACATGGCGCACGCCGTGCACCCAAACTACCAGTGTGTGTCAGGAAAATGAGAACATGATGACACTGCTGTTTGCATTTTACTGACATAACATTTCTGTTCAGTGTGATTTGTTTCAATCCGCCCAGTCGACCCTCAGTCACAGTCTTCAGAGACGTTTGTGGAGTTAAAGAATGGAAAATGTTGAAACATTGAATTATGTAGAGAGACGACAGTCGGTCTCGTTTGTATCTCAGTGTGTGATCTCTGGTTTCAATGAAAACTGTTGATGTGTTCTCCTCAGAGAGAAGCATGAAGAGAATCACCGACCAGCTTTCCACAAGGTGAAGAGATGTATTCACAATTATTCTTTTTAATTCCTGAAAATTTAAAACTCTGTTCGATCGTATAATGAAACAGTGTCATGACACATATTGTTGTTTATGTTTCTTTCAGGGTCCAGTGATCAAGTTCAACAGTAACCAGCGCTACGCCACCACGGCCGTCACGGCCTCCATCATCAGAGAGGTCGCCGGCCGGGTTGGCGTGCCTCTGCAGGTACAGCTTGTGTGTGTGTGTGTGTGTGTGTGTGTGTGTGTGGTTTTTAGATGAATTGTTTGCAGATGGAGGCTCAGCAGCTTTTCATTGTGTCTTGCGTCGCTCGGCAGTGAATGCAGATCTCTTAGCAACGTGCTGAACCGCTCCAGGACGACGTAGAGAGGAAAAGAAAAGAATCCACGTGCAAAATAAAGACTCAGGGACAAAAACAAGGGCAGTTTATTACTCTGAATGAAAGCACAAGGAAAAGGGAGGCGGACAAATCCCAGTGATACGCACATCATCCTTCCCTGGAACAAAGCCTCTAAATTACCTCTGAGATGGAGATAAGCAGATAACGAATGGGGAAAGGTTGTGTGCTCTGCCTGGAGAGATAAGCTGAGCGGCGGTTTAATAAGAGCAGGGACAGAGACCTGAGGAGCTCAGCAGCTTCTCAGCACGTTAAACATCACGTCTCAGCTGAGATGAGAAAATGTGGTTTCACCAGATCTTTGTTTCCAGATCAGATTTAAAAAATAAAATCAGTTCTGCAGTGAGGCAGGAAGTAATGGACTTTTCATTAGTCTGTGCCATTAATCTGCTCTGTCATTAATTTGGTTTTCAGTAATGTCAGTCAGTGCTGATGAGATCTATGTGATGCCTTCAGGTCCTTCTGGGAAATTCCCTCTCACGAGTGTCAGCAGCGCGTCATGTTGTGTGTTTTGATTGCAAAGGAAATGGATGCAGTTAAGGAGAATATGCTGATTTATTTCTGAGTCCTGCACAGAAAAGGAGGCAAATGCACCGTGAAAGACTGAAGCGCCACTTTACTGCTGCTTCACAGACACTGTGGTGCCACCTAGTGGTAGAGTGAGCGAGTCACTGAGTGAATCTTTTCTGGAAATCAGCTCCTGTGTTTTACTGGTTTTCAGACAGTTTGACCTATGACCCCTCTTCCTCTGCAGGATGTGATGGTGCGTAACGACAGCCCGTGCGGAACCACCATAGGACCCATCTTGGCCGCGCGTCTCGGCGTCCCCGTGGTGGACATCGGAGCTCCGCAGCTGTCCATGCACTCCATCAGGGAGATGTGCTGCACCTCCAGTGTCCTGCAGAGCACCGCCCTCTTCAAGGTAACCCCTGTCTGTTAAACGAACGCGCCTTTTCTCTCAGCAGAACAGTGGAGGGATGATTATTTCATGACCGGCAGCAGCGTCGTGTTAAAAGCTGCTCCTGATCCATTTTCTTTAAAAAGATCTCTGGGTTGACTCAACACCTGACAGTCTCAACAAACACTGACAGTGAAGCAGCTTTGTGGAAGTTAGGATTCGCAGTTTTGGTTCAAAAATTCAGTGGTTCCATCTTCACAAAGACGAGCATCTGTTGTATATCTGTGTAAAGTGAATATATCAGAGTGCCGAGTCTTTGTTTTTACGTAGGTGTTTTTTTTCCGCCCCCTGCAGGATATGTTAGTCTTTTATTTTCATTTTTGTTTTGTGCTTTAAATTGCGACTCCGCTTCCTGTCTGCTTCTTCTTGCAGGGTTTCTTCGAGTTGTTTCCCACAGTGAGGAGCACACTGGTCGTCGATTAGAGGCGGGAAGGATCATAACTGATGGAAACAAAGGATCACATGTCATTTTCAACATGAGGATGCACTGAGTGATGCAGAGAGAGCTAACCTTAAAGCAGTGCTGTGTGTGTTGAAAATGACAGCTCCTTTCTAAAAAGGGTTTTCTCTATTGTGGACGATGTCGTGCACCTTCAAACCGAAACCTTCGTGCTGTAATTATACTCCTAATTAAAACCACATGCAAAGACTACACAAGCACTTCTAGAGTTTTCTAATGAAATGAAATTGTTTATAAAAGAATAAAATGCTGAGGCGTGGAGCTTTTTTTCTTGAGTCGTCCAGTGTTTCCTCTTTTCAGTGTGACACTGAAACGACGGTGGAAGGTTTGATCCTGCAGGAGATGGCTGCTCTCATTTCATTTCACCTCCTCGCTTTTATTAAACCTCTGTGAGGAGCCAGATGTGCTGCTCTGCCAAGTGTCTGGACAGGTTTTTGGCAGAGTGAGATGGACTGTGAGCCACGTCATGATGCAGTGGATGAAGAGGCTGGAGACAAAAACACCTCCACACTGTAAAAAATGCCTGCTTGACACAGTCATGTGGCCTTTATTGACAGTTTTATGGCTGTTTATTAAAAAAAAAAAAAAAGAAACAACAGCTCAGAACAATAAGCCTGCAGTAAACAGATTCCACAGGCGCTGGGTCAGTGTTGAGACTGTCAGCAGTGTTGAAAAAGCTCTTCATTTGGATGTTACAGGACAAATAATATGATGAAATTTAAGTACATAACAGAAATAAAATACATAAACATGAAGGAAATGTAATGTGAAGAAACTTCTGTTATAGTATACTAGAATACTGATGTGGTGGAACATGTCTGATATTTACTGAAGGACTGACTTCTTCTTCATGTTCAGTAAAACTTGTCATGAAGTGACAGATTGCAGAAAAAGATGAATATGATGAATATTCAAAGATGAATAATTATCAGCTGAATATGTCAGTGTCTGACAAACTTCATCTATTATCCACCAGTATAATGAAATAACTGGGAGGTGGAGCAGTGTGGGTGTAACAGGCATTTACGTTATTGAACTTTAAGTGTTTAATAAAGTAGCAGATCATTTCTTGCAGTGTGGCGCCTCCTCTCGCCCGCGTTTTCCAACCAACCCTCTCTCTCTCTCTCTGTCCCTCACACACTTCCTCTCCGTCCGGTCCTCCAGCAGCAGCAGCCTCTCCTCAGAGATGGAGAGCTGGTAAAGGTGCAGCGGCGGCGGCTCTTCCCTCCTCGCTCCGGTGGATGTTGGATGTACCATGAGGTCTCCGCGGCTCTGGGCAGCTCTGTGCCTGCTCCTCACCGCCTCCTGCCGGCTCTGCTCGGCCGCCCGACACGGTAAGACATGTCAGAGTCCACGGATCGGATCTGATCCAGCACTGATGGAGACGGATGCACTTCTCTTTTAATGAACTCAGCGCATCCAGGCGGGGAAGCGGCGCGTAAATCACGACTTCCCCGATGAAACGTCCCCGTTGCATTGTTCCTATAGTAACAGTAAGAGCAGCAGTGAGTTTGGAGTCGAGGATTTGTCTTCTTTTTAACATTTATTAAGGATATTATAAAATGAGTAGTTTTCCTTTGGTCTTTTGGCTGCATTTGTCCACTGCAGGACTTGTAGAACATGCGGGCTCTAAGTTGCTCCCATAGGTTCTGCACGGAACTCGGGTTTATTCCTGTGTTAAACCTGTGACATCATATGCACATATATGTATGTATGTATTGCATTTCCTCTCGGCCCCTCTTATCTGCCTCTGATCTGTTTACACCGGCGCTAAATTGCGCTACTGACGCAAGCGCTGTGCCCGTGGGTCGGCTGGGATGTGCCCGCCCGCCTGAATGAATCATTCTGCTGTTCAGAGGCAGAGACGGTTGGATGATGTGGTTCGCTTTGGTTTCCTGTGTGGAGTCAGTGTCCACCGCCCCCGAATGTATCTGAGAGGAAATGTTTTCCCTCTGAGCGTCGCCTGCTGTGGCCCTGTGGTCACATTTATGGATATTACAGCAACAATCCTCAGTAACAACATGTTCTTGGTTCCAGTTAAACTCATTTAAGCGCTTTAAGAAAGAAAACTGTCTGTACACAGTAGATCCAGATTTTATTTTTTTAAAAAGACTACAGCCTTACAATAAGAGGTAAAGTGCTGCGTACCTTATGGACAGATTATAAGACTGGAAACCAGGGCACAGACGTGTGAAGGGCTTGCTTGTGGTGAACCTTTATTCTGAAGTTTTGCTGTTAGTTTAAAAACTCAACTGGAAACTAAAAAAACCAGATGATCCAGCTTTGAACTGTCTGCTCAGCTGCTTGTTTACAGGATTTCCAGCTGAAATTAAAATGATAATGTAACAGTGAAGCCTATCGACAGTGACCCTACACTGGAATATTAAAGCTACATTATAGGGCATCAAACTCTCAGTCATGACTCATAAGCGACCTCTCGGCTCCATCTGCTCTCAGTAATTACAACAGCTAGGACGGTGTTTCAGCACCACGGACAGCGAAGGACAGAGCCAGCCAACCAGCTGCTTTTTATCCTGTAAATAATCTGAGAATATGGGAAACATCACTCAGGTACATTCCTCTGGGAGGCCCCTGTTATGTGCTCACCGCCCAACTTATAACACCTAATGTTATTTTAATGCTCTGTGATATTCCCGCAGGGACGCGTAGTGTCTGTCTGTGGAGTTCACTGAGGATCTGTGGCAGCTTCAGTGTCACGTTTTGATTTTGATTTTCCCATGGATTTAAAGCCATTTGTTGTCCGTCAGCTCGAAGCCATAAAGAAAATTCATTTTGCTGCTTGGATGCAGCAGGACAATGTGTGTCTCACTGATGTGTTGTAATAATTTGGACAGTGGAGCTCTGTGGCTCAGAGGGATAACACATATCAGGCTGTGGTGCTGTCAGTATCTGTTCGTTGCTTTTGGTCTGTTCGTGTTTGTTGAAATATAAAATATCATCAGCCTCGTCCTTTAACACGCAGCTTGTGAAGCACAGCGAGCTCCAGTCGGAGGGGTCAGTGTGAGTCTGTGTGAAGTTTAAAGTTCAAAGGTTAACTGAGCTGACGAGGGCTATAACCTGGCTGCCTCTGCTGCCACAGCAACACCACGCAGGTTTTATTCTGTTCAGTCCAGGCTGACTCATTCCACCTTAAATATCCTCTGGCAGCCAGATGACCAGAGGACAAGCTCACACACACACACACACACACACACACACACACACACACACACACACACACAGCGGCAGTCGACACAAATGCCAGCAGCACCATTATGAAAATGGCACTGAATTCAATCTGGCAGTTAATGGACGATGAAAGCAAAGCACAGAGACACTGACGATGATGAGGATGATGATGATGATGATAGCAGGCTGGAGTTCAGTTTCTGAGTTGACCGTGAGTTATGCAGATCGGGCGTATCTGACAGGCTGAACGAACACAGGTGCAACAAGCTGTGGACACACTGAAGCTTTCATTTTGTGGGCTGCTCTCCTGAGGGAAACAAAATGGAGCTGCTGCTGTATGTAACCTCAGAGCCGACCATCCAAATAAAGTAACGGAGGGTAGAGAGACTCCGTCTAATTCGCTTTAGCTGGAGAATGAAGTTGTGTTTGTGAGACTGGGAGAGAAGCTGGAGGAGAAAGGAAACAACCTGCTGCTGCTGCCTGAGGCCTCTCACTGACTCTGAGTCAAGTTCAGGTGAACTTCTCTGTTCCTGTGTCTGTTTTTATGACTCCCCACGGGTTCCAAAGCTCTCTGAGGCTTCACTGCTGCTCAGTCAACGTTACTGAGTCAGCCTGTCAGGTGTCTGTTCCCTTTCATAAACCTGTGGTGAGATGAGACTTAGCCAGCTGCTCAGGAACATTTTCTTTCTGCTCAGAGATTCAGTTACACAGAACTTCCCTCTGATTAGTCGGTAATGCTGTGCATTAGAAGAAGCGACTGAGTGTGGTGTGACCGATGACAGTGATGGACAGGCTGCATCACGAGTTTAACAAGACAGTCGAGGAGAGAGGACGGGGGGGGGAGAGGGATGTGTGGGCGGAGGAGAGAGGACGGAGCAGGGAGTCATGGTGTAGAGTTTGGACGGAGGGTGCAACGGACAGACGGATGGATGGAGAATCTCTGTTCTATGTTTAGCTGCGTCTCAGCTTTCTGGTCTAATGGAGATTCCCTCTCTGAGAGCAGCTGCACAGGCAGTTTGCTTGTGTCGTCATGTAGTCGATTCGCTTTTTATAGATATCAGGTTAAAGGAGGGGCATCAGACAAACTGGCCTTAGTCATCAAGTGGGGCTGAAGTAGGATGGAGGATGTTCTGGTTGGTGGACAGAGAAAACCTTTTTATCAGGTTATTCTTGTCTCTCTGCTGAGACAGGAGACAGTTTAAATCAGGATGTCATTCAGTTATATCACTCAGTTAAAGTCATGTCTGAGACGTAAACAGGAACATGTTATTTACCAAAAATCGGATGCATGTGAAAGGAAAGCCGATGACAGCACAGGTCAGTGAACGTGACGTGGCTTTCTGCTGAGCTGCACTCAAAGGTTCAGGATTTGATTATTTTTTTTCAGTGGCATTTCAATGCACAGTTTAGTATATTTCAACTTGTTTGAAGCTAGAAGTCGATTGTAGTCCTGCAGGACAGGAGTATGTTTTCTGAAGTTATCACAGGATACGTGAATAATGCAGAGGATTATATAAATCCTTAATGAGAACCTTACACAAACAGACATAAACAAACAGAACAGCTGCAGTTTACTGCCTCGCAACAGATTAGGACCCGGGTTAAAGTCAGCTGTGATACACACAGACACACACACACAAACACTGAGCAACCAAAGATTAGTGTGTATTTCTATGGTAACTTCTTAAAAGGCGAAGTTTCTCCTGAAATCTTTGTCTTTGCTTTTCAGGTGACCTGTTTAAGAAGTTCAAATTTAAAAACCGTGCTGCATTTTATAGCTTTAAGTTTTCCGGTTTTGTTTTCTGCAGGTTGCTTGTTTGAGAAGAAGCTCTGTCCCAGAGATCAGCTGTGCAACGATGGTGAGTGTTTGACTCTACACTTCTTACAATCCTCAGGATTCATGAGCCTGCATTCAAGGTGCATTCACACGGAGCAGCCACACACAGAACATGTGGTTTCTATGTGCATATGAAACTGGATTCTGATCGGCTGGAGGGTGCAGAGCTCTGATGGAGCATCGTCAGTAAGGCTCCTGTTTCACTCCCATATGGATTCTGATAACTGGATTAGTTCAGTATCATTTTTTCCGCAGTGATGCTTGGACAGAATTTCTTGGTTTTCACACATTCAAAGATGGAGCTAAAACTTCTTACATATCCTCCTCTGGGAGGCCCACGTGGACACTTTCTTCCCCCGTAGGAAGCTCATGTTTACGGAACCCTGAATGCAACGTGACGAGAGTAGTAAATTGACCAATAGTGAGCAACACCAGCGGGCGACAGATGCAGCAGCACGCTTCAGGAGGCTGCGATATGTCTTCTGTCCATCAAACAGTCAGGAGCTGGTTAGCCGTCACGGCTCAGCCTGCCTTTAACGGGCTGTCTATAATCCCTCAGTGGGTTTCCTGCTTCCTTCCTGTTCAGACATGATGAGGATGTCATTACAAGAGCGTGCACGTGCGTGGGCGTGCACCTGTGTGTCTCAGTCTTTGGAGGTAGCTGCATTATTGATGGCTGTGTGTTTCTGTTTCCACCCTGAGGATGTTCCCAGAGACAGGAAGACAACAGCATCCAAACAAGGGACAAAACAAACCACAGCACAACAAACAGAAGGACTGATGGAAATAAGTTTGTGTGGTGTCCAGTCCAGGCTGCATTTAACTGCATTTAAAAAAACATTTTGGAGACGTGTGTGAGTGATTGTGCTGAAATGTGTGTGTGAAAAATGATCTGTTTGTCTATGAGATTCATGACAGAGGCAGAGAGATGGAAGGAAGAGAGGCAGAAAGGAAAAGATGGGGTGAGAATAGAGAGAGAAGGAAGAGCGAGAGTGGAACATAAACAAGGTCTCCCTCCGTCAGCTGCTCTTGGCCAATCACAGCTCATCCTGGCCGTCTCTATGACAACAGTGACATCACTTGCCTGACGACCGTGTGTCTCCCTTGTGTGTGTGTGTGTGTTTGATGAGATGGAGGGAGACAGAGGTGATGACTCACCCATGGCCCACGCACACAAACACACACACACACACTGTGCTTCACTACGTGTGTGTGTGTGTGTTTGTGTGCAGTAGTTGTTGCATATTTGTGTTGTCGGTGTGTGTATGCTGTTTGTGTTCTTCTGATGTGTTTTCATCCACTACATCATTTGTAGACGTGTGTCTCATCATTATGGAGTGTGTGCGTACCTGTGGATGCAGGTTGTGTGTCTTACGTCAGGCGTGTTTGTACACGTGTTGTATGATCACTTTTAAACTTAAACACGTAAAATAAAGTCATGGGGTTTTAGACTCTGAGGTCTTCGGTTCATTGTTGGTCTCCTCCTGTGCAGACGGTTTGTTTGGGCAGTGCCAGGCTCCTCACCAGGAGCCCGTCCAGTACCAGGTGTCTGTGCCCGTCCTCCACAAACTGCAGGAAGTCCTCAGAGACCTGATGGTGCAAGGTAAGTCTCGGTCTCTAACACTGCTCAGCAGTGTTAGGTGAAAACAGTCATTCCTTTAGGGGAAAAAAGTTTGATTGTTGGATGTTTCTGTCGCCCTCTGGCTGCCCAGGTCTGACCTGGAGAGATGATGTCACCCAGGTGATCATTGGGCGAGAGCTGAGTCACATTCCTACCATCAGTTCCTCCTCGAAACTTCATGAGAAGATGGCCAAACAGTAAGAAAACGCACAGTGTGTCCCGTCATCAGAAGTCACAGAACAACAAAACAACACATAGAACTGTGCTCTCATTTCCCTCCAGACTGTCGGGCTCCAGTCAGCGGAGCGTTCAGGGGCCCGGGGATCCATCCGACCCCGAGATGGTGCAGCAGTATGTGGACTACATGATCCTCGATCCCTCCCGATCCTCCGTCCACATGCAGACGCCCCTGCTGGACCCGTACACCTACCACCAGGTAGGCAAAAGATGGTTTCGAGAGGATAGAGGCACTAAGCAGATGATGTTTACTGGTTCAGGCCCAGTATTTCCACAGTCATGGTGGACTGTGGTGAACATAGTGTACAGAGTATTTAGCAGCTATTCCACAGCTCATGTGTGTGTGTGTTGTGCGTTGTTGCAGCAGCAGTATGGCTACCAGGAGGAGGAGGAGCGCTCCCTCAACTCTCTAGATGATAATCCAGCCTTCCCGCTCCTCGCCTCCCCCTCCCGCTCCGGATCCAGAGGACTACTGGACCGAGACCGTCAGCTTCTCCAGGACCTGGTGTCTTTTTACCTCACCTCCCCTTCCTCTTCTTCTTCCTCCTCTTCCTCTTCACCCTCGGCTGTTCAGTCCCTCTCTCGTCTCAGAGGGGCTGCAGGTCTCCCCTCTTCACTGTCTTCCTCATCCTCCTCCTCGTCCTCCTCTTTCTACCCAGAGCTGGACTTCCCTCTGGATTACGGCGAGGACTATGTTTCCCAGATGTCCCAGCTTGGCAAAGAACAGCAGCAGGAGCAGGAGGAGAAGAAGGCACAGAAGGAACACAACACCTTGTCTGGACTGGATGGTGAGAGAGGAGATATATAGACAGAAAGAGAAGGAGTTCATGTCAAAATGTAAACGATACCACATGTAAAACAACTTCACTGAGTGGAGGAAAGAACCAAGTTTAACAAACTGGAAATACTGTTGCAAAGTGCTGATAAGAATCACTGTAAACGGCTCCGTGTCCTCTGCACACTGCTGTGTTTTATAGAGCCCTCTCTGCAGAGACTGGCCGTGCTGCTCGATCATTACGGCCTCGACATGAAGGACTTGTCCCCTGAGCAGAAAGACCACGTGCCGGCTGCTCTGAAGCAGCTGCAGCTGGAGAGCTCCTACGCCCACAAACAAACCAAAGGTGGGTGTGTTCCTCACTCTTCTTTGTAAAGGGTTAAAAATGACTCCCAATACATGTATGTGCACATATCTCTGATCTTTATTACATTATGTTTTTATGTTTACTAATCAGATAAATATGGAGACAATGCTGCCACAGGGAAGAAGGTGAGAAGCAGCTAAAGGCACAAAATCATCCCAGTCAACCAATGACAATAAATACAGTGGATTAATGTCATATCCTCCGTCATCTCAGATCACAGAGGGTTCAGTGCTGCACAAGGTGGTCACTCCAGAGTCTCCACCCTCCACCAACAAGTCCCCCAAACTGGAGGGGCCCCAGAAAGAGCCGAGCCCCACTGTGGCATCCAACCAGGACAAACTGGGAAAGAAGGAGCCAGCAGCCAAGGCGGAGGAGTACGGCTACATCGTCACCAACCAGAGGTACAGTAAAAGTCTGTTTCCTGCATCTGGCTCCATGAAATTCATGTGAATGAACGAATGAATGAAATGTGGTGTGAGGTCTGTTGTTGGTCCATTCTGTTCATGTTGTGAAGGATTGGAGTTTGTGTGTGTGAGAGATGGAGGTAAATTAATAAAATTTCTGAAGAATGGGGAGACACGGTGGGAAGGAAGAAAGATGGAAAATGGACAAAGTCCACAAAAATTAAAAAACACCTAAAAAAAGGAAAAGCTGCTTGAGAGCCTGAGTGTTTATGTGTGTTCATGTGTGTGTGAATGACTGTTTTTGTGTGTGTGTGTGTGTGTGTGTTTTGTCATCGCAGCCCCCTCAGTCTGAATGACGGGGTGCGAGTGTTGGAGCTGCTGTCAGAGAGGATGGGCCTCTCCACCGGCTCCTTCATCAACATCAGGTAGGACTGAGGACACGGAGCAGTCATGAAACCAGTCCCCGTGATCCCAGTGCCCCTGGATCCTGAGATTTTCCTAATGTTTTTTGTTTAAAGCTGAAAGAAATGTGAAATCTGGTGGAGCAGGAGTTGGAGTTTTCTCTGCCTGTATAAGTCACGTGTGGACCTGCGTTTGTGTTTGTGTTGTCCACAGTGTCGTTGGACCTGCCATCACCTTCAGGATCAGACCCAACTCCAAGAACCTGACTGCTGGAGATGTGGCAGAGGCAGCAGGTATGTGACCTGCTGTTTCACAGAGTTCAGTCTTTAAATGTGCTTAAATATTTCTCTTTCCTCTGCGGGGAAATGTGGGCTTGTGTTACGTTAGTTTGAGTTAAATGTTTTCCACGCTCAGTTGCAGAGAAGAACCTCCTGGAGTCAGAGATGGGCCTGAAGGTGCTGCAGAGTGGCGTTGGAGAGGTGGGTGCTGTGTTTGCCTGAGTTTCTTACCTGTACTTTGACATGTGGACGGGAGGAGCTGGAGATCAGACCACTGACCTTGTGATTAGTGGATAACCTTTTTGGTTCTCCACCATTTTGGTTCTCTTTGGAACCAGTGGCTGTGGCGACCTTGATACTTCATTTCTTCTCGTATCTTCTGCTGCCTCAGAGGAATAATGGGAAAGCGCTGCCTTTGGTGACCCGAGTCCACTCTGGCTCCCGCTGGGTGTTTGCCACGCTGGTGGCAATGGCCTGCATCGGTGGCCTCCTGGTGGTGGCCATGAGTATTGCCTGCCTGCGTCACCACGCCCACCGTCTGGCAGCCAAGAAGCTTGGCCTGGGGCCGGAGGGAGGCAGCTTCAGCCACCAGGAGTACCAGGTGAGGGGGCGGGGCTGACAAATGTTGTATGATATTATATGTGATATGTTCAGAGATTCAGGCAGGACCTTGTGCTTTGTAATGTTTGCATAACTGGCTCACCAGGACCTGTGTCGCCAGCACATGGCGTCCAAAGGTGCCTTCGGACGCCTGGAAGCCGCCGCCCTGGGTGCTGTGGGAGGAGCGAGCGGAGGGGCAGCGGTGGCAGCGGCAGGCGGCGCAGACTCGAGGGTGAGCAGTGTGTCATCCCAGTTCAGCGATGGAGCTCAGCCCAGTCCCAGCTCCCACAGCAGCACGCCCTCATGGTGTGAGGAGCCAGCACAGGCCAACATGGACATCTCTACTGGTCACATGATACTGGTCCGTACCTGTTGCTGTGTTGACTCCAGACTTGTGTGCTCAAAGTGAAATAATAAAAGTAATAACAGTCCTTCTTTGTGAAGGCCTACATGGAGGACCACCTGAGGAATAAGGACCGTCTGATGAAGGAGTGGGAGGCTCTGTGTTCCTACCAGGCCGAGCCCAGTGCTGTGTCTGTGGCTCAGAGTGAGTCCAACGCCAAGAAGAACCGCTGCCCTGACTCCGTGCCCTGTGAGTTCCAGTAGCCCATGATATACCTGTCAGTTTGAGCCAGATCATCTGAATTTAACAAAATGTGCTTTCGTGTTGTCATCTTTCAGATGATCATTCGAGGGTAAAGCTGAAAGTGGAGATCAACCCGTCACGGTCTGACTACATCAATGCCAGTACGATAGTAAGTCCCAGCCTCTCAAACGGGAGCTCCCGCTGCTCTTTGACGCTCAGTGTTTGACCTTTCACTCCATCTCCTTTTAGATTGAGCATGACCCTCGGATGCCGGCGTACATTGCCACCCAGGGCCCCCTGCCACACACTATCTCTGATTTCTGGCAGGTCAGTGCGATGTCTGAGAAAAAGTGCACGTAGTTTGTGTCATGAGTGTGTGCAGGTCGACTCATAATTTAATATGTGTGTCTACTGTCCTCTGTCAGTAATATTTCAGCTCTGCTGCCTTCACATCCTGGGCCTCTGGCAGGTGAGAAAAAACTCAGTTTGTGTTTTAAGTGTGTGCATCTGTGTGGCATCTCCTCTGTTTTTGCTTTATACCTTTGCCTTTTATTTCTGCCCCATTCTGTAGGAGCTCTGCCTGCAAGTCCTGCAAATTGATCAAACTTTTTGTGTATTGGATGCACTTTGTGTTTGTCAGGCTGATCATCTTGTTTGTGTTAGTATGGATAGTGTAGGTGCTTGTTTTGCTCCAGAGTGACAGAAATGAGATGTGTTTTCCTCTCCAGGTGCTGGGTTACAGGGCTGACAGTGGCTGGTTAACAGATTTGGTGAGTGTAGAAAGCAGAAACGTATTATTGGTGTTTACAGTATTTCCATGTAGTTGTCATGGTGCCTGCTGTTTTTTTAAGGTGTGTGTGTGTGTGTGTGTCTTTTGCAGGTGCTGAATGGAGAGTCATCAGCTGTGATTTCCCATGTGTGCAGCTGGCTTTCAGTGGCCCACCCTCAGCTGGTGTACTGCCTTTTTGATGCCCCTCCAGTTGTGTGTTAAGTCACTTTCACCGAAATTCAAGAAAGGCTTGGTCAGTCTTCTAAGGTTAATGTCCTCGGTTGTGGGTTATTAACTGGATTTTGGACTAGTTGGACCAGACCTCAGCTGTATCTGTCGCCCCTGGAGAGCCTCGGCCTGCTGGAGCTGCTGGAGGACGGGGCCTCTGTCCAGAGGGCACGAGGGGTCACTGAGTGGTTTAATGAGTGAAAATGATGTGAATCGTATGTCGTCTGTGGCCTTCACTGTCACCAGATGTGTGGGAGCATCGTGTCAAAACACGATGCAACATCAAAACACCAAATGAAACGGCGTTTCAGCCCTCCAGCAGAGTTTAGTGTGCTTTCCTGAAGAAAGTGACCATCTCGTGTGTTTCACAGGGTAATGACTGCATTTCTGTTCGATGCTGTTGTGCAGATGGTCTGGGAGAACGGCTGCACTGTGATCGTGATGATGACGGCTCTGGTGGAGGACGGAGAGAAGCAGTGCGATCGCTACTGGCCCGATGAAGGCTCGTCCCTCTACCACATCTATGAGGTGAGAGCGGGTGAGAGTGGGTGAGGCCCTGCTGCCTTAAAACAGGACCCACACCTTTGCTTACAATGGGAAAATGAAGTGTCTCTTGTTCTGACTACTCTTGTGTATTACTGTATGTGTGTCCGTCCGTCCCTCAGGTGAACTTGGTGTCAGAGCACATCTGGTGTAACGACTTCCTGGTGAGAAGTTTCTACCTGAAGAACGTGCAGACGCAGGAGACCAGGACGCTCACTCAGTTCCACTTCCTCAGCTGGCCGGCTCAGGGCATCCCCACCTCCACACGCCCACTGCTGGACTTCCGCAGGTACTGCTGCTATATGCATCGTAAACCAACTAACAGGACAAACAGTCTACATGATGGCTTGTGCAGCGGACAAGAGGAAGATGGCAAATAAGTTTCACATGATAAACCAGTCCTGATGAGCTCTGGGATGAAGTTCAGTGTTTCACTGTTTTAAGCTGCACAGCATTAAGTCAGCTGGGCAGTGACTATACATTTTATTTATTTTATTAGAAAATTATTTAAAACACTTCTGGCACCTAGAACCATGATGAGGCAACGATAACTCTCCTCTATCCTTCAGTCTTTCCTCCCTCACTCCCTCCTCCTCTGTCCCTCCTCTCTTCCTGTCCTCCCACCCTGTGCGATGGAGGTCAGCGGGGCCCTTGGTTTAATTTTGAACATATCTGTCTGTGTCATTCTTGTGGTTTGCAGCTAGTAGTCTGGGTCCAGTTGCATAGTCACAAAAATGATCATGGACTGATGTGGCTGCAGCAGGAGGTCCATCGCCGAAAACCCTCTTTTTTATCTATCTATCTATCTATCTATCTATCTATCTATCTATCTATCTATCTATCTATCTATCTATCCACTTGCCTACCTATCATGCACACTGCCTGCCTGTCTGGCTGAAAATGAAAAGGTTCATCAGACTTACGTTACTTTGCCCTTAAAGCTTTGTTTTCTTCAAACAAGTGAAAACTAAGAACATTTGAATGTTTCGGATGAAAATCAACCTGATGTAAAAGTAATCATCTTCTTTGTGTCTCCTGTTTTTCTCCTCAGGAAGGTGAATAAGTGCTACAGAGGACGATCCTGCCCCATCATCGTGCACTGCAGGTAAACCTCTGATTTTTCTTCATCAACAAACAAACATGTTTCCTTTGGACTAAAAATAACTTTAAAAAATTCCTGCATAAACAGATAGACACAGATGTATGTCTCAAACTGATTTTTATAATTTGGATCGTTGGTTCTGTCATGTTGTTTCCATAGTGACGGGACGGGACGGACTGGGACCTACATCCTGATTGACATGGTTCTGAATCGCATGGCTAAAGGTGAGGGTTTGTTTGTACTCATCAGTATCTGCACGGGTTCTATAGCTGTGTATCGTCTGGTTTAATTATTATTTCAACATGATTTGAAAGTGAAAGTGCTTTTTACCTGTTCTGCTGCAGGTGTGAAAGAGATCGACATCGCCGCGACACTGGAGCACGTTCGGGACCAGAGGCCTGGGATGGTTCGCACCAAGGTCAGTCAGCAAACACCCACAGTCTGAAGCAACATCAGCCTGTTTGCAAAATCTCACAGGGTAGATTAAAGAACCTGAGACACAGAGCACACGTCATCCTGCACTGTTGTCTTTCTTCTTATGTCCAGGACCAGTTTGAGTTCGCACTGACTGCTGTCGCTGAGGAAGTCAATGCCATCCTCAAAGCTCTGCCCCAGTGAAACCAGTATGATCCAGACCAGCCTCCAGTCTTACAGACTGACCCTGCCCCCTCACTCTCATGCTCCTGACTTACTGTTGCTTTTCTCTCTGTGATGATTTAAGGTTTTGAGGGTTTTACACTGGCATTTATCTGATCTTTAAATGTTTGTGGCGCCGATGTGATGTGTTCAGGGACGTTCAGAGGATAAAAAGTGCATAGATGTGTTGCATTCACTGCTCATAAGAGTGAAAATTATACCAGGATGATAAAATTTAAGCTACTCTAAGAAAATACATTAAAATAAAGAAGTGTGGAAGCTGCATGTCCCATCAGGCTTAATGAAACACACTGTGGAGTCCAGGTTCATTTTGATTTATTTTGCCTGACCTTCTCTGATATTTGTCTCTGTTTAGCACCTTTTAAACTGCCCCTGGGGCTATAAATAAATCACTGCTGTTCCTCTGACTGTACTTTCCCACCTGACTGCATGTGAACGAGCCACAGACTCTTTAAACATCAGATTTTACTGCAGCCTGTGTGAATCCACCCCTGATTTTTTCCTCTTGTATGTGGTTGGAGTTTGTTGGAACTGTGCTGCTCTTGGTTCATCGTGCTTGGGTTTGCTCTCTGTGAGGAAGTGAAATGACTAAAAGCTGATTTTAAAAAGCCGTTTGATTTTGAAAGTGTTAAAACTTAAAAAATCTCCAGTTGTGATGTTGAATTCTGGTTGTTGACTCGTCTGTAGCTTCCTCTCCTCACGTGACTAACACCTGCAGAACATGCAAACACGTCCTTCTCTTTGTGTGCCATTCAGATCATCTGATGTGGATAGATTGTTGTATACCTCATGCAAGTCAGAAAATGGAATAAAAAAAAAGTACTAAATGCTATTCTATGGAAAAAATAAAAGCTATTTTGTATTTGTGAAAACTTAAATAAATCTTTTCGTGTTTAAGTGCTGCAACAACTCTGTTTCACTTCTGTGACTTCATTAAGTAATTTTTATTTTCAACAATGATGATCTACATCAAGTTGACATTCAGGATCTGAGTATAGAATAAACAATCCAGACATTTATAATGTTAAGATGCATTCAATTATGCAGTGAATGAATGAATGACTGGTTCATTTATAAAGTGGTTAAACATGAAAGAAACAGGAAGTTGTGTGACACCTGACGTCAGGTGGTGACAAACAGTTACTTCCGTTTGTGCAGGGGCAGTCAGCGCAGGCCCTACCACTTAATCAGTTAGTCCCGGTGCGGTGCGGAATGTTTGAAATGCAAAGCTTGAGTTGATCTCTGATCGGAGACTAACATGTTGTTCGTTTGTGTGCTTTGTTTCCGCAGGACGGACGACACCATGTGGGAGAAAGCACCGTACCTGGCGTCGCTCATCGTCTCTACCTGTGTGTGCGCGTGCGTGCGTGCGTGCGTGCAGGCGCTTGGATCTCAGCGTTGGCAGTGCAGGCTCGTGTCTTCTGCGCGTGTCTTGGTTTGCTCGGTTTAGAGGCTTTGTCACTGGTGTAGCTGCCTTAGAGTTTGGCTCTGGCCAGGTGTTGGAGAGGCTTAGCTGTGGATGGATCAGTGTGTGGAAGTCACGCGGGTCTGCGCAGGTTTAGAGCGCGCGTTTGCTGTTGTCGGTGGGTGAAAGCATATTATACAGTTGTGATCCGGACACAACTGTAAATATGTGGAAGCCTGTAGTCAGATAGTGTTTGCAGCATGGGCTGAAGTGTGAAGTGTTGTTGGGCTTAGTTGTGTATGTGGTTGTGGCCAGGCTTAGTTGTGAGTGTGTGGAGGTCATGTGGGACAGACCATGGCCTGTGTGGAGCTTAGGTAGACCCTCTGCTGCGTCTTGAAGTGTTGCAGAATGTTAAAAATTTTAGGTTTGAGATTCAAAGCCTGTGTTTGGTTGGTGTGTGTGTGTGTGTGTGTGTGTGTGTGTGTTCTCTCAGCAGGAAGGATGAGCTGATCCAGAGGATCATCATCATGAGAGCAAGCATGTGAGTCAACATTACTCATTGTTTCTATGTTTTTGTTTGTGTTTTGTTTTCTCCCTGTGTGTTCCACAGGTGGCTGCATCTGGCTGAGTGGGGAGCCAACTTTGAGGCCGTGGGCAACGTGGAGCTCAGGTGAGACTCCTGCTGCAGCTGGAAGTGAAATGAAACATTAGAAGTTCAAGCTTTGACCTGATTAGTGTCTGAAACCAGTGTGTTGATGTTTTCAGCAGGATGGAGGAGCTGGGTGAGAGGACCATTTGAGACCAGGTGAGCAAGATCCATATTGCACGTTTTTACACTTATGCATGCACTAATGTTAGTGTGTGTGTGTGTGTGTGTGTGTTTGTGTGTGTGTGTTTGTGTGTGTGTGTGAGAGAGAGCATTGTAGGTGTCTGCTGGGTGGAGCCAGGGAAGGTGCTGCTGGTGAGGATAGAGTGCCATCCTCTGGGAGTGAGGGACACATCCAGGCAGGTGTTGTCTGAGCTCTGTGTGGTGAGTGGATGAAGGGAAAAAAAAATAAAATAAAATAAATAATAATGAAGGGATGTTTCAAAGGTGATTTGTGCTGATGCCTCCTATTTATTCCAATGTTTAGTGTTTGTGTCTTTGTGTCTCTTGAAGGATGGCAGAGCTTATTTGGAGGCCGTGAGAGACCAGGTGAGAGGAGGCCATGACAGACCAGGTGAGAGGAGGCCGTGAGAGACCAGGTGAGAGGAGGCCATGACAGACCAGGTGAGAGGAGGCCGTGAGAGACCAGGTGAGAGGAGGCCATGACAGACCAGGTGAGAGGAGGCCGTGAGAGACCAGGTGAGAGGAGGCCATGACAGACCAGGTGAGAGGAGGCCATGACAGACCAGGTGAGAGGAGGCCGTGAGAGACCAGGTGAGATACATTAATGTCTCTGTTTCTAGGTGTATGGGGCTTCAGCTCAGATGAGGTGATCCAGAGGACCTCAAGAGAAGGTGGGAGCATCCACATTGGACAGTTTTTCTACACATACATTCCTTAATTTGTGTTTTTGTGTGTGTCTGTGTGTATGTGTCTGAGTGTTGGAAGTGCAGGCTCGTCTTCAGCTCAGTTTCAAGTCTTCGTTCTGTCCAGGTGTTTTGGAGTTTGGTTCTCGTTGATCAAGGTGTTTGTGTTGTCGGTGGGTGAAAGCATATTATACAGTTGTGATCCGGACACAACTGTAGATATGTGGAAGCCTGTAGTCAGATAGTGTTGGCAGCATGGGCTGAAGTGTGAAGTGTTGTAGGTAGTTGTCAGTGTGTGGATGTCACATGGGTCAGTGTAGGTTTACTGTGTGTGAGATGTCTTTGGCTCTTGGTGTAGAAGCTGTCCATAGTTGTCTATTGTTGCTTTGTGGTTACTGTTTAGGTGTTGTGCATAGGCCTGTAGGTGTGTGAGTGTTGGAAGTGCAGGCTTGTCTTCTGCTCAGTTTAGAGGCTTTGTCCTGTATCCAGGTGTTTTGGAGTTTGGCTCTTGCTGAGTGTTAAGGTTTAGTTGTGGATGGATTCGGTGTGTGAAAGGAATTGGTTGGTGTAGGTTTAGATTGTGTGAGATGTAGTTGCCTCTTCATGTAGAAGCTGTCAGTAGTTGTATATTGCTGATGGGGCAGTGTGTGTTTGTATGTGTGTGTATGTGTGGCTGTGTTTAGCAGGTTCTGGTGGAGTCTGGGATCCAGCTGAGGTGTGGTTCTGCAGGCTTGTTTTGATGAAGGCTGTCATGGAGAAAGTCACAGTGGAGTTCAGGTAGGCCTCCTGCTGCATCTGGAAGTTTTGCAGAATGTTTAAAATGCAAGTTTAGTTTCTTTCTTCCTGCAGCTTATGTTTCTTTTTTCTTTGTATGTTGTGCAGGATGGAGGAGCTGATCCAGAGGACCTGATCCAGAGGACCAGATCTAGAGGACCTGATCCAGAGGACCTGATCCAGAGGACCAGATCCAGAGGACCTGATCCAGAGGACCTGATCCAGAGGAGCTGATCCAGAGGACCTGATCCAGAGGACCAGATCCAGAGGACCATGAGGGACAGGGTGAGAGCAAACATATTGGTCAACATTGCTCAGTGTTTTTACTTTTAAAGATTAATTTATGTTTCTGTGTGTTCAGGATGCTTCGGGTCAGAGGCAGTTGGTGTGTGTTCTGGGCCATGAAGAGGAAGAATTGCATAGAGCTGTGTCTCTTGCTTGGGTGTTTTGTAAATAAAGACTTGATTTTTGTACCTAATGGCACTTGTCTGTTTGTTGGCTGTTTATTTTGATGTGTGAACTGACTTTGAGGCTGTGTGGAGTTTGGAGAATGTGCTGTTTAACCTTGGTGATTGGCTCCACACTTTAACGTTTCAGCCTGAGGTAGAGGACTTTCTTTGTTTAAATGGTAGAGTCAGCTGTGGACTGTCAGTCTAAATGTAGTTGTAATAATTTGGCTAAATTGTTTGTGTTCTCCGTCTGGGCTTGCATGCAATGTTAACATTTTAGCTCATTTTAGCCATGTGCTGCTAACAAAAATTAACTAAATAATAGACTCTGTTATTCAGATTTATTAAGCAATTGCATGTTTCTCCATTTACCCCTGGATTGATGTGGAGTGAGGACACAAAGATTAATTAGACCTTGGTCAAATAGTAATTTGAAAGAGTCTTGTGATAGTAAGAGTAGCAGACGGGGACTTGCCACCCTTCAAATGAAGAAAAGCACAGGAAAGTACTGTTTGATGCATAATGAGTCTTGCCTGTGAAGGACACATGCTTATAAGCTACTAAATAAATAAACCAAAAAATAGAGCAGGTGTAGAATGATCTGAAGTCGTACACTGTGTTAAACTATTTTTGAAGTTGAGTTGACTTTGTTGTCGCTGTGCAGTGACTGGAGCTGGATTTGGATTATCTTCAGCATTTTATTTCCTTCTAAAATCAGCATTGTCTCATTAATGTCATAAAAGAAAATGCCCTCCTTTCAGACAATCCAGAAGTGTTCCAGTATTCCACCATGCAAACCCGACATGCTTTCATGTGTTGCAAAGGCAAATTCCTGTTTGTCTGCTGATGCTAACCACTTAGTTTGTGTTCTCCTGTCCCCCTCCACAGAGTCCTGAGCAGTGGACGACCTTTCCCATCATTCTTCAGTAGCCTGTGTGGGCCTTCTCTGCCAGGATGGCGGCTGCCAGCTGCTGGAGGTCAGTGACGAGTGGGCCCCTGGCCAACATCTGACACACTCTCTGCCTGTGTGGGAGCCAGGCAGCGGCAAAGGGGAGAGCCAGGGGGGTTAGGGTTGGTCTGGGGCAGAGAGTTGTGGTCACCTGGGCTGCTGGAGCAAGCAGCCAGTGGTTGGTGCTGGAGATGAGGGGGGTAAGGGGTAGAGGGCACGCTTTGGGGGAGCCTCTGGTGGTGGCTGATCTTGAGCACGAGCTCTGCCCATGTGTCACACTCAGGTGGTAACTGTGAACACTGGGATCGGACATGTGACTGTGTGGGATATTTGTGAAATCAGCAGGATGAAGGCCACAGAGAGTTAGAAGAGTTTAACTAATAAACTGCTTTAATACATGCAACAAAGGTGTGTGTGAGTGACAGAGACAGACATGGACAGACTGAACTACCTGTGAGACAGTTTCTCTAACAGGAGGATACTCTCTTTGCTACATTCAACACAGAGACACTGAGGAACCAGACCAGAAACTAAAGCCAAACCCAGGATACAGAGGTTCAGTGAAAGTGGTGCTGAAGGTGTAGAGGTGGATCAGTGAGTCAGAGGAGACTCTGTAGAAGGACAGAGAGCCAGCAGGACAGTCCACATACACTGCTACTCTGTCAGAGATGGAGGAGGATGAGAAGGAGGAGACAGATGTCACTCTGTTATTGTGACAGACAGAGTAATGACGATCCAAGCAGATCAGACTCCAGGACTGTTTGTTCCATCCAAACACACAGTTTTCTCTTTCTCCTTTCCTTCTGATTCCTGTGTAACTCACTGATATATCAACCTCTCCTCTCCACTCGACCTCCCAGTAACAGCGACCAGTCAGACCATTACTACACAGCAGCTGAGGACACTCGTCAAATCTGTCTGCATGATCAGGATATGACTGATCCTCCTCCACGTGTGTCGCCTTCCTGTTGTTGTCAGACAGTTTGATCTTTGTGTTTACAGTGTTTGTGTCGATGGTGAGTTCACAGAAATCTGATGGAGAGAAGAAGACACAACACAGCTGCAGTTATTGATCTATCACCTGATCATTGATCGACACTGTGAAGATGGTTGGATGTGAGCTGCTTTGTTTTCAGGAGTCAAATGAAAACCACACTTACACTTCCTCAGACCTGGTCTCAACCATCGGACTCCACCAGGCTCCACCCTGAAAGGAGGAGGGGGGTCAGACCAGCACGCTCCCTCTCAGCAAACATGGACATTACATGGCTCTCTCACACACACTTTGATTATTCTGCTCATTCAGCAACGACACAAAGGACCTGGAGGACAAAATGTCTCCAGCTCTTCCTCCTCTATCACACACTGTCTGTGGCCGCAGCAGGCCTCTCCATACCTGAGGGTGTCCAGGCTCCAGTGTGGATCCTCCAGTCCAGCAGCCAGTAGCTTCCCTCCTGAGTCTCCTGGATGATTGTAGCTCAGGTCCAGCTCTCTCAGATGGGAGGGGTTGGAGCTCAGAGCTGAGCCCAGAGAAGCACAGCCTTCCTCTGTGATCAGACAGCCTGACAGCCTGCAGACACACATGAGACTGATCCTCATATCCTGGACTGAGATTAGAGGGCTGAATAATAGATCGAATACAATTCAGTGACTGATTAAATTACACAGGGGACAGTTTGTCTGTTTGACATTCAGAAAGCAGAGTAAACCAAAAACATTTTGTGTTGAAGTGTTACCATAAGTGTGCTAAATCCTGACCTGAGAGTCTCCAGGGTACAGTGTGGACTCTTCAGTCCAGCAGACAGAAGCTTCACCCCTGAATCCTGCAGGTCGTTGTCACTCAGGTCCAGGTGTCTCAGACTACAGGACTGGGAGCTGAGAACTGAGGACAGAGCCTCACAGCTTCTCTCTGAGAGGTTACAGCTGCTCAGTCTGAAGAGATGATGAGAAGGAATTAAAGGAGAGAGGAATTTATTTTCCCTCCTGTTGAAAAACAGCAGAGTCTTTATACAGTGATGAATAAATCCAACTATGGACACACTTACAGAGCTTTGTTAGAGGCTTTGACCACTGGCAGCAGCCTCAGAAGAGCCTCCTCTGAAGCAGAGTATTTCTTCAGCTCAAACACGTCCAGATCTTTTTCTGATGACAGTAAGATGAAGACCAGAGCGGACCACTGAGCAGGAGACAGTTCATCTGTGGACAGACGTCCTGAACTCAGGGACTGTTGGATCTGCTCCACCAGAGAACGATCATTCAGTTCATTCAGACAGTGGAACAGGTTGATGCTTTGCTCTGCAGAGGGAGTCTCTTCAATCTTCTTCTTGATGTACTGGACTGTTTCCTGATTGGACTGTGAGACACTTCCTGTCTGTGTCAGCAGACCTCGTAGGAGACTCTGATTGGTCTGCAGTGAAAGACCCAGGAGGAAGCGGAGGAACAGGTCCAGGTGTCCATTTGGACTCTGTAAGGCCTCGTCCACAGCCCTCTGGTAGAAGGCTGTTGGATCAGGTTGGTATCCAAACAGTTTAGACCACAGGGAGGGTTTTTCTTCTGACAGCAGATTGACTCCAGAGCTGATGAAGGTCAGATGGACATGAAGAGCAGCCAGAAACTCCTGAAGACTCAGATGGACGAAGCAGAACACCTTGTCCTGGTACAGTCCTCTCTCCTCCTTAAAGACCTGTGTGAACACTCCTGAGTAAACTGAGGCTGCTCTGATATCGATGCCACACTCTGTCAGGTCTGATTCATAGAAGATCAGGTTTCCTTTCTGCAGCTGCTCAAAAGCCAGTTTTCCCAGAGACTCCATCATCTTCCTGGTCTCTGGACTCCACTGTGGATCTGTCTCAGATCCTCCATCATACTTGACTGTCTTCAGTTTGGACTGAACTACCAGGAAGTGGATGTACATCTCAGTCAGGGTCTGGGGCAGCCCTCCTACCTCTCTGCTTTCCAACACATCCTCCAGAACTGTAGCAGTGATCCAGCAGAAGACCGGGATGTGGCACATGATGTGGAGGCTTCGTGAAGTCTTGATGTGGGAGATGATCCTTCTGGCCTGCTCCTCATCTCTGAACCTCTTCCTGAAGTAGTCCTCCTTCTGTGGGTCAGTGAACCCTCTGACCTCTGTCACCATGTCAACACACTCAGGAGGGATCTGATTGGCTGCTGCAGGTCGTGTGGTTATCCAGAGGCGAGCGGAGGGAAGCAGTTTCCCTCTGATGAGGTTTGTCAGCAGCACATCCACTGAGGTGGACTCTGTAACATCAGTCAGGACCTCAGTGTTGTGGAAGTCCAGAGGAAGTCGACACTCATCCAGACCGTCAAAGATGAACAGAACCTGGACGTCTTCAAACCTGCAGAGTCCTGCTTCTTTGGTTTCAGGAAAGAAGTGATGAACAAGTTCCACCAAGCTGAACTTTTTCTCTTTCAGCACATTCAGCTCTCTGAACGTGAATGGAAATGTGAAGTGTATGTCCTGGTTGGCTTTGTCTTCAGCCCAGTCCAGAGTCAACTTCTGTGTTAAGACTGTTTTCCCAATGCCAGCCACTCCCTTTGTCATCACTCTTCTGATTGGTCCGTCTCGTCCAGGTGAGGCTTTAAAGATGTCTTCTTGTCTGATGGTAGTTTCTGCTCTGGCTGGTTTCCTGGATGCTGTTTGAATCTGTCTGACCTCATGTTGATCGTTGACCTCTCCAGTCCCTCCCTCTGTGATGTAGAGCTCTGTGTAGATCTGATTCAGGAGGGTTGGCTGTCCTGCTTTAGAGATCCCCTCAAACACACACTGGAACTTCTTCTTCAGAGTAGATTTGAGTTTATGTTGACAAACTGCAGCATCATGTCCTGAATGAACAAACAAGAAACAACATCAATGACTGATTCATAAAGAAAACATGACATGTTCATCCCCCTAAAGGACACACATGAACATATGTCCCTCCATGTGTTGAGACGTTAGTAAATGTCCCATTTGTCCATCATGTTGAATCTTTAGAGAAATCCTCTTACTGCTGTGCAGACAGTCAGCCAGCTCCTCCTGCTTCATCCTCCTCAGGAAGTTCACTGTGATCTTCACCAAAGCCTCTCTGCTGCTCCACCTCTGCTCTTCATCCTCACCGTCCAACACCTCCTCATCCTCCCTCTGACTCTCATCTGGACCCAGAACCTTTTGGATCTCCTTCAGCTCCTTCTTCACAAAAGTCACAATGTTCTTCTCCAGCAGCTGGAACACAAAACGATATGAATGACACAACCAAAGTAAAACCATGGAGCCAAACATCACATCCATGTTGGACACTCTGACAATCCACTGGTCTAAAAAGTGCAGCATGGACATTATTGTGAACACAACAGATGTCAAAGTGGTTCTTGTCCATGTACAGACCATAAATATGGAGTCCAGCTGTGTTGGATGCTGCTGGACAGACTGAGCACTGGGAACCTCTGAGCTCTCCTTGTCCACTCTGTGGAGGAATCAGGAAGAATTAGCTCACATTATGTCTGTCCACACTGAGACACTCACAAGGTCGAGGTCCATGAAGTCATATGTGGATGTGAACAGCGAATCAGACGACTTCCTTTACCAGTAAAGGTTTACTAGTCCTGCTGATCCCACTGAGAATCAACAGCTCAGTCTCCTTGTAGCAGTAGTAAGACTTTTTACTTTCCATCAAACAAATCTATTATTCACACAGTGTTTCCATGGTAATGATGAAAACATGAAATCAGTGGGAGCTCACTTCCTTGCAGCAGAGTGAGGTCGTCCTCTAAATTCAATGATGCGACCCATTGACCAGTCACTCTTCATAGACACAGCGCTGGGTTCAGGTTCAGGAGCATCTGGTCTCTGGTGGATCCTGGAAACCCAAAGACAATCAGTATTAGCACCTAACAGATCTGACAGACCTGGTTACTGCCCACCGATCCTCATCTCACCTCTGAGCTTTGGTCTGGGTCTCATGGTCCCACCACAGACTGGTTTTATGGGGATGGACTCCCTCGTCTCTGTTCTCACACTGAGGCATGATACTGAACTCACATCAGCTCACACACTTCACCTGGAGAGGAAACACAGATCATTCATCTGCACATCAACTGAAATGACTGAAAACTGATCAGCTCTTCTTTCCTCTGTCAGGTCAGTGTCACCTGACTGCAGTCAGAGGACGCTGCTGTCCTTCTACTGTCGGTCCACCAGGTGGCGCCAAGGAGCTACAGTGACGTGAGGAGAACAGACCCACAGATCCACTGATTTCATCTACAAAACGACTGTATGACACAAGCTACAGCTGATTATTCCACACACAACAACTGGGACTAAATATAACATTTATATAATAATATTCCAGTGGCCCTTTCAGTCGGGGCCCCTGACAGTTTCCTGCCTTGTCTAATGGTAAAGTCTGAATCTGTGTGAAGCACCAACCACAAACCAAACAGCAGAGACAGAGACAGACATCAATAAAAACTCCAAACATGTTGTGACAGACAGTTTTGCTGTTTGCACTGTGAACAACCACAGAGATATCATCACCTACCAGAGCCAAATTCATCAGGTACTCTTTTCCTGACAGGACCAGAGGGCCGCATTTAGCGGCTCAGGCCCGCCTCCTCCACAGGCGGCTTCAGACAAGGAAAGCTGCCTTAAGTCATCAGTTAGTGGAGCCACAGACTAACAAAGGCCCCGTGTTCAGCCACTGAGCATCAGCTCACTCTGCTTCTACTCTGACTCCACTGCTTTAACTACAAGCATCGACACAACACGGAGGATAATGACAGGCCCCTCCTGCCTCACCCGGACTTTACAGAGACAGCTCAGAGTCACAACACACTATAAATACACAAAAACACCACAACACTCTACAAACCACAGAGCAACAACAGCAACGCAAAAACTCGAAGGTCAGATAATTCAGGTAACAACGAGCAACATTTACCTTCAGATGGAGAAAATCAGCTGCGACACAAAGTGCAGCGAAAGTGAAACTAAACGAGCAGGAAACGAGAGGGAGGATAAACACTGACATGTATAATTCTCTATGATAGAACACATAACATTGACACTGAAATAATCTTTATCACACCGTCATAACAAAATTTTCTTCAGGGTTTTTATCAATTTAAATGGGGAAGCAACATGTACGTTTTTTATTTTCATATTTTCTTTTCTTCATTTGTTTTAATTAATTATACTAGTTCTTCTTCTCCTATTTATTTTTACTTCTTCCTGTGGAGTCAAATTTCTTTCTATGTGTATTTTATGTATTTTTAAATCACGGTGTAGTTCGGTGTGCACTTTATCCAGACGCTGACTTTCTTTCACTATCCCAGCAGAGGTCAGTATTACCTCTGTTTAACTGACGCATGTTTCTCATGTTCATAACCAGAACGTATTTATGTCCTGTTCATTCCTGAAGGTCTTTGTGTCTTTTTAGTTCATATTTATATGAATCATAAACCAGCGGCTCAGATCTCCTGTAAATTATGATTCTCAGTCATTTGTGAGCTGTGAGGAGCAGCCTAGTCTCTGGTCTTAGTTTGGTTTTTAAGGAACCCTGAGTGGCCTGGTCCAGCTCTCTGCATGTACAGCTCCTGTTCCACACTTTCACCTCAGTATCTGCAAGTAAATATTTGCTGTGGCTGGTGGTGAGTCTGACAGAGGCCAGATCAATAGAGATTCAGAGGGACTGCAGCATGTTGGTTTTCATTCCTGTTATGTCGCTCAGTGTTTTTCTTTTAACTGCTCAGTGTAGTCGCTCAGCTTTAAAGTTGTGAAAAAAAAACGAGTCCTGAATCCTGACCCCTGACCCAAGTGTTCCACCCTCAGCCTCTGTTCATTTACACAGGTGACGAATTTCAAGCAGCATGGGAACAAAGGTTTGTACGGTCAGAGCTGATGCCACAGCAGCAGCTGTGACTAATATTTTATCAGGTGAACAGCAAAGTGCAGTTTCACGTCTCTTTCACTTCATTTCCTGCAGTTTTTTCTGTTTCCTGTGTATTAATTCATTTTATTTCGGTCTCTGAAACAGTCTGAACACAGACTGAACATTAAAACCTCCTTGAAGGAGGATTTACTTCAGGACAGACTGTTGGATTAGACTGGACCCTGAGTCCATGTCCTACATCAGAGACAGTCTGGATGTCCTGAGCACAGAAGGCTGAGTCAAAGTAAACATGTTCATATGAAACATGTCCCACTCATCAGCCTGACAAACTCATACTTTGACCCTTTGGTCAATATTCTCCCCCAGAGACAGAGCGAGACAGAGAGACAGACTGAAGAGGAAGTCTGCTGGATCTGGTTCTGAGGTTCTGCTTGGACATCTGGATCATGGTGGAACCAGGACTGAAACCAGCTGCTGTTCTACTGCTGTTTTTACTGCACAGCTGCCTGGCAAACTATGGTACCACAACTTTATTTCATCTCTTCTTACTGTTACCGGTGGTCGTGGCTGTCGTAGTCCTGTTAGCAGTCGAGCCAAAGTAATAAAAGATTTAGATTTGACAAACATGAGTTCTTTCACTTTTGCTACTTTATGTAGATTTTTTTAATAGTACTTTTACTATTTATTTGTCTGCTCTAATTAAATCTGATCTAATCACCGAGCAAAGACCAACAGAAGATCCTGCCTTCATGAGTGTTAGAATCCGTTTTTTGTAGAAAGGCACTGATTTTCTGTCTTTTTGTAGTTTTCCTCAACAGCCAGCTGGCCTCACAGGTGTTGGTCCGGAACCGACGGGCCAATCAGCTGTTTGAGGAGGTGAAACCAGGTAATTTATCTGCTTACAGGTCTCAGTCAGTGCTCCATGTGATCTTTTTTGTGAACCAAAGATTATAGGATTTTCTTAAAAATCTGCTGTGTGGGTTGGGAACCACTATGTTTATGATTCCACCTTAGGAAACCTGGAAAGAGAGTGCCTTGAGGAAATCTGTGACCATGAAGAAGCCAGAGAGGTGTTCGAACAGGCGGATAAAACGGTACGACTCCACTCTGTCCTGAATTCATTCTCTCTGTGTGGGTTTAGTCATGGAAACAGTTAGAACATCTAAACAAGTCTAACCAGAAAACAAACTCTGTTCCCTTCAGGAAAACTTCTGGATGAAATATGTGGGTAAGTACATTTGTTTGTATCACTAGGTAGAACACCAGCAGAAGTTCTGTGTGAGAACAATACACACGACCGCCTTAGAACTTCAGACACCTTCACTTTATTATGTTGCGGTCATTTTAAATGGATGAAACTTTAGCTAATGTGTTTGAATACTTTCTGAGGCCATCGAAATTACTTGTAAGGATTTCCTCTTTGAAACACATCTGTGTTTCACGACCGCCTGTGACCGACTGTGTTTGAAACACATCTGTGACCGACTGTGTTTGAAACACATCTGTGTTCAAACACATCTGTGTTTCAAAGAGGAACACTGACACTGACGTCTGTTTTTCACAGACCTACAACATCCAGTATTTTCTTAAAAACTCAAATATAACCAGGTCATTTTTGGGAAATTATGAGGAACGTCTGAAGGAAACGAGCTGGAAAACAAAGGACCTGTGAAATAAAGTTTTATTGAAATTTGCAGTAAATCAGGACCAAAGGACATTTTGGGAAACGTCTTTCTGCAGTCAGATGAGAAGATGGATGTCAGCTCCATCTCAGGACGTTCAGTGCAGGCGGATAGTTTAGCGAAGAGTTTTAGTTTGCTAGATTCTCTGAGAACTTTAGTTCTAATCTGCTGTAACTCTGTATTAGTAAAGTGGAGTTTAATCAGGTGTAGGCTGCACAAACACGAACAAAGTCCACAGCTCACACATACACAACCCTGAGTACACAAACATCTAACTACCTGTCTGTCTTCCTGTCTGTCTGTTTGTCCTCCAGACTGTAAAGGAACTCAGATGCAAAGAACAAAAAGCAACATCAACACTATCAGACAGTGTATCGAAGGTAAATACAAACAAGCCTGAATAACATGAAAATGTAACATGATATAATGTGCATGTACAGTGACTGTGTGTGTGTGTGTGTTTTCAGGTCAGTGTATTTTTGGTAAGGGAGTGAACTATGAAGGAAATATCAACATCACAAAATCAGGGAGACTGTGTCAGCACTGGAGGCACAGCTTCCCACACCCCATCATGAGGTAGCCAACTATCTACCTACCTACCCATAAAGATACTAGTTAGTTAGTGGCCAGCTGCATTAAGCTCTGTCTGTCTGCTCACCTGTCTGTAGGGAGTTTAATACCTCAGAGCCAAACAGTAACCTGGAGGAAAACTTCTGTCGAAACCCTGACAGCCGTGCTGAGGGACCCTGGTGTTTCACCAAAGACCCGACGGTCCAGAAAGAGGCCTGCACGGTGCCCATATGTGGCAAGTATCCTGTCTTTGCTTTCTCCGGCCACCTCACCTCTCCATCACCTGCACTCATCACCAGCTGTGTAACAGTGTTTACATCAGTGTGAGCTCCACGTCGTGGTCGGTCAGTTGATCTGTTCAGCTAGAGGTTAAAGGTCACAGGTCCTGGAAGATAAGAACCTGCAGTGATAGTTACCGCAATGAACAAGATTAATTAAGCGCTCTCTTTTTTTATTTCAAGGTGAGGTCTTTGTCCCGACCACTGTGGCCCCTGACCCAGTCCAAACCGGCGAGTGTTTACCCAACTATGGTGTAGACTACGTAGGTGACCTGAATGTTACCTTGGGAGGCCACACCTGTCTGCAGTGGTCATCACCGAAGGTCAAACCCCTCAGCCGGGACAAGGAGTTCATCCCTGAGGTCAACCTGCAGGGCAACAAGTGCCGTAATCCTGACAACGACCCTGAGGGCCCCTGGTGCTATGTGGAGATTTCTGGAAATGTGACGGTCGACTTCTGTGACATGAACCTGTGTGGTAAATACTGCAGTGTGGTACTAGTGTGTGGTACAAATCCCCAGTGAGCACCAGTACTGCCTTAGAATATTTCACAGGTGATACTCTCTGCCCTCCTCTTACCTGTCTCACCTGTCTGTGTCCCAGAGGATCTGTTGGTTGATGGCCTGCAGACGACACAGACTGAAGGCAGGGAGCGCTCTGTCCTGACTTCCACCAGGAGACAGTTTTTCAGTCCTCGCACCTTTGGACAAGGAGAGAATGGTGAGTCCACAGTTGTCAATAACAGATTTACTGATTAATAAACATTTAACTTAAACATTTACTGGCTGGTTGACTGACTGGTTAATTTGCATAATTAGTAGTTTTAAGAAACTGGTGCATTGACTTTTTAAGCGGCACTGAATGGACTGTTTAACAGGTGTGTTGACTCACTACTAAACTGGTGTGCAGTCTGGTTGACCATCTTATGAACTGGTCTACAGTCTGGTTGACCACCTTACTGACTGATAACCTGACTGGTTGCATTGCAGAGTGTGGACAGCGCCCCCTGTTTGAAAAGAAGAGCAAAAAGGACACAAAGGAGGATGAGCTGTTGGAGTCATACAGAGATAAACGCATTGTTGGGGGTGATGATGCCGAGGTGGCCTCAGCACCATGGTAAATACAACAACAAGCTGTCACCGCGGTAACCTTGGCACTACATAAACAGTCTTGGTAACTATCAGCAGTGGTAAATGCTGCTAAGAACACACCAAAATGCCCTGACAAGTGCACCTTCAGTAAGACAAAGGTCAAAGGTCTGAACTTGATTTTGAAAAATGTTCTTTATAACCACACAAATCTCATGGTTGTCATTAGATCTCATGCTGTCACACCTTTTCTTATCTGCAGGCAGGTGATGCTGTACAAGCGTAGCCCCCAGGAGCTGCTGTGTGGAGCCAGCCTGATCAGTGATCAGTGGATCCTCACTGCAGCTCACTGCATCCTCTACCCGCCCTGGAACAAGAACTTCACCAGCAGCGACATACTGGTCCGCCTGGGAAAACACAACAGGGCCAAGTAAGGCTGCATGCCTGTTTACAAAAATGGACGAAACGAGTCCTCAGATTAGAGCAAACAGACATTCTTTTGCAGTGAACTCACCAGAATATTTACTCATCTTTCCAGGTTTGAACGCGGCATTGAGAAGATTGTGGCGATTGATGACATCATCGTCCATCCCAAGTACAACTGGAAGGAAAATCTGAACCGTGACATCGCTTTGCTGCACCTGAGACGACCAGTCACCTTCACCGATGAGATCTTCCCAGTCTGCCTGCCCAGCAGGAAGGTTGCCGAGACGTAAGACACTGACATTTCTAATGGGCCGGTGCAGCCCACAAATTTAAGAGGCCCTGCACTTACAGTACCATGAAATGAACAATTTCAAACTTTCACCAGCCAGTTCGATGTTCCACCTTTAGGTATTCTCCTAATCCCACAAATGTCCTCTGTCTGCCTGGAAAGATAAAATATTTACGAGGGTTTCTGTGGAAGGTGATGGGGTTTTATGAGTTATCTGACACTTCTTTTTTTTCCTCGATAGTCTGATGACCGAAGGCTATAAGGGGCGAGTGACCGGTTGGGGGAACCTGAAGGAAACCTGGAACCCAGCAGCAAGGAATTTACCCACAGTCCTCCAGCAAATCCATCTGCCAATTGTGGACCAGAACACCTGCCGCCTCTCCACATCAGTCAAAATCACAGACAACATGTTCTGCGCTGGTAACGCCTACATTTGTTCTATAAGTTAGAAACGACCTGCAAACCAGACAGCATGTTAGTGTTTTATTCATAGCCATAGTTTGTCCAGTCCTCTGGGTTTGATCAGATACCTGCAGAACTGTGGACATTCCCATCAGCCTGAGCTGGACACTGTGTTTAGTGTTAAATGGTAACCTAGGTCCCCTTTAACTACAAGCTGTGTGTGTTGCAGGTTATAAACCGGAGGACACCCAGCGCGGTGACGCCTGTGAGGGAGACAGTGGTGGACCGTTTGTGATGAAGGTGAGAATCACATTAATGTCGTTGTAAGCAACTAAAAGGAAATGTCAGTGTGTACTGATGCTCAGTGTTTGTTTTTCTGCCCAGTACCCAGCAGAAAACCGCTGGTATCAGATGGGCATCGTGTCGTGGGGCGAGGGCTGCGACAGAGACGGAAAGTATGGCTTCTACACTCACCTGTTCAGGATGACCAGGTGGATGAGGAAGGTTATCGACAAGACAGGAGGAAGCGACGACTGAACACAAAAACACAAACATTCATTTCCTGTTCTCACTGTACAAGCAAGATGATGCTAATAAAGTCTGTTAACATCCTACCTACCACCTACCAAGTTCACAGAGCAGCTTTTAAAAAAGCAAAGCACAGATACAAAATCTCCATGGCAACACAGACACTGTTTGGTAATCATCAGTTTAAGTACAAGAAAATTATTATGCTATACTTTTATTTTTATGTCTGTTTTTGAAAGTCTGTGGAGCTGGACTGGGCTGCACCAGCTGTCCATCAATCAATCAATCAATCAATCAGTCAATCAATCAATCAGACTTTATTTGTATAGCACTTTTCATACAAATACATTGTAGAAGAAAGTGCTTTACACAAGTGAAGTGTGAAAAATGATAGGAAAAATGAAAGTGTGTCTGAAGTAAGTAAAACCAGAAACAAACATACAATAAAAAAGTAAATAAACTTCAATTAAAAGCCAGAGTAAAGAGGTAGGTCTTGAGCTTGCTGTTAAAAATATCAGATTTCTCTGCTGCCCTCTCTGCTCTGCTCTGAAAAACCAAAGATGAGAGTGTCTAAATGAGATCTTACACTCAGAACAACCATATTCAGGGTCACTGGCAGAGTCTTCTTCAGGTGTGGCAGAGCAGCTGGTGGTTTATGTGCGTATATAGATATGAGATGATTAAAATTCAGGCCTTCAGTTCGTTCAGTGTTGTGTCCGTGATGATGACAGGAGTTACTGTGAGAGAGGTGGAACTAAAGCAGTAGTGACTTGTAGCTGGGGGACATCAGTCTCTGACGGACCGGTCACCTGGCGCAGGTTGGCAGCGTAGAAAGTAGCGTGAGCACGTTGCACGCCGTATGATACACTGTCAGAGAGCAAACAGCTGCAGGGTTTGTTTCAGTGCAGCTTTAAAACTGTGTGTGAAGCCCAAACTGTGGGAGACACACAGGTGACACAACCCGGCCACAGGTGGGAGCTGAGCCGGAGGTGAAGACACTGAGGTGAAGACACTGAGGTGGGACTGTTCGACAGTGTTACAGAGACAGAGGAAGAAAGAGGAACAGGGGGAGACCTCTCTTTGAGAAACAACTCTCAGTACTTTTAATGCTTTTTGTCATTTGCAGGTTTTCAGCAGATTAGTGCAGTGTCGCCAACAAATGAATAAATAAACTGTAAACAAATTCCCTCCTCACAGCTCCACGACACAACAATTCATCAACCTACAAACTGATGATGGTTCGACAAACAATCAGCAGGAATGTAAAGTACAAACACAGCTGTTCTCGTCAAACAGCTGGTTAATGCAGATTAAAACAGACTCTAGCGTGAGAATAAAAGCTCAGACCTCGTCGCCCACTTCACTGTCAGGAGTCCTGTGTGTCAGCAGGTGTCTGTTCAGGTGGGTTTTCCGGGTGTAGCTCTTGGGACAGAAGACGCAGGCGTAGGGACGAACGTTGCTGTGAGACAACATGTGTTTCTTCAGGTCAAACTTCCTCCTTAAACATTTGCCACATTCAGGACACGAGAACGGCTTCTCCCCTGGACAACAGACACAACAGACAGTCATGAGTTTCCTCCGATGTGATCACCAAGAACACACAACATTCAACAACTCTGAATTTAAATACAATTAATTACATACATTCAAGGCCTCTGTTATTAACTGCATGGAATCTTTTTTTGTCCTGTGCTGCTGCAGTGTTATAGGATTGTTACTTCAGCATCCCACCCTCGCCCACCCAGCCGGCTGATGCTGTGACCAGCTGGCATCTTACCCGTGTGAATCCTGCGGTGTTCAGTCAGGTGACAGGAGATGGAGAAGGCCTTTCCACAGTCCTGGCAGACGTACGGCCGTTCACCCGTGTGAGTCCTCATGTGTTTCTGCAGGTCGCCTCCAGACGGCCAGCCCTTACCGCACACTGTACACACGTACGGGCGCTCCCCGGTGTGCCGCCGCACATGCACGTTGAGGCCGGCGAGGGCGGTGAAGTCTTTGGGGCAGTAGGGGCAGCGGTAGGGACGCTCCCCGGTGTGCGTCCTCAGGTGACCCTCCAGCCCGTCCCGGGTCTTGAAGCGTTTGCCGCACTGAGGACACAGGAAGCGGCTCTCTGTGGTGTGGCTGGCCCGGTGTGAATGGAGGCCGGTCAGAGAGCCATATGTCTTGTTGCACTGGTCACACTGGTACGAGCGGAAAGTGTGTGTGCGCTGATGGATACGAAGCTGGGTCACTCCTGGAGAGAAGAGACAAACATGACGGATCATTCATGAGCTTTGGAGACTGACAACCACCTGGATAACATGCACACCTCAGCTACACGATCAGAGTGAGTCCAGTGCTGTGGCAAGTGTCAAGCTCAGACTGATGCCACTGATCCACCTGTGTGGAGCTCACCTGAGAAGGTTTGGTCACAGAAGCGGCAGTTGTAGCAGGGCTCGGCTCCCTCCACAGAGTGAGTCTGCAGGTGTCGAAGCAGCTGAGTCTGAGAGCTGAACGTCTGGTCACAGACCGTACAGGTGAGGTCGGGCAGCCGGTGCTGCAGTCTGTGGGCGTCTCTCTCCTTGGCCGAGTCAAACACCTTATCGCACCTGCTGCAGGTGAATCCTCCTCTGTCCAGGTGGGTCTGCCTGTGATTGGTCAGGCTGGACAGGTGGTGGAACTCCTTGTCACACTGTCCACACTGGTAAACCGGGCGGGCCCGGTGGCTCCGCTGGTGCGACAGGAGCTCAGCTTTGGTTTTGAAGGTGGCGTTGCACTGGAAGCAGGAATGGGTCCTGACGGGGCGGGGCTCAGGGAGGCGGGGCTCCGGGGGATGAGGCTCTTCGTCACGATCGCCTGGTTGACTCTGCAGGTTCACAACTCCTGATGCTGTTAAGGCCGACCCGCAGGACTTATTGGTACGCAGGTGACGGATCACCTGTTGACAGTGACACTAATGAGCTGATGTGACAGTTGGTCTTAATAAAACCACCACTGAAACTACAACATGCTACAGCTACACGTAGTGGACACACTCACCTGAGAACGATAGATGAAACATTTGCCACACTGAGGACACTTGTGAGCCACCCGCTGAGAATTATGGGAAATGCTGTAGAGGGCATTAGCTGTGACCTCAGAGCAGGACTGATCTGATTGGTCAACTGTGAAGAGAGGTGGCAGATAAATTAAATGTTGGGTGAGTTTGTTCTGTGTGTGTGTGTGTGTGTGTGTGTGTGTGTGTGTGTGTGTGTGTGTGTTTTACCTGTGTCTTCTGATTGGTCTGCAAAGTTTCCAGGAGAGTCCTTCAACCTGTGATGACAAAAACACTTTGTTTTAAGGGTCCTGTGTAGAAAAATGTGCAGGTACTTGCTGTAAATGAGAGATATTTTATATGGAATTTGGTCCTAATTATAAGGGAAAAGGAGAGAGTGTTAGCTACTATAGTTATTAAGTACTAACTAGTGAAAAATAGTTCATAAAGCCAGAGATTTTGAGGAATTATGAGGAGAAATTAGCTGGAAAATTGTTACTGTGCTGATAATAACCGGTGTGTAGCGTTTACAGGATCCAGCACACAGACAGGAAAACACTCTACATGTGGGAAATAAGAGGCAAAGTATCTGACCCGTCCACCTCCAGGACCACAGGTGTGACGGAGCATTCGTCTCCGCCCACCGCTGAACTCTCACTGGACGCCTCCTGCTCGACTGGCGAAACCGTCTGACCAATCACAGTCTCCTCCACCTCCTCCTGTTCGTCCTCTGTCATCACCACCACCTCCACCTTTACAAGCTCCACATCCAGCTGCACGGGGCTAACCACATCAGGGAGAGCATCCGACTGGACCTCCGTGTCGGCAGGAGGAAGCTCCGGATTGGTCAGTTTGGTGACGAGAGGGTGGGACCAGGCAGAGGTGAGGATCTCCTCAGTGTCACAACTCACTGTAGAAAATTAGTAATGACAGTTACTGTTAGTTCTGTTCTTATTTGGTTTGGCTCTTTGTGATGTCATACCTGTGGTGGTTGCTCGCCCCAGTAAACAGTTCTGATTGGTCAGCAGCTCCCTTAGATCCTCCCCGCCGGCCTCGTGCAGACAGTCCTCGAGACCACCAGGGGCAGCATCGAGCCAGGAAGCAGCCTGAAAGACAAAGACACTTCTTAAAGATGGCAGCAGCAGCAGCTGATGTGAGTAATACAAAGACTGACTGTAACATAACCAACACATTTACACATGCTGACTCTGTGTGTATGTGGGGAAGGATTCACTGAGGACCTGTTTGAAGTCGGGTACGGGGAACAGCTGGTCGATCCTGGACAAGAAGTCAGATATGAGAGACTGGAGGGCAGAGTCAAAGCTCTGGTTAAACACCTCCTGAAACAGAGACCAGCAGAGAGAGAATCATTTCAGGGTTGTCAAAGTAAGGGCCCCGACATGAGGGGGGGCCTCACAAAGCCTGCAAATAAGTCATGGTTTTTATCTGTAATGTTGAAATTGTACAGACAGAAAGATGGTTAGTTTGAGAGGGGCCCTGATATTTGTGCTGCGCCACACGTTCCTGGAGAAATTGACCGAGCTTCACAAACTTTGTATGAAGCTGCTGTTTTACACACTGACCTGCAGGAGGCGCTGTCTGTCTGCAGGGCTCTGCGTCAGTTGGTCTGCCAGAGTCAACAGAGCTGAGCACCAGTTGTCTACCTCTTCATCGAGCTGCTGACAGAAGAAACAGAAATGTTTCTTCAATGTTTTTGGATTTAGGAGAAAAGAGACATTTGAAGACGTGACCTTGGACTGTGGGAAATTGTAACTTTTGTTTTTATAGACAAATGATTAATCACGAAGATAATGAAAATGATCCCTGATTGCAGCCCTAAAAATAATCACGACCACGTCAGATTTAGGAACAGATCATTTTCATTATTGATTAAATTGTCAAATTGGCTCATTTTTAAAATCAGTTTGCTGCAGGGTTGAATTCACTTCTTTTGCGAACAGCTGTATATGCAGAACACAGTTAGAGTCCTCCTCTCTGACCGTTGCCTGGGAGACGGAGCGGATCCTCTCCAGGTGAGCGTGGACGCCCTGGGGGTCTGGGTCCGAGATGGTCACCTGAAGGAAGGAGAGTGAAGATGTCACTTCCAGCTCCAATTATATAGTTAGCGTGTTAAAAAGGGGACGTTTTTAAAAAAGGTTTTAATAATTGAGTTTTCATGGCCTCAGACAGGTTCTACTGGAGTGAGTCTGTCAGCATCTGTTTCTCAATGTGTGAAAACACTTTGCTGAAAGTTTTCTATGAATCTTTAAAGTGTCTATAGTGTATATTTTTATAGTAGTATATGAAACTTGTATGTAATATAGTATAAACTCTAACAAACATGTTTAGTTTCATCTCATGTAATAAGTCTGGGCTATAAACACTGCTTTGTCAATAGCTAATTAATTGATTTGTCCTAAAATAGTGAAGAAAGTAAGTTAATTTTCACAGTAACATTTAATCATAAGAATAAAATTAACCACAATAACACCAGTGATGATGAAAGGAGTCAAATGGCTTGTTTTATTTGACCACAAAAATATTGAGATTACAACGAGATATGACACAGAAAAGCAGCAAATCATCACATCTGAGAAGCTTTAACCAGAAAAGACTTATTTTTTCTTAAACATGTAATTAAAACAATTATTTTAATTATTTTAATCAATTCATGAGAGCAGTTAAGTACATTTCTTCTAGAACAGCACCGAGCCTCTGCTTCTCTGTGGTGGTTTGGATAAAGACAATAAAAGACCGACCTTGGCCCTCAGAGCCAGAAGCAGCAGACTCCTCTGCCTGTCTGTCAGAAGCTGAGGGACCGCCTCGGTTACCAGGGAAACAAAGCCCTCCAGCATCCCATAATGCTTCACGTTTTGCTGTCGAGCTACCTGCCACATCGCTGCCGTCAGCAGGCGGACAGGAGGGATGAGGAGACGCAGGGAGGAGAGGGGGAGAGGGGAAGCTGGGGAGTGTGAGGAGGGACATGTTGACACGTCACAGTAGGAAAAGCAAAGATGTTACTAATAACATTAACGATGGCTGAATCCCATTCAGTCTGTTGCAGGGTCTCTGATGTTCTGTGTGCTGGTTTACTGGGAAACTTAAATCTAATAACAATGGCAAGTCAACATGTCTGCTGGAAAAAACACAAAACTGTCTTTAATTGCCACAAAGGACATATTTCAGTGTTGTGATTGGCTGTGAATGGAATCCAGCCAAACTCCATTAAAAAATCCCAGTATTTAAGGATCAGTTGCTTGATATTTTCTATATCAGCATGCAGAATGTGATTTCATTTAATAATTTTTTTTTTAATCTTGTGTTTATCATGACATCAATCATGACATCAGCCAACACATCTGTTACCACAAATGTGAGACTGGGAACTTGACCACAGAGTTTGGCAGGTAGGAAATCCAGCAAGACATAATTTAAAAATCTCAGTTTAAGGTTTCATTACGTGCTAGTGGCATAACAAAATCCCACAAAAGTTGGATTTAAGATATTTTCCAAACAAGCTGAAACTGGTCTTCAATGCGGCATACGTCCAATATAGAATACAGAATAGAATTTCGTGAAACTATCCATTTTTATAATCCTGTAGTAATCAGAGCCCCAGAACTGCACATTTAGTGCTGGTTAAATTTCGTTTTGAGACGTGGCTTTTGATTAATGAATGCATATTATTATGAATGCCACTTACGCTACATAATGTTGTGCATTTTCAGATTACTTTTCATTAAATAATAATTTACACATATGCCATATATATTCCGAATTAAACTGTAATTACAACCGAGTAACAATGGCTGTTACGATATGTTCTATTAAGTATTTACCCTTTTCTTAAACCAAAGTATGTTAAATATGTAACTTTTAACATGGAGTTTGGATCATATAGGTCCAACGAACAGCTACACAAGTTGATGGCTATCTGGCTAACGTTCGCTAATGAGCCTGGCAAATGATACTGTTCCTAAATAAAATGCAATAAACGGGGAAATTAACATTATCGGCACATACCCATTCTACTTCTACAGTCGCACACGTCTTGCTCACTTTTCAATGCTGCACTTTATACAGTCTATGACTAAAACCCGGGTTAGCTGGATGAGCTAACGGCTAAGCTGTGTTTACAGTCCAGCTGACTGCGACTCCGCCTTCACACCGGACGTTGAAAGTGAAACACATCCGGTTTCACCTGCACTTAGGCAAGGCAAGGCAAGGCAAGGCAAGGTTTATTTATATAGCACCATTCGTACACAAGGTAATTCATAGTGCTTAGGTGGGGTTTATTTTAGCTGGACAGGTCAGGAGCTTACAGGCCATTATGTGTTCTTAAGAGATGAAGTTATCCTCACTCTCTTCTGCCTGTCTATAGAGAATAGAATAGATTATACTTTATTGATCCCTTTGGGAGGTCCCTTGGGGAAATTTGGGTACCAGCAGCAGTACAACACCAAAAAACACAGTAAAGCAGCAGTACAAAGTAAAAAAGTAAAAAGTAACTAACTAAGTTAAGTTAGTTAACTAAGGTGCTGGTATAAAATAGAATGTAAATGAAATAAAATATAAAAGTAGAATAAACTCTTGAATAGTTAGTACTAAAATAGAACAAGGGTGGATTCAAGTAAAAAATTAAAATATAAAGTATATACAAACATTGCAAACAAACATTGCACTCTTAGATGTGGAAACAATAATAAATTACTGCACATGAGTTATTGCACATGGATAGTATTGTTATTGCCCATGGGTTATTGCACATGAATAGTAGTGTCCGGCAGGCTGTACTCCTTCCCTCTCCCTCTCCCCCTCCTGCCATATTCGGTGTTGTATAGTTTGATGGCTCTGGGGACAAAGGAGTCTCTGAGCCGGTTGGTCCGACTCTTGGGGAGGAGCAGCCTGTTACTGGTCAGGCTTCTCTGTGCACTGATGACAGTGTGCAGAGGGTGACTGGCATCGTCCATAATAGCCAGTAGTTCACTACAACCACATTGTTACATACATGATTTATTATTATAAGCTATTTATTAACATTTACAAATGGTTTACTATGACAAACAACAACCTGATCTGTTAAATCACAAATAGTATACTGTGCAGATGTATAACAGCTGAAGAAAACACACAAAAAACTAAAATAAAAATAAGAATTTTAGACTAGGGGAAATGACCAATAACCCTCCATGTTTTTGGTCATTAATGAAGTTGAATCAATAACATAGAAGTTTTATACCATCACCCGTATATATACAGTATGTTTCTCAAAAACATAAAGAGTGAGCTGTAGTTTTTACAGTTGTGAATAGGGCACAACTGCTAAGTTAATCAGTTAACTCAAGTGCTTCCTAAAGAATTAAAGTGACAGTGAAAGCAGTGGCCTCTCTCTTTACAGCCTCACCTCTCACCTGGTTTGACACAGATACTTTAAGACAGGTCTAATCTCCCTCTCTTGGGTGTCTCTCCTCCTCCTGTGGTTCAGTAAGGGGATTAACAGGGTTCGGGTGAGAGCAGCACAGAAAGCAAAAAAGAAACAGCAAGGAAGGAAAGGACAAAACAACAACAAGGAGGATTAAAGTATATAAAGTGGATGTGTGGAAGAGCTGGAGGTCATTTGGAAAACAGACTTGTTTTTTATTTTTTATGGATCTGTGGTGAGCAGAGAGGGATCGACAGTCAAGACTGGATTTGTGGATCTGTTGCTCAGATAATCCATCCTTCACTTCATCATCCTGCTCTTACTGCTCCTAAACTGACCACTCTGTAACTACCTGTTGATAACTCATTTATTTATTTTGTTTTGTGACTAAGCCTGGATGTAATTCATGTAATTCAGGGATGTAAATAATTCAACTTCTAATCAAGCTGTAAATTAACCTGGTTTTAAATTAACCAGGATGTAACCTATTTTATCAGTAATTTGCTTTGGTTAAAATTCAGCCTGGTTATAATTCAGCATGACTGTAAGCTAACCAGGCTGTAACTGAGCCTAAATGAAACTTAGCCTGGTGATGACTCAGCCTGGTTATAATATACTGTGACTGTAATTTTCCCAGTTTGTAATTAATTATCTCGCCACCTGAGGTATAATTTAGAGTTACTGTAATTTTGCATTTCTAATTTTGCATAGCTGTGACGTAGCTTGTTACAACTTAACACGGGTGACACAAACAGTTAAAAAATAACAGGGCTTGTTTAGCTTGTTTGTTTGTTTACTGAAGTATCATCAGCCTTAATTTGCTGCAAATATCCTCACAATGGATCCAGACCGAGAAGAAGCTGAGGTGTTTTCAGTCACAGAAGGCCTGAGCCCTCCCCAACCAGAGGAGGAAGAGGAGGAGGAGGAAGAGGAAGAGGAAGAGGAGGATGCTAGGATCTTTGATGCCTGGATGCAGCAGTACAGAGGGGGGAAACGACAGGAGAAAATCGGGGAAGAGGAGGAGGAGGAAGGGGAGGCAGAGGGAGGAAGCAGTGTAGAACCTCCAGTCCGAATGAGGACAGACCGCCGGGCTTCGCTGCCGTGTCCGGTAAGAGAATACAGAGATACAGTCAAAAGCTCCAGAACAGCAACTAATGGACCATGTGTTCAGATTGTTTTCCCAACTGCTGTTTCCAGGGTATAGGATGAGTTTGAAACAGGCAAGTTTCAGGCAACAGGGAACCAATTCATTACTAGTCCACTACTGTCCATCACTCACCCTTCATTCAAAGAGATGACTTCCAGTATCTGTCAATCCGTCAATCCATTGACTGTATTGATTATACTATATTAATCATTATACTGAGTGTAATGAACATAGTGCTCTGCTGTCAATGCACAAACCCACACACAACCAACTCGCTATAAATGTCTTGAGTTGTCCGAACCATGTGAACATTTCCCATCCATCCCACAGAGCATGGGCTCAGCCATGTTTGTGTGGTTTTCCACTGCAAACTACTTATTTTCAGGAATAACCCAAGAGTAGCCAGACCAGTCAGATCGGTTCACTTCAGTTTATTTAGTCAACTAGTTGTGTCTTCAGGCAATTCACAGGTCCTGATCAGAGACACCCTGAGCCTGAGGAACAACAAAGAGGATCAGTTCCTCCAGGAGGTTGTCACTTACCTGTTGTCTTCACTTCAGGCTTTCAGAGCCTCTCCAGATCCATTTTTAGCTGCAGTAGTAATGAGCATGCGGCTCTAAGGAGGGCAGCTTGGGTGTTAAAGAAGAAGCATGACCTCTCAAGGCCACTAGTGAGGATTTCAAACTCATAGTCTGTTGATGCCAGTTGGATTGCTGAACCATTCTGTTTTTAAAAGCTATTTATCAAACCCGAGTGAGTGACAGCTGAATCAAAAGCTGTACACATTTACTGATACTAATGAAACTCGATCTGATGGACTTAAAAATCTGTACTATATTTGGATCTACTGAAGATGGTGACCAGTTAAACCTTTTAACTGGTTAAGCAATAATTAGTCTCTCTTTCTCTCTCTCTGAGTACAGGATACTCTTTCAGCCATGCAGCTGTCTCGCCTCCACTCGTCTACTCGGGCCCCAGTGACAGCGAGGGTCCTGCTGCGTCGCTCCTCCTCCCGCCGCCTTCTGCCCTCACCGCAGGAGGCTGCCACTCCAGCCCCGGAGCGTAGACCCTCCCTTATACCCACAATCCCAGAGGCCATGGCTCCTGATAGGAGGAGCCAGTTCAGGAGACGTAATGTCATGTCGCTGGTGGGTGAGAAGACTCATGTCAAAAGTAACCCATGTTTTCAGAGTTTTTCTGACTTTAAACCATGTGTGTGTTGCAGAGCGACGCAGACAGTGTGTGTCTGATCTGTCATAATGACTTAAGTCGAGGAACCGGCGGCACCAGAGAGCTGCAGTGCACACACACCTTCCACAAAGAGGTAACACACACTGTAACGCACACACAACACTATATTATATGTTACTGTCAGGAATCATTGTGTCTCCTCTGCCCACAAATACTTTGCAGACAATCCAGCACTGTCTCAAACAGATGAAGATGTTATTCCTACAGTGCTTCATCATAAAAACTCATGAGGCGAATGAAAGCTCACTTTCTTTTTGTCCCTTCCTGCAGTGTATAGAGGAGTGGTTGTGGAGAAAACAGTCCTGCCCTACGTGTCATGTTCAGGTCTCCATGCCACAGCCTGTCTACTGGAGCTCCACCAGAGTCAAAGTCCCCTAACACCACCAGGACGGGAGGCTGACATCAGGATACTCCCATAAATCATCCAGCAGTGGACTGTGACATTAACAAAGTCGTCTAAAACTTAAACCAGTGCACCAGAACCTTAATGTTTTCATCTAAAGCTTCTAGCTAGTTTTGTAAAACCAGAAGCATCAGACTGTGACATTATTAAACTCTGATAAAGGCTCCAGTGGTGGTCATCATCAAAAGCTCCTGAAACCTACTGGAATAAAGGTCCTAAAATGATAAGGAGGGGACACATCATCAAAATACACAGAGACATTCCTCAGAAGTGGAACCACAGGAGTGGATTCAAATGAAAGTATATTAGTCAGGGGAATAGAAATGGACTTCTTCGGTGTATTGAAACAACACAAGCAATAAGCAGCCTGATGTATTTTCTCTGAGTGCATCTGACTCAGTGGATCTGATCTCTGACAGGATGGAACATATGACACGCTGGACAGCAGTACATGCCGACATAAGTGGACATCTGTGAAACTAAAGTACAACCACAGTAACCTCACCTGTGTGTGTGCCTGTGAGGGTGTGATATAACAAACACATTGGTTGGCAACATTTTACTAAACTGACGCTGTTTTAAATTTTTGAATAAAGTTTGACCACAAATAAATAATGCAGTAAAAAAAAAACTGAATTCAAAATGTCAGAGACCAGAACAAAAACATGAACTCAAGCTGTGGATACATTAAAAACACCAGTCAATGAAAATTATAAATGTGATCAAGGGAAAAACAGAAGGCGATCTAAGAGTTTTGTAATTATCTTAGTTACACAAAGAACTGGTTCAGTGTGTTTCTGGCTGTTTGGTTCACATATTTTTCAGTTTCTGAAAAGTAAAAGTATTTCCTATTTTTAGTCATGCTCACAAGATAATATTTCGCAGTAAAAAGTACAATATGTGCTCATGCAGAAGTATGAAGTAAATATGCAGCACGTGAGTAAAATAAAAGCACCTAAAAGTCCCTGGTGTTGAAATGGGGGAAACAGCGCCTCCCTCGGTCTGGCTGTGGCCAGAGGCGGTATTGCAGGCGGAAGTGCTGCACCTGTTGAAGCGTTGACTCCTCTTCAATTTAACTTCGCTCACCTGGAAACACCAACACCTGTGAAGCTTGTGGAAACTCACCGAGCGTGTGGCCCCATTTTCCGGCAGGGAAACAGGAGTTTATGGATAAATTAAAGAAGGTGCTGAGCGGGCAGGACGATGGAAACGCGGACGGGACCGGCATACTGGAGGTGAACGGCAGCTAGCATCAGTGTTGTTTTTAGCCTGTTAGCTTCCTGAATATGATGTAAAGTAGGAAAGTGAACGGGTTCAAAACAAACACAGGTGACAGTAACTTCACTAACCACGCCTGTTCGTGGAAAGTGGAGTTATCAGAGGCTGAACCCGTTTTAATTTGTGCTTTTCCTCACACACATCTGCTGTTAAAGAAACATATTCATCACTAGAATTGAAATAATAAGTTGATAAATCTGCATAAAGTTAAGCTGTAGCAATTCTGTTAATCGATTAATTGTTGATATTTGATGAACTGATATTTATGTAGCTCACAATATGAACAACCTGTGAGTTGTGCCTTTTTATGATGATGATGATGCTGACATCTGTGCAGAGAGCCAATGAGGCGTCAACGTTGGCCTGGGGGACAAGGATGAAGGGCTTTGTGGTCTGTTTCCTCTTGGGTGTGATCAGCTCCATCCTGGTGAGTCAGTGTGGCTGTAACTTAATGTTGCTCCTTCATCAACACTGTGTGTTTCTGCAGTAACAGCCTGTCTGTTCTGTTTGTTCCTATAGTAACAGCCTGTCTGTTTTTCCTGAACTATTTCTGCAGTTACAACCCATCTGTCAGTCTTTTCCCACTGTTTCCATAGTTACTGTCTGTCACTTTTCCCTGTATGTATCCATGGTAATGGCCTATCTGTCTTTCCTTCTATTTCTGCCTTGTCTTCCTGCGTGTGTCGGTTGGCAACAGCCTGTCTCTCTGTTGTAGCTGTCTGTTTCTATGGTAACAGCCCTTCTTGTGTTGCTATCCATGGTAACAGCCTGCACATCTTTTCTCCTTGTCTGTCTGTCTGTCTTTCCTGTGTGTTTCTACAGTTACATCTGGCCTGTCAGACTTCTTGGCTGTTTCTGTGACAACAACCTGTCTTCCGTTCAGTATCCATGGAAACAGCCCCTCTTTTCTTCTTGTCTGCATCCATTGTAACAGCCTGTCTATCTGTCCTTTCTTCTGTTTCTATGGTAACATCCCCTCTGGCTGTCTGTATCCAAGGTAACAGTCTGTCTCTGTTTCTATACAGATCAGCTGCGTTGTCTTGCTGTAGCCATTGGTAGCAGTCTGTCTTTCCTGTCTGTTTCCAAGGTAACAAACTGTCTGTGTCTGTATTCAGGGCACCTGTATGCTGTGGATCCCAGGTATTGGTCTCGCTGTGTTCGCTGTCCTCTACAGTGTGGGAAACATCTGCGCTCTGGCCAGGTACCAACCAGAACTGACCTGGTCTGACGAGTTCCAGTGATACAGAAACAGACTCAGCTGGTCCAGATTACCCTAAACCAGGTCAAACTGGGTCAAATCAAATAAAGCTTGATAAAGTAGATGAAAGACCATGACAAATAAAATCAGCTGATTGACTGTACCAGTGACTCAGAAAATAAAAAGTAAAATCAGCCTCACCAGAAGTTCTGGCTTTAACTGATAAACTACATTACCCATCATCCCATGGGGCCCGTGGTCAGCTCAGTGGTTTTTGCTTGTTTATTTTTTTTTAAAAAAAGGAAGCGCTGCTCTCTAGTGGTGGAAGTCATTATCACCGGTAACTTGTTTCGGCCAGGTAAATCTCAAGTTTCACGTTTCTCTTCCTGATTCAGCACCATGTTCCTGATCGGTCCGTGTCGGCAGCTGAAGACCATGTGTGCTAAAGAGAGGGCGTTCGCCACCATCATCATGCTGGTGAGAATGAGCACACACCTGCACTGGAGCAGAGACGTGTGAGCAGTTACTTCATGGTTGTTTCAGCGAGGAGATGAGGTTTGGTCCATGGTTCCACAGTGATGTTCTTACTTAGTTACACGTGTAAGCAAACAAAACTGGAATTGAATAAGAGAAAGCATCACCTGTTGGTCAGTTACATGCAATATAGAAGAAAATGGCATTTAAATAAATAAACAACAAGTTAGCAAACAAGTACACTCTGGTACATATTTAATAGTCTTTATAAATGAGCCCATAAACTGAACGTACACATGTCAGGTGAGTTTTAGCTAAATGTTAGACTTGGTGGACCTGATTCAGCTGTTTACACTGGCGTTTGTGTGTCTGCATCTCCGCAGGTGTGTCTGACGCTGACGCTGTGTGCTGCTTTCTGGGTGAGAAACACTAACACACAAATTACTTTCACAAATTCTTCACACAATGAAGAATGAGGTGAATCTGGTTACTACCTCTGTATTTTTAAGAAATTGATTGACTTGCTCCGTGATGGCCAGTATAATGGACTCTGTTTTGTGTGAATTAAGTCTTTACAAGGAAGAAAACATTTACACTCTAACATCTCTGTTGCAGTTATCTGAATTTAATTTATCTGAACGGGTTCAGTGACATTTTGGGTGTATGTTGTGTATTTATTGTCTGATTGCTGTGCACCGGTTGTGTTGATTAAGGTGTTAAAAATACTGAGCAGAATAAAAAGAAATAAACAGATCACAGTATTTTGGATTCAGTCTGTGATACGTTCAGTTTCTTTCATTGGCTTCTCGCTCTCTCTGCAGTGGAAGAATAACGGTCTCGCTCTGCTGTTCTGTGTCCTTCAGTTTCTGGCTTTCACCTGGTATAACACACACACACACACACACACACACTGCATACCTGCCTGTCTGTTTTACCTGTCTGACTGCTGCTCTTTCTGTCACAGGTACGGCCTTTCATACATCCCCTTCGCCAGGTAACACACAAAAACACACACACAGCACTCCTCACAAATATATGATATCAATCTTACTGAAAAGCTGTGTGTGACGTATCTACCACCGTGGTTTTTGTTAAGATGACTTAAATCAGTTGGTGAGAAATCTGAGTTTCGCAGGAAGAATTAACTTTTAATCTTTCCTCTCTCTCTCTCTCTCTCTCTCTCTCTCTCTCTCTTTCCTTCAGGGATGCCGTCATCAAATTATTTTCAATCTGCGTCTAGACCCCTCCCATCCCCCATGTCACCCTCTGGGTCACCCCCCCGCCTGTCTGACCAATCAGGACACAGGAGCCTGTGTGGTTTGTATCCAGTCAATAGTGAGGCCTTAAATATTTCACACATCAGACCTGGTTTACCTGGAAAGAACTGGATCAGACCTGGTTTCCATGGAGACCAGTTCTCTTTACCTGTACAGTGTGTGTTGATTTGTTTTCTCTTCCACCTGGACTGTTACCTGGAGTCAGTTTCTGTGTTCACACCGTGATCTGGATCAGTGTTGATTTTAGAACAAGATTTCGATGTAGTTTTAATCTTTTGATGAAAATGTTGACATTTGAAGAAATCATGTTGGGATGTGATAAATTATTTTGCAGATCTCACAATCAGTGAGTTATTAACCTAATTTTTCAATATCCCAATATCGAATCTGTGTGTCTGTTCCTGTTTTTATAAATCCCAGATTATGTGCGGGAGTCTTTTTGTGTGTGTGTGCGCGTTTAAACATCCAGGCCCTGGTCAGAAGGTTTTCAGTGTGCAGCACTTTCCAGCCAGAGAGGGCAGTGAAACAGCTTCTCAGCAGCAGGCAGGTTAGTCCAGCTCCCACTGTCGACCCTGAACACAAGCACCCCATATATTACCTCCAGTTTATCTTCTGGTTATAATGGTCCAAATGGTTTCAGCAGAAAAGTTCACATTTCACTAAACCAGGCTGTGTCTGTCTGTTCTGTCTGTTTTCTGTCTGCACTGTGAACGTGTAAAGTTTTTTATTCACAGTTCAGTTTTTACTGTTTTCACTGGAGCAGTTTAATAAATATTCACATCTGTATTTAACAGTGAACTGCAGCAGTTTTTCTGGAGTCATTCGATGAAAACTTCCTTCTGAAGTTGTTACTTATCTTCAGTCTTAATGCAGAGTCAGTTTTAACAGCAACATGACTGGACACCCTGCGGTCCAGAGTAGAGCCAACAAAAAAAACCAAGTTCAAATCAGATGTGAAACACAGAATTGAACAGACAGAAGTTGCAGTGTGTATTCTGTCCACGTTTATGTGTGTTTTCATGTGTGTTAACCTGGTTTTCTGATGTTTACCTGCCGCCCTCGTTAACGTTTTCTTTATGCCTGTTAAGTCTCTAAAGCCTGTAATCTCCACCCTCCACCGCCCACTGATTAAAACACACACACAATAAAACAACACACACACACACACACTCCAGTGAATATATCGTATGTCGCTGTGTGTGTTTCCAGATGTTCTCCGTTTGGATTTGACCTATTCTCCATTACATGCTGATCTGAACAGCTTATGGTGTTTTTCTTCAACACTGTCATATGACATTTAAACCTCAGGGAGCCACACAGCGATGCTTCCTGTTAAAAATCTTTTTTTTTTTTGTTTTCCCAGATGGTTGAATCAGTTTATCGCTTCCGTTTATGAATCGATTACTCAGGTCAGCAGAAAGTAATGTTGAGACGTGGTTGGACATCCACACGAATGTGTATTCGCGTTTGTATCCACAGATTTTGTAAAAATTCATCAATGCTTACCGAGACGCTGATGTTTTTTTATGCTTCTTGTCTGAAATGTTTTGTTCCACACCAAAATGTGAGTCCAGTGTTTTCAGATGAATCTGCTCTGAGCATTTACAAATAGCTTTCTTTAAAAAAAAAAAAAAAAAAAAGGAGCTCGTGCCGAAGCTGTCGTGATGTCGAGTGATGTTTTCATACATTTCCACCCTGAAGAGCATTTTGGTGCAAACTCACTTAAGCCACACTTAAACGCGGCTGTTGTGTTTTAGTTTATCGCGTCTGGAAACTGTTTTCACCGTTTCCTTTACTAACACTAAAAAAACATAGCTTGCTTTTTCAGATTTATCCACTTTGGAGTCCAAATTCAAAAATACTTGTGAATCATCTGACTTTTCCTCGCCCCTACTGAAGAGAGTGGATTTTAGAGGAATCCTCTTTTCTGAAAAGCTCCATTTTTTCCTCAGTAAACCGATGATGTAGTGTGGACGGAGAGCCAGACTGGATAGAAAAAGCAGATCTGAAATAATTTGATGTTGAGAATGATATATTATCTCTCCATATTAATTCACTGATTCATCTTTCTGTTATATATATTATATATTTGCTTTGGATGCTCGTTTCTATCAGAATTACCAGCCAATAAAGCTTCAGTCAAACTGACATTGGGGGGCTGAGCGAGGTAAATAGTCTGTGTGTGAGAGAGAGAGAGCGGTAGAGTGAGGTTTTTTTTTGTGTGTGTGTGTGTGTGTGTGTGTGTGTGTGTGTGTGTGTGTAATAGGGAGAGAGAGCGGTAGAGCGAGGTATAGTCAGACTGTCCTCCGATTGTTTCTGATGTGTTCAGTTGGAGCTGAGCAGCTTCACATCACAAAGCAAAAGACTCTCAACTCTTAATTAACTTCATTTATTAACAGTTCATTTTAATTAACGCTTTATTCTCAATTTGTCACATTTAGTTTTTGGAATTATTTCCAGCACAGTGTCGTGTGTCACAGGTAAGTTTATTCATGTTTATTTACCTGCACTTTTATTCATCAATCACTAAAAGATGATTATTGTTTTCGGAAACTGTGGAACATTTTATTGTTTTGGACATATTCATTTGCTGTGATATTTATGGATCAACAGATGTGTCAGTAGAAGTGTTCTCTGTTTATTTTATTTTTTATGGAATACAATTTTTAATTTTTATTACGTTTGAAATGGATTTGAATAATTATTTGATCGGAGTCGTCTGTGAAAGTGCTTCTCTTCATGTCGTAAACCTGATTTCATCCACAGAAACGAAATCCTTCACTCCCTCCACCTCCAGGAGATCATCATTAAGTAATTATTTAATTAAGATAAAAAAAAATCAAGAGTATAATATTTACATTTACATCATTGCATATACATTCAATAACAAGTAGAAGCAGTTATGTTCTCTTCACCGAAACAGGTTTACAAATATTAGAAATATTGTAAGAGGATTAATTTTAAATCATTTTATTTTTAAATCCTTTTATTATATTTATAAATGCTTTAAAGAACGGTGATGTTTAAACATGCTGCTGTAATGTATGTGCCAAACGTCCTGATTGTTAATACACATAATCATTATTGTTTGTTGTATTTAATTTAATTTAATTTAATTTAATTTTCAGCCTAAAATTTCTGTCAATAAACCCAAACTTCAAAGGTGATTTAAAACCTATAATGCTGAATTAATGATGAAAGTGAATTCTCACTCATTCATCACATAAACGAGTTAAAATGAATCTTTTGAATCTCGTTAATTTCCAGTCACATGTGGTGAAAATGAATTTTAAAAAAAACTTTTTTCCTCAAACATTTTTTTTTTTTTTTTTTACCATTTTCCAGTTTTCACTTTGAATAACGCTGAGACAGAGACGCTCAGCAGATATGTCGATACGTGAAAGACACCATCTCACACTCCCTTTAAAAAGTGGTCAGACTGTAAATTTAGTTTGTTTCAGTTCACTGAATTTGTTCAAAAGACAAAATACAAGGGAAAAAATAGTCCAACATTTGTCCCGAGAAAAGAATCACTGCTTATAATAAAACTATTAGTGAAAGATAGAATGTTATTGCTGCAGTGACAGAAAATAAATAATCAAAACAGCTACATATACACCACATCATTGAGTGTACCACATTCTGTTGTACACTCAAATAATAATAATACACTCACAAATGACGAGATGTGTTTTCAGACCAATTCAACAACAGGTGTGAAACTGAAACCGTAAAAAGGCTTAAATTACACTGATAGCTAAAAGCTATTGACCTAACTGGTGTGTGTGAGCACAGGAAAAGAAAAAGCTGCGTTACCACTGAAGGAAACTGAACCTTAAGAATCAGGCAAAGTATTTTAAAGCTGTTAGAGCAGAAGTCTGCTCTGTCGTGTAACAGAATTATTTAAAATTTAAATGATTCAAATTGCAAACTTACCCTTTAAGACTAATATTTATAAATTTGTTGTGGCCAAGCTTTGATCAAACCCACAGAAATTTGATTCACATTCTGTTGGAAATCCCGAGGTCTGCAGATTTTGGGGGAAATGTTTGTAGAATAAAACTATATTTTAGAAGCCTGAAATATATTTTTCCATTGATGGACTGGTTTTAAATATTTACCTCCGTTGAGGTAAGCTTCAGATGGGAATGCTGAATGCTGCTGCATCGTTTGGCCCCTGACTTAAACAATGTGGAAACTTAAGGGACGTGCCACCTGTCCAAACCGTGATGTCTCGATGTGTTGACGCTTCATTCAATGAAGCCGCCTTATTAAGAATATATCAACATAAATCATATAATGGCTTCAATAAATATTACAGAGGAATGTAGTCCTGTTTTACACATCATCCTCAGGATCCAACAATCTGGTGCAGGTCCTTGTTACTTGAAGTGTTTGTGGCAAAAAACCTGCCTGCAATTATGGAAAAAGTTTTTTTTTTTTACTTGAATTAATTAGGAATTTATGACAATTACCAGGAGTTTATCAAGACGTCAAAATTTAGTGGAATCGTTTAGGGTTGTCCGCTCAGTTAAAACTAAAGTTAGGTCCTCCTTATTTACCAAAATTTGGACATTGGTCTTCAGTATCCAGATGTCACGATGCTGTTGTTATTTTTGGTCATCAGTTAATGTCTCTTTGTTTGTGTCTCCAGATGAAGGTGGAGGGGTTACAGGAGGACGGAGAGTCTGGTTCTGTGTCTTCAGCAGACCGGACCGGGGGAGGCGGTGCCGTCGTCACCACTGTTCGTAGCAGTGGGTCAGCGTGCAGCCCCGGCTCGGCCGAACTCTGCATGTCACGACTGCTGAGCGCGGTGGAGAGCGAGCTGCAGGCCGGCCGGGAGAAGGGCGACCCGACAGAGAGGGAGCTGAGGGTGGCGCTGGAGGACGCCGAGCTGTGGAGGAAGTTTCAACACATCACCAACGAGATGATCGTCACCAAGAACGGACGGTAACCATGACGAGCATTTAGGACTGTTTGTTTTCATTGTTAGTGTCAAACAAGCACAAACACTAACATACTGAAACAAAAGGGATTTTGTTGACCACAGTACAGGGAGATAAAATCCATCGGAAATATAATGAAATGAATCAAAACTAAAACTTGAAAAAATGGTTTGGTTGGTGGCCCATTAAGAATTTCATGTGTTTTTGGGTCTCATGACCTCTGTGTTTGTTCCCAGTGCCTGTAACGAATCGTGTTAGTTTCAGTTTAGTTGTAATGAACATTGAATTGAGCAGAATTAATTTTTCCTGCAGCTTTCATGTACATCTCATTTTTTCAGTTGGGTTCTGAATATTTAAGAGTCGAGGAGAAACAGCATCATGAAGAGATGACTCTGTTGTCACTGTGTGTGTCTGTGTGTGAAGCTGACTCCAGATCAGTGATCTCTGGGTTATTCATTAGTCTCGATAGCAGCCGTTAACGTTGCCTCTGTGTTGTCTTTTTTCCTTTTTTTTTTTTTCCCGAGCCGAGGCGTGTTGACCAGTCGCGCCCTGACGTGGGCAAACACTCCATTCACACCTGCAGAACGCCACTTCAACTGTTGTTACTGATGGAGAGCAGTCTGTTTGTCTGACTGCTGCTTTAGGAGGATGTAAACTTAAAGGGAATGTCAGTGTTTTTTAACATAAGGTGGTGGTAGATACATGTTCTCTGTGTGTCTGAAGGCAGAGTGATTTATTAATTAGTCAAACATGTCTGCTTTCCAAATGAATTGGCTTCATTCTTCTGGGTCTTTGGCTAAACACAGATAAAAGTGTATTAAATGGACGGGACTGTAATTACTTCACATGTTACTGACACTGACCAGGGAGGTTTTTCATCATCATATCATCCAATCCTAAATGTGTATGAAGTTGTGACAAACCCAGGAAAGTGTGAAACGTAAAACGAACCCTGGATAAATGAACTGTCCACGCGGAAAATGATCATTCCACTTTAAATTTGACGTGTGTCTTTTTGCAGCCGTATGTTCCCGGTCCTGAAGGTCAGCGTTTCCGGTCTGGACCCCAGCTCCATGTACTCCTTCCTGCTGGACTTTGTGCCGGCCGACGGCTACCGATGGAAGTTTGTGAACGGGGAGTGGGTGGCGGCCGGCCGGGCAGAGGGCCGCGGCGAGGGGCGGGGCCATGGCGGCATCTACATCCACCCAGACTCTCCAAACTTCGGAGCTCACTGGATGAAAGCGGCTGTGACCTTCAACAAGGTCAAACTCACCAACAAGGTCAACGGAGGAGGACAGGTAAACTCACTTTCATTCATTCATTCATTCATTCATCCATTCATTTATTCAGCCTTTCATTTACACAGGGAGGTCAGTGAGAGCAGTTTTATTAATAATATTAATCATATTTCTGCTTTCTTTCTTTCCTTCTATTTCCGCTATCTGTTTATTTGTTGGTTCTGCTCATTCCTTTCTATCATTTCTCATTTTTTCCTTCTCATTTTAGGTTTCATTCTCTCCTCTGAACATCTGCTCATCTTCAGTCATCATCATCTTCCTCTCCTGCCCCTTCCTCTTCCTCTTCTTCCTCCTCATCTTCTTTTTCCTCCTCCTTCTTATGTACTAACTTTTTCCTTTTTCTTCTTACTTTCTTCTTTTCTTTAATATTTTTTTCCTTGTTTTTTGTTTTTCATTCTTTCATTCATTCCCTCTGTATTTTTTATTATTCTTTTTCTGATCCCTCCCTTTTTTGACTTTTCCTCCTCTCTTCCTCTTCCGTTTTTTCTTCTTCCTTTATTTCTTCGTCTTTTTCTTCTTTCTTCTTTTTACTCTTTCCTTTCTTTCTTCCCCCTCGCTCTCCATCCTCCTCTCCTTTGCCTGCCTCTCCTTCTTCTTCTGTCCATTATCCCGCTCTCCATGTCAAGAGCGTCTCTCAGTCTCTTCTTCTTTCGTCTCTCTCCCTCTCTCTCTCTCTAACTTCTCTGTATTGTATTGGAGTGGACGAGAGACTACCACCTCTAATTAGCCACTTCAGTCCCTCTCCTCGCTCACTTCACCTGCTCGCCCCTTCGTAACCACGGGAACGGGATAAACAGCTCTTAATTGGCCGGCAGCAGTTTAATGCACTTCCTGTCGAGAGCCGTTCACCACTCAGAGAGGCCTTCACACACACACACACACACCACACACACACACACACACACACACACACACACACACACACGTGCAGCACTACAAAATTGGCAATAATGTTGTTTATATTTACCCCATTATCCCTGTCCAAATATGACACACACACACACACTCGCACACACACACACACACACACTGGGCAGTAATGCAGAGTTGGAACAGAGAGCTCGGCCATAATGAAATAATTGCTCAGCTTATTTGTACATTATGGTAATTATGTTTTTTACTGGGAAATTAATTTACCCATCATGCTTCAGATGGACGAGAGAGAGAGAGAGGTAAACTATATTCAAAAAGAGCCCACACACACTCCAGCTAATGTGGGCACTGCCAGGGTAAACACACACACACACACACACACACACACACACACAGTGCTGGGGTCAGATGTGAAGCCAGCCTCTCAATCTGAATAGAAAACAGTTTGTTTTTGTGTGTTCGCCTGGAGAACTCGGATTGGTTAATTGGGCCTCGTTAGCGAGAGGGGAAAAGAGGGGGTGGAGGGGCTGATGGAGAGATGGACGGGAGAAAAAAGACAGATGGAAAAAAGAGTGTTTGGGCCAAAAGACAAAGATGGCTCCACTCCATGAACTCTCCTGCAGACTGACAGACAAACTGACTGGATTTGATGTTTGTTTGTCGTTGAGTCAGAAGTACAGAGCAGGTTGGACTGTTTCACACTCTGAGTTCAGGACTCAGTTTGGAAACTGCTCAGTGTTTTAGGTGTGAGCTGGTTTAGACAGGGTGGACAGCAACACAGTATAAAAAACATGAGCGGGTACACTAAAGCTGTGGACTTGGATAAGGAGGTATATGTACAGGTAAGAAATATTAAGGTGGGGAAACAAGGAGATGGTATTAACAGTAAAAATATAATAAATGGCAGAGAAAGGTGTGGACATGGTGAAGGACAGGTACACACAAGATGATAAGAAAAGCACATGTTAACAGATACAGGTAGACGGGTACCAGCACATATACTGCAGACAGGTACGAACAGGTACAGACAGTTGTCTCTCTCTCTTTCTGTCTTCAGATTATGTTGAACTCTCTCCATAAGTACGAGCCTCAGCTCCACATCGTCTGCGTCGGCTCACGCCATCGTCTGGTTTCCAACGTTTCCTTCAAAGAAACTCAGTTCATTGCGGTCACTGCCTATCAGAACGAAGAGGTACACACACACACACACACGATCATCTATTAGCCTAGCTGGAAGTTACAGTTAATTGACAGCTGGCTGTTATGAAGTAAAACATTTTACTTTGGTGTGTTTTCCTGTGCAGATCACTGCTCTGAAGATCAAATACAACCCGTTTGCTAAAGCCTTCCTGGACGCCAAAGAGAGGTACGATGGCAGCACCACTGAGCTGAACCACAAAGGTTTCTGGTTCAGCTCTGTATTCGTAGTTTGTTGTATGAATGAGTACAGTGTGCAAAGCAGCCAGGTGTCGGTCAGCAGACACTTAGCGCTTAGCATTTCTCACCAGGATACCACAGGAAGTTAGCATTAGCAGGTGATTAGAAAGTCATTATCAGCTGCTCTGAGCTCCACTGTCTCACTTGTTTGGAGAGATGGTGTCAAGTGAGAGGGATACAGAAACCACACACACACTCACACATACACACACACACACAGTCTCAGACACACACAGGTCGCCCTCTGATAGTGTTTGCTTTATTCTCCTCAGGAACCCAGGGGGACGAGGTTTAGTGGAGTCATCAGAGAGTCGTGTTTCAGGGATTCAACCCTGTGAGTCAATAAAGTTCTTTGCTATGAAAGAGGAAATGTAGGCTTTAATTATGAAGTTTTATATAATATAAAATATATAAATCTGAATATTTGTTGGAACAACATGAATACAAAATAATTATTTTTACAATTGTAATTTATTAGTGTGTATTTTTGCATGTTTATGTTCAGTATGTCTTATTCACTAGAACTGTATTTTTATCACCACAATATTTGAATACAAATTTAAGTCTCCATATTGTTAAATTATTTATTACAAATGTCATTTACTACAGCATATACATGCATTAATGATCCCAGTAAACAGGAAAATAAAAATAAAATGATGCAAAACCTTTAATATTTCAGCCAATCTTAATTTAATTGACAATTAAGGAAACAACTGTTTGATCTTGAAAAGAAAGTTTAGTGTGTGTGTGTGTGTGTGTGTGTGCGTGTGCGTGTATGTGTGTGTGTATGTGCGTGTGTGTGTGTGTGTTCGTGTGTGTGTGTGTGTGTCAGGCTGGTCACTGTGCTCAGCTGGAGGAGGCGGGGCTTTTCCTTATGGCAGCAGCCTCCCATTGACGTCACATCATCACCATGGTTACAAACACCACGGTTACCCGGGTCGACACACACCTTACCCCACGGCCTACCTGCCGCACCGCTCACACTCCTCGGGTAACACTACGCATGTGTGCGTGTGCTTGTGTCAAAACGTACAGTTTGACATTTTTAGGTATTTTAGCAAATTGTTTTTGTTGTGTTTTAATTTATAAATGTAGTAATTTATAAATGTGTAAAATGTGTAAATGTGTAAATAAACATGAAATTATACTGTAATGAATAAGCAGGATTTATGTGCACATTTAATTTGCGTTGTGTTTGTGTTGAGTATGTCTTTCTGAAGGCGTCCAGGTGTTATCGGACGGATGGAGCAGTCCCTCCCCTCGCCCTGCCTCCTCCTCTTCCTCTTCTTCCTCCTCTTCCTCCTCCACCTCCCTTACCCTGACCAGCAGTGCTCCTTCGTCACAGCCTCCTCCTCACAACTCCAGGTGAGTCCCCGCCCACAGCCTTATATGGTAAGTTTAACAAATATTAAACAAATTAGTAGATACTGGTGGCTCAGTTTTTTGTCTTATCATGTTAAATATGTACAATGTTAATATTTGTATATGTACATAACATATATGTGTATACGTTTGTGTTCAGTCAGTATCCCTGTCTGTGGACTGTGGGATGCAGTGAGCTAAGCCCCTCCCACTCTCCATGCACCGCTCTCCACGGACCAATCAGCAGCGAGAGTCTCATGCAGCCTCCCAATCATGGTCGAGTGGGTGGTTGGCCACCTGGCCCCACGCACTCCTTCTGAGGAGGGATGTGATTGATCGGATGGGTAACTGAGATAATTCACTCTGGCTGTTCCTTACTGGTATTTACTGGTGACTAAACATAAGCACTGGTAGTTCTTTACTAATATTGTTGGTTATTTTTGCAAACTGGTGCCTATTTGTGGCTACATGTAACAATCCAGTGACTACTGGTAAAACTAATGGGTAGTTGTAGTTAGTGTTTGTAAATACTGGTGCTTACAGTTAATTGCAATTAATACTTGTAACTGGTGTTGGTGACTACTGGTAACGACTGGTGGCTTTGTTTGCTACTTACCTAGAGGTGGCTACTGAGAGCTGTTAACCACCAGTGACTGCTGCCTCTCTGGGTATTGGCAAACCAACGGTAGCCACTGGCGGCCACTGGTAACTACCGTTGGTTAATATTCACTGTTAATATCTATTGATTACCAACATATGTTGGTAATGTTGGCTACCAGTGGGTAGTTAAGCTACACTATTTATTGCATGTAAAGAAATCTTATAATTTATTTCACAAATTAACATCTGCATAAAAGTAGCCTGTCAAAAGTTACTGAATTACAAAGATCAGAGTTTGCAGATCAGTCCTGATGCTGATTCTTAGACATACTGTACTGATGTTGTTGGTGTTACGGCACCCCCTGGTGTTTATTTATCCTGTCCTCACAGGAATGGCTGCTGGGTGTCCGGCAGAGTCCAGTGTGTCTTTATGTAAACATGTATATATCTGTACAGTCCATCAGCTGTGTTTGAAGAAAAGAGAATCATATTGATCGATACTGGTCGATGGGGCTAGTTGACAGAGGGTTTTTTTGTTTGTTTTTATAAGACATATATTTCCTGTCCAGTATTGTTGGTTATTTCAGCAGCTACATGTTATTGCTTTGTGTTGTGTCTGTTCTTCTGATCGCTTCTGAAAAGCAGAAATAAAACAGTAAAAATGCATAGATGAAAATCTACAATTTAAGAACTTTTGCTCTGTTGCTTGTGGAAATGCAGAATTATTATTCTGCTCTTGTCTTTGTCTTGTCTTTGTTGTTGGTCTTGTTGTTGTTGTTGCTGCATTAGGTTTACAGCATGAATGAGACAGAGAAAGAATGTTTCTGCTCAGTGTCAATAAAGGTTTAAAGGACAATTTGCTTCTAATATCCTATTTTTCTCAAAAGAAGACATTTTCACAGGAATATACAAAAAGAGAGTTAACTACATTGTGATTGTAAATTCTTATGTTCATGTTGTTAATAAAGTTTGAAAAGAAGACGGAAAGATACATTAACAAAATTAAAATACAAACAATAATAAATAAAACTTGTCTTCAAATATTTCGAAGACTTTTATTTTGAAATAGACCTTGTTCTGAACTTTACCGGAAGTTGACCTCTGCGACCCGGAAGTTGTTCATCGTTGCGCCGTACGCGGTGTGCAACGGTTGCAAACAGTGTGTGTCTGTTGCTGAATGAAGTGAGAGTGGACGGAATATTTCCTGGATACTAACTTCATTCGCAGGTAGGAAATATTTCATACTGAGTTTTCATATTTATACGTCTGTTTGTTTTCTGTGTGATGCCTGAGGAAGGCAGCTCAACGTCATTACAGAGCAGAAGCATCATGTTTTTAAATTCAATCGAATCAATCAAACGAAATGAGAGATTCATTTTTTTACATTCAATTTGTGAGGAGTTTAATATGTAAAACCAGGTCTGTTAACAGGTTTAAATGTCCTGTGTGTGTTTTAATGACTGTACGTGACTTCATATTTATAGATAAAGACTGTGACTGACGGTCCAGAGGCTTTAAAGTGGCCGAACAAAGGAGAAACCACAATTTCTCTTTTAACAACGGACTGAAAACGACTAATCAGCTATCAGAATACATGTTGATTAACTGTCTGACTAATCGGACAGTTAATTAATGAACTAGCTCTAATTAAATATTCGTATTAATTTGAGACCATAGCATTGTAACTTAGACATAAGAAGTGTAATTTAAGGTTCACTCACTTTCATCCTTGATTCATCTGCAGATGTTTTGTGGATTTAATTGAAACAACAACCCGTTTAATGTTCTGAGAGACTGAATCGATAATCAATTGAATTGCTTCAGCTCTAAACTGGTTTTTGTTTTGGAAACAAACATCAGACACTGTTACATGTTACCTATTTACCTGTTTTCAGGTAAACAGCTGCTGAATCAGCAGGAAGTCATGGCTCACATCACCATCAACCAGTACCTGCAGCAGGTAACCTCTGACCTTTGCATCTGTGACCATTATAGAATAACAGGTGGAGTCAGAGCAGTCATTCTTCCTCGTTGGTGTTTTTCTCCTGCAGATTTACGAGGCCATTGACAACCATGAGGGTTCATTCTGCGCTGAGCTGCTCTCCTTCAAACACCCTCATGTCGCTAACCCACGGCTCCAGGTGAGGCTCCACCCACTCAGGTATATGCACATGGTGTTGCTAGGATACAGCCTTACATGTGTGTGTGTGTGTGTGTTTCAGCTGGCCAGTCCAGAAGACAAGTGTCAGCAGGTTCTGGAACCACCGTACGATGAGATGGTCGCAGCTCATCTCAGGTAGGACAGACAGGCAGCTCATTAATCTATTGACTATTTATTATCGATAATTTCACAGGCAAAACAGATCAATAGAATCAAAACGTGCTACTGCACAAGAGGGATCTGTAGGTAAACTCACAAAAAAAAGTCCACTGGGCTCATTCACAAACTCTCATTAAATTGACGTTTTGGAGAGCCAGTAAGAGTGGAGTTAGACAGGAATCCATGTCTCTGGTTGACTGAGTCACCGTGTAAAGTTGAGTGTGTGTGTGTGTGTGTTACAGGTGTACCTATGCAGTGGCCAATCACGACTTTGTTGAAGCTTACAAGTTCCAGACGCTTGTCGTACAATATCCTTCATGATGAAAACACACAATCGAACATTAAACATATTTAAACTTGAAAACACACATGACATCATCTGTGTCCATTAATCAATCAGCAGCCAGTAATCGATCAGTCCTTCTCCTTGACCAATCACATCCTTCCTGAGGGCCTTCCAGTCCCACAAAGAGGAGAACTGGTGAGTACAGGATGAAGCTGAAGCTGAGATGAACACGCCGACAGTGAACGCAGCCTCATTAATCACTGTTGGTTTGTGCTTTCAGGGCCCTGCCCGTGATGTTCGCTGTCACTCTGGATCTCAGAATATTCGCCAACAATGTAAGAGATTAGCTGAAGGTCACAGCTCTTTCCAGATTTTTCACCCATAACCGCTGATGAAGACCATCAGATGAGGTTGAAAGCTGTTGGAAAAGCTGCTAAGCAGATCTAAGTGAACTGTGTGTGTGTGTGTTCAGGCGGAGCAGCAGCTGCAGAAGAAAGGTAAAGGTCAACCCAGTGAGATGCTGGAGAAAGCGGCAGAGCAGCTGATGAGCTGCTTCCGAGTGTGTGCCAGCGACAAGTCAGTACACAACACACACACATTTACTGTGTACACACACTGTGCACCCTGAGGACGACACGCTCAGCCTCAGTGTTGCAGAGCAGTGAACCTGTTGTTTTTCTTCGAGCAGTCGTGCAGGGATCGAGGACTCTAAGAAGTGGGGGATGATGTTTCTGAGCAACCAGCTCTTCAAGATCTACTTTAAGGTGTGAACCCGCTGTGAACTGGTCGATCAGTAGTGATTGAAACGGACGATTGATTGTTTGTCTTTATTGTTGAAATGAAAAATAAATCTGAGGAATGCTGATTTGAAGCCGTCTGACCTGGTGTGACTGCAGATGAGCTCTTTGTTGATTCATTCTTGATCGAAGTTGTTGATTGATTATTTTATGTGTGCCGCAGATCAATAAGCTGCACCTGTGTAAGCCTCTGATCAGAGCCATCGACAGCTCCAACCTGAAGAACGACTACAGTCCAGCTCAGAAAGTCACCTACAAATACTATGTGGGCCGCAAAGCCATGTTCGACAGCGACTTCAAACCAGGTAAAACTGTGGTGCTGCTGCTGGTCTTTAGACGCAGCGATCAGAGCGTCTGTCACGTGACCTTAAATTTACCTCTGATCTCCGCAGCTGAGGAGTTTCTGTCGTACGCCTTCCACCACTGCCATCGCTCCAGTCAGAAGAACAAGAGGATGATTCTCATCTACCTGCTGCCTGTCAAGATGCTGCTGGTGCGAAACTCAGCACACTGGAAATGAGCAGTTTAGATCCCAGTACTCCCAGTATGACCGCAGGTTGTTTCTGGTGTTTCAGGGTCACATGCCGACTCATCAGCTCCTGAGGAAGTATGACCTGATGCAGTTTGCTGACGTCACCAAAGCTGTGAGGTGAGCGGAGGTTTTCAGGCGGTAGCACAGGAAGTGACGTCGTGCCATCAGGTGATCTCACAGGTGTTTCTGTTTGTCAGTGAGGGGAACCTGCTGCTGCTGAACGAGGCTTTGTCCAAACACGAGACCTTCTTCATCCGCTGTGGGATCTTCCTCATTCTGGAGAAGCTGAAGATCATCACCTACAGGAACCTCTTCAAGAAAGTGTGCGTGAGGCCAGTGGTTCTGGACCATAAGACTGAACCCATGTCTCTGATCCCCAGTTTCACCCAGAGCTTGACCTCCAGTTTTGACCGCGGCTGACCTCTGTGTGCAGGTATCTGTTGCTGAGGACTCACCAGCTGCCTCTGGACGCCTTTCTGGTGGCTCTGAGGATGATGCAGGTGGAGGACGTCGACATCGACGAGGTGCAGTGTATCTTGGCTAACCTCATCTACATGGTAAGGACACACACACTCACACACAGAAACTCACACTCACACAAATTACAGACAGGAAGTAGACAAACATTCAAATCTTTTTTTTATTATTTTCTGTCTCCTGTCAGGGTCACATCAAAGGTTACATCTCCCATCAGCACCAGAAGCTCGTAGTCAGCAAACAGAATCCATTCCCTCCTCTCTCCTCAGTCTCCTAGCCTACATTACCCACAATCCTCTCTGGCTGTGATGCCCCACATGTCCTCCTGGAAAGGTTTTTCATTCAGTTAATTCTTTTTTATTTTGTACTGTAAAAAATTTAGAATTAAAGAGATGTTGGTTTGTACAGCGTGGATGTGATTGATTATTGAACCAGTGATTTTTGCAGTGACTGTTTTATTTTTCAGCACCAGCCTCACATAGGAACTTTTCAGTGCCTTTATTCAGAGATTACATTTTACACCACAGTGTTTTTACACAGTGTTTACACAGTTCAAATACCCCCCTGTGGTATCAAGCTGCACCTTCGGTTACCACCAGTAACCACAGGTGTCAGCAGGTTAATCAGGACTCACAGACAGAGTCTCTCACATGTTAAAGAGACTCTGGTGGTTGAGGATGACAAACCCGTTAGCTTCTTTTTAAAGAGTTCTGAAGGTGGCAGCAGTTGGCGGGTTGTTAGCGAGCCTCAGGATACTGGTTGACTTGGGGGGTCATGCGATCCTCAGCCACCTCCAGTCTTGGCCTGATCCAGCTCAAGTAGCGGGAAAGTTTGGTGAACACTAGGCTGCTGCTGCCGCCGCCACCGTCGCAGCGTGTGGACGACGAAATCAGCAGCCCGGTCAGAAACGCCGTCCCCTTCTCCACTGTGGCGACAGGCGATCCCGGCAAGAGACCGCTGCAGCGCATGGCACTGACCTCTGACCTCAAACCACCGTCAGGTACAGAGGGCTTCTGGTTGTCAGTCTTTGAACTGCTGTTGTTTTGATTCTCTGCTCCATTTGGCGTGCCCTGGACTCCGCCTTGAGTGTTTTGGGATGGATTCTGGTTGCTGTTCACTTCATGTCTGTTCAGCCTTCCCTGGGCTCCGTTTTGATCCCCTAAAGGTCCGTTTGGTCTCTGGGTTCCATTATGGTTCCTCAGAGGTCCATGTCGTTTCCTCTGGATTTCATTTCGGTTCCCTAAAGATCCCCTTGATCTCCCTTGAGCTTCATTTGGGTTCCTTAAATGTCCATTCTGCCTCCCCGTTGCTCCATTTTGCCTCCTCATGCAGAACATTTTGTTGCTGAGCGGATGCGAGACGTTCAGCTGGCTGCGACACTCGTCGAGCGTCATGTAGACCAGGTCCTGGTTTTGCCCGACCCCCAGTCTCCCAGTGATGCCCGCTCTCCCAGAATGCATCAGGATGTTTTCACTGAAGTCTTTGTTGGGCAGGCAGAGGTGGATGAGGGCGGGGCCAAAGGGCAGGGGGGTGGCCAGCTCGAGAAGGGCCAAGTCATTGTCATGGTGATCTGAACTGAAACGGTCATGGATGTACAGAGCCTGGACAGGGACGAGCATCTTGCTGTTTCCTAGGAAACGAAAGATGAGGTGCAAAAATAATATCCTTCAGTGGGCTTTTATTGTGAAGGCAGACCTTCAACTTCACAATAAGTCCACAATAAATATTGCTTTAAATGCTCAGTGCAATTCAAAAAGACAGTATGCGGCCAGTATATCTGCATTATTCTGTGTCAGTATCAACTGGAATATTTACATGATTCTTTTTAAGTGCGTTTGAGTTGTATTTATATTTTATGTTTCTTATACTTCTTCTCTCCTGCATTTCAGAGGGAAATCTTGCACTGTCCACATAATTATGGCCATATAGAGTATTTTTCTAGTGTTTGGTCAGTAAAGGTACACACCAGCGACCACATAGAAGTTGGACAGTCGAAGGTTTGATCCTGAGTCCAGGAGGAGGCAGTGGGCAGCAGTTAGGACGGAGAATCGCCCCAGGACCACAGCACCACACAGCTCCACCCCCCTACTGTTCAACAGAGACACCTGGAGATGGAAAACAAACACACAGCAGAAGTGCCAGCGTTGACCGGTAAAGTACACACACACCAGTCTGTAACATCTTTTTATTGGTCAGGTTTAACTTGTGTTTGAAGGATATCTAAGTTCAGGGTGTTTTGTTGGCTTCTGTGTTTTCGAACTGAAACACCTGCTGTGACTGGTCACAGTTTCTAAGCTGTGATTGGATGATAGCCGTTAGGTGCGAGGTTTGGTGAACAATCAGCTGTGTGAGCTGATACCTTACCTGCCAGGGACAGTTTCCGTGGCGACACATGGACACAGTTGTGTTGAACTTGTCCGGAAGTCTTCCACAGGGGAACTCCACTGAGGACGCAAAGACGTCATTATTTCACTAGTTTAAACTGGTTTGGTAAATGTGGTACTTTTGGTATGTTGTGTCAGACCTTCAGGCACACAGCTCCGTTTGTCGGTCTGTAGTTTGAATCCCGGCATACAGGAGCAAGAGAAGGAGTTCTGGGATGCTGTGCACAGCTGGTGACAAGCTGTCGGACCCTCGGTTGGACACTCTGCGATCTCTGAAACGAAAATGTAATGTGCTATAGGTGGTGTTCAGTGTTGCCATGGACACAACAAATGAAAAATATCTGTTCATGACTCATCTGATGCCACAGGACTGAAAACATAATAGACTCAGTCTGTCATGATTCTTGAAGGTAGGCCCTGAACGCACCATGTGTTTTGGTCTTATAGACGACACCCCTCCGTGGAGGCGGGGCCAACTTAGCTGTGGGTGTGGTCCGACCTGGCGTGGTGACTTGTGGTGCGGAGGGTGGCTGTTGTCCTCCATGTTCCAGATCTAGCACCAGTTCACACTCTGGTCCAAAGTGGGGGGCTGTGCAGGAGCACTGGAACCCTCCCACTTTGTCGGTGCAGTTCCCTCCGTGGAGGCAGGGGTTGGGCACACATTGGTCCCCATCTGCGGATTATAAAACCATATGATAATAAATAACTATAATAATAATAAAATAAATCACATAGCAAGATTATGATTAATAAGACCTGATATACAAAATGATAAACTAAGTTGTAATTTTATTTTTACTTCTTTATTATATTTTTGCTTATTAACTGATAATTGTGTATTAATTATTTCCCAGTAAGTCATTGTAATTATGACCTAATGAAATATTTGACATGAAATAAACACACTGATTCATTGAGAGCTGAGGATGAGGTAAACTCACCTAAGTAAACGGTCCAGAAGGCGGTCTGTAGAGAAACAAGCACAGGTTGAGACCAGGACCAGTTTCCTGTTTCATATTCAGACTATTCAGAGGCACAAAGGGCAAAAGGAGAGCAAGTCGACCTGTTCCTGTTTCTTCATCATCATTATAACGACATTTTTGGTGACTGACCGTCTTCTCTGTGTCTTCGAAGTACTCCCGGGCCTCTTCGAAGTTGCAGAGTTCCTCGTAACACTCCCGCTCCAGGTTCCCCGGCAGGATCTCCTCGAACAGGAAGAGGTTGGCCCGTCTGGACCTCAGGAGCAGGCTGTGGGCCTGTGGAGCCTGACGAAACACTGAAAACACAACCACACTGAGCTGAGTTCAGGAGCAGCAGGACAGGTCTGACATTACACACTTCACCTGTGGCTCATATATGTATATCCATAATTTTACTTAAATAATAAGCATTATATAATCATTTACAAATATGGAATATTAATTATAAAATATTTCCTTATACTTGCATAATATTCTATAATCGTTATAATTGGAACAGTAAGTAGTGAGTCATGATGGTCATACGATAACTGTCCTGTTCACAGCAGCGTGTCACATAGTGTTCAGTTATGTGTTCTGAGTCGCGATTCCAACAATAATAATTGAACTTTTTTTTATTGAGTCATGATTTATTTTTTGTAATTTGTCATCTTTACTTTGTCATAGTTGAGTGATTCTTAATTATGACGTTAAATCAAAATCATGACAAGCTGAATCCTTCAAATTTACTCAGTCGCTTTTGGAGCTAACGGAGTTCACGTGTAGTTCATGTCAACAGCCAATGCTTTGTAGAGTGTTTGACACATTTTTGGCACAAACAGGGCACCATACGTTTTCATCTGGAACATTTCAAAGTTTATAAAGGCTTCTAAAGTTGTATGATTTAACTGTTAAAGGTCATCCATCGACACCACACCACACTGACTACAAACACCACATGAACTACATATAAACACTGCACAGGTGCAGAGCTCAGAGGTCTTACCTTCTCCTTGGCTGAGGACCTGAAGGAAGCAGGCAAGGAGGTGAAGCGACAGAACAGACGCTCGACAACAAGCCGACATGATGCTGACCGCCATGACACTGATCTCACTGCAACCACACACCCCCACAAACACACACACACACACGTATATATACACACTGATGAGTCACAGCTGATTCACTACACAAGAAAAACATTAAGACATTTGCTTTAAATCACAAATTCTTTTTTGTATATTTTTTCATTGTCAGTTACACTGATTATAAGAATATAAAAGAGAAGTGCCCATATGGCTGATTGAAAAGAGCAGAACTCCAATGGAAATTTGATCAAATATAAAACTGAGATGTCGCTCTGTTTACAGGCTAGTTTGTGCTGCAGCTACACACATTTTTATAAACTGGATCTTTTCGATCTCTTTTGTCTTTTCAACAGTCAGATTTTCAGCTGAGCAGGTCAGGCCTGTTCCTCTAAAGAGTTAAAATTTTAAAAAGCTGCTTTCGGTAAACAGTCTGTTCCTGCTGTGGACTCTGGCCTGTTCTCTCTCGAGTCCTCAAACCACACAAAACAAGCAGCAGGTTTGACCTCTGAAACTTCAGCAGTCAGTATGTTTGTTTATTGGAGGTAAACAGAGACATTTCATCACTGGGATTAATAATTTAGAACGATGCTGGGATATTTAATGATCTGGATCAAAAGATAATAAGAACATAAAAAATAAAAAGAATGGAGATGGTGCTGGTGGTGTTAAGGTGGCACTCCAACCAGATTTATTCAGAAAGCTCACACAGACAGATGGCTTTGCAGGGCTTTTTTTTTCTGAAACATCCCAGAAAAAAACGTGTGTTATTCATGAGATGTGTGTTGCTCTTGTAAAGTTTCCCATTGAAATGATTATTAATTTAATCTATAAAACAGTCAGAAACACACAGATATTCAGTTTCCAGACAGATGAAAGAAAATCCTTACATTTCAGGAGCTGAAGCATGCAAATGTTGTAGCTATTGATTGATTACCAAAACACGGCACAACTTATTGTTAGATAAGTATAAATGAGTATAAAGGTAAATAGAAAACAGAGTTCTTAATTGTACTCTCATCTGTATGAGCTAAATTTTATGTGCAAAATTTACACAAATAGTGAAAAAGTTCATATAAAATTTGCCATGTTTTAGTTTAAATAACACAAAAACTCCATTCATCAGACTGCGGTTGTAGTATTTCTTTATTTGCTTCAAATTCAGCTCAAAAAGCTCATTTCTGGCAGTGACTGATAAAAAATACATGAAAACACAAAAACATTGTTTTGTTGACACTGATGATAAAATTTATTTTCAGTTCCTCCTGCTCTGAATGGCACTGACATATTTCTTTATAATGCTGATCAGCAGGCTGTTAAAAGATGAAGGATCATGTTGTGCTCTGTCAGCTTTTTAAGATGATAATATGTCAGATGTGTTTATAGACTGTCCTGCTGCCTCAAGTGGACAAAACAATGAATTATTGCAGCTTTAACAGAAAATAGAAAGGGAACAGAACCCTGAGGAACTCCACAAGTCATTACTGTCGCTGTCAGTGAGACGATCATGAGTCCACTGGTTGTGGTAGTCGGCAGCTGCTTGCTAACATGTCAGACATGACTACTACTTAGAGTAAGACAGGTCATTACAGCTTGTTCTGCTGTCCCCCGGTGGCCATAAATTAATTAATACAGCTTTAAGAATTTTGGTGATGTTGAGTGGCTGATCTCTGCTCAGTGGAGTTCCAGCGATGATCTTTGAAGAAGAATGAAATCCGGTGATGGTTGTCTTACAGATACAGCCTCTTAATGGGGCCGTGGTACCTCTTCACCCTGCTGCTCTTCTCTTTGGGCATCAGGTTCTCGATGCCGTCACGGATCCAGCGGATGTATTTGGACACCTGGGTGTAGATGCCATATTTGCCTTTGCGTGCACAGCCTTCACCCCAGCTCACAATACCAGTGGCAAAATAGGTGCTGCGGTAGGAGGTGACATGTGGCCCGCCACTGTCACCTTGGCAGGCGTCCTTGGGTGCTGTGTCGTAGCCAGCACAGAACATGCGGGTGGAGATACGCAACTGGGTAGATTCGAAGCAGGTGAGCCGATCCACATAGGGCACCGACAGGCGCTGCAAGATGGAGGACGCCTGCCGACCCTCACCGAGGCGGCCGAAACCGCTGACAATGCCACCCTGCTGCCGCATCAGGACCTGCAAAAGGAGGAATGAATGAAAGTGTTGTTTAGTCATTTAACAACACTTTTTCTTGACTCGGACCAGTAAATCCCTGATGTCCTCCCATTAGTAAAGCAGTGAATTGTTTTTCTCTTTGGTTTTTGGTTAGCTCTTTCCCCCTGTTTCCAGTCTTAGTGCTAAGCTAAGCTCATCAGCTGCTGCCTGCACTTTGCATTTACTGTACCGAAAGCAGACATGAGAGTGGGATCAATCTGAACATCTGAAAGCAAAGAACTCTCCAAACTTTCTTTAAGTGAGTGAGTTTATGAACATGATTTTCAGTGGTTGAAAGATTCACCTTTTCAGCGAAATCTTGCTCAGGTATGCAGGCCGGCAGGATGAACCTGGTGAACTTGATGGGCGTGGTTAATTTGATGAGTGCGATGTCGTTGTGGTAGGTGTCAGGTTTGTATTTATTGTGGGTGATAATCGTTTCCACAGTGTGAGTCGCTTCGTTACCGTGATCCACCAACGTGTCAAACTCACCTAAATGAACAAAAATAATATTTTACCAGAATTTAATTTGGTAAATTAATCGAAGTCTGAGTAAAATATGATGTGTAATATTCACACTGTCAGATACATTATATTCGCCAAAATTTATACAAAAATAACTCTCAAAGTTACGATAATACATATTTTATCTCATAATTACAAGTCATATGAGCTAGTACTGTGATCCACTTTTTCTTTTTTGAAACACACCTACTCCATACATCTACACTTGGCGTGCAGCATGTTGTGCTCCACTGCACCATTCAGGTGGTGATTGGTCAGTCAGACCTACCGAGCTTGACGTAGATGTAGCGTGATTGGTTCATGCAGTGGGCGGCGGTCAGGATGATGTATTCGTTGAGGATGGTTCCTCCACAGAAGCCTCTGTCCTCCTCGTTCAGGAGCAGAGCCTACAAAGATGAGTTCAGGACATCTCACCATTTTTTTTTTTCAAGAAAGGTCAATCAGTGGTCTGCGTGGTGTTAATTATGTCTTGTTTTCAAAAAAGAAAGTGTCTCTACCTGCCATGGACATTCTCCTGGTGGACAGTCCTCTCCGCCAACGATACGGGTGTTAACTGCAACTTCAGGGTTGATCAGTTTCTCAAAAACTGTGCTTCTTGGCACAGGTTGGCTTTGGCTGCTGTTTCCGTAAAGTGACTCCGTCTCAGTGAAGTTGGTGGTGAGGTCCGTCATGTTCCCCTCTGTCGTGTTCTGTCGCTCATACCTGAAAACGGTCCGGGTGTCTCCGGTGATGATGGCGCCACACTTGAAGGTTTCTACAAGAATTCACGTGAAGTTTAGAGGTCAGGCTTTGTACACTAAGAAGACTAATCACTAAACGAAAAATCTTGGCTGTTTCTTTTGATTCTGAAAATACAGTAATGTAAAGTAACCAATTAGATTCCAATATTTCTTGTCTACATGATGATGGTGCTGTCTGAGGACAGTGAATGTGGTCAGAAAACTTCAGTGCCACTCATCACTCACATTTTGCCAAAATCTGACTTGTGGCTTGACATAAAACTGTATGACACGGCCTATGACTGAAGTGGGACCAATAAAAGACCATGTACGTTTGAGACACTCACGGTTGGAGTTGCAGGATTTATCATCTGATGCCAGGAAATATCCGTCAGCGCAGGAGCACTGAACATATCCTCGGACCACGTTGCAGAAATGTTCACAGCCACCGTTTTTGGCCTCACAGAGCTGAGGAATAACTGCAAAGACATAGAGAACGAGGAGAGGGATGTTTACATCAAAACAAAGCAGGTTTTGACTATGCACCAGGTAGCTCACTCCATCAGCAGTTCTGGAAAACCCTGGAATATGCTGAATAACATCCTGAATTCTCTTCTCTACAGTATGTGTACATGGCAGGTACAGTACAGTAAGGTCAGAGAAAGATTGTGGTCGTAGTTAATCAAAGGCAAACATGAATGGCAGGTGTGTGAAGGGACATGAACGCCTGCCACCCAGAACGGTGGATACAGGAGACACATTTCACCCAACCTTTACCAAATCCCAGCCAACCCTAACCTTTACTGTAACGCACAAGATTGTTGCGTTATCCAATGGAGTCTCATGTTTCTGTGTGAAGTAACACTGTTTGAGCATGATTGTCCAAAGTGACTGTTTCTTTACCGATTTCACAGTTGAAGCCCTGGTACCCGGCCTGGCAGTAGCAGGTGTAGCTGCCGATCCCGTCTTTGCAAAGTCCTCCATGAGCACATGGCATCGACACGCATGCATCGCCATCTGCAGGACAAACAACATCGGTTAAATTAGAGGAGATGCAGCTTTTCATTAGGCTTTCAACAAATTAGTTTACTTGTTACTTTTCAAAATCCTCTTTCTTAAAGATGCACTTCCCAGTTTAGTTACAGTGCCTGATATCACCCCCAGTACCCAGATTTGCTTGCAGCACCGTGTTACTGTTTTACATTTCAAAAATATTTTTAAATTAGTTCATCTGTTAGTTGATTTTGAAAACAGAAAATAATCCTTACCAACATATTTGGCCCAGAATGCATTCTGAGAAAGAAAAGAAAGAGAAATAAACAGTCCAAAATAACATAAAATCTGAGAAGTATGTCTCAGTAAAGGTTAATGTCTAAATCAATTTTTTTGTCCTTTGTGTTGTGTAAGGTTCATACTGTTTGAGCATTTGGGACTGAAACTTTAATCCTACATCCAAAGCAGGCTTAGTGAAAACTCAAATCTAACTTTTTGATATTTGGATTTTGTTTGCTGCCAAGCTTACTGTCAATAAATAAAAGCCAAACAATAGCTTCAATGCTAACTGTTCCTAAAACCGCTATGTGTTGTTTTTACGATCTTAATTTTAAACTTGTTCAAGTAAAGAAGATCCAACATGTAAGGCTGGAGTAAGGCAAGTGCTAAGCTATCTTAAGTTAAACTTCCCTCAGTTATCTGGGCACGTCTCTAACACTTGTTATGATGGATTGTGTTCGTGTTATCAGCAGAGTTTTGCTGTGTAGTTGAAGGAGGTTCATACAGTTTTCTCTGCATTTTCGAAGATCTCTCGAGCCTCCTCCCAGCTGCAGCGCTCCTCTACACACTCCCTCTCCATGTTGCCTTGTTTAACCTCCTCTAAAAAGCTGTTGGCTCGTCTCTGCCGGATCAGAACCTGACTGGCTGCCTTGTTGTCCAAGAAGACTGGTGGGAGGACAGAAATATGGAATAAAGTCACATCAACATTTTAATTTGTCCAGTAATTTGGTTTATGACTAAATACCTGCAAAACTCATGACATTCCCATCAGCCTAAGTTGCAGCTCAGCAAACCCTAACCCCACTGCACTTGAGTTGCATTGTGGGTAATACAGGGAACAGGTTTTGACACAGAGGAGGAATGTGTGGAATAAAAAAAAACAATATCTCTGGTTCTGGAGCATCAGTTTTGACCCTGTGAGTCTGACAGATAAGAGAGTGGTCAGGTAATTTTATACCTATAAGTATATAGAAATTATATAGAACTTAGCAGCTTCAAATGTTTTTTCTTGACCCTGAAAAGGCAAATTTTAACAGATGCTTTAAGAGAAAATCAGCATTTTCAGAACGATTTGCTTTTGAGCTGCAACAATTTGTCATTTAATGGACACCTGCTCTGATCACTGAGTAACTGTTTTCATCATTTTCTAAGCAAAAGTGCAAAATATTTTGCATTTGCATTTCTTTGTTGTACCTGATTGTAAACTAAGTATGTTGTTCTGAGTGAAGGAAAGAGCTGTCAATCATCAAAACTCAGTATCATCACATCTTGTATTTCCATTAGCTGGACTGCTGTCATGTTGACATCACACACAACACACTAAACACACAAGGACTAGGTCAAGTGTCACTTGACAGCAGCTAATCAACCCCCCCCCCCCCCCCCCCCCCACTGTTCCACAACCACCACCCAGAACACTCACTTCACTCTTTTTTCCCCCCACTTTAACTCCACATTCTCCTCATTTGTTCTTTCTAGTTTCTGTGGATTTCGGTGGACGTACCGTGAGCAGCGGACAGGTGGAGCAGCAGGAGCCCGAGGGACACTCGGTGAAACCAAAACATGGCCCCGGGTGGTGGTGATGGTGAGTTCGGCTGGAAAAAGCTCAGTGTGCTGAGTGAAAGTAAAGGAGCCTGTATGTGGAGAGAGGGAGGGAGAGAGGAGGGGTGGTAGAGAGGGCATTGACCTGTATGGAGGGAGAGAGAGAGAAGGGGAGGGATGGGTTTTGACATGTTTAAGCTGCTCTGATCAGAGGGGGTGGGTTTCTCCGTAACACTGAGTCAAAAAAATATTCTGGTTCACTGATAAAGAGTCAAAGTTCCATCCAATCAGAGAGCTCAGATTTCTGTTGACAGCAGGAAGTGAAGTTAAAGTCAGAACACGCAAGAACATCAGAGTCTAAATTCAAGAGGACGTGACAAAGTTGACATGTTTCGAGCACTGGTATGTCCTGACATCCTGTCCTCACACACAAACTGAGGCTGGATCTCCACCCTGGCAAACTGCCCCTGGCCCAAACAATCCCCAGTTCATCCCTGCGCTGGTTTTTTCAGTTTAATTAGTTAAAATGTGTGAAGTTATTGACACCAGTGTTGTGAAGGGGCCTTTTATCAAACCCTGGTGTTAAGACCTTTATTATTTCAGTTCCTATTGTCCTCAGTTGAAGCATGTTCCTGAATAAAGTTGTGTTTAATCAAATCACCAAAAACTGAGACAAATCAAGTGTTTCAGCACAGGAGGCACAGACTCAGGCTGCCGTTGGTGGAGGGTTATGGACTCAGGGAGTCTGTGTGTGAGTCAATCCCAAAACTTCATAAATATCTTCTCCACCACAGTGGTGGAGTGATGTTACATGTATAAAAAAAACAAACAAAAAACAATGTTATCCCGGATGATAAAACAGGCACATAATTGTAATCATTTTCTGCATGAAAAGTCACCCAAAAGCCTCAACTGTGTCTACACATCTGAAAAGTGTTTTTTTTAGCATTTTTTTTTTTTTTTTAGAAAAGGACAAATGAAATCCTTAAGTAACACAACTACTTGGAAGAAGAAAAACAGACATATTTTACACAATACCATCCATTTTTTGGCTTTTTTAAATGAAGTACTGAGTGTTTTAATCTTGTTAAGACTTTTAAAAAGTATTCAAATGAAACAATTCCCAAGCCAAAAAGGTCAACGGGAACCACTGTGTTATATTGTTGGGTCGTTTGAACAACAAAGATATTATATTAAGCGAGCTTTTCATCTGTTTTATTTTCAAAGTATCAGAGCAGTATTTGAGAGCTCGACTTAAATGCAACAGCGTCTTTTATTTTGAAAGGGTCTGGAGTCGGAAGTGTTGCAGGTGTTGTTGAACCCGGTTGCGGCACTTCAAAGATGTCTGCCGGCAAGGAGACGCTTTATGCTTCTTTATCAAATCTTCTTTATCAACGGAAAAAAAGGTATGTTCAGCTTTTGTGACTTATTATTTAACAATTTGTGGTCATGTAGCTGTTTTTTGTGAGTAATTAGTTCGTTTAAGCCTATGTATGCCACAAATGTATAATGTCAAACGTTTTCAAGATTAAAACAAAAATTTGCCTGTCACCAAATTCTCCCTAAGCTAACAAAACGGTATCAGAGACTTTGACAGTTTAAACAGTAAAGTCAATTAAACAAGAAGTGGCAAAAAATGTTTAAAATAAACTGACTTGTCAGTTTGTTTGAAGGAAAGGGCCGCCGGGCTAACCAAACGAAAGCACCATCGAACACAATTGTAAAAATGATAATTCGCCGTTTTTGCTAGCTTTAAAAAAACCCCCAAAAAACAGTATGTATTAACTTTTAAAAAGTTTATGGTCAGGCCACTGAATTGGTTAATTTGGAGAACATATCTTAAAAAAAAAGGTTGTATGTACATTCTTCAAGTAAAGTCATTAATTTTATTTAATAATTTTAATAAGTGTGTAGGTCCTATTAGTCGAAGACAGCGGCCATTTTGTAGAATCTGGCCGCAGCGGCGGGAATTTATTAAAAACATATTAGAATGATTTTTTCTTTCTCTTTGCCATAGTGTTTCAGCAGTTTATAGTCAGGCCGCTGAATTTGTTGATTTGGAGAACATATTTTGTTTAAAAAAAACGTTGTATGCTCATTCTTCAAGTAAAGTCATTTTATTTAATCATTTTAATGAGTGTGTAGGTCCTATTAGTCGAAGACAGCGGCCATTTTGTAGAATCTGGCCGCAGCAGCGGGAATTTATTAAAAACATATTAGAATGATTTTTTCTTTCTCTTTGCCATAGTTTTTCAGCAGTTTATAGTCAGGCCACTGAATTTGTTGATTTGGAGAACATATTTTGTTTAAAAAAACGTTGTATGTTCATTCTTCAAGTAAAGTCATTAATTTTATTTAATCATTTTAATAAGTGTATCGGTCCTATTAGTCGAAGACAGCGGCCATTTTGTAAAATATGGCAGCAGTGGAATTTATTGAAGTCATATTAGAAGGCTTTTTTTTCTCTGCCACAATTTTTCAACAACTTTTATTTTCTTTCTTTATAAATTACAGTACACTGAATAATTTTGCAGTTTGGCATATTGGTTAGACAAAAGAAGCAATTTTAATTTCTTACTCCAAAGGTTAGTAGTTTGATTTCAGTTAATTAATTTAAGCAGTAAGTAACAACAATAATTTACATGCAACAAATATTTACATGCTTCTAAATGAATTTCAGTCAGATCTTACATTTTGTATTAATCCTTTTCATGCATTTCCTCTTGATTTTCTTCCTGTCTTTCTGTTTCCTCCTTTTTTCCATCTCAGATTGAAGGAGCGTTCATGCAGGGTTTGGGTCTCTACACTCTGGAAGAGTTGAAGTTTTCCCCCTCGGGGCTCTTGTACACTCGAGGTCCATCTCAGTATAAGATCCCTGCGGTGTGCGACGTGCCACTCGGATTCATCGTCTATCTGCTGTCAGATTTCCACAACCCCCATGCTGTCTACTCTTCAAAGGTCAGAGGTCATCTTGTACACATGTACACCTTTTCTTTTTTTCCCCCCTTCTTTAACATGTTTAAAGGAGTGCACTTATTCCCAAGATATTTAAAAACAGACATAACATGTGGCATAGAATTGAACAGTAGATTCCTGCTGCGATTGCATCAAACTCCACAGGTGACATTCCCCATAATCCTTTGGCTCTGCAGGGTATTGGAGAACCCGTCCTCTTCCTGGGCAGTTCAGTGTTCTTCGCCATCAAAGATGCTGTGGCTGATGTTCTGACTCAGTAAGTTCGGTGGTAAATATTGTACAAGTGTTTGTGTTTTATCAGCACCATGCTATGATTTGCCCAACGTGGATTTTGCCAGTAGTTGACATTTTTGTTAACAGAAAAATCACGTGGAAGAAAACTCCTGAGGCAGCATCTAGACCTTTAGAAAACACTCTCCACTACTGATAGGAAGTTCTAAAAATGACCAGCGTGCCTTTGCCGTTAATATGTAGGTTGATGTTTGTTTTATTTCCAGATTCCAGGCAGCAAACCAGGATCTTTTAAACTGTGTACAAATTGAAATTCTGTGTGTTTTCCTTTCTTCAGTGTTCAAATTAAATCTAATCTGACTGTGAACTAATTTGAACTAACAATAATTAACTAATACAGTTATTTTACTCAACCATTCAAGGATTCAAGGGGTTTATTGTCATTTCTATTACACATTTACATGTGAATAAAAAGGAAATAGATACTAATCCTTTATGAACTATTTTTAAAGGTTAATTTAAATAAAACATTTTACTGACACCATATTGAACATCTGTTCTCATTCTGTACCATGTAAATGTGAAATAAATACATTATTTTACAGCACATTTGAAAGTTTTTGCTTATGCATTTGTCTTACAGGATCATTTTCAACAACAGAATGAATAATTGGACGAATACTGAATACATAAAAAAAATCAGATGAAATTAAGAAATGACATTCTATAACAAGTGATTTTATCTTTAGTACAAAGACTTTAAGTGTCACAGTAGAGACATAAGCCATAATAAAAACTGGAAAAATAACACTGATTTGTCTTCTTGTGGACTGAAGATGATCACACATGGATGCACCACGGGGTCGCAGTCCCATCCGTCGGAGATGAAGCCTGCAAGAGCGACAGGAAATGCTGCTGATCAGATGTTTGCCAGGCAGAGGATAGGAGAAAGAAAGCCAAATTCAGGATTTCAGTGATCAAGTAATCAGTTAATGTCTTTTTATGTTTTTTTATGATGTGTTATTTTATGTCTGACATTGATTTATACAGAAATGAAATGTCATTAGTAGTTGACGAAGTAGTTAAGAAATTACATTTAACTCAAATCTCCTGGAACTGTTAGACCAAAAATGTGAGTTGATGGTGTTGTACATGTACCTGTCCAATGTCCAAAGCAGACATCCATCACGGTGTCGGTGCTAATGTTCTGCAAAACAAAACAGGATTCGCTTTGCTATCAGAGGGATGGTGAGCGGCAGAGGAGGTAAGGCAGAAGCAAATGGCCAGTAGGTTTGTGGATTCAACAAGTAATCACTTAATATGTGTTTTTTATGGTGTCTTATTTTATGTCTGACATCCAGTGTCCAAAGCACAACTCATACTTCTCCCGACGTCCATCACAATGTCCGTCCCGATGTTCTGCAAAACAAAACACAATTCTCTTTGCTATTCAAATACAAGATGTATCTGTATTATATCTCATTTTATATATTTAATAATATGCATGTAAAACATGTCTTATCCTATTCTAATGGCTGTTTGAAGGCAACTGGACTTCTTGCTTGAAGCTTGAAGATGTTTCACCTCTCATCTGAGAAACGTCTTCAGTTCTGGAGACTGGTTAGACAGTCCAGGCTTTTAAACTCCTCCCTATCTCACCTAGTGGGTGCTACCTCTGGGAGCAATAGATACCACTGAGTGGAACGTTCACACCTTGAGTGGCTCCCGCTGGGCTGCCTCAAGTGGAGTCGTTAGCACCTGAGGATACTCAGGTGAGCGTAGAAACTAAGCATCATGTGAGTCGCTAGAGTCACGTGAGCCCAGATGTGAATGTGTTAGTCGTTTGGGGAGGGATCTCAAAAACTGCGTCATAGATAGGTGGCAGCTGGTGTCTTAGACCGCCCCCTGTATTCAGTGATGGATGTTCTAGTTTGACATGGATGGCCTCCTTAACTCTTCTCTCAAACCATCTATGTTCCCGGTCCAGAATGGGGACATCGCTCTCTTCAGAGGAGTGTCCTCTCTCCTTGAAATGCAGGTGAAGGGCCGGGTTTTGACCGGAGGAGTGAGCTCGTCTGTGCTGGGTCATGCGTTTGTGGAGCGGCTGTTTAGTCTCCCCTGTGTACAGGTGGGAGCGCCGCTCGCTGACTTAGACCGCACAGACGACATGGCTTAGTTGGTTTTTGGGAGTTTTGTCTTTGAGGTGTAGCTGTTTCTGTCTCAGAGTGTTACAGGGTCTGAAATGAACTGGAATGTTGTGTTTGGAGAAAATCCTCCTCAGTTTCTCTGACACTCCAACAAGTTGTGGTTTGTGGTGTCCTCCCCGTTGGTGGTGTAGGGTTCTGGTTTGTGTTTGTGGTTTCTGGTTAGTGTGTGTCGGTTTGTGGTTTCTGTCTGTAAAAGCCGTCGTTGTTGTTGAAGTAGGTCGTGGTGAGGCAGAGGTCTAAAAGAGTGCAGATCTGGTCCGGTGTGAGACTGGTACGGTCGTTGAGGGAGTGTCAGAGAAAGTCTGTGCGGTTAAAGTCAGCCTGCAGTGCTCCCATCTATATATAGGGGAGACTAAGCAGCCGCTCCACAAACGCATGGCTCAGCATAGACGAGCTCACTCCTCCGGTTAGAACTCAGCCGCTCACTTGCATCTCAAGGAGAAAGGACACTCCTTTGAGGACAGTGATGTCTGCATTTTGGACCGGGAACATAGATGGTTTGAGAGAAGAGTTAAGGAGGCCATCCGTGTCAAAATAGAACATCCGTCACTGAATACAGGGGGCGGTCTACGGCACCAGCTGTCACCTATCTATAACGCAGTTTTGAGATCCCTCCCCAAGCGACTAACACATTCACATCTGGGCTCACGTGACTGTAACGACTCACATGATGCTTAGTTTCTACGCTCACCTGAGTATCCTCAGGCGCTAACGACTCCACTTGAGACAGCCCAGCAGGAGCCACTCAAGGTGTGAATGTTCCACTCAGTGGTATCTATTGCTCCCAGAGGTAGCACCCACTAGGTGAGATAGGGAGGAGTTTAAAAGTTTGGACTCTAACCAGTCTCCAGAACTGAAGACGTTTCTCAGATGAGAGGTCAAACGTCTTAAAGCTTCAAGCAAGAAGTCCAGTTGCCTTCAATCAACCTTTAGGATACAATGACCTGTAACACACACACACACACAGTACATTCAACACACACGCTTAACTTTAAAGTAAGAAAATATAAAACAAACAGAGAGAGATACAGAACAGCAAAGTCTCTTAATAATCCTCTTGCTGTCTGTTTAAAGCTACCTCAGTCTCTACTAGTTATGCTGTTATAGGCCGAGGCTGCTGGGGGACTTCCCATGATCATCTCTTCTCTCTTTCTCTCCTCAAACCCACTCTCACATTTATTAACCTTTATTACATGTCATTAACTCTGTGTCCTTTCTCTCCCGTAGTCCTGTGCTTGTCTCTCTCTGGTCTCTCTTTCTCTGTACCTTCGGCAGGTGCAGTCTTGCCTCAACAACACTTGAGGCAAGACAGAAGCAGAGGAGGCAAGACAGAAGCAGAGGAGGCAAGGCAGAAGCACACACAGGGAACCAACACAGGTAAAGACAAAGATGCACACTCGGACACAGATGCAGATGCAGATTTCCAGGGACCAACAGTCAGACGGGTGATGAGTGAGACAGGAGAGTGGACACGTGGAACAGGAACAACACTTGAGGCAAGACAGAAGAAGAGGAGGAAAGGGAGGAGCAGAGGAGGCAAGACAGAAGAAGAGGAGGCAAGGCAGAAGAAGAGGAGGAAAGGGAGAAGCACACACAAGGAACCAACACAGGTAAAGACAAAGATGCACACTTGGACACGGACACAGATGCAGATGCAGATTTCCAGGGACCAACAGTCAGACGGGTGATGAGTGAGACAGGAGAGTGGACACGTGGAACAGGAACAACACTTGAGGCAAGACAGAAGAAGAGGAGGCAAGACAGAAGCAGAGGAGGCAAGACAGAAGCAGAGGAGGCAAGGCAGAAGAAGAGGAGGCAAAGCAGAGGAGGCAAGGCAGAAGAAGAGGAAGCAAAGCAGAAGAAGAGGAGGCAAGGCAGAAGCACACACAGGAAACCACAGGTAAAGACAAAGATGCAGATTTCCAGGGATCAACAATCAGACGGATGATGAGCGAGACAGGAGAGTGGACACATGGAACAGGAACAACACTTGAGGCAAGACAGAAGAAGAGGAGGCAAGGGAGGAGCAGAGGAGGCAAGGCAGAAGAAGAGGAGGCAAGGCAGAAGAAGAGGAGGCAAGGCAGAAGAAGAGGAGGAAAGGGAGAGGAAGAGGAGGAAAGGGAGAAGCAGAGGAGGCAAGACAGAAGAAGAGGAGGAAAGGGAGAAGCACACACAAGGAACCAACACAGGTAAAGACAAAGATGCACACTTGGACACGGATGCAGATGCAGATTTCCAGTGACCAACAGTCAGACGGGTGATGAGCGAGACAGGAGAGTGGACACATGGAACAGGAACAACACTTGAGGCAAGACAGAAGAAGAGGAGGAAAGGGAGGAGCAGAGGAGGCAAGGCAGAAGAAGAGGAGGCAAGGCAGAAGAAGAGGAGGAAAGGCAGAAGAAGAGGAGGAAAGGCAGAAGAAGAGGAGGAAAGGGAGAAGCAGAGGAGGCAAGACAGAAGAAGAGGAGGAAAGGGAGAAGCACACACAAGGAACCAACACAGGTAAAGACAAAGATGCACACTCGGACACAGATGCAGATTTCCAGAGACCAACAATCAGAGGGATGATGAGCGAGACAGGAGAGTGGACACATAGAACAGGAACAACACTTGAGGCAAGACAGAAGCAGTTGAGGCAAGGGAGAAGAAGAGGAGGAAAGACAGAAGCAGAGGAGGCAAGACAGAAGCAGAGGAAGCAAGGCAGAAGAAGAGGAGGCAAGGCAGAAGAAGAGGAGGCAAGGCAGAAGAAGAGGAGGAAAGGGAGGAGCAGAGGAGGCAAGACAGAAGAAGAGGAGGCAAGGCAGAAGAAGAGGAGGAAAGGGAGAAGCACACACAAGGAACCAACACAGGTAAAGACAAAGATGCACACTTGGACACGGATGCAGATGCAGATTTCCAGGGACCAACAGTCAGACGGGTGATGAGCGAGACAGGAGAGTGGACACATGGAACAGGAACAACACTTGAGGCAAGACAGAAGCAGAGGAGGCAAGACAGAAGAAGAGGAGGAAAGGGAGGAGCAGAGGAGGCAAGGCAGAAGAAGAGGAGGCAAGGCAGAAGAAGAGGAGGCAAGGCAGAAGCAGAGGAGGCAAGGGAGAAGAAGAGGAGGAAAGACAGAAGCAGAGGAGGCAAGGCAGAAGCAGAGGACGCAAGGCAGAAGCACACACAGGGAACCAACACAGGTAAAGACAAAGATGCCGATGCAGATTCCCAGGGACCAACAATCAGAGGGATGATGAGCGAGACAGGAGAGTGGACACATGGAACAGGAACAACACTTGAGGCAAGACAGAAGAAGAGGAGGAAAGGGAGGAGCAGAGGAGGCAAGACAGAAGAAGAGGAGGAAAGGGAGAAGCACACACAAGGAACCAACACAGGTAAAGACAAAGATGCACACTCGGACACGGACACAGATGCAGATTCCCAGGGACCAACAATCACAGGGATGATGAGCGAGACAGGAGAGTGGACACATGGAACAGGAACAACACTTGAGGCAAGGCAGAAGAAGAGGAGGCAAGACAGAAGAAGAGGAGGCAAGGGAGGAGCAGAGGAGGCAAGGGAGGAGCAGAGGAGGCAAGGCAGAAGAAGAGGAGGCAAGGCAGAAGAAGAGGAGGCAAGGCAGAAGAAGAGGAGGAAAGGGAGAAGCACACGCAAGGAACCAACACAGGTAAAGACAAAGATGCACACTCGGACACAGATGCAGATGCAGATTTCCAGGGACCAACAGTCAGACGGGTGATGAGTGAGACAGGAGAGTGGACACGTGGAACAGGAACAACACTTGAGGCAAGACAGAAGAAGAGGAGGCAAGACAGAAGCACACACAGGAAACCACAGGTAAAGACAAAGATGCAGATTTCCAGGGACCAACAGTCAGACGGGTGATGAGTGAGACAGGAGAGTGGACACGTGGAACAGGAACAACACTTGAGGCAAGGCAGAAGAAGAGGAGGCAAGACAGAAGCAGAGGAGGCAAGACAGAAGCAGAGGAGGCAAGACAGAAGAAGAGGAGGAAAGACAGAACAACACACAGGTAAAGACAAAGATGCAGACTCAGATACGGACACAGACACAGATGCAGATTTTCAGGGACCAGCAATCAGAGGGATGGTGAGCGGCAGAGGAGGTAAGGCAGAAGCAAATGGCCAGTAGGTTTGTGGATTCAATAAGTAATCACTTAATATGTGTTTATATGTTTTCTATGTTCTTATGTTCGAATGTTCTGCCAAACAAAACACAATTCTCTTTTCTATTCAAATACAAGATGTATCTGTATTATATCTCATTTTATATATTTAATAATATGCATGCAAAACATGTCTTATCCTATTCTAATGGCTGTTTGAAGGCAACTGGACTTCTTGCTTGAAGCTTGAAGACGTTTGACCTCTCATCTGAGAAACGTCTTCAGTTCTGGAGACTGGTTAGACAGTCCAGGCTTTTAAACTCCTCCCTATCTCACCTAGTGGGTGCTACCTCTGGGAGCAATAGATACCACTGAGTGGAACGTTAACGGCTTGAGTGGCTCCCGCTGGGCTGCCTCAAGTGGAGTCGTTAGCACCTGAGGATACTCAGGTGAGCGTAGAAACTAAGCATCATGTGAGTCGCTAGAGTCACGTGAGCCCAGATGTGAATGTGTTAGTCGTTTGGGGAGGGATCTCAAAATTGCGTCATAGATAGGTGACAGCTGGTGTCTTAGACCGCCCCCTGTATTCAGTGATGGATGTTCTAGTTTGACATGGATGGCCTCCTTAACTCTTCTCTCAAACCATCTATGTTCCCGGTCCAGAATGGGGACATCGCTCTCATCAGAGGAGTGTCCTCTCTCCTTGAAATGCAGGTGAACGGTTGAGTTCTGACCGGAGGAGTGAGCTCGTCTGTGCTGGGTCATGCGTTTGTGGAGCGGCTGTTTAGTCTCCCCTGTGTACAGGTGGGAGCGCCGCTCGCTGACTTAGACCGCACAGACGACATGGCTTAGTTGGTTTTTGGGAGTTTTGTCTTTGAGGTGTAGCTGTTTCTGTCTCAGAGTGTTACAGGGTCTGAAATGAACTGGAATGTTGTGTTTGGAGAAAATCCTCCTCAGTTTCTCTGACACTCCAACAAGTTGTGGTTTGTGGTGTCCTCCCCGTTGGTGGTGTAGGGTTCTGGTTTGTGTTTGTGGTTTCTGGTTAGTGTGTGTCGGTTTGCGGTTTCTGTCTGTAAAAGCCGTCGTTGTTTTTGAAGTAGGTCGTGGTGAGGCAGAGGTCTAAAAGAGTGCAGATCTGGTCCGGTGTGAGACTGGTGCAGTCGTTGAGGGAGTGTCAGAGAAAGTCTGTGCGGTCAAAGTCAGCCTGCAGTGCTCCCATCTATATATAGGGGAGACTAAGCAGCCGCTCCACAAACGCATGGCTCAGCATAGACGAGCTCACTCCTCCGGTCAGAACTCAGCCGCTCACTTGCATCTCAAGGAGAAAGGACACTCCTTTGAGGACAGTGATGTCTGCATTTTGGACCGGGAACATAGATGGTTTGAGAGAAGAGTTAAGGAGGCCATCCGTGTCAAAATAGAACATCCGTCACTGAATACAGGGGGCGGTCTACGGCACCAGCTGTCACTTATCTATAACGCAGTTTTGAGATCCCTCCCCAAACGACTAACACATTCACATCTGGGCTCACGTGACTCTAGCGACTCACATGATGCTTAGTTTCTACGCTCACCTGAGTATCCTCAGGTGCTAACGACTCCACTTGAGGCAGCCCAGCAGGAGCCACTCAAGGTGTGAATGTTCCACTCAGTGCTTTCTATTGCTCCCAGAGGTAGCACCCACTAGGTGAGATAGGGAGGAGTTTAAAAGTTTGGACTCTAACCAGTCTCCAGAACTGAAGACGTTTCTCAGATGAGAGGTCAAACGTCTTCAAGCTTCAAGCAAGAAGTCCAGTTGCCTTCAATCAACCTTTAGGATACAATGACCTGTAACACACACACACACAGTACATTCAACACACACGCTTAACTTTAAAGTAAGAAAATATAAAACAAACAGAGAGAGATACAGAACAGCAAAGTCTCTTAATAATCCTCTTGCTGTCTGTTTAAAGCTACCTCAGACTCTACTAGTTATGCTGTTATAGGCCGAGGCTGCTGGGGGACTTCCCATGATCATCTCTTCTCTCTTTCTCTCCTCAAACCCACTCTCACATTTATTAACCTTTATTACATGCCATTAACTCTGTGTCCTTTCTCTCCCGTAGTCCTGTGCTTGTCTCTCTCTGGTCTCTCTTTCTCTGTACCTTCGGCAGGTGCAGTCTTGCCTCAACAACACTTGAGGCAAGACAGAAGCAGAGGAGGCAAGACAGAAGCAGAGGAGGCAAGGCAGAAGCAGAGGAGGCAAGGCAGAAGAAGAGGAGGCAAAGCAGAGGAGGCAAGGCAGAAGAAGAGGAAGCAAAGCAGAAGAAGAGGAGGCAAGGCAGAAGAAGAGGAGGAAAAGCAGAGGACGCAATGGAGAAGCACACACAAGGAATCAAGACAGGTAAAGACAAAGATGCACACTTGGACACGGACACAGATGCAGATGCAGATTTCCAGGGATTAACAGTCAGACGGATGATGAGCATGACAGGAGAGTGGACACATGGAACAGGAACAACACTTGAGGCAAGACAGAAGAAGAGGAGGCAAGACAGAAGCAGAGGAGGCAAGGCAGAAGCAGAGGAGGCAAGGCAGAAGAAGAGGAGGCAAAGCAGAGGAGGCAAGGCAGAAGAAGAGGAAGCAAAGCAGAAGAAGAGGAGGCAAGGCAGAAGCACACAACAACACTTGAGGCAAGACAGAAGCAGTTGAGGCAAGGGAGAAGAAGAGGAGGAAAGACAGAAGCAGAGGAAGCAAGGCAGAAGAAGAGGAGGCAAGGCAGAAGAAGAGGAGGAAAGGGAGGAGCAGAGGAGGCAAGACAGAAGAAGAGGAGGCAAGACAGAAGAAGAGGAGGAAAGGGAGGAGCAGAGGAGGCAAGACAGAAGAAGAGGAGGCAAGGCAGAAGAAGAGGAGGAAAGGGAGAAGCACACGCAAGGAACCAACACAAGTAAAGACAAAGATGCACACTCGGACACGGACACAGATGCAGATGCAGATTTCCAGGGACCAACAGTCAGACGGGTGATGAGTGAGACAGGAGAGTGGACACGTGGAACAGGAACAACACTTGAGGCAAGACAGAAGAAGAGGAGGCAAGACAGAAGAAGAGGAGGCAAGACAGAAGCAGAGGAGGCAAGGCAGAAGAAGAGGAGGCAAAGCAGAAGAAGAGGAGGAAAGGGAGAAGCAGAGGAAGCAAGGCAGAAGAAGAGGAGGCAAGACAGAAGAAGAGGAGGCAAGGCAGAAGAAGAGGAGGCAAGGCAGAAGCACACAACAACACTTGAGGCAAGACAGAAGCAGTTGAGGCAAGGGAGAAGAAGAGGAGGAAAGACAGAAGCAGAGGAAGCAAGGCAGAAGAAGAGGAGGCAAGGCAGAAGAAGAGGAGGAAAGGGAGGAGCAGAGGAGGCAAGACAGAAGAAGAGGAGGCAAGACAGAAGAAGAGGAGGAAAGGGAGGAGCAGAGGAGGCAAGGCAGAAGAAGAGGAGGAGGCAAGGCAGAAGAAGAGGAGGAAAGGGAGAAGCACACGCAAGGAACCAACACAGGTAAAGACAAAGATGCACACTTGGACACGGACACAGATGCAGATGCAGATTTCCAGGGACCAACAGTCAGACGGGTGATGAGTGAGACAGGAGAGTGGACACGTGGAACAGGAACAACACTTGAGGCAAGACAGAAGCAGAGGAGGCAAGACAGAAGCAGAGGAGGCAAGGCAGAAGCAGAGGAGGCAAGGCAGAAGAAGAGGAGGCAAAGCAGAAGCACACACAGGAAACCACAGGTAAAGACAAAGATGCAGATTTCCAGGGATCAACAGTCAGACGGATGATGAGCGAGACAGGAGAGTGGACACATGGAACAGGAACAACACTTGAGGCAAGACAGAAGCAGTTGAGGCAAGGGAGAAGAAGAGGAGGAAAGACAGAAGCAGAGGAAGCAAGGCAGAAGAAGAGGAAGCAAAGCAGAAGAAGAGGAGGCAAGGCAGAAGCACACACAGGAAACCACAGGTAAAGACAAAGATGCAGATTTCCAGGGATCAACAGTCAGACGGATGATGAGCGAGACAGGAGAGTGGACACATGGAACAGGAACAACACTTGAGGCAAGACAGAAGCAGTTGAGGCAAGGGAGAAGAAGAGGAGGAAAGACAGAAGCAGAGGAAGCAAGGCAGAAGAAGAGGAGGCAAGACAGAAGAAGAGGAGGAGCAGAGGAGGCAAGGCAGAAGAAGAGGAGGCAAGGCAGAAGAAGAGGAGGAAAGGGAGAAGCAGAGGAGGCAAGACAGAAGAAGAGGAGGCAAGGCAGAAGAAGAGGAGGAAAGGGAGAAGCACACACAAGGAACCAACACAGGTAAAGACAAAGATGCACACTTGGACACGGACACAGATGCAGATGCAGATTTCCAGGGACCAACAGTCAGACGGGTGATGAGTGAGACAGGAGACTGGACACATGGAACAGGAACAACACTTGAGGCAAGACAGAAGAAGAGGAGGCAAGGGAGAAGAAGAGGAGGAAAGACAGAAGCAGAAGAAGAGGAGGCAAGGCAGAAGAAGAGGAGGCAAGACAGAAGAAGAGGAGGCAAGGGAGGAGCAGAGGAGGCAAGGCAGAAGAAGAGGAGGCAAGGCAGAAGAAGAGGAGGCAAGGCAGAAGAAGAGGAGGCAAGGCAGAAGAAGAGGAGGCAAGGGAGAAGCAGAGGAGGCAAGACAGAAGAAGAGGAGGCAAGGCAGAAGAAGAGGAGGAAAGGGAGAAGCAGAGGAAGCAAGGCAGAAGAAGAGGAGGCAAGACAGAAGAAGAGGAGGCAAGGCAGAAGAAGAGGAGGCAAGACAGAAGAAGAGGAGGCAAGACAGAAGAAGAGGAGGCAAGGCAGAAGAAGAGGAGGCAAGGCAGAAGAAGAGGAGGAAAGGGAGAAGCAGAGGAAGCAAGGCAGAAGAAGAGGAGGCAAGACAGAAGAAGAGGAGGCAAGGCAGAAGAAGAGGAGGCAAGGCAGAAGAAGAGGAGGCAAGGCAGAAGAAGAGGAGGAAAGGGAGAAGCAGAGGAAGCAAGGCAGAAGAAGAGGAGGCAAGGCAGAAGAAGAGGAGGCAAGACAGAAGAAGACGAGGCAAGGCAGAAGAAGAGGAGGAAAGGGAGGAGCAGAGGAGGCAAGACAGAAGAAGAGGAGGCAAGACAGAAGAAGAGGAGGAAAGGGAGGAGCAGAGGAAGCAAGGCAGAAGAAGAGGAGGCAAGACAGAAGAAGAGGAGGCAAGGCAGAAGAAGAGGAGGCAAGACAGAAGAAGAGGAGGCAAGACAGAAGAAGAGGAGGCAAGGCAGAAGAAGAGGAGGAAAGGGAGAAGCAGAGGAAGCAAGGCAGAAGAAGAGGAGGCAAGACAGAAGAAGAGGAGGCAAGACAGAAGAAGAGGAGGCAAGGCAGAAGAAGAGGAGGCAAGGCAGAAGAAGAGGAGGCAAGGCAGAAGAAGAGGAGGCAAGACAGAAGAAGAGGAGGCAAGGCAGAAGAAGAGGAGGCAAGACAGAAGAAGACGAGGCAAGGCAGAAGAAGAGGAGGAAAGGGAGGAGCAGAGGAGGCAAGACAGAAGAAGAGGAGGCAAGACAGAAGAAGAGGAGGAAAGGGAGGAGCAGAGGAGGCAAGACAGAAGAAGAGGAGGCAAGGCAGAAGAAGAGGAGGAAAGGGAGAAGCACACACAAGGAACCAACACAGGTAAAGACAAAGATGCACACTCGGACACAGATGCAGATTTCCAGGGACCAACAGTCAGACGGGTGATGAGTGAGACAGGAGAGTGGACACGTGGAACAGGAACAACACTTGAGGCAAGACAGAAGAAGAGGAGGCAAGACAGAAGAAGAGGAGGCAAGGCAGAAGAAGAGGAGGCAAGGCAGAAGAAGAGGAGGCAAGGCAGAAGCAGAGGAGGCAAGGCAGAAGCAGAGGAGGCAAAGCAGAAGAAGAGGAGGCAAGGCAGAAGCAGAGGAGGCAAGGCAGAAGAAGAGGAGGCAAGGCAGAAGCACACACAGGAAACCACAGGTAAAGACAAAGATGCAGATTTCCAGGGATCAACAGTCAGACGGATGATGAGCGAGACAGGAGAGTGGACACATGGAACAGGAACAACACTTGAGGCAAGACAGAAGAAGAGGAGGCAAGACATAAGAAGAGGAGAAAAGGGACAAGCAGAGGAGGCAAGACAGAAGAAGAGGAGGAAAGGGAGGAGCAGAGGAGGCAAGACAGAAGAAGAGGAGGCAAGGCAGAAGAAGAGGAGGAAAGGGAGGAGCAGAGGAGGCAAGACAGAAGAAGAGGAGGCAAGGCAGAAGAAGAGGAGGAAAGGGAGAAGCACACACAAGGAACCAACACAGGTAAAGACAAAGATGCACACTTGGACACGGATGCAGATTTCCAGGGACCAGCAATCAGAGGGATGGTGAGCGGCAGAGGAGGTAAGGCAGAAGCAAATGGCCAGTAGGTTTGTGGATTCAACAAGTAATCACTTAATATGTGTTTATATGTTTTCTATGTTCTTATGTTCGAATGTTCTGCCAAACAAAACACAATTCTCTTTTCTATTCAAATACAAGATGTATCTGTATTATATCTCATTTTATATATTTAATAATATGCATGTAAAACATGTCTTATCCTATTCTAATGGCTGTTTGAAGGCAACTGGACTTCTTGCTTGAAGCTTGAAGACGTTTGACCTCTCATCTGAGAAACGTCTTCAGTTCTGGAGACTGGTTAGACAGTCCAGGCTTTTAAACTCCTCCCTATCTCACCTAGTGGGTGCTACCTCTGGGAGCAATAGATACCACTGAGTGGAACGTTCACACCTTGAGTGGCTCCCGCTGGGCTGTCTCAAGTGGAGTCGTTAGCACCTGAGGATACTCAGGTGAGCGTAGAAACTAAGCATCATGTGAGTCGCTAGAGTCACGTGAGCCCAGATGTGAATGTGTTAGTCGTTTGGGGAGGGATCTCAAAAACTGCGTCATAGATAGGTGACAACTGGTGTCTTAGACCGCCCCCTGTATTCAGTGATGGATGTTCTAGTTTGACATGGATGGCCTCCTTAACTCTTCTCTCAAACCATCTATGTTCCCGGTCCAGAATGGGGACATCGCTCTCTTCAGAGGAGTGTCCTCTCTCCTTGAAATGCAGGTGAAGGGCCGGGTTTTGACCGGAGGAGTGAGCTCGTCTGTGCTGGGTCATGCGTTTGTGGAGCGGCTGTTTAGTCTCCCCTGTGTACAGGTGGGAGCGCCGCTCGCTGACTTAGACCGCACAGACGACATGGCTTAGTTGGTTTTTGGGAGTTTTGTCTTTGAGGTGTAGCTGTTTCTGTCTCAGAGTGTTACAGGGTCTGAAATGAACTGGAATGTTGTGTTTGGAGAAAATCCTCCTCAGTTTCTCTGACACTCCAACAAGTTGTGGTTTGTGGTGTCCTCCCCGTTGGTGGTGTAGGGTTCTGGTTTGTGTTTGTGGTTTCTGGTTAGTGTGTGTCGGTTTGTGGTTTCTGTCTGTAAAAGCCGTCGTTGTTGTTGAAGTAGGTCGTGGTGAGGCAGAGGTCTAAAAGAGTGCAGATCTGGTCCGGTGTGAGACTGGTACGGTCGTTGAGGGAGTGTCAGAGAAAGTCTGTGCGGTTAAAGTCAGCCTGCAGTGCTCCCATCTATATATAGGGGAGACTAAGCAGCCGCTCCACAAACGCATGGCTCAGCATAGACGAGCTCACTCCTCCGGTTAGAACTCAGCCGCTCACTTGCATCTCAAGGAGAAAGGACACTCCTTTGAGGACAGTGATGTCTGCATTTTGGACCGGGAACATAGATGGTTTGAGAGAAGAGTTAAGGAGGCCATCCGTGTCAAAATAGAACATCCGTCACTGAATACAGGGGGCGGTCTAAGACACCAGCTGCCACCTATCTATGACGCAGTTTTGAGATCCCTCCCCAAACGACTAACACATTCACATCTGGGCTCACGTGACTGTAACGACTCACATGATGCTTAGTTTCTGCGCTCACCTGAGTATCCTCAGGTGCTAACGACTCCACTTGAGGCAGCCCAGCAGGAGCCACTCAAGGTGTGAACGTTCCACTCAGTGGTATCTATTGCTCCCAGAGGTAGCACCCACTAGGTGAGATAGGGAGGAGTTTAAAAGTTTGGACTCTAACCAGTCTCCAGAACTGAAGACGTTTCTCGGATGAGAGGTCAAACGTCTTCAAGCTTCAAGCAAGAAGTCCAGTTGCCTTCAATCAACCTTTAGGATACAATGACCTGTAACACACACACACACAGTACATTCAACACACACGCTTAACTTTAAAGTAAGAAAATATAAAACAAACAGAGAGAGATACAGAACAGCAAAGTCTCTTAATAATCCTCTTGCTGTCTGTTTAAAACTACCTCAGTCTCTACTAGTTATGCTGTTATTGTCCTCTTTCTCCTGTAGTCCTGTGCTTGTCTCTCTCTGGTCTCTTTTTCTCTGCGCCTTCTGCAGGTGTCTCTGGCTCCCGAGCTGCATGTTCTCTGTCCGTGGTCCTGGCTCCACCGACCTGCCGCCCTTTATTGTCAGAAAAGGCCACATGGGTACACGCCAGCCACTGCAAACGGGTTCCTGAACCGAAGGCCGACAACCAGCCACCAGAGAATCAAAGCAAAGGAGGTCACATCAATTCTCTAGACCCAGAATAATGGTCTCGGGAAAACTGACTCATCCAGACGTTGAGGAAGACAACTGGGGTGCACGCCGTGCGCTGCCCCTAACCTTCAGCTGCGTTGGAACCGTCTGCAATTTAAGAGTGAGGGGTGAAAGAGCGCCCTCCTCCACCAGTAGCGTGCCAAGCTCCAACCAAGTGACTACAGAGTAAAGCTCTGTGTCACCAACAAGAGCAACAGTGTAAGGTCTATTGATAGGTCAGTCACACACCAGATGGCCTCTCTGGCTGAGGCTCGTGATGATGATGATGATGATATTGATGTTGGCGTTTTGAGTTTTTGTATTTTTTGTATTTTTTCCTAGCTTGCTATCAACCTAAGGACGTCTGTGTCCTACAAAAACAGCTAAATGCATATTTTAACATTTATCAGCTAATCATGTGTCTACTTAAACCCAAAGGAATGTAGTCACTGGTGATACGATCAATATCTATATTGTATATTTTTATTTATTTTTTATTTTTATTTATTTTGATATTGTTTATTTATTATATTTTAATTGTAATGTCAATTTATCATATAACCCTATACTCTTTTATCAAGCATTCCTATATTGTCATAAACTCGTATATTCAGTTCTGGGTGAAGTACATACAACATGACCTGTCGTGGCCTAATGTACTCTGTATTTTTGGGATTAAACTCTTTGTCATTGAACTTGTTTGTTTTCTGGTTTGTATTTTAATTTCCCAGCAGTTCTCTTATATTATTGCCTGTTACACAGCAAATCTTGTTGTAAGTTACTATTAAGATGATGTACTTTGTCTCTCAGAATATAAAGAACTATAAGTCATTTAAGTCCAGGATAATCAATCTGCTGAAACTTGGTGCAACTTTGACTTGTTGGCTGACTTAAGGAAACTTCTCTCTCTTTAAAATAACAAAGCCAATATCTTTATGTTTAAAACAATACAAATTTGTTGTATTCACTTCCTCCATCATCTGACCACTGTTCAGATTTAAACTTATGGAAGGAAAATGAGACTGTAGTCGTAGTGGTGCTATAAATTTAAGGAGGCCAAAAAACTATTTCTAGAGACCCAAGCACATGCAAAGTACATGTTTTCCTCCTTGTTGTTTATTCACTTTCTTTCTGGTGCCAAATTTACCTCCGTGCAGTCGTTGTTTACAGCTTACCTGTCTTATTATTGTGGTTTGTATAACTCATGTCTGCAGCACAGAATCAGAAGAGGAGAGTCGCCGTCGTGTCGTTGGTAATCGTTGGTAAGGTCAGCTTGTGATGACTCAATAGAGGCTTTAAGATTTAAAACCACTCTGACTGATGAGGATCAGAAGAAAAGCTGTTGAGTCAAAAAAGTCGCCCTGATTACGTATTTCTACTTTTCTAGTTTCTCCACTTCACTCTGACTTCATGAGCTCCTGTTTCAGTCTGTGTTAGTCTTAGTTTTTCCGGCCTTATCTGCTTTGGAATTGGATTTTCTGAGCTCTGGCCTTAGTCTGTCTAGGTTTAGGTCTCAGTCCTTGTAAGCTCTGGTCCAGTATCTGTTCAAAATGGATCAATAGCACTTTGGAAATGAACTCCTCCTATTCCTATTAAATAAAGCCAATTATTGCATATGTAGCACACACATACACACACACACACAGAAAAACTTTAGGATTCACAATAAGGATATTTAAATGCTGATGCTGATGCTGGTTTTAAGGAGAAAATTATATTTTTATTCAGTGAGATTTTCTTCTGGGTCAGCTGTAACACCACATCTCCAGCTTTTCTGTGCTGCTTTCATGTGTTTCTGTCAGGTTCCGCCTTTATTTGGAAAATTTGGTGTTTCCTGTTTTGGTAATGTTTGAGTTTCCGATTGTTCACTGCTTTGTCCTCTCATTCCAGGTGTCTTTACTTCCCTCTCCTGACAGGTTAGGGTATAAACCAAGCTTGAAAAAAAGAGAAGAAGAAAGAATTAAAATTATAAAACGAAGATTATATAATATGCCCAACAGAACATGAACAGACAGAGAGAGGGAGACAAAGTGAACACTGAAGAGTTGATTTAGATGCAGAGCGACATGGAATCAGAGTTATAACTTGTGTTTCCTGTTTTATTTTGGTAATGTTTGAGTTTCCGGTTGTTCACTGCTTTGTCCTCTCATTCCAGGTGTCTTTACTTCCCTCTCTCACCTACCTAATACATGAATCTAACGGATTCTGTCAAATGTCGCCGTCTGGCGGACATCAATGCTTACTACATGCAGAAACCGCTAGACCCTGACGTCATCACGCTGCGCTTCAGAACACGCTCCAAATGACATATTGTTTACGTTGAGTTCTCTGCTCCGTTGTCCCATCAAACGTGTGTTTTTTCGCCACCAATTCCACATGGATCGCTTTGAAAATGAGCAGGACAAAGACACGTCTTATTTCCTCTGTCCCCGAGGACATGGATTCGTCGCAATTGACGTAAGTTCGCTGCCAGCTTACGGCTAACGGCTAGCTTTCAGGCTCTCGCTCGGAGCCACTTATCCCCAAATTCGCCCCCAAATCCCGCTCACTTTAGACTCTTTCCTCTTCGCTCATTAAATTATGCGTGACAGGAAAACGTTTCGCTGCTTTTGCTAAAGATCAAAGCCTTGTAGTGAATTCGGTCCGTGTTTGGCGACTCCTAATCTTAAACGATCCCTCATTTTAGCGTTGTGAATAGAAACTCGGTGTGCTCGTTCTCCAGGATGACTGCTCACTCAACGCCTTTAAAGAGAAGAAATGTAGATCGAGGATTCGGCCTGGAGCTGATCCAAATCAGCGGAGACAACAAGAAGAGCTGCAGACAACAATGCACGTTACCTATTTCTTTCATAGGTGTACAAAACGTTACTTTCACTGATTTTGTGCCATTGTAAATCATTTTCATCTTTCTTGCCCATTTTGTTTTATTGTGTGGGAGGGTTTTTTTCTACTTTGTATGTTTTCATGAATAAATTTACCGAAACGCAGTCAAATATACGGATTTTTCTCTTCTAGCTAGCTGTACCGAACTTGGACTGATTAAACTGTATTTTTGCCACCTCTAACTCTGACTCTGCTCCTGTGTCCACTACACTACCACCTCCTGACAGTTTGGGTTTATTTTTACGGATATACCGACTCTGGCACTGCTTTACAGGATGGACAGGTTAGGGTATAAACTAAGCTTTAAGAAAAAGAATTACAATTATAAAACGAAGATTATATAATATGCCCAACAGAACATGAACAGACAGAGAGAGGGAGAAAAAGTGAACACTGAAGAGTTGATTTAGATGCAGAGCGACATGGCATCAGAGTTATAACTTGTGTTTCCTGTTTTATTTTGGTAATGTTTGAGTTTCCGGTTGTTCACTGCTTTGTCCTCTCATTCCAGGTGTCTTAACTTCCCTCTCTCACCTACCTAATACATGAATCTAACGGATTCTGTCAAATGTCGCCGTCTGGCGGACATCAATGCTTACTACATGCAGAAACCGCTAGACCCTGACGTCATCACGCTGCGCTTCAGCACACGCTCCAAATGACATATTGTTTACGTTGATTTCTCTGCTCCGTTGTCCCATCAAACGTGTGTTTTTTCGCCACCAATTCCACATGGATCGCTTTGAAAATGAGCAGGACAAAGACACGTCTTATTTCCTCTGTCCCCGAGGACATGGATTCGTCGCAATTGACGTAAGTTCGCTGCCAGCTTACGGCTAACGGCTAGCTTTCAGGCTCTCGCTCGGAGCCACTTATCCCCAAATTCGCCCCCAAATCCCGCTCACTTTAGACTCTTTCCTCTTCGCTCATCAAATTATGCGTGACAGGAAAACGTTTCGCTGCTTTTGCTAAAGATCAAAGCCTTGTAGTGAATTCGGTCCGTGTTTGGCGACTCCTAATCTTAAACGATCCCTCATTTTAGCGTTGTGAATAGAAACTCGGTGTGCTCGTTCTCCAGGATGACTGCTCACTCAACGCCTTTAAAGAGAAGAAATGTAGATCGAGGATTCGGCCTGGAGCTGATCCAAATCAGCGGAGACAACAAGAAGAGCTGCAGACAACAATGCACGTTACCTATTTCTTTCATAGGTGCACAAAACGTTACTTTCACTGATTTTGTGCCATTGTAAATCATTTTCATCTTTCTTGCCCATTTTGTTTTATTGTGTGGGAGGGTTTTTTTCTACTTTGTATGTTTTCATGAATAAATTTACCGAAACGCAGTCAAATATACGGATTTTTCTCTTCTAGCTAGCTGTACCGAACTTGGACTGATTAAACTGTATTTTTGCCACCTCTAACTCTGACTCTGCTCCTGTGTCCACTACACTACCACCTCCTGACAGTTTGGGTTTATTTTTACGGATATACCGACTCTGGCACTGCTTTACAGGATGGACAGGTTAGGGTATAAACTAAGCTTTAAGAAAAAGAATTACAATTATAAAACGAAGATTATATAATATGCCCAACAGAACATGAACAGACAGAGAGAGGGAGAAAAAGTGAACACTGAAGAGTTGATTTAGATGCAGAGCGACATGGCATCAGAGTTATAACTTGTGTTTCCTGTTTTATTTTGGTAATGTTTGAGTTTCCGGTTGTTCACTGCTTTGTCCTCTCATTCCAGGTGTCTTTACTTCCCTCCCTCTCTCTCTCCTACCTAATACATGAATCTAACGGATTCTGTCAAATGTCGCCGTCTGGCGGACATCAATGCTTCCTACATGCAGAAACCGCTAGACCCTGACGTCATCACGCTGCGCTTCAGCACACGCTCCAAATGACATATTGTTTACGTGGAGTTCTCTGCTCCGTTGTCCCATCAAACGTGTGTTTTTTCGCCACCAATTCCACATGGATCGCTTTGAAAATGAGCAGGACAAAGACACGTCTTATTTCCTCTGTCCCCGAGGACATGGATTCGTCGCAATTGACGTAAGTTCGCTGCCAGCTTACGGCTAACGGCTAGCTTTCAGGCTCTCGCTCGGAGCCACTTATCCCCAAATTCGCCCCCAAATCCCGCTCACTTTAGACTCTTTCCTCCTCGCTCATTAAATTATGCGTGACAGGAAAACGTTTCGCTGCTTTTGCTAAAGATCAAAGCCTTGTAGTGAATTCGGTCCGTGTTTGGCGACTCCTAATCTTAAACGATCCCTCATTTTAGCGTTGTGAATAGAAACTCGGTGTGCTCGTTCTCCAGGATGACTGCTCACTCAACGCCTTTAAAGAGAAGAAATGTAGATCGAGGATTCGGCCTGGAGCTGATCCAAATCAGCGGAGACAACAAGAAGAGCTGCAGACAACAATGCACGTTACCTGTTTCTTTCATAGGTGCACAAAACGTTACTTTCACTGATTTTGTGCCATTGTAAATCATTTTCATCTTTCATGCCCATTTTGTTTTATTGTGTGGGAGGGTTTTTTTCTACTTTGTATGTTTTCATGAATAAATTTACCGAAACGCAGTCAAATATACGGATTTTTCTTGTTGGATTCGCTAGAATGTATGTTTTGAAATTATTTACTTGAGAGTCGATCGATTATTGTTGGCAGATTTGGAAGCAGATTTATAACTTGTTTCCTGTTTTATTTTGGTAATGTTTGAGTTTCCGGTTGTTCACTGCTTTGTCCTCTCATTCCAGGTGTCTTTACTTCCCTCTCTCTCCTACCTAATACATGAATCTAACGGATTCTGTCAAATGTCGCCGTCTGGCGGACATCAATGCTTACTACATGCAGAAACCGCTAGACCCTGACGTCATCACGCTGCGCTTCAGCACACGCTCCAAATGACATATTGTTTACGTGGAGTTCTCTGCTCCGTTGTCCCATCAAACGTGTGTTTTTTCGCCACCAATTCCACATGGATCGCTTTGAAAATGAGCAGGACAAAGACACGTCTTATTTCCTCTGTCCCCGAGGACATGGATTCGTCGCAATTGACGTAAGTTCGCTGCCAGCTTACGGCTAACGGCTAGCTTTCAGGCTCTCGCTCGGAGCCACTTATCCCCAAATTCGCCCCCAAATCCCGCTCACTTTAGACTCTTTCCTCCTCGCTCATTAAATTATGCGTGACAGGAAAACGTTTCGCTGCTTTTGCTAAAGATCAAAGCCTTGTAGTGAATTCGGTCTGTGTTTGGCGACTCCTAATCTTAAACGATCCCTCATTTTAGCGTTGTGAATAGAAACTCGGTGTGCTCGTTCTCCAGGATGACTGCTCACTCAACGCCTTTAAAGAGAAGAAATGCAGATCGAGGATTCGGCCTGGAGCTGATCCAAATCAGCGGAGACAACAAGAAGAGCTGCAGACAACAATGCACGTTACCTGTTTCTTTCATAGGTGCACAAAACGTTACTTTCACTGATTTTGTGCCATTGTAAATCGTTTTCATCTTTCTTGCCCATTTTGTTTTATTGTGTGGGAGGGTTTTTTTCTACTTTGTATGTTTTCATGAATAAATTTACCGAAACGCAGTCAAATATACGGATTTTTCTCTTCTAGCTAGCTGTACCGAACTTGGACTGATTAAACTGTATTTTTGCCACCTCTAACTCTGACTCTGCTCCTGTGTCCACTACACTACCACCTCCTGACAGTTTGGGTTTATTTTTACGGATATACCGACTCTGGCACTGCTTTACAGGATGGACAGGTTAGGGTATAAACTAAGCTTTAAGAAAAAGAATTACAATTATAAAACGAAGATTATATAATATGCCCAACAGAACATGAACAGACAGAGAGAGGGAGAAAAAGTGAACACTGAAGAGTTGATTTAGATGCAGAGCGACATGGCATCAGAGTTATAACTTGTGTTTCCTGTTTTATTTTGGTAATGTTTGAGTTTCCGGTTGTTCACTGCTTTGTCCTCTCATTCCAGGTGTCTTTACTTCCCTCTCTCTCCTACCTAATACATGAATCAAACGGATTCTGTCAAATGTCGCCGTCTGGCGGACATCAATGCTTCCTACATGCAGAAACCGCTAGACCCTGACGTCATCACGCTGCGCTTCAGCACACGCTCCAAATGACATATTGTTTACGTTGAGTTCTCTGCTCCGTTGTCCCATCAAACGTGTGTTTTTTCGCCACCAATTCCACATGGATCGCTTTGAAAATGAGCAGGACAAAGACACGTCTTATTTCCTCTGTCCCCGAGGACATGGATTCGTCGCAATTGACGTAAGTTCGCTGCCAGCTTACGGCTAACGGCTAGCTTTCAGGCTCTCGCTCGGAGCCACTTATCCCCAAATTCGCCCCCAAATCCCGCTCACTTTAGACTCTTTCCTCTTCGCTCATTAAATTATGCGTGACAGGAAAACGTTTCGCTGCTTTTGCTAAAGATCAAAGCCTTGTAGTGAATTCGGTCCGTGTTTGGCGACTCCTAATCTTAAACGATCCCTCATTTTAGCGTTGTGAATAGAAACTCGGTGTGCTCGTTCTCCAGGATGACTGCTCACTCAACGCCTTTAAAGAGAAGAAATGTAGATCGAGGATTCGGCCTGGAGCTGATCCAAACCAGCGGAGACAACAAGAAGAGCTGCAGACAGCAATGCACGTTACCTGTTTCTTTCATAGGTGCACAAAACGTTACTTTCACTGATTTTGTGCCATTGTAAATCATTTTCATCTTTCATGCCCATTTTGTTTTATTGTGTGGGAGGGTTTTTTTCTACTTTGTATGTTTTCATGAATAAATTTACCGAAACGCAGTCAAATATACGGATTTTTCTTGTTGGATTCGCTAGAATGTATGTTTTGAAATTATTTACTTGAGAGTCGATCGATTATTGTTGGCAGATTTGGAAGCAGATTTATAACTTGTTTCCTGTTTTATTTTGGTAATGTTTGAGTTTCCGGTTGTTCACTGCTTTGTCCTCTCATTCCAGGTGTCTTTACTTCCCTCTCTCTCCTACCTAATACATGAATCTAACGGATTCTGTCAAATGTCGCCGTCTGGCGGACATCAATGCTTACTACATGCAGAAACCGCTAGACCCTGACGTCATCACGCTGCGCTTCAGCACACGCTCCAAATGACATATTGTTTACGTTGATTTCTCTGCTCCGTTGTCCCATCAAACGTGTGTTTTTTCGCCACCAATTCCACATGGATCGCTTTGAAAATGAGCAGGACAAAGACACGTCTTATTTCCTCTGTCCCCGAGGACATGGATTCGTCGCAATTGACGTAAGTTCGCTGCCAGCTTACGGCTAACGGCTAGCTTTCAGGCTCTCGCTCGGAGCCACTTATCCCCAAATTCGTCCCCAAATCCCGCTCACTTTAGACTCTTTCCTCCTCGCTCATTAAATTATGCGTGACAGGAAAACGTTTCGCTGCTTTTGCTAAAGATCAAAGCCTTGTAGTGAATTCGGTCCGTGTTTGGCGACTCCTAATCTTAAACGATCCCTCATTTTAGCGTTGTGAATAGAAACTCGGTGTGCTCGTTCTCCAGGATGACTGCTCACTCAACGCCTTTAAAGAGAAGAAATGTAGATCGAGGATTCGGCCTGGAGCTGATCCAAATCAGCGGAGACAACAAGAAGAGCTGCAGACAGCAATGCACGTTACCTGTTTCTTTCATAGGTGTACAAAACGTTACTTTCACTGATTTTGTGCCATTGTAAATCATTTTCATCTTTCTTGCCCATTTTGTTTTATTGTGTGGGAGGGTTTTTTCTACTTTGTATGTTTTCATGAATAAATTTACCGAAACGCAGTCAAATATACGGATTTTTCTTGTTGGATTCGCTAGAATGTATGTTTTGAAATTATTTACTTGAGAGTCGATCGATTATTGTTGGCAGATATGGAATCAGATTTATAACTTGTTTCCTGTTTTATTTTGGTAATGTTTGAGTTTCCGGTTGTTCACTGCTTTGTCCTCTCATTCCAGGTGTCTTTACTTCCCTCTCTCTCCTACCTAATACATGAATCTAACGGATTCTGTCAAATGTCGCCGTCTGGCGGACATCAATGCTTACTACATGCAGAAACCGCTAGACCCTGACGTCATCACGCTGCGCTTCAGCACACACTCCAAATGACATATTGTTTACGTGGAGTTCTCTGCTCCGTTGTCCCATCAAACGTGTGTTTTTTCGCCACCAATTCCACATGGATCGCTTTGAAAATGAGCAGGACAAAGACACGTCTTATTTCCTCTGTCCCCGAGGACATGGATTCGTCGCAATTGACGTAAGTTCGCTGCCAGCTTACGGCTAACGGCTAGCTTTCAGGCTCTCGCTCGGAGCCACTTATCCCCAAATTCGTCCCCAAATCCCGCTCACTTTAACCTCTTTCCTCCTCGCTCATTAAATTATGCGTGACAGGAAAACGTTTCGCTGCTTTTGCTAAAGATCAAAGCCTTGTAGTGAATTCGGTCCGTGTTTGGCGACTCCGACTAACGGCTAACTTTCAGCTAAAATATATGTGTAAAAAGTTAGTTATTTTGTATTTGTGATACTTTAAATAAATCTTTTCGTGTTTAAGAAGAATGTTAATGAAGAATGTTAAGATGCAGTGAATGAATGAATGAATGAATGACTGGTTCATTTATAAAGTGTTTAAACTTGGAAAAAAAAACAGGAACTTGTGTGACACCTGACGCCAGGTGCTGACAAACAGTTACTTCCGTTTGTGGTTGTGTGCAGAGGCAGTCCCCGCAGGCCCTACCACTTATTCAATTAGTCCCGTCCAATCAGAGTCCAGTTTGATTCGCGCCAAAAATCAGTAGAAAATCAGTTGCACCTGCTGCCCATTCTCGAGGAGAAGGCTCAGCCAATAGCAGGGCAGAACTGTAGCTCAGGTGCGGCTTATAAGGCGCCGAGGTGACACTGGTTCGGTTCGTTCCAGCAACGCAGGACACACCTGTGATGTTTGAGATGTCCGCGAGACGGTTCAGGCCTAGTCGGCTAGAGACAGGCGGCGCACGTGTTTGGAGCAATCCAGAGAGAAAATGGCCGGTGTGGGAGCCAGGTAAAGGCCACGTGCTATAGCTGGAGGTCTCGTGGAATGTTTGAAATGCCAAGTTTGAGTTGATTTGTGACCGGAGACTAACGTGTTGTTCGTTTGTGTGCTTTGTTTCCGCAGGTCAGACGGAGGGTTCCCGAGCAGCCGATACAATGTGGGAGAAAGCACCGCACCTGGCGTCGCTTATCTTTTCCACGTGTGTGCGTGCGTGCGTGCGTGCAGGCGTTTGTATCTCTGTGTTGGTAGTGCAGGTTAGTGTCTTTTGCTTGGTTTAGAAGTTTTGTAACGGGTGTAGCTGCTTTAGAGTTTGGCTCTGGCCAGGTGTTGGCGAGGCTTAGTTGTTGATTGGTTAGTGTGGAAGTCTCGCGGGTCTGCGTGGGTTTAGAGCGTGCGTTAGCCGTTGTCGGGTTGTTGTATCAGCGTTGTCGGTTTGTGGAAGCCTGTAGTCAGATAGTGTTGGCAACATGGGTTGAAGTGTGAAGTGTTGTTGGTCTGAGTTGTGAGTAGTTGTCAGTGTAGGTTTTCTGTGTGTCAGATGTCTTTGGTTTCTGGTGTAGAAGTTGTCCATAGTGGTGTGTTGTTGATGGAGGTGTGTGGTTAGCTGTTCAGGTGTGGTACATTGGCCTGTAGGTGTATGTGTGTGTGTCTGTGTGAGTTTTGGAAGTACAGGCTTGTGTTTTCAGCTCAGTTCAGAGGCTTTGTGTATCCAGGTGGTTTGGAGTTTGGCTCTGAGTGTTCAGGGTTAGTTGTGATGGATTCAGTGTGTGAACAGCATCAGGCTCAGTGTAGGTTCAGATTGTTAGTTTGTGTTGTCGGTGGGTGAAAGCATATTATACAGTTGTGATCCAGACACAACTGTGTTTATGTGGAAGCCTGTAGTCAGATAGTGTTTGCAGCATGGGCTGAAGTGTGAAGTGTTGTTGGGCTTAGTTGTGTATGTGGTTGTGGCCAGGCTTAGCTGTGAGTGTGAGTTCTCTCTACAGGAAGGATGAGCTGATCCAGAGGGCCATCAGAAGCAGGGTGAGAGAAAGCTTTTAACTTTACTCAGTGTTTCTATGTTGTCTTTGTTTTTTGTGTTTTGTGTTTTGTGTTTTGTGTTTTGTTTTCTTTGTGTGTTCCACAGGTGGCTGCATCTGACTGAGTGGGGCTCGAACTTTGAGGCTGTGGGCAACGTGGAGGTCTGGTGAGACTCCTGCTGCAGCTGGAAGGTAAAGTAAAACATCAAAGGGTCAAGCTTTGACCTGATTAGTGTCTGAAACCAGTGTGTTTTCAGCAGGATGGAGGAGCTGGGTGAGAAGACTGCTGAAGACCAATTGAGACCAGGTGAGCAAGAGCAACAATGTGCTGTTTCTGCATTTATGCATGCACTAATGTTAGTGTGTTTGTGTGTGTGAGTGAGTGAGCGAGCTTTGTAGGTGTCTGCTGGGTGGAGCCAGGGACCATCCTGCTGGTGAGGATAGAGTGCCATCCTCTGGGAGTAAGGGACACATCCAGGCTGTGTTGTCTGAGCTCTGTTTGTGGTGAGTGGATGAAAGAGGAGGGAGAGGAGAGGAGGGGGGAGGGGGAGGGGGGGGGGGAAGTAAATTTCAAAGGTGATTTGTGCTGATGCCTCCTATTTATTCCAATGTTTAGTGTTTGTGTCTTTGTGTCTCTTGTAGGATGGCAGACCTTATTTGGAGGCCATGACAGACCAGGTGAGAGGAGGCCATGACAGACCAGGTGAGAGGAGGCCATGACAGACCAGGTGAGAGGAGGCCTTTTGATTAATGTTAAGTGTCTTTACACATATGCGTTAATGTGTCTGTTTCTAGGTGTATGTGGCTGAGTGGGGCTCCATGTGCAGCCATGTTATAGTTTTTCTACACATACATTCCTTAATTTGTGTTTTTGTGTGTGTGTCTGTGTGAGTGTTGGCTCTGAGTTTGGCTCTCTGAGTGTTCAGGGTTAGTTGTGATGGATTCAGTGTGTGAACAGCATCAGGCTCAGTTGTGATGGATTCAGTGTGTGAACAGCATCAGGCTCAGTGTAGGTTCAGATTGTTAGTTTGTAGTTATTCTTGTTGATGGGTGAAAGCATATTCTACAGTTGTGATCCGGACACAACTGTGTCTATGTGGAAGCCTGTAGTCAGATAGTGTTTTCAGCATGTGTTGAAGTGTTGTTGGTCTTAGTTGTGGATGTCAAATGGGTCAGTGTAGGTTTACTATGTCAGATGTTGTTGGTTTCTGCTGTAGAAGCTGTCTATAGTTGGGTATTGTTGATGGAGGTGTGTGGTTAGCTGTTCAGGTGTTGTGCATCAGCCTGAAGGTGTGAGAGTGTTGGAAGTGCAGGTTTGTGTTTTCAGCTCAGTTTAGAGCCTTTGTTCTGTTTCCAGGTGTTTCGGAGTTTAGTTTTCTTTAAGTGTTGTCAAGGTTTAGTGTGTTAGAGATGTCTTCATGTAGAAGCCTCAGTAGTTTTGCTGATGGAGGGGTGTGGTTATCTGTTTAGGTGCTGTGCTTGGGCCTGTGTGTGTGGTTGGCAGGTTCTGGCTGAATGGAGCTCCAACTGTGGTTCCAGGCTGCAGGCTGGCATGAAAGGTCATTGAGGTCAAAGTGGAGCTAAGGTAGGTCTCCTGCTGCACCCTGAACTTTACAAAATGTTTAAGAATTCAAGTTTGAGTTTTTCTTTCTGTGGCTCTTGTTTAGTTTCTTTGTGTTGTACAGATGGAGGACCAGATCCAGACAAGCTGATCCAGAGGACCACATCTAGAAGAGCTGATCCAGAGGACCATCAGGGACAAAGTGAGTGCAAACATGTTGGTCAACATTGCTCAGTGTATTTACTTTGAAAGATTAACTTGTGTTTCTGTGTGTTCAGAATACTTCCTGTCTGAGGCAGTTGGTGTGTGTTCGGGCCATGAAGAGGAAGAATTGTGTAAAGCTTTGTCTCCTGCTGGACTGTTTGTAAATAAAAATTTGATTTGTACCCCATGGCACTTTGTCTGTTTGTTGGCTGTGTATTTTTGTGTGAACTGATTTGGAGGCTGTGTGGAGTTTGGATAGTGTACTAAGTGTAAACTTGGTGATTGGCTCCACACTAACATTTCAACCTGAGTTACAGAACTTTGATTAAATGGTAGTCATCTGTGGACTGTCGGAGTAAATGTAGTTGTAATTTGACAAAATTGTTTGTTCGCCATCTGGGCCTAGCCTGCAGTGTTAGCCTTGTAGCTAACAAATGTTTCCTTTTAGCCATGTGCTGCTAACAAATAATTACTATGTAACAGTTGAGTCTGATTCAGATTTTAATGGAGTAATGGTTTCTGTAAAATGTCGCCGTCTGGCGGCCATCCGTGATTAATACACGCAGAAACAGTTACTTTTCTTTTTTTTCCAGCGCTGTTAGCATGGCTAACGTTTTGTGCGCGTGTGTTGTCGCGGCAAAATGTGGTCCTCGAAACACCAAGTGTAGCGGAAACTGCCACAGAGGACGATGTGAGTAGTTTTTCCACCTTATAACTGGTCTCTGTCAATACGGTTCACTGAAATGAGGAAAACCTGCAAGAACGTCACTGGCCTGAGACAGTGGCATTTGACGTCATTATGCTGCGTCTCCGCAGAATTTTGAAATGAGTGGTTGTTGATTTCTCGGCTCAGTTTTCCGTTGAAATGTCTGTTTTTCACGATGAAATCGAGATCGAGGACTTTGAATATGAGCAGGACACAGAGACGTATTATTTCCCCTGTCCCTGCGGAGACAGATTCGCCATAACTAAAGTAAGTTCACGGCGAGCTTACGCCTAACTGCTAACTTCCATGCTGTCACACGGAGCGACTTGTCCCGAAATTCCTTTCCAAATCCCGCTCACTTTAAGCTCTTTCCTCCTCGCTGATAAAATAATGTGTGACAGGAAAATGTTAAGCTGCTTTTGCTAAAGATCAAAGCGTTGTAGTGAATTCGGTCGGTGTTTGTTAATTGTAAATATTAATATATAGGATCTTTTTAAAGATATTTCACAGGACAGGTCCTGTCAGCCTTATGGGCAAGAGCGTAAAATTTTTAGCTTTTTTGAAGGGAGTTCGTTATTTGATCTGCACCAACGGCACCCATTTGTTTCTTTAAATCGTACATATATTGTGAGTTTTCATGCTCACACTGGCCTACTACACACCAAACTCTGCTTTAAATTCTTTTCTTTTTCAACCCTGTGGCGTAAATCACGTTTTTAAATATTTCTGTTGAAGTTGCCAAAGCACCAGGACGACACGTTTGTGTTTACATTAGTTTTATAGGAGTAATATAATATGATGACAAAAGCTTCGAATTCTACAATCTCAGTTATTCCTTGTGTAAAGAAATCCTCTCCTTTCACAGTCGTACAAGCCAGTGTCATTATTTTCTAGTGACCGTGCTTTATCATGTTAACGCACCTGCTCCAGACCAAACTCCATTTTGATCTTCATTCGAAAGCCCTGCAAAGAATTCAGTCAGGACTTATTAGTCACTTGTAGTGACATAAAAGAAATAAAAATATCTGTAAATAATGTTTTACAAGCTTTTACAAGACACTTCTTGACAAGGACACAAAATAATTTCTTTCATACAGAGTTTGGTTGTTCATATTTATAACAGAAACTTATTCGAAAGTCTTTTTTGAATTCTGTTTTATTGTTGAGCCCAAACTCCCTCTAAAAACCTGATCACTTTAAGTTTTCCTCATCAGTGACATCTTTACATTGTGACCAGTTCTTTAAGAAGTTTTAATAATCATTGTGATCTGGTGAATTTGTTATATGGATCATCTCTTCAGTACCATGTCAATAAAATTTTAAAAATTTTGGATATGTGACTCTGTCTTATACCAGGTTTCCAAAGGTAAGAGTAAATAGTTTCAGGATTTTTCAGTGGACTTTGGTTGGAAAGTTAAACATGTTCTTTGTAACTTTTATTTTTCTCTTTTTATTTTGGAGAATCATGTTTACCACTGTACCTCTGTCTCTATGCTGAACCGCAGTGATTACACTTCTGATGCGTCTGCCTGTTGTCTTTGGTGCACAGTCGTAGAAGTCTGTAGATGAATGTGTGTCTGTGTTGTGTTGTTGCCTTTTAAAGGAGGAGCTGGAGAACGGGGAGGAGGTGGCGACGTGTCCGAGCTGCTCGCTCATTGTTAAAGTCATCTACGATAAGGTGCGTAACAGATCTCACACCTGGTTTAAAAACTCTCAGCTTTAAATTCTCTCAGCAGAAGAACAACTCTTCACTTCAGGATAAAGAGCAGGACCACTGTTAGGGTTAGGGACATATGGTCCAAGCCATCAGTATTTGTTAATAAAGTTACACATTTGTCCATATATTTATGGCCAAAACCAGTAAACACAAGTGTTTCCTGTGGAAATAAAAGTTCAGTAATGATTTCAGTTTCCTCTGAGTTGATTCACATGTTGACTTGTTTTCCAGGATTTGTTCATGTCAGGAGAAATCATCGAAGCTCCGACGTCTTCAGAGACCAAACTGGAGCTTTCTCAGTCCTGAAGCTCGGGCTCTGGTTTTTACATGACTCTGCTTTTTTTTTTTTTTTTTGAGCTTTAAAGTTTGATTTCGACCATTAGATTGGTTTGAAAAGCTTTGCATTTTTTTTCCAGTTGGTGGCGCTGTGTGTCACTGTCACTGTCTCCAGACACAGACAGTGCAGAGCAAAGACTTTATGTGATGGTGGACTGTTTCTGTGACAGCAGCTGTGGATATGACGAACATGAAGCTGCTGATGATGAGGAAGATGTTTTGTTGACCAGTGATGACTCGGATAATTCAGAACCAGATCCTGACACTGACCACGGTCAGAGGCTGCTTGAGTAGTGGTCCCAGGAGAATGTGGGACAGGTGAAGGAGCTGAAACAGACTTGTTATGCCGCCCCAGGGTTTTACCAGAGACCGCTGATGGTGTCTTATGTTCCAAAGAAAGGAGAAGTGCTGATGCTGCTGCCCACCGTGCATGACAGGAAGGCTGATGAGGGACCTGGAAGGCAATAACAAGACAGAGGGTGGAGTGGACTGTGGGGACCAGCTGTGTCACACCTGCAATGTCCAGGGGAAAAGTCTTGCTGCTACAGACACACAGGTGGGAAACCAGAGGATCTCACCTGTGATGCACTTTCCTGGAAAACCTCTGTTGATCTGCAGTCGACCACACAACCATGCTGCTGTCAGCACAAACAGGTGGCAGTGGTCTGTGAGTGCTGCGCTCACTGGTGTGGGTTTGATGGTGTTTCAGGGTTTAAACTGCAGGAAACATCAGGTGTTTTCTGAGTAAACTTCACCAAAGCTCTGTGAACACGTCACATCGTATTCAAACTGTGAATCTTTGTGCTTTGTTTCATTAAAACACATGAAACCAGTCTGAGTTGTGAGTGAAGGTCTGTGGTTATGTGAGTCTCCTCTGCCAGATCTGGTCTCTTACAGGGAGCAGCAGCTGGTGGAGCTGACGGTGTCTTCAGGTCTGAGTATGTCCTCTGAGCAGCACTGCTTCATCCTCTCACGTTGGACTGAGGGAGGACTGGACACTACAGAGACTGACTGTCACCTCTGGAGGGAGCTAGCTGGTTAGCATGCTAACTTCAGTGTTGCGTTCCACAGCTGGATGCAGCTGTTGGTGAGCAAACATGTTCAAACTTTAGAGATACAGATGAACAAGCGTCAGGTGAACGACAGGAAGGAAGGAAGGAAAAGAGTCAATTCAGTCCCATCAGATCCTCCACCATCGGCGTGTGAGTGAGTGTGCGACTGGGTGCACTGGGTAAACTGGGTGCACTGGTGTGGTAAACCTCTCTCTGAGTGACAGGAAAGTAAACTGACGTTCTCAGGACTGAGAGTCTAATAAAAACGGAGTCAGTTAAACTGATGTGGGTTACTTTGACCCCCACCCCCGTGTCCTGCTTTAATGTTTTATTCGTTAACCTGTTGTTACATGAATTATCTGACGCTCGAGTTTTAGTTGTTTCTCTGTTGTTTTTATCGTGTTGTGTTGTTTTTGTAAAGCAGGCTCGAAGCCTCCATGTTGTGTGGATGTTTGCAGTAGAAGCAGAGTGAGCTGCTGCTCAGTAGCTGAACACGGAGCCTTTGTGAGTCTGTGGCTCCGCTCACCGATGACCGGAGGCAGCTTTTCCTGCCTGAATCAGCCCGTGGAGGAGGTGGACCTGAGCCGCTGCTCTCCCGCTGCGTGAGCCGCTAAATGAGGCCTGAGCTCGGCCGGACAGCGGCTGGAGACCAGCTCTGACTTTGTCTGTCATCAGATGGACTGACGGGGCCTCTGTAAGATGTTCAGAGAGTCAGAGACCTCCTGGTCCCGTTAGGACAAACTCTACCGGATGAATTTGGCTCTGGCAGGTGATGATATCTCTGTGGTTGTTCACAGGTTCAGACTTTACCATTAGACAAGGCAGGAAACTGCCAGGGGCCCCGACTGAGACGGCCCCTGGAATAACATTTATTTAGTCCCAGTTGTTGTGTTGAATAAAAAGCTGTAGCTTGTTTCATACAGTAATTTTGTAGATGAAATCAGTGCCACCTGGTGGACCGACAGTAGAAGGACAGCAGCTTCCTCTGACTGCAGTCAGGTGACACTGAGCTGACAGAGGAAAGAAGAGCTGATCAGTTTCACTCATTTCAGTTGATGTGCAGATGAACGATCTGTGTTTCCTCTCCAGGTGAAGTGTGTGAGCTGATGTGGATGTGAGTTCAGCAGCATGGACCAGTGTGAGGACAGAGACAAGGGAGTCTGTCCCTGTAAAACCTGTCTGATCACAGAGGAAGGCTGTGCTTCTCTGGGCTCAGCTCTGAGCTCCAACCCCTCCCATCTGAGAGAGCTGGACCTGAGCTACAATCATCCAGGAGACTCAGGAGGGAAGCTACTGGCTGCTGGACTGGAGGATCCACACTGGAGCCTGGACACCCTCAGGTATGGAGAGGCCTGCTGCAGCCACAGACAGTGTGTGATAGAGGAGGAAGAGCTGGAGACATTTTGTCCTCCAGGTCCTTTGTGTCGTTGCTGAATGAGCAGAATAATCAAAGTGTGTGTGAGAGAGCCATGTAATGTCCATGTTTGCTGAGAGGGAGCGTGCTGGTCTGACCCCCCTCCTCCTTTCAGGGTGGAGCCTGGTGGAGTCCGATGGTTGAGACCAGGTCTGAGGAAGTGTAAGTGTGGTTTTCATTTGACTCCTGAAAACAAAGCAGCTCACATCCAACCATCTTCACAGTGTCGATCAATGATCAGGTGATAGATCAATAACAGCAGCTGTGTTGTGTCTTCTTCTCTCCATCAGATTTCTGTGAACTCACCATCGACACAAACACTGTAAACACAAAGATCAAACTGTCTGACAACAACAGGAAGGCGACACACGTGGAGGAGGATCAGTCATATCCTGATCATGCAGACAGATTTGACGAGTGTCCTCAGCTGCTGTGTAGTAATGGTCTGACTGGTCGCTGTTACTGGGAGGTCGAGTGGAGAGGAGAGGTTTATTTATCAGTGAGTTACAGAGGAATCAGTAGAAAAGGAAACACAAACGACTTTTTGTTTGGAAGGAACGATCAGTCCTGGAGTCTGTACTGCCCTGATGTTTATGGTTACTCTGTTTGGCACAATAACACAGTGACAACTGTCTCTTCGTCCTCGTTGTCCTCCTCCTCCTCCTCCTCCTCTGTCTCTGACAGAGTAGCAGTGTATGTGGACTGTCCTGCTGGCTCTCTGTCCTTCTACAGAGTCTCCTCTGACTCACTGATTCACCTCTACACCTTCAACTCCACTTTCACTGAACCTCTGTATCCTGGGTTAGGGTTCTGGTCGTCTGGTTCCTCAGCGTCTCTGTGTTGAGTGTAGCAGAGAGTCTCCTCCTGTTAGAGAAACTGTCTCACAGATAGTGCAGTCTGTCCATGTCTGTCTCAGTCTCTCACACACACTTTCATGTATTAAAGCAGTTTATTCGTTAAACTCTTTTCCTCTTCCAGACTGAAGCTGTGATTATTACAGGATCAAATGTTGGTGACTTTTACTTTTTAAGATTCTGTTATTAATTTTATCTTTTCACAGTAAAAGCATCAGTGTGAATATCAGTGTTTTGTCTTTATCTCTTTATCTGAGGACGACTGAACTGATTCAGTTCAAGTTACAATGCTGCCACAGTTTGAAAAGACAAAGACAGTGAAAATGGTTCTGTGGCTGTCTGTGTTCTTTGAAAGGAGGTTGGACAGTGTCTTTGTCCACGAGGCTCAAGGTGTTCGACGACTCCACAGGTTTTCAGGTTGGTTGTTTGTCTCCTGACTGCACTGAAGAGTCTGAGCCTCGACTTTTGTCTTTTCATACTGCTTCCTTTTTCCTTTTTTTTTTTTTTTTTTTTTTTTTTTTTTTACAGTGCATTCAGTTGGTCACTGGTTGGTGATTTTACAGTACATCCACTGGTTTTTATTTTTTCTCACCAGTGCTCAGTGTTTACAGTGATCCTTGGTCATAATTTTTGACTTCCTGTTCAGTGTACTCCCACTGCCCTCTCTTCCTCACAGAGATTTTTTACAGTGCGTGTCTGGTTGATGATTATTCAAACTGTGACCAGCCCCCAGCTTCCTGCTGATGTCATCAGTTCTGATTAGCGGCAGGTGTATGTCGTACCTGTGCTGACCTTCAGTGAGGAGTTCACCTGCTCAGTGTGACAGGTTGGTGAACTCATGCACCTTCATTCATTCATTCATTCATTCAGTCGCTCAGGTTTGTTTCACTCTGTGGCCTCGCAGTGTGGAGGCACGTGCTGCTCACCTGTGGCCACCAGGTGTCAGTGTGTTACCTGATCACCAGTTTCCTGTTGGTGTTGAACTGCTGCGTGTTTATGTTTCTCTGACGTCACAGGGGAGCAGAGGATGGATGGACTGATCCGGTTCCGACACAGAACCTGAATCCAGCTGCAGACCTCATTAAAGTAAGAGAGAACGTTAACCTGAGATTTAATCATGGAGCTGAGAGGACTTCACCTGTGTACTTGTGCTGCAGTGCAGTGCTCCTGGACTGGGAGTGAACAAGGGGGCAGTTGTAGGTTTCAGCAGTGAGGATCACTTCTGCGTTTATTAACTTTTCTTACTGTTACTTACAACTACCATTTGGAAATGAAGAAAAGAGGAAAATTGCACATAGAGTGTGTAGTAAGAGAAAAAAAAAATCTAAAATAAATAAGTGAAGTGAAAACAAAATAAAAGTATAGTATAATGAAAATCAAGTAAAAATATTGCTGCAGTTCCTCGGCTGCCGCTGAGGGCTGGCTCCAGAAGTGAGCAATTCTCCATTGACCCCTATGTTAAAATAGCCAACTTTACAGGCTAAAAAACAGATTTACAGCCTGGTACATTTTTTGTTTTTGGTCTCTATTGATAGTTTCCACCTCCGTGAACACTGTGGGGGGTGAATTTTTTTGTACCACAACCGTTTTAGTGTTATTTAGGCTTAAAATTCTTACATAAATTAGGGCGTGGTTACGTTGAGTGACAACCCCATAGACAGGCACTGGCAGTTAGCTCTTTGCTAAAGCATCGGCTGAGCTAGGCGGCTACAACCAGAGGCCTCCGGCTACCTCTGCAGTGTCCGTGTTTGTTTGCCATTGTTCGGACAGGTTTCTGTGACAGTATGGCTTGTTGTAGTGTAGACTGTACTAACCGACGGTCGAAGGAGTCTGTGTTATAGTTTTTTCGGTAAGTAAATTTCTCACTATTTTACCTGGATGTTTGCGCTAATTAGCATGTATTAGCATATTTAGCCGTTAGCTTATGACTTCATTGCCGGTCTCTGGTCGCTGCTGATACAGACAGAGGACCGGAGCAGCTAATGTTAGGAACGCTGTTGCGGTGTGTTCCGTGCTCTCAGAGTCCGTTTATTGTGTGAATACTAGGCTACAATTTTATTTGGTCTCATTTCTCTGTTTAAAAAGTCCGACATTGCATGGACAGAGCAGCTCCGTCAGTCAGCGGCTGCTGTGGTTTGTGTGCTGCTGTAACTGTGAGTGGATAGTGGATGGAGGCAGCGGTGAAAGCCGTAAATATTAAATATTAAACATTTTAATATATTATTATTATCATTTTGATGGTTATCATTAATAATAATGTTTTAATATACGTTATATGTATAAAGTTTCAATATATTTTATCAATATGAAATAATAATGAGTTCACAGTTAAATAACAGGCTAGAAATAAATTTTCCCCCCACAACTCCACCCAACCCTGCAGCTCCACCTCAAACCTCTCTATCTGAAACAGTCATGTTTAAAACACAGCAGCAACATTATGATCTCTGTTGTACGCTGTGCTGTGTTGTAAGCATTTTAATAAGTTTAGATTTTTCTAGGAAAGCGTTCAGTTTGCTGCAGGGAAAGATTTCACACCAGAGACAGAAGAAGACGTCCTGCTGGGAAGCAGCTGACGCTACCTGATTATTAATACAACACATGCTGAGCTGCAGTTTCACACGTGTGCTTAAAGCTCCTGCACGTCCGTTAGCACTGGCCTGTCTGACGGGACAATCGCCGTCCTCACAAATTACACGAAAGGTTCAGAGCAGATCTGTGATCAGCTGAAATCCCACAGCTACAGTGTGCCAGGAAGTCCACCAGGAGGACAAGTCCAGCAGCTGCTCAACAGACATGACGGTGAGACACGTTTCTATATTTCTTCTTCTTCTCTTTCTCACACGCCGTAAAGCTGCTCAGACCAAACACAACCTGTCCTCCACACACAGACCTACACCTGTCTCTGCTGCTGTGGCAGGACAGTCTCACACCACAGGTGTTTAGTCCACGGGGGTCTGCAGGTCCTGAAAAGTCCTAAATGTCATCAGTGCTAACTGTTCCTGTCAGGAGACGTTTGTCAGCTCACCGGGATCCAGACGTGGACTTGTACTGAGACCAAAGACCCCCAAGCCCTGCTGCACAGGGCCTGAGACCACAGACCCAGCTTGTCTCTGTGGTGGTTCTGTGGCTCTGGTCCAGGGGCGTCCTGACCCCCCGGCCCCTCACTGACTGTGGAACCAGGAGTTATTGTCGTACAGAGCTGGAGGTTCTGATGGAAGTGGGTCCATGTGGGTCAGGAAGTCCTGTTCTGTCTTGATGGCCGACTTGGACACAGATCAGATGAACCTTGTTCCTTTTCCACTTCCTGGTTCTTCTCTTTTCTTTTGTGGCTGCAGCTGAAAGAACCAAAGTCGAGTGAAAGTCGAGGAGTCAGAGCTGCTCTCAGATCAGCCTGCGGAGGTTTTCACACTTCCTGCTGAGAGTGATGAGTGACGCCTCAGCTGGCAACATCTGTATTTAGATCCACAGCTGATGATGATGATGATGAAGCCAGAGGGACGCTGCAGTTATTCTGACCTTCACACTCACTGCAGCCTTCACACTCACTGCAGCTTTTATTCTGAAAATCCACTCTAACTCTTGCTGTATTGTAGGTCAGAGATCAGGCAGAAGGGGCCCCATGAGGCAGCAGGGATGGAGGCCCCCAGTCAGGCCAGCGGGCTCCTGAACAGACTACGGAGGCCCAGGAGGAACAACATGGAGGACAGGTGACTAAGGAATCAGATTACATGGATTAAACGGGGGCTCATTAAACCAGCAGGTGGAACGACTTTCTGTTCATGTTCATCAACAGAACCAGAACCAGCAGATCCAGAACTCCTGATCAGAGCTGACCAGATCTGCTCCAGGCCTCAGCTCAGTGAGCCGCACGTTTCTGCTGTTTGTAGCTTATTGTTTGTTTCTCTTTTTTTACTTTTACATGAAGCTGTTGTATCAGTAGTTGTTAGTAACAGTCACTGTGAATGATTCAGTTTGTCTTTTTCTGCCTGTAAAGAAAAAAAAACAACAATCAGAAGATTTTAATTTATTTTCTAAAATGTTTATGTTGAAGGGTCAGGAATAAACGATGCTTCCTGTTGTTGACAGGCCTGTTCTACCTGATGGACCAATGGTCGTTCCTCTGATCGGGGACGTCGCCTCCTACAGACACGGAGCCAACGTCAGCTACGGTTATTATCGATTTTTGATTATTGATTGATTAATGAGATGACATCAGCGGCCGGACGCTGTGACTGACTGATGATGTAATGTGTCGCCTGCTGAAACCAGAGAACAGAAGCAGTGAAAGGCTGCAGGGGATAAAAACGCTGAAGAGAATCATGGGAAACCAGCGAAGACAAAGACACTGAGAGGAAGACGAAGACACTAAGAGGAAGACGAAGACACTGAACGGCTTCTGATTTCACTCTGTGAACACTTTTCATTCCACTTCTCTATTTTCAGTTTGTGCTTCACATGTTTGAGTGCATTAGTCCACACATGGACGCAGCGGACGTTCGAACATCTGCTGTGTCCATGTGTGGACCGTTCACACCTTGTATGTCCCACTGCTGGACTCTGGACTCTGAGGCTGTTGATCCGATTGGCTGTCGGTGAAAACCTCCAGGAAAGCAGATGAAACCGAACTTCATCTTCATGTCGCTTATTTCACAAACACATGAACGTGTTCACATCAGATTAGTCTGGTCCTCCGGTCTCAGTGAGGGAACGGGACCTAGGTCTGGATCAGTGAGCAGACCTTCAGGGCACAGATCCAGGAGCCAGGGGATCAGGGGGCCCCTGGTCCAGGCTGAGCTCAGTCCACGTGTGACCAGGTCCAACACCGACAATCCCAAAGCTCCTTCTCAAACCTGGGACCTGCAGCTCAGTTTTCAGTCGAGCTGCAGGGCAAAGGTGACAGGAAGTGGCCTCTGGTCTCCAGGTGATGTGTCGTCAGCTCGACGTCAGAATGATAAATTATCACCTGGTTGTCGATAGCAACCTTTTCTTTTCCCAACAGAACAGCGTGGTTCCATTTTCTTAGAGCACTGCTGTGAAGTTGATGTGGAAATGACAAAATTAGAAAATCATCCGTCCTCTGAACGTCTGAAACGTCCTGAGGCAGAAACATCTGCATCAGATCACAGCTGTCGGATCTTCTGTCAGTTTGTCTTCAGGGTAAATGATGAAAAGTAAAAACCTGATGCTCGGCTGACAGCGAAGGAGAAAACACGACCCTGAGGTTTGACTTTCAGGAGGTGATGTCACAGGAAACGTGATCTCCAGGATGAAGAGGAAAGTTTGAGGCGACAGGATGAGGAAAGAAAGATTCAATAACGCGATGAAACTCAACACTCTGTGTTATTGTGAGACTTAGAGGAGACAAGAAGAAGAAATCCTTCCACGTCTGACAGTAAACAAACAGACCCTGAGCTTCAGGCTTCACATCCACTCAGTCTGTCCTTATGTCCTGCACAGTTTGACCATCATCTGTCCTCAGAGCGAGTCTCTGCAGCTTCGTCCAACGTCTGCTCACTGTGAAACAGCTCTCAGTCACATTCAGGAGCCATACTCGAGGTTCTTCAGATCAAATCACAGCTGAAATCATTCAAAACCTCCACTGAAAAAAGTCGAAGTCTCCAAATGTTTCTGCCCAGCAACACGTGATGTCGCAGCATCCTGTCATACCTCACCTGTCCACCTGTTGCACTTTTATGTATATAGAGTACATTTATTTAATTTCTGATAACTTTCATTTCTAAGTTGTTTTGGCAGTGTTGGAGTTGGAGCTTGTTATAAATATTGTTATAATAAAACATGGCTGTTTGTGCGTTAGCGTTAGGGACTGACAGTCAACATGGCCGACGTCCCCCAGGAGCTCCATCTGGACACCGCAGCTGTCGCCGCCTGCAGCATCAGACCCATCAGATCTGGACCCAGGTGTCCCCCTTCAGTCCTGAGACCGTCAGCGGTCCTGGAGGACGAGGACTGACAGGTGCACGTGAGTTTCCTGCACATTCATCTGATCTCAGCTGGGATCAGGTTTCACACGGTTTAATGAGGATTAACGGAATTAATGTAAAACAAAGAATCAATGTTTTTTATTTAAAGAAAAGTAAATAAATAAATAAATATGATTTAATGCTCATTCGTTTTTTCAGCCGCTGAATCTAAACGTGAAAAGCATCAGTAATAAATAATGATGATCTGTTTGCTTCTTCACATCCGAACTCCGCAGATCCGCATCTGGAAATAGTCTGTGGTTAAAGTCCCGCTCACCGGCCCGTCACTTCTTACAGTGTGGAGGACATTTAACGGCGGCGCGGCGGAGCGGCGCGTCAGTGCGTCCGGATGCGGAGGAAACGCATCAGATCTGAGTTCAGAGAGAGCGGTGAGGGAAATCGGATCGGGATCTTCGGGAGGAGGACCGGCAGCTGGTCCGACTCTCACCGGATTATTTGCTCACACGTGAACTTCTGTGCGCCGCGCGGAGCCGCTGCTCCGGCTGATGATGGAACAGGGAGCGGCGGTCGGACTCGTCCGCAGCGCAGCGCGTCGCTGCCGGACGCTTCTCCTCCAGTAGCTGCAGTCTGAGTCCAGGACCGCTCAGGATGTGAAGACCCACAAAGTTCTCAGTGTTTTCAGTTCTCACGGACAGATCCTCACGCGCCGCGCGGCGCCGCGCGTAAAAACCGAGCCCATCACTTACGCACCAACAGTTGGCGCAGCGCGCGACCGACATCCCGACATGTTCTCTGAGGTGAGCGGCATCAACCTGACCTCCAACCTGAGCGAGCCGCTGGCCTCTCTGGAGCAGGGCTGGAACGACACGCCGCAGGAGCGGCTGTCGCGCAGCGGTCACCGCGTGGTGTCGGTGTTTCTGGGCTCCATCATGGTGTTCGGCTTCCTCAACAACCTGCTGGTCCTGGTTCTGTTCTGCAGGTTCAAGACTCTGCGGACCCCCGTCAACATGCTGCTGCTCAACATCAGCGTCAGCGACATGCTGGTCTGCCTCTGCGGCACGACGCTCAGCTTCGCCTCCAGCCTGCGGAGCCGCTGGTTGTACGGCCGACACGGCTGCATGTGGTACGGCTTCGTCAACTCCTGCTTCGGTGAGTGGCTGCTGAGGCGCGAGCTGCAGGTGTGTGTGTGTGTGTGTGTGAATATAAACTTCACATGAAATGAAAAGTTTCTTGATTTAAATAAAGTTTCATGTCTGTCTGTCAGGTGTTTGCTTAGTCTCAGGTAAACGTGGAGCTGCAGGTTTAAAGCATCAGAAAACATTTTAACCTGAATGTGTCTTTTCAGGTATCGTATCTCTGATGTCCCTGTCCGTCCTGTCCTACGACCGCTACAGCACCCTGATGGTTTACAACAAGCGGGCCCCGGACTACAGGCGGCCCCTGCTGGCGGTGGGGGGGTCGTGGCTGTACTCGGTGGTGTGGACGGTGCCCCCCCTGCTGGGCTGGAGCAGCTATGGTCTGGAGGGGGCGGGGACCAGCTGCTCGGTGACGTGGACGGAGAGATCATCTCGCTCTCACTCCTACATCGTCTGTCTGTTCGTCTTCTGTCTCGGTCTCCCCGTCCTCGTCATGGTCTACTGCTACGGACGTCTGCTCTACGCTGTCAAACAGGTGGGTCATCGGCCAATCAGAGACAGGGAAACACACCTGAAAGTGTCTCTGGTCTGTTCTCAGGAAGCTTAGAGCAGGTAACACACTGAAGGTTCAGGTGACGTCCTGTAATCACCTGGAATCGATCCTCTGATAACTGTGGATCAATAGCTGTCATCAACATGTTCAGGTGTGTGTGTGTGTTTGACAACAGGAAACTAAGACGTGGGCTCGCTGAGTCCAGCTCCCTCTGTCCAAAGTTCAGAGTGTTGGTGTCAGAGATCATTTAAATGGATTCACTGTCTGAGCTCCTGATGAAAACCTGTGAGTCCAGACTCAGGGTAAAGACTCTCTGTGTGTCGGGGGTCAGTGAAGCGTCAGTCGACAGTCACATGATTAAACTCACATTCCTCAGATTCAACACCTGAGACACGCAGAGCTGCAGAGACATGTGACCCAGGACCACCGAGCTGGTTTTCATTAACCTGTGTGTGTGTTCTCTCTGAGGTTCCTCTCACTCTTCTTCTCTGGATGTGAGTGTGAGTTTTGTGTGTTTGTTTATCGGAGCACACTCTGATGATTCTGTTTGTTTATTGTGGAAACAGTAAGCGATCAGCTGTTCTGTCCTGGTTCCCTGTGTTGTGTCTGACAGGTGGGTCGTATCAGACGGACGGCGGCTCGTCGCAGAGAGTTCCACATCCTGTTCATGGTTGTCACCACGGTGGTGTGTTACCTGTTCTGCTGGATGCCGTATGGCGTCGTCGCCATGATGGCCACCTTTGGCCGGCCGGGACTCATCAGCCCCGTCGCCAGCGTCGTCCCGTCCATCCTCGCCAAGAGCAGCACCGTCATCAACCCGGTCATCTACATCCTCATGAACAAACAGGTGATACACACCTGTGGTCAGGTGTCAGAAGGACTGGGGATGTTTGTTTGCGTCGCCTCTGTCACAGTTTGTTGTTGTTTGTTGTTGCTGATTTGTTGACGTTGTTGTTTCTGCTCCTCAGTTTTATCGCTGTTTCCTGATCCTCTTCCACTGTAAACACCACCTGACAGAGAACGGACACTCCTCCATGCCCTCGAAGACCACCATGGTCCAGCTCAACCGGCGAGTCTGCGATAGCCCCGTCGTCACTGTGCCGCCGCTCGCCAAATCCAGCCCGGTGGAGCCGGAGGGAACCAGCGCTGTTGTGTCGGACAGAACCGACCCGGCCGAGCCGCCTGAGACCTCCTCCTGAGGGTTAGAGGGTCTAAAAACTGACTGACAACCAAAGGGTGTAACAGTGGACTGCCCCGCCCCTCAGTGGTGTCACGTGTCACAGTAGCCCCGCCTCCCAGAAGCTCGTCACTGATGTGTCGGTGAAGTGATCATCACGGCGAGACATCAACAGAGACGAGGTACGGAGTCACATCTGCGTCACTGCCAGAAAAACCTCACAGGAGGTTTGACTGTTTACTCACGAATTAGTCAACAAACAACAACAAGACGTGGCTGTAAACAAAACACGCCTTATATTCATTCACTCAATAATTGGTTTGATTTTCAGTCAGGTGAAATCTTTACATTTAAACTCAAGTGTTTTCTGTATGTGAGTGAAACAACAACAGGAAGTGACAGAAGTAAAACCATTTGTTTTTCCTGTAAACAACAAGTGATCAATCAAACATATTGAAGGAGTGAGGTGAGTCAGCAGACAGGTGAGTCACACCTGGGACACAGATGGAACTCCATACACTCTGTGATGCTCCTGTGGGATCATGTCACTGAAATGTGAACATTTTTCTATGGTCTCTGGTCTGTGTGGAACGTGTGTGGAACGTGTGTGGAACGTGTGTGGAACGTGTGTGGAACGTGTGTGGAACGTCTGTGTGGAGTCGTGATTGAGGAAACGTTGGAATAAAGTTCTGTGAGCTGCTCACACTCGTCTCATGTGCTGATGTTCAGCTGGAGTTTTATTGAAAATGATTAAACACATTAAATAACAATGAATAACTTTAATTTTAAACAATAACTACATGAAATTAATGTTTTTTTAAATTAATTGCAGCTCGTAGTTCATTTAAAGTTTTAATTATAAATAAATTGAATTTCATTTTTGTTTAATCTTTAACAAATTAAGCTTCAGATGTTTCTCACATTCAGTTTCACGTCAGAAGTTTTGCTGAGTTTCTAATTTACAGAAGAAGAAGAAGAAGAGACGCTGTCGTTGTCCAGAAAAACTCAGACAGAAGCAAAGAATGAGCTGCACGGTGAGAAGTCACCTTTTACAGTGTGTTACAGTGCAGAGCTGTGACAGGGTTATTGTGTTGTTGTCTGTGTGGAGCTGAGGATGAATGAATGAGTTTCATGGCCTTTAAACCTGAACCAGTGAATGAGTGGACTTTGTTTAACCATCCACCCATCCACCCACCCATTCACCCATCCACCCATCCACCTATCCATCTATTCATCAGGCTGATTAAACACAGAAAGTGTCGTCGTCTGTTTAAAAAAAACTGTTAAAAAAGAAAAGTCAAATTCATCAGAAATAATAAAACGGTGATTCTCCTCATTCACCACCGGAGGGCAGCAAACTCATCCAAACACTGAACTGCTGTGTTTTGTCTCATGTCTCCAAAGCCCCTGTCCACTACGTCTTACCCAGAGTCAAGGTGCTGAGGTGGATCTGAGGTCCAGGATGTGGGACAGCATGGACAGGAAGAGGAGGAGCCAGGTCAGCAGGTTGCTGTACATTTATACATTGCTCTGATGTTGCTGAGCAAGTTGCTGAACATGCTTTGTTGCTCCACCTGTTGCTTGTGTTGCTCTGATGCTGCTGAACACACTACTCTGTTGCTCTCATTGCTGAACACATTGCTCCATTGTTGCTTCGATGTTGTGTAATACACTTATTGTTCATGTTGCTGCCCACATTGCTGTGTTGTTGCTGCATGTGGAAACTGTCACACGTTTCCATGAAGTTGCGTGTTTGTTCCAGAAGCTGCTGTTCAGCTGTCACATGACGGACTGTTTACTTCACTGAGTGCTGCTGTTGTGTAACACACACACAGTTAAACACACACATAGGGAGCGTTTGGGGTCAAAGGTCGAGCTGACGTTTGGTGTTTGATTCGTTTAAAGTTTTATTTTCTGTTTAGTCAAATGGACAAACATCCCGTCAGCCTCCAGCTGCATGTTTTCTCTGGTCTTTGTTCAGTTTTCAGTGTTTTCTGTTGTTTTTTTTATAAAACTGTTGATTGTTTGTGAAGTTTGTGAAAGTTTAAACAGAAACTGGGATAAAAAGGCCTGAGGAGAAAATCAGAAAACAACCAGAAATATTTGTTCATTCATTTGTTCATCAGAGGGGACACGTCCACGTGTCAACAGGCTTCATGCAATATGTTGTTGTTGGTTTCTGCAGCCTGGGGTGTGGGGGGGTGAGGGGGTGAGGGGGAGGGTGAGGAGAGGGTGTGCTTGTTCTCACAGGAAAGGCCTGGTGGTGTTGGGGTGGGGGTGACCGGGGGCGTCTGGGCCTCAGTAAGGCATGTGCAGCAGCAGGAGGGGCTGCTGGGAGTCTATTTTCTCCGAATCAGTTTGACAAACAGCCGGCTGGGGGCTGGGGGCTGGGGGCTGGGGGCTGGGGGCTGGGGGGGGCAGCTGTCCTTTGCTCGGGGGTATAAAGGCTGAGGAGCTTCTGACGGCGGCAGATAAAAATAAACCACAGAGAAGGACAGAAGAAGAAGAAAATGGACATTCAGACGGGTCAGGTGGTTCGTCCGGTCAGCGCCATGGACAGTCTGGAGAAGCAGCTGAGCTGTCCCATCTGCCTGGACATGTTCACCAAGCCTGTGGTGATCCTGCCCTGCCAGCACAACCTGTGTCGGGGCTGTGCCAACGACCTCTACGAGTCCAGGAACCCCTACCACTTCTCAGGAGGGACCTTCCGATGCCCCACCTGCCGCTTCGAGGTGGTCCTAGACCGCCACGGGGTGTACGGGCTCCAGAGGAACCTGCTGGTGGAGAACATCATCGACATCTACAAGCAGCAGCAAGAGAGCCAGGGGGGCGACAGCGAGGACCCCCCCTTGAAGGACAAAGACACCAAGGAGCCCAAGTGTAAGGAGCACGAGGACGAACGCATCAACATCTACTGCGTCACCTGCCAGACGCCCACCTGCTCCATGTGCAAGGTGTTCGGTCAGCACAAAGACTGCGAGGTGTCGCCGCTGCACGCCGTCTACCAGAGCCAGAAGAACGAGCTCCGAGCCGCCGTGGAGATGCTGGCCGCGGGAAACAGCTGCGTCCAAGCTGTGATGTCGCAGATGGACGACACCTGCAAGCTGATCCAGGACAACGGGGAGCTGCAGAGGAGGCGACTGGGCGAGAGCTTCGACCTGCTGTACGCCATCCTGGAGGAGAGGAAGGGCCAGCTGCTGGAGCGCATCAGCCAGGAGGAGCGGGACAAACTGTCCGCCCTCAGAGCGCTCGCCGAGCAGTACAAGCAGCAGCTGCAGCTCAGCGCCCAGCTGCAGGAGAAGCTGAAGCAGAGCGTGCAGTGCTGCGGCGTCGCCGAGTTCCTCCTCACCGCCAAACAGCTGCAGGAGGAGGCCCAGCAGGCAGCCAGAGGAGGCCAGCTGCAGAGGCCCGAGCCGGGCTACGAGAGCATGGAGCACCTGTGCCTGGACACGGAGGAGGTGGAAGTCCTGCTCGCTGGCATGGACTTCAGACAGGACGACGGGGAGGAAGACTAGGAGTAACAACAGAGAGTAACAACAGTGAGTAACAACAGTAAGGAAGGACTTTGATCAGACTGTTCTGTGTGGGAGGAAGACCAGGTGGCTGAAAGGAGGTAAGGAAACAAACAGTTTTCTGGCCTCCTCTCTCTCGTCCGGGGTCCTGGTCTTCCTCCGACATCGTGGCGTCTGGAAGACCATGCACCTGACAAAGTAAAAGCAGAAGAAAAGACTTGTAGGACTGATCCTGGGCGGAGGACGACCAAAACGCCAACAGAGAACAAAAACAGTGACATGTAATAGTTTTATGCTTGGAGGAAGACCAGGAGGCCGACAGAAAGTAAAAGTAAGGAAAGACTTTGACTGGACGACGTCTGGTCAAAGGAAGCTGCTGCTTCAGAAACTTCAGGTGTTTGTGGACAAAGAAACGGAGTTGTGCAATTTTCTGGTGAAGTTTTGTTTTTTTTGTTTTTTTTTTTTTACTCGTACAAAATGAAACATTTTGTTTTTGACTTTTTATACTTTTGTATTTGGAATGTTTTTGTCGTCACTCGAGTTTGGACAAAGTCCGGACGACACTTTTTATTTATCCTTTTTCGTCTCTTTGTGAAACTGAAAACTTGAACTGCAAACTTCAGACTCTGCTGTAACTTTGAAATGTGTGAATAAAGTTTTATTTGATTGTATGTATTTGAATAAAGTTTTATTTGATTGTATGTATTGTTCTCGTCATTTCCTCTTCCAGAACATAAAACACACAAAAACAAACGGAGAAAAACAGGATGTTTTGTTTCTTTTGTCTTCTGAAGGTGTGAATAAAGTTTTATTTCTGTTCTCAGGGACTTTTCCAGCCTCAGTCTGTATTTAGCAGCACACGTTTTCCTATTTTTACTGAGGTCAGTGAACGCCTCCTGGCCTTGTTTAGTTGTCTGTTGGTGTAAATTGAGGCTATTTATACCGAGCGCTGAGAGGACAGGAATAGATGTGTTAGGTTATGTTTCACTGAGTGACCCAGCTGGACTGAGGCATGCTGGGAAAGGGACGGGGCCTGAGTCTCATCAGGTCTCGCTCACTGTTTGATAAAACTGTGAAGTGCCTCAGATAAACGCTGACATCTGATTGGTTGGTGTTTTCTGCTGACATTTACAGAGGAGGTCGTCTCAGAGTGTGGACTCAGGCCGTGGGCTCTGTCTCAGCCGTGAGACAGCTCTGTCTCAGAGTGTGGACTCGGGCCGTGGAGTCTGTCTCAGAGTGTGGCTGAGATCATGGACCCAGAATCTCGGTCTTTAAATAGACCACATGACAAAGGAAAGTAGAAACTGGATCCGACCTCTGACCCCAGCAGCTGACTGAAGTCCCCCAGAAACCAGCTACAGGCCAGAGACACTGAAATAGACTGAGACAGACTGATGTGAGAAACAGAACCCCTGTCCTCTGGTCTGTGTCCAACAAAAAGGCTCCAGTTTAGTTTGTGTCTCAGACCGATGAAGGACGCACTTCATATGTCTGCACTGTCCTACTGACACCTACAAACACACACACACACACACCTGTATAATTCATGTATTTGACATGTTGTAAACATGGTTTGTTGTCGTGCTGTATTTATTTGTTGAGTCGTGATCTTTTTGATTTGACTTATTTAGTTTTTTCTTATTTTTCTTTGTTTTGTCAAGTTGGGCGAGGACGTGGACAAGGACGTCCCCTGGATGAAATCCAACCACCTGAACTCAGACAGGTCAGAGAACTTTACTGTACATGTGAGGACATCAGCAGCGAGTGTGTAGATCTGAGGTCACGTGATCAGATGTCAGCTGACTACGCTTTTTAAAAAAAAGGTGATTTCACTTTTTCTTTTCTGTCCAGACCAGATCATTTCAAAATAAAATAAAATCCAGTTTGAATTTGTCTTTGAATCCAGGTCAGAGGTCAGAGGTCAGATTCTCTGTAGGTGAAAAGGATTTTTCCTCTCAGATCTGTGAGTTTAGCTGAAAATCAGAGGCTGTGGCTGCAGAGCGCCCCCTGTGGTCAGAGTCAGTAACTACACCTGTGTGTGTGTGTGTGTGTGTGTGTGTGTGTGTCAGTGTGTGTCAGTGTGTGTCAGTGTGTGTCAGACTGTGTCAGAGTGTGTATTGTATTTGTCAGGAGGGTGTTCATCATGTGATCAGCTGATTCTCTGGGTTCAGACTCAGATGCTTCATCACTCCAGCCTGAAGACACAGAGACGAAGACACAGAGACGGAGACACAGAGACGGTCAGTTTGTTTTCTCATTGATTAACTGATTGATCTAAACCTGGTTATTGGTAAACTGAGTGGAGCTCAGTGAATGTGGAGAGCGTTTCTCTGTTTTTAATTATTCTGTGTGAAATCAGTTCATTCAGCCGCTGCCTGGAACCTGCTGCAGACAGCTTTAACATTCACTTCACACGAGTTCACACACAACGTCATCATAGAATACAATAGAATAGAATAGAATGCCTTTTATTGTCATTATACATCTTTTACATGTACAGCGAGATGGAAAGCATCTCCTTCTTCAGTGCAACGTGTAGAAATATACAACACAGAATAAAATAAAATAAGATTAAATAAGTTTAGTGCAAGTTGAAAATGTATAAAAAGAAAGAAAGAAAGCTTTACAACAATATGAAGAGAGTTAAAAAAAAAATCATCATCATCAGGGTGTGGTGACCAACTCAGCAACCAGCAACTGACTCAGCAACCAGCAACAGACTCTGACATTTTATTGATAAAATACCTGTCTTTATTAAACTGGTCTGACTGGTCTGACTGGTCTGAGGTCTCCAGTGTGCCTCTTCTATGAAGTAACTGTTGTTGTGGTGAAAAAGTTTTAGTTGGAAAACGTTGGATGCAAAAACCAGACTCTGAACATTTCTCTAAACATTCTGCTTCACTATTGTTAGTAAAGATGTACAGAAGCAACATTAGAACCCTGGGGAACCCTGGGGAACCCTGGGGAACCCTGGGGAACCCTGAGGAACCCTGCGTCACAGGAACAGCTGCACATCCTTCAACTTTCATGTCTCATGCTGATTTTCAGCGTCATGGAGCGAAAGCTGGATCTTTCCCGTCTGACGGACGAAGAAGCCAAACACGTGTGGGAGGTGATTCAACGAGACTTCAGCCTCCGAAAGAAAGAAGAGGAGAGACTCGGGTATGTCTGTCCATCTGTCTGTGGTCTTTTACACCACACACAGGAAACACATGAACATACATTTTTTTCTCATATTTAATGAATGTAAACAGACCCTGGATCAGTACGACCTGTTTTTAATAATGCTAATAATAAATCTCGGTCATTCAGTGTGTCTTCAGCTCACCTGTCCAGGTGTCCCCCTGTTTCTGGGTTCAAACCTGTGAACAGAGTCTCTGAGACTCCGTGAGGACTCATGTGGGCTTTGGAGGAATGTGAGTCAGAAAGACGTCCTTGTTGTCTCGGTCGATCACGGCTCAGTCACACGGACGAGAGTCTGCAGCTGAAAACGGGAAACTCACAAAGACTCACTGTGTTTCCTCTGAAGACTCCATCTCCCAGCAGCCCCGGGGGCAAACTCCCAATCACACAGAGGCAGGAGCAGCTGGGTTTAAGGTTTTCATCCAGAAAAATCTCTGCTGCGTCAGTCGGCTGATCCCTGATGATCTATAACATGATCTTCACTCTGCATGAATGAATGAACGAGTGAGTGAGTGAGTGAGTGAGTGAGTGAGTGAGTGAGTCCTCTGTAAGCACTGGAAGCTGCTGTGATAAATTGGTTTTAATGTTTTAAGCAGAGAAATAATCCAAATAAGTTTTTCACTGAAGAAACGACGACAGACGCAGAAACGATGGAGTCAGTCCAACTCACAGTCTGATGACGTCTCTCTCTGTGTCTCTGCTGTGAGAGGACATGGTGTGATCACGTCCTCTGAATGTGGCTGTTTAACGTGGACCTTCGCTTTAATGACAGCGTCACATGAAACGCTGAGAACACGCTGTTTATTCACAGCATGATCTGCTGTAATGAGGCTCAGATCCACCAGGATCCACCAGGATCCCAGTCTAACCCTCAGAGCAGTAATCCACAGGCCTTCCAGCTTCGCCTGTGAGCCTGTAGCTGGTGGGTGGACCTGAAGCTGTGCACGGTCTCTTTCTGACTCCAGACTCTTCAGACTTTAGGTCTGATCGGTGTCATTTCATGATGCAGTCCAGAAGACGTCCCTACGACTCGGACCCAGACCCCATGACTTACCTGTCCTCCTTGTTTCTGCAGCGAGCTGAAGAATAAGATCGAGAAGGAGGACACGAAGCGGGAGCTGCTGGGCTCTCAGAGCAGACTGTCCGACTCGCTGTGCATCCGCTGCCTGCAGCCCTTCAAGTTCCTGGTCAACAGCAAGCGCCAGTGTTTGGACTGTCACATGTACACCTGCAAGTCCTGCAGCCGCTACAACAAGAAGGAGCACGGCTGGGTGTGTGACAACTGCCGCATGACCAGGTGAGACTCCACCTGCCTGACCAGGTGACCTGGACACAGGCAGAGGACAGGTACGTGTTGTTCAGGATCAGTGAGACCGAAAATCAGATCTTTGCCTCTCTGGGTCAGAGAGTGTTAGCACTGGCTAACCCACTCACCTGTTCCTTATACTGCAGTGTCAGTGAAGGGTTAGCACAGGACTCACTGTCCCCTGCAGGACTCACTGTCCCCTGGAGGACTCAGCTGAGATGTTACAGGTAGACTGTGACTCAGAGCTGAGTTTTTCAAACAGCTTCAAGTGTATTAACCCTTTGTCCTGTGTGTGTGTGTGCGTGTGCGTGTGTGTGCGTGTGTGTGCGTGCAGGGTGTTGAAGATGGGGACTCTGGGTTGGTACCATGACAACGTCAGAAACCGGTTCAAACGTTTCGGCAGCGCCAAAGTCATGAGGTCTCTGTACAAGAGGCTGAACGGGGAAGGTGAGTCATCGTCACGCGTGTCACCTGCAGCACTGAGAAACATGTCATGAGAACACGTCTGATGAAAATGCGTTGACTCCCTCAGGCGGTCGGGACGACGACACTCAGAGCATGCCGGACGTCCGGAGCCGTGAGTCCACGATGAAACGCTCGGCCGTCGAACACGCGGCGGCTGAACGCGTTTCCTTCAGCTCAGGTCTCTGTGGTGGAAACTCAGGTGCAGCCGTGAGTTTCTCAGGCTGATGTTTGTTTGTTTGGAGACGAAACAGACTCACGTTTGTTTACATGTCAACATCGGGTTTCATCACCACAGAGAACGAGCTGTTTCCTCTCTGTCTCAGTGAAGTTGTTGGTTCTGTGTTTGGATAATGACGACGTGTTTTCTGTGTGTGACTGCAGACGTGTACAACGGTAACGAGGACGAGCACGGAGACACCGAGGCTCAGCGTTACAGAGTGGTAAGACCTCAGATCTCATGATGTGAATCAGACGTGACGCCTGCAGATTTAACTCCTCCTCCTCCTTCTTCTCCTCCTCTGCTCAGATGAGGAAGAGTAAACGCCTGCTGTCGGTTCATCCTCTGGACTTTGACTCTGAGGAATATTTCCCTCACTCACGACGACCGTCCGTCCAGGTAAATCACACACCTGAGCCTGACAGGTTAACCCCCCCCCCTCGTGTGAGTCTCCATGTGACCGTTGTCTCCCTCACAGATGCAGGAGGATCGATGCTACAGGAACGACGTGGACTACGACCTGTACAACCACCGGATGAACCGCAGGAAGAGTCTGGACCGATACGCCATGAGGCCTGGTCAGTACACACTGTACTGCAGTACTCTGAGTACTGGGTCCATCTGCTGCCTGTTGGTGGAACTGCAGCTTAATTCCTTAAAGATCATCTTCATTATATTGTTTATGTTTACAGACATGTTACACGTGTGCTCATTTGTTTACCTGCATCTGTTCGTACCTGTGTGTGAGCAGATGACTATGGGGAGAGCAGGATGGTCCGCACTCGCTCTCTGTCTAAGATCAGCTCGTCGGTGGCTCGGCAGCAGTACGTCGACACCTCCGATGAGGACGAATACCAGAGATACCCCCCCATGTTCCAGCAACCCCCCCACCGCCGCAGAAACAGCAGAGCCTCCTCCCAGGAGAACCTGGGACAAGCCCCGCCCGTAAGAACAGACAGCCAATCATCCTTCAGTCTTAGCCTCAGTGTATTTTTCATACTGATGATCGGTTCGGTTCCCGGTCACACGCCGAGCAGGACGAATAACCAGAAACTTTCTTCTTTGAAAAGTCGAAATTTGTTCCAGTTAAAACTGGAAAATGTTTCACTGCTGAAAACACAGGAAATGTTAGTCACGATAACAAGAGACTGAACAAGTCGCCGTGACGACGGCGGCGACCCTCTGAGACTCTCTGCTTTAAATGTTGTAGATTAACGAGCTGAGCAAACGCATGTCGGCCATCGAGAGTCTGCTGAGCCGCCTGGAGGAAAAGATGACGCCTGCCGACGAGGTGAGACCGGACCTCAGCCTCGCTTCACAGAGAATGAAATGACAGCAGGCTGTGTATTATTTTGAAAAACTGTCACCGCTCCTCTGCTTCCTCCTTCAGGCATCGACTCCGTCAGGTCACAACGAGGAGGAGAAGCTGAGAAGGAAGCTGAGCGAGCTGGCGGGAAACCTGAGCGATAAGGGCCTGTCGTCGGACGACGAGGTCGGGAAGAAGCCCTTCCCTCTGGGTAAAGGTCCAGCTGGCGCCAGGGGCGGCCCGTCCGTCACTCTGGACTCTCTGAAGGACAAAGCCTTCCACAGCTCGTCCAGCGACGAGATGCCTACTGAGGCTCAGAAGGTAGGATGGAGGTCAGGACGGCGCCGTCCATCACTGAGCTGATTTATGGGTCTGTGCTACAGCAAGCGGGAACCTGGAGGTTTGTGAAACCGGCTGAGAGTTTCTGAGCCGGATCCAGACTCCCAGGGTTCAGGTTTCCTGAACGTTTAGGTTCTGTGATGCTGTGTAAATGTCCAGGTTCCCGTTTGCGATGCAGTGAGTTAACGGTCAGTGCTTCCACAGCATGGCTCAGCTTACCCCCACAGAAAAGGTCAGACGCCATCAGTGTCCACACAGGAGGAGTTTCTGTTCTGAGCAAACCAGAAGAATTTCATGATTGTTTTTATGTTTAAGCCTCTGTCTCCGTACGAAGAACCTCATCATGACGAGGAACGTGTCATGATGAGAACGTCTCCCTCAGTCGTGACCAGAAGAGAAGACGTGGATCATGAGATGATCTGTTCTCAGTCTGATTCCAGGACAAAACCTGGACCCTCCACGTTTCAGAGACCTCCTGAAACGGATGAGGAACCTTTGGGAAAAGACTCTTCGTTTCTTGAGCTCTGTGGTTTTAACGTTGTTTGAACGTTTCTAATGTGACGTTGAACTAATGTTAAAACGGTCAGACTGCATGACTCCGCCTCCTGACTAACAGGCTGCTTCCTGCCTCTGTTAAAAACCTGCTGGTTCAGCAGGTTGTGTTAATGTGAAGGTCAGCAGCTACCTGCCTGGACCGCCGAGACCCCCACAGAGACCAGAGACCTCTGAGACCAGGTCTGCAGGGTGTTTACCTGAGTGATCCGGTGTTTCGGTGTCCAGATTTAACCAAACACCAAAACTCTCTGATGTGCGATGAAGCTAAAATGTAGGTTTTGATGTTATTCTCTGCTTTGAGCAGGGTTAGTCTGACATCTGGTCCACGTAAGACGGATGAGATTAAACACCTGAAAGTCCAACGTCCCTGGCTGTGAAACTGAACTGAGACCGGACTGAGAAGACCCCGTCCAGACTCCGGTGGTGTCTTGGCGTCTGGGCCGGTAGCTGCTGCAGGATCAGATGTAGTTTTCCAGCTGCTAACATCTGTCCCTCTACATGGCTTTCAGAGATCAACTGCTGCCGCCCTCTGTGACCTCACCACTGAGGTCCTGAGAACCATTAATGCCACAGAAAACGCAATGGTCGAGTACGGCCTCTCAGAGCCGACCGACAGGTCCCACTTAGTAGGGACTGACGTAAAGCAAGCAGATGATGCTTTCAGGGAACTTGAGGAAAATGTAAGCTTCCAACATGAACTGCACGCCTCGTTCTCCCCCTAACCTCTCTCTGTCTGAAGGTCCGACTAAGCCGACCCCCCCACCTCGTCTGAAGCATGACAGAAATGTCTGGACTGGCTTTGAATGTCCCCGGCTGCTGTGTCTCCGGTCTGTCCAGCGCGGGGCTGAGTATCCCAACACACATGACTGGTTCCAGTTTGAGTCCAGCCGGAGCAGCTTTCTGAAGCAGGGCCCAGTGTTAAAGGCTCAGTGATCATAATAAGAATAATAATGATTGTTTGTGATGAGTCTGGAAAACTTGTGCAGAAAGGTCTTTGAATGAGGCGGGACGTCCTCTCAGCTGTCTCACTGTCCTCCTGAGAGGGAGCAAAGCCATCAGAGGACCGGTGTCCGTCTGTCGGACAGTGATACTCAGCCCCGTCCCTGTATTTATCACTGGTCTGAAGCTGTGTTGGCGTCCTCTCAGGTGACACAGGTGTGTTTGTCCTGTGACCTGCCCAGGTGTACATTGCGGCCGGGCAGTCGTACGAACTGGAGACGAAGCTTCGGAAACTCGAGCAGAGCGCCAAGAACCGCTTTGGAGGGACCACGGACTCTGAGCTGTCCGAGCTAGAGGACGTGGTGGCGCTGACCGCCGCCAGAGTCCAGAGCACCGAGAGCGAGGTGAGTCCAGACTGGCACCGGAACCAGAACAGTGTCGTTCAGTTTCTGTCCGTTATGAAAAACAATGACAGATTTTCACTGTGGTGTCATTAGGAGACAAGTGTCTGTGAATCAGAGGACAAAGGTTCTCGGATTCTTCCATTTTACTGTCCATGAGGTTGAAACTCATGCTCGTCTTTTTCCGTCTGCTCTCGGCAGGTGTCGGACATCGAGAGTAAGATCGCCGCTCTGAGCGCAGCAGGGTCGAAGAAGAAGGTCAGTCTGTTGGTCTCCGGTTTTTCTGTAGGAAAAAAACGTCTTAAATAATTAGAAAAGCAAACATGAGAAACCACTCAGCTCGGAATCTTCTCACCTTCAGAGAAAATCATCTGATCAGGATGAGATTTTTATCCTGTCACATACAAGATTTCATTATCACACCGCGACCTTTGACCTGATGAGACCTGATGAGACGTGTCTGTGCTTGAGTCCAGGGTTAGTCCCGTTCAGCTTGGATTTGTTATTCTGACTCATGTTTCCTGTGTCCACAGGTCTCTGGATCCCATCAGAGGAAAAAGTCCACGCAGGATTTTCCCAGTAAGACCTGAGATCAGATTATCATCACAGACTGAAACCTGTGACTCAGACAAAGACATGTTCTGTTGTTTCTAAGGTTCTACACAGAAGAACGTGAAGAGACGAGTGTCTTCATCCCTTTGTAAACAAACTCACGAAATTCTTGATTTCTCAGAGAAGGAATCAGGATCAGTTCTACAGGAAAACTGGGGATGTGACATTTCCTGTCTGCGCTGTAGACGTTCCGTCCTTTCACTCGTAGACGTTCCGTCCTTTCACTCGTAGACGTTCCGTCCTTTCACTCGTAGACGTTCCGTCCTTTCACTCGTAGACGTTCTGTCCTTTCACTCGTAGACGTTCCTTCTGGTTGCTCGCGGCCTTGTTCTAACCCTAGCCCTCAGTGTGAACAGAGGATGCTGAGTGTGGTTCCTGAAAGTTCAGAACCTTTGAGTGATGTTTCACAGCTGATTGGTGACGTGTCCTGAGCTCCAGAACAGAACGCTGTTCCTGTGGAACCCATTTGTGCCACAGTTCAGCCGCTCATCACAGACCTGAACATGTTTTCATCCATTCATCAGAATGTCTCCTCCTCGTCCTGTTTGCTGTTTTTCTGACTTTGTGTTTGTCAGAAACTATGAACCCAAACATTCCTTTGTTTTGTTCAGGTTCTCTCAGACATTTGTTTCATCATGTGGATTTATTTTGTTCTTTTTCCTCACAGAAACCAACGGAGCTCAGTGGAAGTCGCACAACAACATGTACTGAGCCGGAGAACCGGAGAACCAGCAGCAGTTTAAAAACTCGATGTGAAAGAGATTGAATTCCTGTCCGACTAAATCAGAACCGTTCCAATATGATCAGATAACCAAAACTAAAAATGGGTGAAAGTTCAAAACTGTGAAGCTCTGGGTCCATTTACAAAAAGCTTCACTCAGTTAAAGTCTTCTTACTGACTTTTTCTGGAGCTTTCAACCACATCTCACAGTCCACGACGTCCCTGAACGCAAAGACAACTTCAGCGTCTTAACTCCACACAAATGTTTAGTATGAGACAGAAACGAAATTCAAAGCCACGCGAGGAAAAGGAACAAACTTCAGTTTAAGTTCAGCAACGACTTTAACGTCATTTTGACTTTTTCACGACCTGAAACGTAATAATGAAGAATTTAATCCTGAAAAATGGAAAGTCTGTATTTTACTCTTTCATTTATCTGTTTCTTTATTGATTAGTTTTATTGTTTTCAGTCCTTCTGATCACGTGATCAATAAACGGACCTGCTCCTGGAAACAGTTTAGATGAGACTGTTCCTGGACTTGAGCAGAAACAGGGTTTCCTCCTGCTGAACGATGGTCAGCTGACTGTAGGCAGGATGTTATTGATCACAATCAATAATCTGATGTTTGGAAACATTGTTGAGAAGATTCAAATGTTGCTTTGATTTATTGATTATAGGTGAAAGCTGAAAAGAAATGCTGTATTGATGGTAAGAACGTGTCAGTGTTTGGCTTCTCGTCAATAAACCAAATGATCAGCTCTGTGATTGAGTTATTGATCCTGATCCTGATCGACAGATTTCTGCAGCAGAAGAATCCAAAGAAAACGTTGGTGAGAAAAACGTTTTTAATTCAAATGAAAAAGTAAACTGGACGTTGGTTTGTAAAGGGATAAATGTCACCTGTCCTCATGTGGACTGTCCCTTTAAAAAGATTTAACCCGGACACTGACACGTCTTCTGCCTCTGTCCATAAAGTGGACAGAGACAGAAGACAAGCCTTTGTGAGACATTTTCATCCTTTCACACTAAGATCAGTCCACTGTGTGTGTGTGGTAAAGCTAAAATGCGGTGAATCAGACACTGGAAACGTGTGTCCTCCTTCAAAATAAAAGCGGGACTGTTTGACCGGAAGCAACATTGCAAAAGTCTGATGGGTCACGTGTTTGTACAGTAAAAATATCAAACTGGGATCTAACGACTTCCGGTGGTAACTTTAAAAGTAAAAGCATCGATGATGGGCTATGCACGTGCCTGTGTTTATATCTCGGGATTTGTTTTTAATCACATTTAAAACTGATTTCAGACTCAGGTGAAACGCTGAAGGACGCAGGAAGTTATCAGGTGATTCACTTCATTTAAATCAAAGAAAATCATTTTATTGGTTTTAATTTAAAATATATTTTCATAATAATTAAATTACTGTAACATACAATTGTATAAATAGCATAAGACTGTATGTTTATAGTATGTTTATACATACTATAAAAATATAAAACGTTTTAAATTGAAGTGATGTATCACTGTTTATATCTACATGCATTGTATATATATGTTATTAGATGATCAAGTTTTAATGATTGAATTTTTAATTCTTTTTTTTTAATAGATTGCAGTCAGTGATGTGACGACCCCCCGCCTGGACACTAGGTGTCTCTGTTGTTGTTTGCAGGTGCTGGATGGAGGGTCGACAGCTGCAGAGCTGCTCCCTCATTCTCTGCAGCTGTCCTCTGTTTCGTTCAGAGCTAAAACTTCAAAACTAAAGTTTTAAAGAGCAGACATTATTTTAGATGTTAGTTTCGCTTCATTTTATTTTGAAAATCCACATTTCCTGTCTGCATGTAAACGTGTTTAAGCTGACGTCGTGAACATCCTCCCACCACAATAAAAGCCTCCTCCCCCTGCTGTCACACTGCGGTGTGTCGTGTCAAGGTGCGTTTACAGAGCCGTACCGGCGCACCTGCGGCTCACCTGACACCGTCACCTCTGCCTACGTCACGGTCCCGGAAGAAACAACACGCGTTTCTTTTCTCCCGAGCGCGAACAGTTCGCGGCGGATTAACGAGCTTACCGGCGGTTTTACCGACGCTGCGGCGACTGGTTTCTCCTCACGGAGGGACGTGAACGGCGGAAACAGCAACCACAGCAACGACCGGTGATATTTTTCCGTCTTTGTCTTCTTCGGTTTTGGAAGTGACTGCTAACGTTAGCTAGCTAACCCAGGATGAACGGCGGCGGCAGCTCGGCCCGCAGCCGCTGCGGACGCTTTCTGTCCGCCGCATAGCATCACAACAGCCTCGGTGCTAACCTCAGACGAATCTTGGACCTTGGATCTTGTTTGTCCCGGTTCTGAACACCGAGTCCCAAAGTTCTGGACCGCAGGAGACCTTCCTGGGTTATTCGTCCTGAGGGATGTGGACCTCAGGATTCAGTCACAGGAGACACTGAACACTGACCTGCATCAGAGAAACCACACTTTTCAAACTAAAACACGTTTATTCGCTAAACTTTTCTTCTGACCGTCGCCTCCGCATGTGTCGGACTAACGGAGACCTTGGTGGATAATTCGGCCTCCGGTAAAATCCTCCTGAACGATGGGGACTCAGGGACCGGGCAGGAAGAGGATCCCGAACCGGGAGAAGCTGACCGCCGAGGATGATGCTCTCAACCAGATCGCACGAGAGGTGAGGCTCTTATCGATAGTGTGATGGGTTATTGATGCTGTATTGATTTAATATGAGTGAGAATGTATCAGATCAGACCGAGCGGATGTACTCTACCCCCCATAAATGAAGTAGGCAATAATTAAAGTAGATTATAGATCAGCTCTGCAGTGATCAGTCACATTGAATATAAAGATAATCAATGCAGCTCTGATCAGCTGTGATGTTCATGGTTAAACAGACTCAGTGATTAGCTGCTGGAACAGGAGCCTCTTTATGTTCAGGCTCAGTCTCGACCTACATACTGAGGCTGGAATGTGACACTCTAACTGGGGGGGGGGGGGGGTCACACCTCCTCCTCTTCTTCTGTGGTTGCTAATGTAGCTTTCCAGACTTTTCCAGGCTTCTCCAGGAGTCATTGAACAGATTCCAGAGTGTCCAGTGTGATTCAGTCTCCTGTAGCTCTGAAGGTTTCCATGGAAACATCCAGACCCCATCAGACCAGGTCTAGATCAGACCCCTTCTAATAAACCGCACTCTCACAAATCTAGTTTTTAAGGGAGGTCCAGGACCCGGTCTGATGTGGTCTAGATGAGGGAGAATCAAAGTGAAAATTTATTTTCATCCCACTTTTCATTTTAAATTCTGTTTAGTTTTTATTTGGTGTCGGTGGAATAAAATCAGCTTCCTGGAATCTGTCCTGGAAAACAGATCAGTCGAAGCAGACCCCCCCCCCCTCACTCTGCAGCCCGGTGCTCGGGCTCATTGGTGTGATCGCTCCGTCGGCTGCTGGTCGCTGAGCTGACGGAGCGTGTGAGGTTTCTGACCGGTGGTCGGTTCCATCCTGTCAGACCTCACATCAGCAGCTCAGTCTGCTCAGGTGAGAACTGAAAGAAGTTTCAGCAGAGATCAGCTGACCTCTGATCAGCCTGAAACTGGTTCCTTCACATCGCTGAGCTGACGGTTGACTTCAGACTGGTTTGGTCACATTCAGTCAGTGGAACCAGTACGACCAGTACAGCACCACAGAGAGTTCATGTGGTCTGACAACAAACAAACAAACGAAATGCAGAGGCCAAAGTCACAAACTCTGAATTCACTAAACAAAGAAGATGAATAAGTTAATGTTTCATTTTTTAAATGTGGAGATTTTTGAATGGAGTCTGGTTTGAGAGATGTTGACACTTTCCCTCCTCAGTGACCTACTGGGAGAGATGATTGTGTGTGTGTGTGTGTGTGTGTGTGTGTGTGTGTGTGTGTGTGACCTCCATCCATTAATCCTGTGCAGCAGCACAAACATTAATCTGCAGATCTCTGCATCATCTGGATCAGACCATCACTCACCCTGTTTAGAACAGCTCTGTTTATGTGTATGTCTTTCTGTGTGTGTGTGTGTGTGTGTGTGTGTGTGTGTGTTCCAGCTGTTTCCTTCTTCACACTCGTCTCAGACAGATGTCAGCCTGTACACAGAGTCCTGCTTCACTCTGTGTAGTGAGTGCAGGGTTGTGTTTTTGTTATTCAGGTGTCAGGGTGTGTTGTTGTCATGGTGACGGAGGGAGTGTGTCCTGCATGAAGACATGTGGATGGTCCGCATTCCTGCTGCAGACAGACAGAGATACAGAGGTGATGTCTCTGTGGTGCCGTCGTCTCCTGCTGAACGAGGACGACAGCAGCTGGACATGGTGGAGACTTCCTGTCAGACCTGGACCCTGACAGGAAGTATTAAAAAAACTCATCAATAATCCAATGATCGATGACAGTGTGAGGTTTGATCCTAACAGCATCAGGACGTCAGAGCACGACGTCTGGTTCAGCACATCTGTCCTGCTGCTCACTGAGCTGTGGGTGGAGCCTGGATCCCTGCGTGTGTGTGTGTGTGTGTGTGTGTGTGTGTGTGTGTGTGTGTGTGTGTGTGTGTGTGTGTGTGAGAGAGACTGTAAATGATGTGTGTAAAATGTGATTTGTGATTATTGATCATGCTGACATCATAACCTGACTGAAATCAAACGTGCAGGTTTTAACCCTAACATTCGGGCCAGTGTCTCCAAACTAATCAATACTGGAATCTATAGTTTTTATTGATAAGGAACAGAAGTGATGTTTGCTGCATGTTACTGATTAATCAATGATGATTGTCCAGTTATCAGCTGATATGAATATAACAGCAACATGTGAGAAAATGTGATGACTCACCTCTAGGAGTTAAAGCTGTGACGACTGATTATTGGTAATCCTTAACGACATATTGATCTGTGTGCCAGGCGGAGGCGAGGCTGGTGGCAAAGCGAGCAGCAAGAGCCGAGGCCCGAGAGATCAGGATGAAGGAGCTGGAGAGACAACAGAAGGAGGTCAGGAGGCTTTTATTCTGAAATGGGTTTTTTCAACTGTTGTCATAGCAACAAGTCCTTCTGGATTAGACAGAAAAGTTTTTGTCACTGTTTCGATCGTTAGTCGAAGGAAAGCGGTGACAAAAGTTTTTCAGGATCTGAGACGAGAAGATTTTCAGGACGAAGCACAGCATCAGCTGAGGCAGGAAATCAGAGCTTGCAGAACTTCATTCAGACTTCTGCTGTTTTTAGTTTCCCTCAGTGTCACACTGCACACAGGAGCTGAGTCAGCAGCTCTGCACTGCATCATGGGAACTGTGGCTCCTAAAGAACAGAGAGGTTCGATCAGTGTGTCTGACAAAGAGGGGTCAAAGGTCAGACTGGGTGAGAGGTAACAGTGAGTGTGAATGAGCTTTAATCATCCGTCAGTCAGTCCGTCAGTCAGTCCGTCAGTCAGTCCGTCAGTCAGTCAGTCAGTCAGCTGCTCAGGAACAGCTCAGGACTCTCTGATGTGTGGATATTAACATGCTTCGTCTCTGTCCGGTGAGTAAAAGACTTTTTGACTTAACTTTATTAACAGCAGCTCAGAGTAAAGGACGGCGTCTGATGGTTCTCCTTAGGTTGGACACTTTCAGCAGCAGCAGCTTTGTAACAGACACTTCTGACAGCAGCACGTCACAGCAGGACGGCCTCTGTCTGCTTTATGTAAACAACAACAACAGCAATGACGTCAGCTGAGATGATATGAAATGTGATGGCTGTGTTCTGTTAGTCTGAGACGTGTCCACATCTGAACTGATCTGCAGCCTCTGACCTCTGACCTCCTGAAGCTAACCTCCTGTCTCTCCTCTTGTTTCTCCTCCTGCCTCCTGTAGCTGTTTCACAGCCACAAGGTACGACCTTAGATAGATACCCAAATTTCCCCAAGGGACCTCCCAAAGGGATTAATAAAGTATATTCTATTCTATTCTAGATACACTGCTCCCATTGATTACCCACAATGCAGTGCGCTGCCACAGTGTCATACTGAGGCAGAGCCATTTCCACACTGCTCAGAGTTTATCAGCATCGATCGCCACGTATTGATTATCTGTTTCTTAATAATGTGGAATGGATTTTTAATCTTTCTCACACACACACACACACACACACACACCTCAGGCTGCTGGTTTTGTCTTTAGAAGCTGAAGTGTGTTTTTCATTTTGTTCTTTCACATTAACCCTCCCTCCCCCCTCCTCCCCCCTCCTCTGCAGAAGTATTATGGTCTGGATAATAAGTGGGGTCACATTGAGCAGTGGATGGTAGGACTGAAGCCTCGTCACTGTTTACACACACACACACACACAGATAACAGTGACTCAGCACAATGCAAACACCTCGCTATGATGTCATCACCGTGCTAATGAGCAGATTACATCATTAGCAGCTTTAGCTCTGGACTCAGTTTGACCTGCTCTGTCATGATGTGTGTGATGTTCTAACATGAAGCAGCAGCTGGAACAGTCGAACATCCTTTACTGGAATAATGTTTGTAACATGTTTTAAATCACACGATTCCATGGAACATAGCTAAGAATCTGAACTGACCCTCAGCGTCATGTAAAGAGTCACATTAACAACATGTGCATCTCTCTGACAGCAGGACGTGAGGTTTCCATGTGTCATGTCAGCAGGATGTTTGTCTGCAGCTGCTGCTGCTGCTGCTGCTGTTGTTGTTGTTGTTGTGGTTGTGTGTCAGTGACGGTGTGTGTCTGCTCTGCATGTGCTCAGACAGGACTCACACAGGGATTAACAGCCTGTTTAATCCATGTGATGATCAGTCCTGTCCACTGTCTGCAGCTTAGACAATAAGTCCCTCAGCATGTCTGACAGGAGGGACAGATGCTGCTGTGTGTGACCCTGCTCTGTGACTGTCAGGCTTCCTCTGTACTCAGTGGTGGTTTCTGCCTGTATCACAGAGTAATTAGTGAGCTGTTGCCATCGGCCTGTCTGTGCAGAGGACGCCTGACGTCTCTCACTCTTCTTCTTCTTCAGTTTCAGCTCTTTAACCTCCCTGTTGTCTTTCTTCTTCGTGGCCTTTCAGGAGGACAGTGAGCGATACTCTCGCCACACACGGAGACACGCTTCGGTCTGTATCTCTGTCCACCTTTAAACCTTCCCACGCCGCCTTAATGCAGAGAAAACCAGGTGTTTCTGTCGTACCTGTGGTCTCCATAGCAACACACCTGCACTTAACACTAGTGCGTCAGCCCAGGCTGACTGGTGACTTACCACCACCTGTGAACCTGGTCTTTACTCACCTCCGCTGGTTTAGCTTCTCTCCTGGCTGGAGTGATGGACAGGTGTGTCCTCCAGGTGTCTTGGAGGACACACCTGTCCATCAGGTGTGAAGCAGGCTTGAAACTGTAATATCAATGAAAAACCTCCTGACCCCGAATCAGTTTAGTCTCTGACGAGCCCCTGATAGACTGGGTCCGGTGTCAGAGTGCTGACGCTCTGCTGTGTCCTCAGGTGTCCGATGACGAGGAGAGGATGTCTGTGGGGAGTCGAGGCAGCCTCAGGGTGAGTAACATGGTCTGAATACAAGCACATGTACGTGGACACACACACACACTCCGTACCCAGAATGCACCAGCTGTGAACCGTGTGCTGCACACTGTTTGTCACTGGCTGTAAAACACAGTGTTTTTTCAATGAGCTTTGGTTGTTTCTTCTCGTCTGTAGCCGTCAGTGCTGTTTTCTGAAGCTCCACGCTCTCTGGGCTACAGGGTCGGTCTCTGACATCACTTCCTGTTGTTATTGTTGGTGTCTGTGATCAATAGTCAGTAGATCAATAGGAGCAGATCATTAAATTGATGGATGTTTGTTTGTTTGAAAACACTGGACCTGTGCTGTCACATCTGTCTGAATGAGGGCTACACAAACAACAACAAGCATCTTCTTTATTGATTATTGCTTCAGTCAGTTCATTGATCATGTGGTTAGATAGAGTCTGCAGCCTAACGAGCTTCAGAGTATTTGGCTGTACAACTAAGCAATTAGTCAATTAATCATTTGAGCTCTAATTTACATCCTGATAAACTGATGAAGCAACAGCTGTTTCTCTTTCCCCCTTTCCTTCCCTCTGTCCTTTCCTCTTTCCTTTCCTTTCCTTTTCTCTTTCCTTTTCACTTCCCCCCACTCTTTCCTTTCCTCTTTCCTTTCCTCTTTCCTTTCCTCTTCCCCCCCCCCCCCCAGCCTTCAGACTACAGTGGATTTTTGGGCTCCAGCTCTCGAGCTTCCTCCAGGGCCAGTTCTGCCCGTGCCAGCCCAGTGGTGAGCTCTCGTCTCTGGGCCTCTGTCTGGCCGTCTGCCTCTTTCCTCTCTGCTTCTGCTGTTTCCTTCATGTCCTCACTGAGACAGTGACTGAGACGGTGACAGTCCAGACTCTGACTGACCTGCAGCTTCAGTTTATCAGGGCTCTTAGTGTCTGTCAGCGGCGTCTCCATGGTAACAGGCGCCCATCAGTCTGATCGGTCAGTGAAATGTGTGTTTGTGTGTGCAGGTGGAGGAGAGACCTGACAGAGACTTCCTGGATAAAGTAAGTGAACTTTGTTATTGTTTCAGACTGATAAAACTCTGAAAGCATCACAGTGAGTGTTCATCGCTTCCTCCCTCGTTCATACACACGTTGAACTGTGTTTTACATTGAACTTGGTTTGTTCTGTGTACGTTTGTAAAGTCGTTCATATAAATTTGTTCACTCTGTCAACTAAATGTTAAATCTGGAAATAATGTAAAGTAAAATCTTAACATTAGTTTGTTTACAACATTTATTTTGTCCAGTAAAAGTAAATTTAAAGTTAGATTCAGAAAGTAGTTAATTTAATGAGTGGAATTAACCATTTTTTGATGAAGATTAATGTGATGAAGATGAAGACGGCGCTGCTCTTCCTCTCAGGGTTCGAGGACGGCCTCCACTCTGTCGGCCGCCACGCTCGCCTCTCTGGGCGGAGCTTCATCTCGCAGAGGGAGCTGTGACACGTCATTTTCCGTGGAAACAGAGGCGTCCATCAGAGACATCAAGGTGCGAAGCGAATAATCACAGCGATGATCACTGTGGTGATGTCCCTGTGGAACTCCTCATCACATGTAACGTCTCTGAAATATCCACCTGTCTGTGTTACCTGTCTGTGTGTCACCTGTCTGTGTGTCACCTGTCTGTGTGCCACCTGTCTGTGTGCCACCTGTCTGTGTGCGTGCAGGAGTCCCTGGCGGAGGCGGAGGAGAAATACCGTAAAGCGATGGTTTCTAACGCTCAGCTTCACAACGAGAAGTTGACTCTGATGTATCAGGTGGAAACTCTGAGGGAGGAGCTGAGCGACATGGAGGAGCTGCTGTGGGAGACACGCCGTCGCTGTGACGACACCACGAAGGTCAGAGGTCAAACCGAAATTACTTTCAGAATAAAAGAATTAAATAAATTGAATATAAAGTTTGTTTTTAGTTAGTCAGTCTCATGAAACTGTGTGTTGTGTTTGTCAGGAGTTTGAGCGCGAGCGTCAGGCGCACAGTGTCGTACAGTTCCAGTTCAAAGAGATGAAGGAAACTCTGAGGCAGACGGAGGAGCTGCTGACGGTCAGTCACACACACACACGCGCACACACACACACACACACACACACACACACACACACACACAGCCCCTGACCGTATCTCGTGGCCTCCCTCAGTGAATGGAACCTGCTCAGGTGTCACACCATGTGCTCTTAGTCACATGATGTGGTGGACTCCAGGTGCACGATGGTGCGTTGGGCCTCTGATGTTCACACTAACCCTCTCTGACTGTTCTCCGTCCTCCTGCTTCCTGCCCCGCCCCCTCAGGAGGTGTCTGACCTGCGGCTGAAGAGCAGCAGTTTCCGTCAGGAGGTGTGTGACCTGCAGGAAGCTCTGCAGTGGAAGGAGAAGAAGATCTCGGTACGCCGCCGCAGAGCTTCGCCTTCACGCCGCAGCTTCGGTGAAACTTTCCCAGAGATAGAACAGTTTGGGTTTGAAACGGAAACAGAAAAGTTCTGTGTGAGACGAGCAGCAGCTGTTTCCCACAGAGCTCTGACTCGATGAGTCGCGTCCTCATACAGAGCGGATGAGTCGGGGTCAGGGTGTTACACCGACTCCAGTCAGAAAAGTTCTGCCTCTGAGAAACGTTTGACAGCTGAAGCTCTGGTCTGCAGCTTCACGTCCTGCTTCCTCTGATTTCACCTGCTCCAATATTTCTGAACACTGTTTCTCTTTTCCTTCCTTCACTAACTCCTTGTTTCCTTCCTCCCTTCTTTCCTTACCTACCTCCTTCCTTCCTTCGCCGCCTCGGTCAGGCCTTAGAGAGGCAGAGAGAAATCTCCGACATTGTTCGCATCGAACGAGACCGACTCAGAGACGAAGTGATCCGACTGCGGGATTCACTGAAGGTATTCAGACGAGGAAGACCTGACGACACGGCCCGCACCTGTGTGATGTCATCACTCATCGTCATCATTACCTGGATATTACTGAACTCGTTCAGGAGAAAATCGCTTTCCGCTGTTCTGTCAAACTGTCGTTAACTCGTTTCTTTACAAATATATTTTCAATTTGTGTAAAATTACAAATGTTGGTAAGATTACAACTTTATTTAAAATGACAACTGTTCTTCCAACATCACCATCATCATCATCACTCACTGTTTCTGTCAGACTGATGCTGAAGGATGTGACAGGATCAGGGTATTTTCTTGTTAGAGAAACTCTTATTTTGATAGGTCAGTCTTGTTCTGCAGGATGTGGAACCTTAGAACCCTCAGATCGAGTGATGAACGATTCGATGGTTTTCTCTCAAACAGAAACACGGTGTCGTCGTCTCACCTGAAATCACGACCAATGGGGAGACGGGACAGGGCGAGGCAGAGGACGACGTCAGCGAGGAATCTGGCTCCCGATTGGCCCGGGGGGCGTCCCAGGGTGGAAGAGAGAGCATGCTCGGTAAGAATCAGCCGAACCTGTGAAGGGCTAACGGTGACCGTAGTTTCTGTATTTTAGAAAAAGCTGGTACGGAAGCCCGCTCAGACCAAACCCAGAAATTAGGTTTAGTCAGAGTTTGATTCACTCAGTGTGTTTATGAGACAGGAAGTGAAAAACCTCAGCTGATACGACGACACTTGAATCAGGTTTGGATTTATTAGATTAGATCTTTGCTGTCAAGACTTTTACATCAGATTTCTCACTTTTTAATGAAGATCAGGACTTTTTACTTTTCACGTGTTGGATATGTGAGAATCTAAACAAGGATTCTAAGATATGAAGACAGAATCATGTGATCGGCGCTAACGTCACTAATGTCACTTTGATCAAGTAGAAGTTGTGAGCGAATCAGGAGCTAAGCTAACGTTCCTGTTCCTAACGTTCCCTCTCAGAACGTAAACACAGTGAACTTCGGTTAAAATCAGTTGCATGATGTGTGTGATTTGAATGTGTCTCTAACAAATGCATGTCACTGTGTAGTTTCTGTTCAACTGTATGATGGAAACATTTGATGATTTCAATCAGCTGAGCTTCTCGTTCAGGTTGGATGTTTTGAAATTCAGTATCTACGTCCTAACCTGTCAGCACTGACCCTCTGTGATCGAGACCCTGACTCATCTCCGCTCCAGTCGGTTTGCCAACATTTCCAACATCGTCACCGTTTCATTTCTCGTCTGTGCATCTCAAACCGATGAACTCTGCTTCATGATCTTTCAGGGAAAGTTGGAGCGCGGCCGTCAGCAGAGGGCGGCAAACTCCCACAGGACGACACGAAGCGCAGCAGCTGGAGGAGTTCTGAACGCTCCCAGTCTCTGAACCTCATCTGCACCAGGGATCAAAGCAAAGCCGACACTTTGAAACAAGGGAAGGAGACGGATGAGCCGGCCAGAGAAACACGAGGCGGAGCAGCAAAACATCCAGGCAGGAACAGAAGTGCAAGGAAACTACCCAAGAACTGTGGGAGTGAAAAAGATCCGACCAAGAAATGTACAACCAGGCAGGACAGAGATCTTCTGTTCAGATATCACAGGCACGAGGCGAGGAAGGTAGAAACCAAACTGCCAGGATCTGCAGCCAGCCAATCAGAAGAGGATCAGGCTTTGAAATGGAGGACCAGGCCTGACAAAGGCTCAGGAGAAAAGGAGTTTAGAGTCGATCTATCAGCAGAACCACAGCGGGATGTAAGGCGAAAGAAGCGCACCTTTGGTGAGAAAAGCTGCAAAATTCAAACAGACCTGGGACAAAGTCGACTGTTAGCGTCTCCGCTGAAAGGTCAGGCAGAATGTGAGGAGGTGGTTTCACCTGTTCACAGAGCTTCAACCGAAAAAGTCCTCAAATCAAGACTCTTTCCACCTCGACCTGTGAAAGACATGATCCTGGATAACAAGGCGACTGTGTCGAGGACCTTGTCTGGCAAACAAAACTGTCTGACTCAGGAGAAACAAAAGCAAGATGTCACGTCTGACGGAGGAAAAATTACTTCTGCCTCTGACCGGGAATTTGAACAGAAGCGTTCGTCTGTCTTCCATCAAAGTCTCTGGAATCCAGATGGACGATGCTCACAGAAGATAAAGGCGCCTGATGTTCCAGCTTTCTGCACAGAAGAAAATAAAATAAATGAGATTAGTTCTTCATCAGTGGAAAGCTGGAAAGGTCACGAATTTGTTGACAAGTTGTCTGAGATTGATGATGAAGGCTGCGATGGACAGAGTCTTAAAGATATTTGTGAAAATGACGAGGCTGGACTGATATGTCAGACTTCTCCAGGTCTTAAAGATCGACACACAGTGTCAGAGGATTTGGGAAGAACCCGAAATGAAGGCAGTGCCTCTAAGAACAAAGGTGATTTCAGTTGCTCTTCTGTATCTGAAGGCCGAAGCTATGAAACCAAATTGAAGACGTCAGAGACCGTGATTGCAGAGGGGTTGAGTACATCCGAGGAACTGGAGACCAGGATTTATGAAGAAGAACCAGTTAGAGAAGCTGTTCAATGTAAAGACCAGAGCAAAGCAACGAAGCTGTCACCAGAGTCAGTGTTTGGCCCTGGTGCGATGTTGGAGGACTGGAGCGGTTTGGAGAAGACCATTCAAAGCATCTTGGGACAGTCTGTGGGACATCAGAGTTTTTTTGCTGAGATCTCGAGAATTGTTCCTGAAATTCCAGGATCTCTGAGTCAGTGGATTTCAGAATTGAAGGAGATGCTAAAGAAATGTGGAAATGTGTTGGATCAGCGTAGTGCAGATCACCAAGAATCAACAAACCAGGTGAAATTCACCTCAAAGGGTGAACTGTCTTTGAGAGACTTACCAGGAGGAGGTAGAACCCCAGAGGATCCTGAATATGTCGAAGCAAGTACCAGCTCTGCCTCAGGGTTGTTGAAAGAACCATGTTTGGAGGTACGAACTTACAACATGTTTGTGGGCTCATCTGGTTCTAGAAGCAAAGTTTCTAAAGACGTTCAGGGTCTCAGGGACGGGGACGGCCGAGACGCTGCAGAAAAAGCCTTAGAAGTCGTATCTAGCACACGTAGCTCTGAGGTGAAGTCCTGTCCAGCAGAAACGTCTGGGGTGAATTCTGAGCTAAAGCCAAGTGAGAGTGATCCAAAGGCAACAAGCTGCTGTGAGGATTTGGTTTTTGTTGACTCATACTTCGCTGAACCTGCAGAGGCAGCAGTGTTGGACTCTGCGTCAGATCAGGGTTCGACAGAGGCATCGATGAATCCAAAGAAAGTCAAAGGAATCAGTGATGTCGGTGATCAGGAAGCAGATAAACAAAAAGAGACTGTTCGTCAAAGTCAGAGCTGCTGGGTCGTTTCTCTCAAATATCCAAAGGACGAACGACTCAAAAGACTTCGAACTTTATCGGCAAACTCTCACACTGATCAAAGTACAAAGATCAGAAGGCTGATGGGAATCACCGCAGATGAGATCAAGGCCATGATGGTTCCAGAATTGGCTTTGATGAACCTACACGACGGGCGAATCGATGACGGTGAACAGATTGGAGCGTCGCCGGGACCAAAAGCTGACGACAATGAGAAGGAGATGTTGGTCGAAAACATGGACAGCTGCGAGGAGGCTGATGAGGAGGCGGCGGCACTGCAATCTTCGACGCAGCAGCGATGTCCCGCAGGGACAGAGGTCGTCGTGGAAGATGTATAAGTTGTTCCTGCGAAGAGACTGAAAGGATTCGGTTTGGACGAGAGGAGAGACGAACTCACGACGGACTTTCATAGATTTACAAGAATCTGAAATCCGATGTTTGGTGTCCACGAACTTTAACCGTCGTATCGATGACGCGCTTCAAAACACTAAGACGTCTCCTAACCCAGAGCAAACAAATGAGACGACGCTGGTCGAACCACGTTATATATTTATTTATATTATGTTTATGTGTTTATGTTCATGTTGACATGACGTATGAATCCTTTTCATGTAGAATTTACTTCCTGTGGATCCATAAACCTTCACTGATGATTTCATGTGTTATAGAATGAAAGTGTGATGTTAATGATGTCATCTGTGCTGATGGAGGGAAACAATGCTGATGAACACTTTAATCCTCACAGGGCCTGAGCTCATGTTTCTGTGGAATAAAAGATTAATGTGTTCATTCCCTGTGTAAAAGCTGGTCTTTGTGAACACATGCAGATGTGCGGGACGTGTTGCCGTCACAGCTGGATGACGTGAAGCTGTTTTCTATGTTTCAGAGCTGCGTCTGAAGAAGGTGTTTGAAGACAGAGAGAGTTTACAGGATCAGGTGACATGAGACAAACATACACAGCCATGTCAACACCTTTATTTGTCTGTGATCTGTGACGTCCATGCGTCTGTCTGTCTGTCTGTCTGTCTGTCTGTGTGTGTACAGGTCAGGCTGCTCCAGTCTCAGCTGGATCAGAGACAGAAGAACGGGACAGACGGAGTCCAGAATCCAGAGGAGGATGGTCTGGAGAACGGGATGGACTCTCATCTCTTGGACCTGCAAAGTGAGTCCTCTTCTTTGTCCTTTTCTGATGTCTCATCTTGAGTTTTGTTTAACTTCACTGTCATCTTTGTCTTCTTTGGTCTGCGTCCTTCACTCATTCTTTTCCATCTCTGTCCCAATTTGGTCTTTTTCATCGTCCTCCTGACCTTCACCATCCCCACCTTTCTTTTCACCTGTTCTTATTATCACTGTCTTTGTCTTTTATGCTAATTTTTTGACCTCTTTGTCTTTATCTTTGTTTTCTTTGTCTTCATTTGAACCTTTGTCTTTTTGTCTTTTCTCTGATCTTCTCTTGGTTTCACCGTCTTCTGTGTTGTTGTCTTCACCCTTTCACTTGTCTTTGTCCTCTTGGTCCTCAGCTTCTTTTTAAACGTCATTCTTTGTGTGATTTAAAAATCTCTGCATGTTGTCATCTGTCCGTCTCTTTGTCCTCAGGAGACGCCAACAGACACATCAGCGATCTGAAGTTCAAACTGGTGAAGTCTGAACAGGAAGTCACGGCTCTGGAGCAAAACGTGAGTCCTGTGCACTCAGACAGACCAGACTGACGCGTGTTTCCATGTCAACAACATCAACAACCACCACCAGTCTTTCATGAGGGCAGATAAACAGTCCTCCTCAGCCACGAGGACTAAAAACGTCTGTAGTAAATAAAGTGTGACTCTTCTAACGACTCTGACTCTTCACTGACAGATAATCCGTCTGGAAGGTCAGGTGACCCGCTACAAGCTGGCGTCGGAGAACGCAGAGAAGACCGAAGACGAGCTGAAGGTGGAGAAGAGAAAACTGCAGAGAGAGGTTTGTGTTTTCCAAACATGTTTCAGACACACACAGGAAACAGGACATGAGCTGGATGTATTCAGTCAGTTTTACAGTGGACGTGTCCATGGTGTCTGTCCAACACCATGAAGGTTCATTGGACATGAAACCTTTTCTTCTCCACGACAGACGGCGTCTTTCTTTATTTCTGTCCAGTTTTTTCTGTTTGTCCTGGCAGTTTTCTTCTGCGTGTGTGTCCTTCATGAAATGAACGGTGTGTGTCTGTGGTTTAATGTCTGTGATTGTGCCTCTCCTGCAGCTCCGCTCGGCTCTGGACCGGATCGAGGAGCTGGAGGCCAGTAACAGCCACCTGTCCAAACGCCTGGAGAAGATGAAGGCCAACCGGAGCACCCTGCTGGCCCAGCAGTGACGGGTGGAGCCAGCTGAGGAGGGAGAAGAGACTCCATCCGCCTCCTGAGCTGAGAAGAAGCCAAAACCAGATTCTGATGTGTGAACGCAGGAGAAAGATCAACCAACCAATCAATCAGTCGGTCAGTCGATTGATCGTCGGGGGGACATCACGTGTTTCCATCATTACCAAAAATGTGACTTTGAATAGAAACATTTGCACGACGCCGGGGCGAGTTGAGGAGGACCATGGGAAATGATCGACAGCTGCTGAACAGATCTTGAGGTGAAGAGTGTAACTTGGTCTGAAGATTGAAAGTGGAATCTGTACAGGCCCAACGCTGTCCTGATGTGGTAAGCTCCACCCGCCCGGCCGTCCATGTGTGCAAAAGCAAACTCTACATCTGCCTCATCAACATTCAGCTTATCCGTCTGTATAATGTGTGGCACTGCCTGTTGTCCAACACTTGGGGACGCTGCCTCCCTCTGGGACGAGAGACGGGTTGGAACCGGATCAGCTGATAAGTTGGTTTGCTCCTTCTCTTCTGTGCTGGGTGTCTCTCCTGGAGACAGACTCCCCGTCGCTCCTGCTGCTGTTGACACGTGTTTTCATGAAGAGTTTAACACAACATGAGGTGAAGTTGAATTTATTACAGCACAGAACGACAGAGGAAACAGGACGAGCTGCTCACACAGCTACACAGCGCTCAGCCCCACTCACCAGGTTTTTATTTACTCCTGCAGGTGACAGTGGAGGGCGTGGCTTCGTATGTTTGTATATATGGAATAGGTGGAGACACACCTGGTACACCTGGATCAGGAATATTCCAGATGATCTCACGTCTTCATCTTTTCTCGGGATGTAAAATCACCAGCTTGTAAATGTCTGAATATTCATGTCTGTAACCAATTATTGCTGAATGAATGAATGAACGAACAAATGAATGAATAAATCAAAGAATGAATGTGTTCACATTCGCAGGTGGAAAAGGACATATATGGTTTTGGAATCAAACTTGTCGTGTCTCACAGGAACACTTGTGCTTCTGAATGAATGAGCTGTGGGTCTGATTGAAAAGGATTTAACTTCATTTATTTCAGTACAACATGGACTGATGCAGGTTTTGTGTGTGTGTGTGTGTGTGTGGCTGAGGCTGAGGTTCTGTTGTCGGGCTGTGGGATGTCAGTTTGTCGTTGTATGAACAGGAAGTGAAGTCTGCAGCGGCTCAGTGATTCACACACCGTTAAAGTCATGCAACGTCTCACTGTAGCTGTGAGGGAAGCTGAAACAGCGTGGACACAGAGTCATATTATCCTGTGATACTCCTGTAATCAGCCCACAGTCTCACTGCCTGGCTGTAGCATGGAAGTTAGCTGTTGGTAGCATCCAGCTAACTCCTGTGCTTCACAGCCACAGCTTGTGAAAACTGCTGAAAATCTTCAGATGTTCTGCAGCTTCTCCATGAGTCAAACTCAGACTGTGTGTTCAGGAAAACTTTTCCTCAAATTCTATAATTACATGTTTTAAGAGCTACGGAAACTAAAATATTAAACTTAAATATTAAACTTAAATATTAAACGTCACATTTCCCTCAAATCAGTGAGTTTATCTTTGTGAGGGAAAAACAAGAACTCAGACTTCTGCAGTTAGAGTCCAGTTTAAACACGTTTTGCACTGAACATATTGAAAACTTCAAAGTAATATATTATTCCTAAATATACTTTTATCACTTTGTAGTAATAGTTCGCCATTATCACCGAAAATTGTAATTTATTAATTTAATGTTTTTTTTTCATTGGTTGTTGCGTTATCTTAGCCCGCCCTTTTCCATTTTTGATTGATAGAAAGTGACGGGCTCGGCTCGCGCTTCCATAAAAACTTTTTTTCAGCGTGAGAAATACAGTGTGTGGCGCGAGCGCGTGAAAAAAGACCGAAACACGTGACTGTCACGATCAGTGAGACCTGTATTTAATATATTTATTTATTTATAGTTAATATTTACAGGTTGAAATTCATATACAACCAAAGAACGTAACCTGGCAACGAAACGTTTGATTTATTATTGATTATTGATTTATTTAGTGGTCTCAGCTCTTTGAGTTTGAAAACGCGTTTGACCTCGAGTCGAAAAGCATGATGGGAGCTGTAGTTACGTGGAAAAAAATAAATCTGGTTTTATTTTTTAATGTTGTGCTGCTCAACTTTTTCTCTCATTAATCTGAGAATGTTTTTTTTTATTTTTTATTCTTTCGATTCATTAAAAAAAAAAATCAAACAAACTGAAACGCTCAGAGGCTAACGGGAAGGAAGCTAGCCAGGTGAGAAGGCGGGACCGGAAGAGAGCTTTGCTTCTAAACGAAATGGCGGGCCGTACGCTTCGTCTGAACGTGTCGCGTTTTGTAGGAGAGAATTATTTCGTTTAGCTTCTTCTTCTTCGTCGTTAGCTTTAGTTTTTCTGTTCGGAGAAGCGGACGCTGGTCGACCGGAGCGGATCGCGGCCTGTCCGCACACCTGCAGCAGGTAAGCCCGCTGATTCAGGCCCAGCAGGTGCGTTCAGCCGGACCTGCTTCAGGTCTGGCTCCGAAGAAACGAACCCTAACCCTAACGAACGTTTTCATTTGTTTACGATAAAACTACAGCAGTTAGTCGATGAATCAACTGAAAACGAGTTAAGCTTCAGACGGAAGCTGCACGAGCAGGACTCCGAATCAGCTTTATTCCACAGTAACACACACACTAACAGCAGCAGGACACTGGCTCAGCTGTGACACCGTCCCTTTATGTCCTTCGTCTCTGCTCATTGGCTCCAGTTGTAGATTGGCCAGGTGTGTGTGTGTCCTCTGTGGACACAGTGGACAGGAGTGTGTGATTGGTCTCGGTCCGTAGCGCAGAGGGCAGTGGTCTGAAGTGGATCCTGATTCCTGCTCAGTGCTGCTCGCTCCTCGTCTCTCTGGTTATTGGAACTGATCACACATCAGCTGACCCTCTGCTCTCAACCAATAGGACGACTGGACTCCTGTATCCACGGAGACGGTGTGAGGAATGTGGAGCAACAGCTCCTGAGGGTAAACAGGACCCCACACGGGGTCAAAGGTCACAGCTCCTTGTTTAAAGTGAAGCGGCTCCTCCGAACCAACACAGAGACATTTGAAAGGTTTGAGAAGTCCTGGAGGACGAAGTCCTCAGGCGTGTCAGATGTCCTTTCCAGGAGTCCTTAAATAAATTCCAGGATTTCTTGTGTCCCTGATGGCTGCTGTGTAAGAAGTCACTGTCTCAGCCTGAGCGTGTGCAGGATAATGACAGAGTGAGCATGAATGAATGAATCCTTTGAACCCTGACAGGACACACTCACGTTTGTGCTTGTGTCCTTTTGAGGACGTTCGGTCACTTCATACATTCCACAGGCTGGACTGAAACTGGACTAAACGTCCTCACTTTCAAGAATGAGACCACACACATGGGGGACAGAGGTCACAGAGACTCTCTGTCCCTGACGTCCTCTTTCAGCATCAGAGCTCATAGAGAACTGGAGTTTAAAAGCTTCACACAGGAAACTCCCAGAAGCTTTGACCAACACGAACACAACACGAGCACAAGCTGCAAACATTCTCTGTGTGTATGTATATATATGTATGTATACATGTATGCATGTATGTACGCATGTAAATACTCCGTTCAGTCACGATCTTTGAACCTTAAATCAGTAATATATTAAAGAAAGATTTGTTGTTATTACAACATTTTCTTTTGGGGCGTAAAGTTGTGGATCCAGAGGAGTTTGAAAAAACAAACAGTGAAACTTTGGATGAAAATTCATGTTTGTTTGAGTTGTAGAAATGAAACTGAACACTGGTCCTCACAGTGACACAGATGTCTGTGAAGAGAATCTAAATTCCTGTTTTTTTCCATAAGGTTTGGTGTGAATCCATCAGTCCTCACCTCCTCTCTGACTTCATGCTGTGTATGTTGTGTTATTACATCAGTGCAGATTTACAGTTTTATCTTTCTGCTGCAAAAAGAAGAATTTTTAGAAACATTAAATGTTTGGACGATGTCCTCCGTCCTCTCACATGTTCAGTCTTCCTGTCTTTCTGTCTGCAGGTAAACCCACCTGTCCTCTGAGCAGTAGGTGTTCGCTCTGTGATTGAGGCACTCACACCTGCAGATGATGACTCCTCCTCTTCCTCTTCAGACTGACTGTGAAGGACACAGCAGCTGTGACCTCACACAGGTAAATACACTCCATCTAAAAGCACCTGGACAGGCAGAGACAGACAGACCAGACTCTGTGTAAGAAAGTGTTATTTTAACGGAGCGTGCTCTGTGATTTCAGTGCTTCTGAAGTGACGCAGCTGAAAACCTGTTTTTCTTGTTTTCTGTCTGGAAAAACAGTTTCACTCTGTTTCCAAAGGAACTCTGAGTGATTCAGGACAGAAAAATCCAAAGACGCTCCTCCCTCAGTGATTCACACCTCAGCTTCACAGATTTTCCATCTTTTCTCATCCAGACGTTACATCCTGTTCAGCTGCTTCAGTCAGAGTCAGAGAGTGAAAATGTTCACGTACACGTGTTTATTAAAGAGAAAAACACCAGAGAGGTCAGTGACACAGATCTGCAACTTTCTTAATGAAGTGTGGAACCTGAAAACTGACAGAACGCGTTAAACTGGGAGAGAAAACAGAAGCATGAGGGTCAGACACTGGATTAAATATGTTTCCTGTGATCCTGCTTCCAAACCAGATTTCAACAACTGAGTAAGAATGAAAACTAGAACAGAAATGTGTGTGTGTGTGAGAGTCATTACACCGTCCATGTTTGAAATGCTACTTCAACTTTTCAGCCCTCGGTTCTGACTGTCAGGACAAACACCTGATACACCTGAAACAGTTAGAAAACACACTACATGGTCAAAAGTTTGTGGACAGCCCAGTCCATATACTGTAGCGTAACTTGAGTCATTATGGGCTGTATTTCACACATCGGGCGAGGCCGATGGATTTAGCCTGGTCCCAGGTCGCTGCTTTTTATTCTGGATCTTGTTAGGATGGATTAGAGTTCACATTGGGACACTGTTGTCCATCGTCACTCCCGAATGCTCAGTCTCGGGGGTGTGCGAGGCGTCGATGAGCCTGGCGAGCCCCGTCCTGGTGGAGTACTTGCAGATGAAGGCCTTCATGAGGTCGTAGCGGTAGTTCCTGTTGATGAAGTTGTACAGGACGGGGTTGACGCAGCAGTGGACCAGAGACAAGCACTGTGTCAGGTGCAGGGACACATCCAGGAAGTTCTCCAGGCGGCAGCTGAAGGGCAGGATGTTGAGCAGGGACAGGGTGTCCAGCAGGAGGACGGCGTGGAACGGCAACCAGCACACCAGGAAGACGACGATGTACATGAGGATGATCTGGCGGCTGATGCGGCGCTCCCGGTCCGAGCCGGGAGGGATCGCCGCCGCCAGGAGCAGGTAGAAGATGGCAATGATGGGGAAGGGGATGGCAAAGCCGAGGACAATGAAGCTCAGCTGGACGCCCAACATCCACCCCCTCGGGTTGTCGGATGGGTAAACTGGCCGACAGATGACGCCGTCATGGTGTGACGACTTCACCGTCTGCAGGAAGTAAGTGTCGGGGACAGAGGACAGCAGCGCCAGCAGCCAAACCAGGACGCAGATCATCCGTCGCACCCACTTCTTCTGTCGGCCGCTGCTGTCGGGGGCGTTGGCAAATAGCCTGACGGACAGGTAGCGGTCGATGCTCATGCAGGTGAGGAAGAAGATGCTGCTGAAGAGGTTGATGCTGAAGACCAGGTGGGTGAGTTTACAGATGGCCTCGCCAAATGGCCAGCGACCCTCCTGCAGCAGCGAGGTCACCCAGACTGGCAGCGTGCAGACGACGCACAGGTCGGCCACAGCCAGGTTCAGGACATACAGGTGCGTCTCGTACTGGTTCCTTCTGGAGCGCAGGTTGACCCAGACCACCAGGGCGTTGGCGGCGAGGCCCACCAGGAAGACAAAGATGTAGAGGACGGCGAGGACGTGGAGGAAGGCGGCGTGGCTGACTGCGCCCGAACACCGCAGCATCTCCACGTAGGACAGGTTGTGGTGGTCTGCGGTGGTCAGGTTTAGCTCCTCCCACAGCTCCATGAGCTCGGCGAGGTCGCTGGAGCTCAGACTCATGATGATGTCGACTTAAAACCTGAAAAACAGCAGGAACCATCACAACAAACAAACAGAACCAGGGAAGGAAAATAAGTAAAAGCTGAAGTCAGAACAAGACTCGTGATGAAACATGAGTCCTCAGACCACACACAGAGGACAGATGGACGGACCTGAAACCTCAGGCTGGTCCACATTTAGATCCAGACGTCGTTAATATACTGAGACACTTTGAACTGACAGGAAACAGAGGACAGAGACTGAAGACGGACACATTGAGGGAACAATAACGTCTCTGTGTGCTCATCACTGATCAATACCCTCTGTGTGATTGATACTGACAGACCACTCTGTGACCATCTGAGTCTGGTGGACAGGATTTATGTCTCAGGCCTGAATGGCATGATGGACATTCATGTGTTTCCTGCCTCCTCCTCCTCCTGGGTTCAAACAGGAGAACCACGGTCTGTCCTGTAGGTCAGCATCTCACCAGACTCCATGCAAAAATCTTAAAATTAAGGATTCACTGTGTGAGTCTCAGTCCAACATTTTACTTTAACTCAACAGTAAAGAAGAATAAAGCTCAGCCCCCACACAGACAGAAGGAGGAGCAGCACTTAGTTTTTATGCTCCTTCTCCGTAAAAGAAAAACTCCACAGGAAACTTTACACTGAAAGGTCACGACCTTTACTGTGGAGCTGAATCAGTGAGTGAGTGAGCTTCCATCATGTCTCATACATTGATCCATCATCAGCATCATCAGGAGCATGTTTCCATCAGTGACTGACTCTGACCCTTCATCAGCTGATCTCAGAGCAGCAGAACCAGCTGCTGAGGAGGGGAAGAAGCAGGTCCGTGTTCATGGGACCAGACTCCCACTCAGAGTTAAAACCAGTGAACCGGTGACGTGACATGTCAGGGACTAAACCGAGCGGCAGCACAGCTCGGTTCCTGCCCCTGAAGATGAGTGATGTTCGGTGTCAGTGGTTCCCTCCTCCCTGTGTGAACTGACTCTGGATTTCACACCATCACAGTGAAGTTCTCCTGCGCCTTTCGTTTTATGTGGAACACATTTTAAAGGGAGTCTGGTCTGAAGCTGTCCCTGCGGAGCAGGGTTAGTGTCAGACTTAGTGGACTCTGGTTTTATCTTCAGTGCAAACGTTCACAGTTTATAACACGTGCATTAACACGATCTAACATTCGGCTCACGTTTCCTTCGCCACCGCAGGACTTTGGTCCATGTAAACGTCTCTTTACGGAGCAGCTACAAACAACTGTGAGGATTCAATAACTAAGCACGTCCATCGGCCTGTGTCACTAACACAAAAACAGCACATTTCTGAGCGGAGTCTGGGCTGAAGCGGGTGGAGGATGAAACACTTACAGGACAGACGGGTTACAGTCCAGTCCCTCCGGCGCAGGGTCTGAGGCGGTGAGGCGGTGAGGCGGTGTGACGGAGTCCCGCTTCAGTCTGCAGTTAATAATCAGCAGGGAGAGAAGAAGAAGAAGAAGAAACGCCCACAGAGACACTGCGCTCGGTCACTCTGCTGAAGCACGCGCTTCAAAAAAAAAAAAAAAAAAATCAAAAACTTTGGAACAAAAGCGTCAGAGATGCGTGACGACACGTCCTCCCGACGCGCACGCGCATAGTTGTCTTACCTTAGTTGTGAGGATACAGACAAAGCAGCCTCTGACCTGACCCACCACAATAAGAGCCTCACACTTTTATTGACAGTAATTAATGGAGGATTTTTAATTTCCTGCTGCATGGAGGGTGAGAGGTGTGTCCTCTGAAGGTGAGAGGACAGGACACAATGTCCACACAGTGTTAGTGGGTCAGACAGTGGTTCATGGAGTGCAGGTCAGAGCAGAACCTTGGCCAAGAAGAAGAGAGACAGGGACCTGACAGCAGACAGGTGAGTTCACCTGGAGGAGGGTGTGACTGGCTCCTGTGTCTGTGTCCTGTGCTGGATACACCTGGAAAACTGTGAGTACATGTGGAAATCACATGACAGTGATGTCACACATGACGGCCAGCGGTCACTGGTTTTCCCTCCAGGATCCCAGACAGTCCTGGAGAAGTTCCCTGTGGCGAAGACTCTGCTGCTGGATCAGGTGGTCCGCAGTGAGACTGGAGCTCACCTGTTCCACCTGAGCCCCCCGCTGGGCGCTGAGCCACACTGCACCACACGGCCACTGACGGCTGAGGACTCACATCAGTAAACAAAGAACCGACCAACGGGCTGCGACGTTTTCATCCAAACAGAGGTGCTGTATATTTATCAAACAGAACACTAAATCCTGAAGAACTCAGTATTTATCAAATACAGTTATTCAATTTAAAATAAAACTAATTTGATAAAGTCCAAAATTTTAAAATAGAAGTAAAATCTTAAAGATAAAACTCAATAAATCAGGTTTTACTTTGAAAACAATGTTTTTTAGGACAGGAAGACAGAAAACCAGAACCCTAACCTTAAAATGATTCCAGAAGAAACGATGAAACAGAAACGGATCCAACATGGCGTCTGTGAGAGCCACGAAGACGCCACAGCACAGTGGAGCTTTGTGTGAAGTGTCCCTGCCTGAAGCCAGGTAACAGTTCTCACTGTGTGTAACATTCTCACACACACACACACACGAAGAATGGACATCAATAAAGAACGGGAGTCTGTCTCCAGTTTGTAAACCTTTATTTCTTTGTCACACAGAAAGTTTGACCTTCGCTAACGTTTCAGCCAAACAGGAAGCAGAAGAACCCAAAGGTTCTGTTAGTGAGGAACTGAGACGTTGGACAGGCTTAGGGAGGACAGCAGGGTTAAGGAGGACAGCAGGTTTGTTATTTATTTCTGATTCACGGAGTCACCACCTCACTCCTTCATCACTTCATGTTGTTCAGCACCTTTCTGTCTCTGTGTTTGACCAATCAGAGATGTCTCCACTAAAACCACCTGCAGTCTTCACATGGACGTGGACACAGACGTGGACGTGGTCTCTTCACCTTCTCACCTGCCTGAAGCTTCCAGATAAACTACATACTAAACTCTGATTGGACAGTGTCTGTGGTGTGCAAGGTAACGTCTCACTCAAACATCTGAGGATGTAGAGTCTTTGTCTTCTCCACATGACAGTGTTGCATTGTGGGAGCTGGAGGCAGGAAGTTGTTTACAGATTCTTTTCAAAATAAATGTCTGCCTGTGGCTGTAGTGAGTGACCAATCAGAGACACCGAACCACAGAAAGCATCACACCGTCTCCGGCTGGATCAATGATGTGACCTTTGACCGATCGATCGGTTTTTAATGTTCGATCAATGAGCAGCTGAAACTCTTCATCCTGTCCTTTCTCGTTTGTCATGTGACTGAGCGACGACGCGTCACACCTTCATCAGATAAAACATTCACCTTTCTGGAAGGAGAAGGTCAGATGAGTGACTGTGACGTGGTGACTGAGTGAATGTTTGGTGAGTAACAGTTAGAGAAGCTGCGGCTGTTATAGAAGCTGTATGTGTCCAGACACTGGGGGGCGCCACAGAGCTGCAGGGCCAACGTTCCGGTTTCCTGTTCAGTGGATGCACCACCACATGACGACCACAGAGGCCAGCAGGCCAATCAGAGAGCTGGCTGCAGAGGAGGGGGCGGAGTTACACAGGTCAGAGTTGCAGCACTTGAAGGTGAAGCTGGACACCTGGAGGACAATGTTCAGAATGAGTCTCTGAGCCGTGACGTCTCCATCTGGACAGACACAACATCTGTGATTTCATTCAACACAAAGCAGCACCCGTCTCACCTGTCTCACCCGTCTCACCCGTCTCACCTGTCCCACCTGTCTCACCCACCTCTCTCAGCCGTCCCACCCGTTTCACCTGTCTCAGCCTTCCCGCCCGTCTCACCTGTCTCAGCTGTCCCACCCGTCTCACCCGGTACAAACCCTAAACACCTAAGTACGAGACCACTGAACGCCACTAAACTAACCGTGACCCAGTGGTGGGCTCTGAGGTCTCGGGCTCTGAGGTCCCGGTCTCTCAGTCCAGCAGAGGGTTCTGTACCTGGGGGAACATCTGGGCCAGGCGGTTGTAATCGCAGTCTGAGTACTTCAGACACTGACGGTACGTCATTCCACCTGCAGGGAAACAGGAAGCTCAGGTTTCAACAAGCTCCGACCGAGCGAGAAGCTGCCGGACCGATCGGACCCGGAGCTGTGTGGGTGTGCTGGTGCAGAGGTACCTCTCTCGTTGAGCGTGAGACAGGCGTCGTCATAGCTACAGTCTCGTTGTTTGGAGCAGCTGGCTGTATAATCCTTACAGCTGTAACAGCGAATGGCTGATCCTGGAACACAGGAAACACTGTGCTGATACTAATGATGATGATGGTGACCTAACCCACTGACTAACCCACCGACTGACCCACCGACTGACCCACCCACTAAACCACCAACTGACCCACTGTTCTCAGTCTGACCCAGATTCAGCTTCAGATCAGAGAAAGTTGAAAAGACAACAAATCAAACGTACCCAGTCCAATCAGAGTGGAACAGATCACCAGGCAGAGTCCTAGGGAGCGCTTCATTTTTACCTCAGCACAGCTCACACACTCATCTGCAGTCAGTCGGTCAGAGCAGCACAAACATGAGACAGAAACACTGGACAAACAACAGAGATGTGTAGAGGACAGCATGGACAGTGTGTACTCACCCAGCAGAGCAGTCGGACTGTAGTAGTTGCTGAGGAGGAGGAGGAGAGCCGGAGTGACGACTCCAGCTGTGGCTGAAGGCTGAGTGCAGCGGTGAGGCCCCGCCCACTGGGCGGAGCTGGAGTGGCTGTGTTCTTTGTCTTCGTCTTCATTTGTTTTTTCAGATTTCACAGGACCCTGAAGTAAGACGCCGCCACGTCAGCTCGGTTCGGTTTTACTTCCTCTGAGAGTCCCACAGTCTCAGAGTCCCACAGTCCCACAGTCTCAGAGTCCCACAGTCCCACAGTCTCAGAGTCCCACAGTCCCACAGTCCCACAGTCTCACAGTCTCAGAGTCCCACAGTCCCACAGTCTCAGAGTCTCAGTCCTCTGCTGTGGAGTGTCCACACTTTGGTCCACACTGAAAGACTTCAGCAGCTGTGGGCTGTGATTGGCTGTGATGAAGTGTCATGGTCCCCTCAGGATGAACCGTAACAGCTTTCATCATCAGGCCACATGTGAAGCACAGAGCTGCAGAACTGAAGATGTTCCCATCAGCCTCGGCCGTACGCTGTGTTTACTGCTTACATGCTAACCCCAGCATGTGGACATGCTAATGTTTAGCGTTTAGCTGAAAGCCTAAGCTGCAGAGAGGACTTCTGAGCGAGCGCCACCACGCTGAGCCCGGCGCTGATGTGATGGTGTGATGATGGTGGCGATGAGAGACTCTGTGTGTGCTGCCGTTTGTCTCAGTCCAGAAGAAGAAACGCTCCAGTGTTTCGGTCCTGAAACGACCCACAATCGAACAATGAGCCTCGTTGGACAGACAAACAAAGAGCAGAGGTCGTCAGCGGCGAACAGAGGCGGCGTTCAGCTCCACACAGCTGCTGCTTTGTTCCTCATCATCAGGCCACTCGGCCCGCGCTCATCAGACGCTGCGCTCCGGCTTCTTCTGAAAGAACGACTCCGCGCCCAATCCAAACCAGTATCAACTGGAAGAGGTCAAAGGTCATCAAGCAGGATGCAGATGAAGTGACAAACCAGGAAACAGTCGGAGACTCAGAGTCAAAGACTCAAGGTCTGAGAGTCAAAGTCCAGCTCTGGTGAGGTGAAGGACATCATGTCTCAGAGTGAGGGGAACTGCCTCTGTCTCTGTCTGTCTCTTTGTCTCTGTCTGTGTCTGCCTCTGTCTCTCTGTCTTTGTCTTCGTTCATTTTTCTTTGCTGCACTTTATTTATTAAATTTATTGATCTACTGATTATTTCTGTGGTTGTTTTGAGGATGGGAGGGGTGGGGGGGCGATGATGATTGATGTTGGTTCTCAGTGTCGCTCTCCTCCACGCAGGCGTCTGTGCTCTGCTCTGATTGGTCCACAGACAGCAGGTGAGCGGGGTTGTCAGGTGAGAAGCAGCTGTGATGATAAAGGAAACCTTCATTCATCATTCAGCAGCTTCACTGTGTCTCTGAGGACTTTACCTGCAGCCAGAGGGACGGTGAGTCTGTTCAGCTCCTACTGTCTGATCTGGTCCAGGCAGAGACCTGCAAAATCCACATAGGTGTGGGGCAGTTCATGGTGTGGGGCAGTTCATGGTGTGGGTCAGTTCATGGTTGGGGTCAGTCCAGTGGACCTTGTCCAGTGGACTGACCAGGGGCTGAACAGGAGGACGGAAGTTTCCAAACGTCTGAACACAGAAACTTTTCTGTGTGTTTGGTTGCAGTTTCTTTAGCTTTCTGTAACTGGACTGACCCCATGTCAGAGGTCGAGGGTCACGCGGGTCGGGTGCAGCCTAACCCTTGGGACACTGTCACTGGTCACACTGCTGCGTTTTTTTGTCAATAACTCTAACAACAACAACAACAAGCTGATCGTGGTCTGGTTTTATGTTGTGTTTTCAGGCTCATCATGGACTTGGACAGCATCGGTAAACCAGTCTCTGCTGAGTCTCCACACTGAGAACTGTCCTCTGTCCTTCTACACAACCTGGAGCTGAGCGTCACAGCTGCAGAGTCGAAGATCCACTGTCCTTTATTCCTCTGCATCTGTTGTTCTGTTCACAGACGGACTGAATGAGATCCGAGCGTGTGTTTACAGAGCTGCCGCCAAGATCCAGGCTCTGCAGAGACACAGTGAGTGTGAGGACACACACACAGAGACACAGAGAGACACAGTGAGTGTGAGGACACACACAGAGAGACACAGTGAGTGTGAGGACACACACAGTGAGACACAGAGAGACACACACAGAGACACAGAGAGACACAGTGAGTGTGAGGACACACACAGAGACACAGAGAGACACAGTGAGTGAGGGAAGTCCTGACCTCTGACCTGTGACCCCTGAGCACCGTGTTGTTTGTCTTTCCAGTGGATGTGGTGTCCGTTCGACACGTTACGTCGGCCATCGGCTCGCTGAGCGGGACGCGGCAGCACGACGTGGGGCTGAACAGGGAGGAAGTGACCCGGGCTCTCAACAAGATGTTTCACAGCGTGCCACAGGAAGTGGCCGGTCACGTGACCGCGGCGGCTTCAGCTGAAACCTGCAGTCTGATGTTCAGGCTCTATGACAGGTCAGAGGTCAAATCCAGGTTGTCACTGTGTTTGGGTCCAAAGGAACTCTGTCAACGACTGTGTCTCTCTGTGTGTCTCTGTGTGTCTCTGTGTGAGTGTGTGTCTGTGTGTGTGGTTCTGTGTGTGTGTCTGTCTCTGTGTGTATCTCTGTGTGTGTGTGTCTGTCTCTGTGTGTGTCTGTGTCTCTGTTTCTCTGTGTGTGTGTCTGTGTCTCTGTGTGTCTTGCAGGACTCAGGCTGGCCGTGTCTCTGCTGCGTCTCTTCGAGTTGGTCTCGTCGCTCTGTCCTCAGACAGTTTGCTGCTGAAGTACAGAGGTGAGTCAGTGTCACTGAGCGTGTGCACGTCCCTCAGGTACCGACACCTTGATGCCGGCCCAGTTATCCTGTCCTCTGCTGGACAAATGCCAAAACAGCCCCATGTGTCAGTTAATCCGCCACAGGAAATAGTCCCCGACAAACGTTTCCTCCTGTTTGAGAAGAAGTCCGACGAGCAGACGAGGCCGAGGCGCGTCCTCAGAGTCAATGGCCCAGAAACGTCCCTGAGAAATACAACATTTAAATTCATCTGAGAGGAAGTTTCAAAGCTGAAAAAGATTTTCAGAATAAAATACATAACTCCAGTGAATGTTTCCTTCAGAATAAAATGCACTCTGTTATTTTGCTGCAGCTCTGGTGAGTGTTTCTGAAAACAGCTCGGGATCTGTCAGCAGGTCCGGACTCAGATCTGTGCTTCTGGACCTCAGCCAGGTGAACCCCGCACAGACTCCATTTCCCTGCATGCCCTTCTCCTGCTGTTGTCTCTGACCTGTTTGTGTGTTCAGATTCCAGCTGCCGTGCAGGAAGAAGCGGTTTTTGGCGGCGTGGAGGCGGCGGTGAGGTCATGTTTTAACGGGGTGAGAACCGAGAGAAACGCTCGCCTGCAGGTGATTCGTGGTTGTCATGGCAACTCACCGACCGTATTTGCAGGTGTTGACGCCGACGGTGAGCGGAGAACACGTGTTGTCGTGGCTGCAGAGCGAACCGCGCCTGTTGCTATGGTTACCCACTCTGTTCCGGCTGTCCGTGAGTCAGAACGTCACTCACAGAGTCCGATGCCACACCTGCAAAACTTATCCCATCTCTGGACTCAGGTGATCAGACATCAGCCATTCAGACGAAAGCTAAAACACTGTCCAGTGTGTTACTGTCTCACACATCTGATGGAGCGTGGCCCAGGTGTGTGATGGCTGACTCTGTGTGTCCAGGTATCGCTGCATGAAGTGTGTGAATGTCCACGTGTGTCACAGCTGCTTCCTGAGCCACCGACAGACAAGGAAACACAGAGCCCGCCACCCGCTGCTGGAGTTCTGCACACAGGTAAAACTCAGCCAGGTGCGCACAGGTCGAGCTCTGTGCTCAGGTAGAAACACCTGGCAGGTACAGGTGAGGGCCCCCCCCCCCGACTCTTTACCTCTACCTTTCTCCATCAGCCCACCTGGAAGGAGTCTCTGTGTTTGTTAATGAGCAGCGCACGCCATGCCCTGTTACCACGGCGATACACTCAGAGAGAGGCTGATAGGAGGAGAGTCCTGATGTGGGCGGAGTCAGGGGAGGCTGAGAACAGGTGAGACAGGTGTGCAGTTAGCGTGTAAACCAAGTTGTTAAACAACTTTTTCTTTGGTTCAAATTGTTTTCATTAAACACTGTCAATCCTGTTTCAGGGCTCCGCCCCCTTCTGATACCGCCTCAGGAATGGCTGACTCAGCTGTCCGTCACAGTCCCTCCTCTGACAGACGTGTATCCCATGATGCCTCAGTGCAACCTCCTCCCTGCTCATCTTCATCTAAAGCTCTGCAGACTGACGGGGAGACGCCCACTCAGCAGGTGACCTCTGACGACCTCACTGTTGACTGTTTACATGTTTGTGGTTGCATCATCATAGCGTTTAAAATGAAATGCGTGTTGTGTTGTTGACGATCAGTCGAAGGCGGCGGCGCTGCTGACCGAAGTCAGAAACCTGCACAGAGACAAATGGTGAGACTGGAAACCACAAACAACCAATCAGAGAGCAGAGTGCGTCGACGCTTCGCTGTCTCTGGGTTTTCATTGGTTTGTTTGTCCTCAGGCTGTTGGAGCAGGAGATGCAGGCGTGGCGGCTCACTGTCCAATCAGAGCAGGGCATCCTGGAGGACAGGTGCTCGGAGATGGAGATTACCATGGAAACGCTGAGACAACACAACGTGCGTCTACAGGGTATGCTCACACAGGTAAATAAACACTCACAGGTCACCTGAGCTGGTGGGCGATGCCTGAGCTGCTGTCTGTTTGTCTGTCTCTCTGTCTGTCTGTCTGTCTCATGTGTTCATCTCTCTTCATGCTCTAAATACCACACCAGTTCCCATGAGCCTCTGCTGCTGTTGCCATGGAGACATCAGTCAGAGGTGTGAATCCCCTCCCACTGTTGTGCAGGAAAAAATGTGACAGTTTTTCAGGAAGAACATTGTTTGGTTTTCTTCAGAATAAAAGTCTCGGGTATCCTGATGGCCTCAGGTTCTTGTGCCCTGGGTTTGGACTTGTCAGGGTCCAGGACACTGATGGACCTGGACCTGGTTTCAGGTCCTGCACTCAGCTCTAATCAGAAAGTGAACATTTAACTGCTGTGACTGTTTGTTAGGGAAATGCATCTTGGGAGTTGTAGTTGGCTTCTCTTCTTCAGATGTTTTCTGACTTTCATCTTTCAGGCTATAAACAAGATGGAGGCTCAACAACATGCAGACAACACGTCTCACGGCGTGGACACAGAGAACACGGAGAGAGACGCACACGGAAACACTGAGGATGAAGAGGAAGACGCGCTGTTGAAGGATGAGTGGCATGAAGACGAAAGACAAGCTTCAACTCCCACAGTCCAACAGGGACTGCCTCCGTCACATGATATCCACTGTGAGGAGGAGGGGGGGGAGGAGGAGGGGGGGTCTACAGGTGACAGGTGTCTGTGCCATTCAACAGGACAAGAAGACAGACCAGAGGAGGCGGGACTACAAGGAGAGGACACCTGTCTGTTGGAAGAAGAAGAAGAGGGAGAGGAGGATTGTGGGATGTGTAGTTCAGACCAGCTGCTGCTGGAAACTGTAGAGAGACTGAAGACTGTGATGGAGACAGACAGGTGGAGAGAGGGACAGACAGGTGAGACACAGACTGTTTCATGTGTAAAATGAATCCAGGCAGGTGAGACAGGCAGCTGAACAAACACCTGACTGACTGAAAACATTGAAACATTAAAACTCATTTTGTCATTTAAATTTTTCTGTGTTCAGGTGAAAGGAAGGGGGTGGAGTTTCTGGAGGCTGCAGACCAGGTGGGAGACTCAATACACCACCTGGTGGACGCTGTGAGGAGAGACACACACTGACCAGGTGACTCATATTCAAATCATAAAAACTGCTTTATTGATATTGATATTTAAACAAACAGGTATAAAGGTAAAAAACATGAGACAGAAACAGCTTCACCTGTAGAACAGGTACGAGTAACACCTGACACAACCTTCAGGTGTGTTTACTGGTAGAAAAACACGCAGCTGCCAAAATTATTATAAAATCGTTTCATTAAGTTCAAGTTTAATTTTCTAAGTTTTTGAAAAATAAAACGTTTCAACTTTTATTTTTATTTTCTTTGTGACAGAATTCAAATTTAAATCCAGACTTCCTGTAAAGTCGAATCTGATTCGTTGACGTGGAAAAAAATTCTGCATTTTTAATTTGTGATGTCATTCAATCGCAAAAACGTCAGATTCAAATCTTACAACTGACGATGACTCAACGGGAGCGAGCAGGCGGCCTCGTTTATCACCTGCATCATGTGACTGATCAATCATCAGATCCATGTTTAGAAATCATGAAACGTCCTGATTGTAAATGACAAGTGAAGGCATCTTTGAATTGAAAGTTTGGAACAGAGGCCCCTAAACGCCCCCGCCTCCCCTCCCCTCTCCTCCCCAGGTATCCTGCTACCTTCGTCTCTCGCAGGCCCGCCCCCTCCGAGCCCTCCCTGGGCGGGGTGAGGGGTAGTGAGGCGAGGCGGGGGTCAGGACGGGGCCCGTAGAGCAGGGGACTTTCCTGCCGGGTCCTGCCCGTCGCAGGCCCTCCCTCCTGGGCTGCGGGGGCGTAGCCTGAGCTCTGGTTCTTCTCTTGGAGGTTAGGGGGCGTGTCCTGTCCTTCCTCCCCCCTCTTCCCCGCTCTGATCTGCTGTGAGGTGGAGGGGGTGGGGTTTTAGATGTCCTCCCCCGCCTCCTGACTGTGTCCTGTTCATCAGTCTGTGCTGAGTCCCTACTGAGCGTGCCCAGAGCGAAGCTGTTGGTGTGGCTGAAGGGAGGGTCTGCTGACATGTGACCTTTGACCCTGGAGGATCCTGCAGCCGCCTCCCCTGGCGTCCTGTCGGTGTTCAGGTCTGGACTCAGACTTCGAAACAGCTGACGGACGCAGGGTGGCGGTGGGCCTGAGGGGGCGGGGCCTCTGCGCCACAGGAAGCCTTTGGGGGGGTTCGTCAGGATGCGGTTGGTGCCGGGGTCGTAGAACCTGACAGGAAGTCGTTTGTATTTCACCTTTAACCTCTGCACGTCCAGGGGACGCCTCTTCTTCCTGCAACGTTTGGGGGCGGACCCGTGAGCAGGTGTGCAGGTGGGGGCGGGGCCAGAGGGGGAGCAGAGCAGGTAGACCAGAGAGGTGCGAGGCTGCACGGGCGTGATGATGTTGGAGTACGACGGAGGAAGACAGTGCCACGTCTGCACCTCAGGTGTCCTCTCTGCTACATCTGGATTGGCTGCAGGGACGCTGGTGGGGAGGGTCTCGAGAGCTGGCTGACGGACAGCTGGGACAACCAATTGGACGGTCTGAGTGCTGTGACTGACTTTAACCACCTGAGGAAACAAAAACAGGTGAGGTGTTTGTCTCCGAACTGAAAGAATGAATTCTCTCTCACCCACCTGACACCTGGATGCCACCCTGAAGCCCCGCCCCTTCCTCCTTTTCCTCCTGTACGCAGAGTCATCATCATCATCATCATCATCATCATCATCATGGTCCAGTAAGGGCAAGGTATCACAATTTGGCTCCGCCTCCTTGTTGTCATCATGCCCTTTCTTGTTTTGGCCCCCCCTTCCATACCTGACAGCGATGACATCATCAAACGTTACGTGTCAAAGTTGAAGAAAATAAGAACGATGCAGTGGATACGATGGTTCCACAGCGTGTTCTCTGCCATGTTAGTGTGTGTGTGCGTGTGTGTGTGGGGCTCACTGTGTTTGTTACCTGGCCAGAGACTCGCTGTCGAAGTAGCAGATGAACCTCCCGTGTCTGAACTGTCGGACCAGTCTGTCCACCTTCTCCTCGTCCTCCTGTTCAATCTGGGTCCAGGTCTTCCCCCTGAAGGATTCTGGGATGAATGCGGGGGCCGGCAGGACCTCCTCTATGGGCAGAGTCCAGAAACCCTGGTCCTGCCTGGCCCCACCTCCTGCTTTACGCTCACTGTAGAGGGCGGAGTCGAGCTGGTACGAGTACACCTGGTCTTCCAGGGCCACCTGAACGTCTGTCAGACAGCCCAGGTCCCGCCCGTCTGCCTGACTCACCTGGACAGGTGTGTGTGGGGGCTGTGTGTCATCGAGTGTCTGAGCTTGTTGTAAAACCACCTGCAGAGAAAACTCACAGCTTCAGTACAAATAAAAACTTTTTCTTCCTCATGCAGGTGCCTCGCCGACTCCGACCACCTCCCGCTGATCGACAGGTACCTGCACAGGTGAATCCCAGTCATTGCTCTGGGTTCCCATGGAGACAGGAAGGCTGAAGTGGTAGCTGTCGGCATCCTCCTGCTGGCAGGGATTAGAGGTGACACCATGACAGCACATCTGGATCACCTGAGGTACAACACACACACACACCTGTTCGTCCTTTCCTCAGATCCACGTCCATAAACTCCTTGAACATCATTCAGACCAGACAGGTGAACAGCAGGAAGCTTTGCAGGGACATGAGGACACTGACTCTAACAGGGACAAACCTCCTCGATGGTCTGGTCCAGCCAGTCGCTGTGAGCCTCCCTCCTGTCCCTCTGCCAGCTCAGCCAGGGCCTCGGTCCTGGATCTGTGTGGGGCGGGGGGCTGGGGCCTGGCTCCCTGAGGGGACGTGACGAGGATGAGGACTCGCTGGGTTTCCTCCTGTTGGTCTTCCTGTGGGCTTTCTTGTGGACAGAAGGCGGGGCCTGATAGTCTAAGGGTGTGGATTGTATTGTTGGGGGTGAGGCATGGGGTGGTGGTGACTGTGTGTGCCCTGTGGGGGCGGTCCCCGTGTCCTTCTGCTGTCTGATTGGTCCAGACAGCTGATCCTGAACGGCCCCCTCTGTGGCGTCTTCCTGCTGATTGGCTGGCTGACAAGACGTATCGTCAGAGCTGGGCAGGCGCTCTCTGGTACCCAGCGACCGGCTGTCATCAGAGAAACGTAGTTCATCCAGCTGCGCCTTCGGTGACGGAGGGGCAGAGACTGATGGGAGGTCGGCGTGGGACGGCCTGACAGAGACAAAACAAACAACGACAGGACAGGTGTTCGTTATCTGGCTTCTCTGAGCCTGGTCCTGGATCACCTGATCAATTCACTCTGGGTTGATCTGGTCATGTGACAGAGGCTGAGTGTCAGTGTTGGTGCTGCACAGCAGAGAGAGGGAGCCGATGAGCTGATCAGATGAAGTATTGATCAGTGTCTCTGTGATGCAGTCATTCAGTGATGTGTTTCAGGTACCTGGGGTCATTGTAGCGGTGCGGGTGGTGCTGCAGGACGTCCTGCAGGAATCGCTCCAACAGGGTCAGTCTGGTCTGGCTGCTGGTGGAGGAGAAGGTGCTGGAGCCTTTGGAGGACGCCTGGACCGAGTCCAGGTGTCTGAGACTGGACAGGTGCTGAGACAAACGTGTGATGATGTTAATATCTCAGTTATTCAGATTGGACAGTTCGGGTCACATGACTACAAATCAGATGCAGCGTGAGTCAGACTCAGGTGTATTTGTTTTCCGTACCTGGTCCAAGTTGCTGTAGAGGACTCTGCAGTAGCCACAGTAACCCTGTCTGCTGGGCTGACACCTGGATGGACCTGGCTGAGACTCCACCCACATCCTGTCATTCAGAGAGAACTCCTTTAATCTGTCACTGATCAATAATCAATAAGTACAGGTGAGCTACAGGTGCAGCGGTGAGTGAATGAAGTCAGCACTGCGTGCAGGAGACCAGCAGGGGGCAGACCTGTGGTGTGTTTGAATGGAGGTGGGGGGACAGCAGTCACGGACAGGTAGACTCACCTGCTGGTCGAGCCCGCCTTCCTCTGGCCATCTGCAGCATACACACACACACACACACACAGAGCGTCGTCAGCCCATGAAATCAGGAATGAAACTGTGGTGCTTGTTGAGTTTTTACCTTCATCAGAGGAGTCTGACATCCTGCTGCTGACTGGACACCTGAAACCCACAGAACCACATTTTAATTCCACTGTGGAGAAAATCTCACAGTCGGCTGTACAACACAGATCATCACAGCTGATCATCACAGCTGATCATCACAGCTGCAGCTGCTGATCATGTTTGTTCCATCCTGTGTTTCTGTGGATTAACCTGCTCAGGCTTCTCTCCTCCGGTGATCTGTTTTCTATCAAAGGGCTGAAAACAGAGAAAGAGATAAACACAGCGACCATCATCACACAAATCTGACCTGGAGGCAGTGTAGTCAGTGAAGTATCCGTCCAATCGGAGCGCTCCATGCTGTAACCAATGGTAACCAAGTGAGAGTTTGAGGTGGAGGGTCCATGAGCCTGAGGAGGAGAGAGATGCTGTAACCGTCTGTGTGTTAAAGCTCAGAGGATTCAGATGGAAACAACAGACAGAGTGGAGTGGTTCCACCTGTTCCTCCTGTCTGAGGCACAGTCAGCTTTACTGGCCATTGTGCACACAAACAAGGAACCTGACTCCACTTTTCCTTTGCTGTCAGGCAGTTCAGAAACAAACAACAGAACAACAACAAATAACAGTGCAGTGTGTCAGTCTGATGGTCAGTGCAGCTAAAAACATCCTTACTCAGACAGTAAAGCTACGTGCAGTGAAAAAATCAAACATCCACCTGTCATCCTCCCACATGTTGATCCGTTTTCTTGTTTATAAACAACAAATCTAACCAATAACGAGCTAAAACTGTAAACAAACAGTCAAACGTGTCTTTATTTTCAGTTTGTTTATTTATTCACACAGCTCAGCCCAACCTGCTTCCTGATTGGCTGCCTTTCCACCCTGCGCTCTGATTGGCTAATTCCCTGAAGCTAACTATCCATGCTAACCTGTGAGTTTAAACCCTTTCCATTAAACCCGGGGTAACGCTTGGTTAAACCGCACTAACGGTAACCATGGTGACGCTCCTGGTGACGTGGCTTCGCCGTTACGGCTGCTGTTAGCGTCGGCAGCCGGCTAGCCGTTAGCATACCATTAGCCTGTTAGCTTAGCAGCGATAACACAGAGGACGTGGTTGCCAGGTTCGGGTTAGTGACGCGGACGTTTATTGATCTTTGATCTTGTTTACCTGCAGCTGTTTATTTGTTGTCGTTTGGTTTCCCACATTAAAAGCTTCTTCTGCCGCGCGCTGCTCCGCCGCTCTGTTTAGTTTCCGGTCTGACTGTTCTTCTTCTGCTGCTCAAACTCCGGCAGAGCGATGTGCTGCCGCCGCCCGATCACAGCGGGAACTACAGTCAGACCTGGTGACCTCCCGAGATTCACTGCGCTGATCTTTGACACTGACAGTAAATATGGAAACGTGTTGGTTCTCACAGTAAGAGTCTGTGAACAGAACGTTTATTGTCTGTTTACTCTCACAGCCCTGATATACAGATGTTTGGTTTAACAGTTTAATAAGAACGTAATGTCAGAGACAGAAGCACAGAGAACGTCAGCATGTGTTGAAGTGCTTTTTATTGTGAGCATGACTTTGTGTTTGTTGTTTTCTCAGATCTTGTTGAAAGCAGCAACGTCCATTGACTGAACATAGTCCTCGAAGGCTGTGATGTGCTCCTCCAGGACGTCTGTGCCCACCTGAACACAGCAAACAACACAGGTAAGAAACAAACTCAGCACTGAGCACAACAGTTAAAGTGGAATCTGATTTGATTTCATCACCTTGTCGTCCTCGACCACACAGCTGATCTGCAGCTTCTTGATGCCGTAACCCACTGGGACCAGTTTGGCTACAGGAAAAATAAGGAACGTCACATCAGATCAATTACTGATCAGCGTACAGAAATCAATAGGTGTCCCTGTTCAATGTTAGTTTTATTGCTATGGTAAATTCATTTGCATTGAAGCCACACAAAGAATCTAAAGAGAATATTGTTTGATTTTCTGCAGAGTTTTCAGATCCATAGCGTCCATCACGTCTTCAGCCGAAAGATGGTGATTTAGATCATCATCAGCTCTGCAGACACGGGTTTACTAATCAATACTTCATCACAAACAAACCAACCAACCACAGATCTGCCGTCTCTGGCTCGGTTTCCTCTGTTCTGCTTTTTATTTTACTGTCACCTGAAAAACCTTCAGTCAGTTTCAGCTGAATCAGCATTTACCTGAGTCTGAAACAAAAAGGATTTTAACCTGCAGCCTGAACGTTCCTGCGCTTTGTCACCAACAGGAAAAAACTTTGTGTTAGCACACTGCTGTTCTCCATACAACACTGTGTGCATTATTAATGTAATATTCTTACACTGTCCCCAGAGAAGTCCGTCCATCTGAATACTGCGAACACACTCCTCTAACTTGGCCATGTCCGTCTCGTCGTCCCACGGCTTGACGTCCAATAGGATCGAAGATTTGGCGATGAGGGCGGGCTCTGAGGAGGAGGAGAGGAGCATGTTACCATGGAAACCATTCCGCTGTACCCTGCTCACCAACTGCAGGCCGAGACTCATCAGGTAAACAAGGTGTCCATCAGACAGTCAGCCGAAAGATGGTGATTGTATGATCATCACAGAGTCGGGCCATCAGAGCAGAACACAAGAAGTTAGTTAAAAGCTTTTATTGTGACGGTTCATCTTTGTCATTTTGATGACATGAACATTTCACTTCTTGTGGAAGAATTCTGGATCCTGCTCTCATGTAACTGAGTAACTGATCAGTTCAGTGATGGGCTGATGTGATTGGCTGTGATCACAGTGAGGTAACGTACTCTTGGCCTTCTTGGCTGCGTACTCTGCCAGACGCTCCTCCTTCAGCCTGGCTGCCTCTGCGTCGTCCTGCAAGACAAAAATCAGGGCAGATGTTCACAGGTTGAATTGAAACATCTTAATGACATGACTGTGACCTCTGGTCCATGACCTCACCTCATCGTCGGAGCCGAACAGGTCGATGTCATCGTCGTCGTCGTCCTTTGAGGCGGGTGCGGAGCCGGAGGTGCTGTCAGCCACACCTGCAGGACCGTACTGACCCAGAGGTTTCTTCACACCTGGAAGACTGACAGGAGAGGGTGGTTTACGCAACTGCTGTCACACACCTGTGTACCCCCAACCTGACCTCTGTGCCCTCACCTGTTCTTCTGGTCCCGGTAGGACTTGATGTGGTTGTACCAGCGGAGAGCGTGGCACAGGTCGGCTGAGGGTGGCGACGAGATCGCCTCGAAGACCGCCACATCAGCCTGAGAGGGGACGTACCTGAGGACAAAGTATGGTTTAAATGTAACACCGACACATCTGGCTGAGTCAGCACACACCTGAGAACGGTTCCCTCAGGTGTGTGCGGACTTTGTGGACTCTGATGGTGGACAAAGTATTGATAAAAGAATTATCAAGTCAGTGTTCCTGAACAGGAAGTGGCTGCTGGGACAACAGGAAGGACGGGTTAGTCCTTCCTGTTGCAGCCTCCACAGAGCCTTTCAATAATAAATCTCATTTTTAATTATGGTTAAAAATAAACCTGATAATTTTCATGAATCACGTGTTTGTCAAACACGTCAACAGAAGCACGAGCTGCAGAGTGACACGATCAATGCTGTTATCAACGTGATATGAATGAGACACTAACAGAAGTGTGTGCACCGCTTTAATCTTATTATCCAGCCTGTGAAGCACCGACTCTACTTCATCCACTGCTTCCATTGGTCCGGGGTTAGAGACACAGAGTCTCTGTGTCTGCACACGGCAGGACACGTAGCATCAGTTAGCCTGTTAGCACCATGTGTCCATGAACCGACAGCATGTGGCTACTTCTTCACCTCCAACTTCACAAGAGAAAACGTTAACGTGAACTCGTCGGGAATCAGTCCGGAATCCGTCTGCAGTCTCTCGGAGTGAATCATGGACATTTTACGGCATTGTGTCGGTTTATTGGAGCATTTAATGTTCAGCTGACGGCCTGTCACCTATCTGTTAGCTAACTGTTAGCTAGCTGTTAGAAACATCAGATCAGCGCGGAGCCAAGATGGCGGCGCAAGCGGCAAATCAACCGGAGTTTCTACTGCTGTTCTACCGTCTCTGATGTACCGACCCTTCTATGTAGCTGCGGTCCGACAGGAAGTCGTTCAGCACTTTAAGGCCGGAGGCTGATTTCAGGTCACCGAAGCCCATGATGAAGAAGAACCGGGGAGGAGGAGGAGGAGGAGGAAGGAGCCGCCGGACGACGAAGAAGAAGGACGGAGGAGGAGGGAAGAGCCGGCTTTATACCCCGAGACAGACCCCTCCTCACCGGACACCGCTCCTGCTCCTCCCCGCTGAGTCTGGAGGAGGAGGGACCTTCAAGTCTTTACTGTCATTATGCAAATATAACGGAGCTTTGCAGCGATTCCCAGCTTAAAGGTGTACACATGAACAACACACACTCTGAGAACAGAACTTTTCTGAAACATATTAAACACAGTAAAGTAAATAAAGTGCAGCTGAGTCCTCGCCTCAGTCTGAGAGATGCTGGTGATCTGTGAGTGTGTGTGTTAGAAGGTGAGTGTATGATGCTGGAGGGGGGAGGGTGTGTGCGAGCAGCTGTCCCTGAGTCTCTGTTTTAATGCTCCTGTGCAGAGAGGTCCTGGACCTCCTGTTGTCCACCATGACCTCCTGGGTCTTGCTGATGTTCAGGGTGAGGTTATTCCAGTTACACCGCTGTGTCAGGTCCTGGACCTCTGCTCTGTGGTGGGTCTCTCTTTCACGTCATGGTGCCAGAGGGCGGAGCGACGGGTCGGTATCACCGAGGCAGGTGATGGTTGGTCTCTGGGTCCAGGCTGATGCTGCAGCTGTGGCTGAGGACGGTGTTCAGTCCTGCTGCCGCTCAGAGAGTGGAAGCTGTTTGAGGGGTGAGGCCGACCTGCTGGTCCGTGATGGTGCTGATGCCGGACACATGTTACGTGTATGGTTGTCACAGACGTGCTCCTCAGTGCGCTGCTGGTACCTGGGTTTTTCCACCTGTCATTTATTACACAGCTGGATCATCTGTTCAGTGAGAGATGGAAAAATAAGCAGCGTGAAAGAGTTCAGTGTGTACACATGTAAGACATGCAGGGTGTGTGTGTCCTGTGTGTGTGTCCTGCGTGTGTGTCCTGCGTGTGTGTCCTGCGTGTGTGTCCTGCGTGTGTGTCCTGTGTTTTATCAAACGTGCTGCTGCAGAGCTTCAGTCTGATGCAGGTTGTTTGAATGTGAGTCAGCTGAAGCAGTGAAACACTGATGTGGTGTCAGTGAACCTAACCCTTCCTCTGACACAAAAATGCAGTCAGACCTGTCACACAGTCACATGACCTGCTCTGACTGGTTGCTGCTCTCCTATTGGTTAACCATGATGAACCTGAACACACCTGAGATGTTCCGTGGGTGTTTTTCAGAGAGACGCAGAGCTCAGATCAGCCAGGCTGAAGCTTTTATATTCAACTGTTCTTTATTCAAACAGGTTCCAAGAAGAAGAAGAAGGGATGGGTCAGGCTCGCTCCTCCACCTGTCCTCAGGTAAATCACCCACCCTGAACTCACCTGTCTTGTAGCGTGCTCTCAGCGTGTTACAGAGGAGAGTTCACGCAGAGCGAGCAGCAGATTCCGTCACATCGAGCAGGACAAACTTTACTGTGCTGGACTTTTAACGGGTGCATGAACATGTTTTCTCAGGTGGTCCTGATGGGTCTGGACGCTGCTGGAAAGTCCACTCTTCTGGCCAGACTGCTGACAGGACAGGTGAGACTCCTCCGGGCAGGTAGATACATCGTGTTGATGTGAGCTGTACATGTAAATCAGTAAACATCAGTCGATCCAGGTGTGAACGATTACCTGTGCAGGTGATGGAAACGTCGCCGACTGTTGGATTCAACGTGGGAACTTTGGACCTGGACAAGAAGACGTCTCTGATTGTGTGGGACGTTGGAGGACAGAGGAACATGAGACCCAACTGGAGGTAAATATATAAACTCCCACCACAAAATAAACAAAGAAATAAAAGCAGCCCAAACACCTTCTTTTTCTTCTTCTTCTTCTTCTTCAGGTACTACCTGGACGACTGTAAGGCTCTGGTCTTCGTAGTGGACAGCAGCGATCCGGCTCGGCTGCCAGAGGCCCAGAAGGCCCTGAAGAAGGTCCTGAGTGACGAGAAGTTACGAGGAGTCCCTCTGATGGTGTTGGCCAACAAGAAGGACCTGTCCAACTCCATGACCATACGAGAGGTAAGACACGCTCCACACCACTCCACAAGACCTGGAGCTGGTTTAACTGGTAACAACCATGATCCAGATCACTGAGGTTTGAGGGAGGGTTGTCATGGTGAAAGGATTTCCACCTGAGAACCAACCAGTCCACCTGAGAACCAACCAGTCCACCTGAGAACTAACCAGTCCACCTGAGAACCAACCAGTCCACCTGAGAACCAACCAGTCCACCTGAGAACCAACCAGTCCACCTGAGAACTAACCAGTCCACCTGAGAACCAACCAGTCCTCCCCAGAGTAAACCAGTTAAGGGACAGGAACAGTGGAAGGTTTTCAGTAACCAAACGAGTGAATTCAAACGTTTACTCCTGAACAGCCACCAGATGGAGCCGATTCTTCCTGAGCTTCTCATCACCCTCCGTCCTTCTCCCCCTCAGATCTCCAACCACCTGGATCTGCCCAGTTACAGCGACCGATCGTGGGAGATTCAGGCCTGCAGCGCTCTGAAGGGCCTCGGCCTCCAGCAGGCCTTCCTGTCCGTCAGCAAGCTCATCAAGAAGAGCTGAGATTGGTGTTGGGGGGTCAGGGGTCAGGGTATGAAGGAGAGGACGACTACAACATTTTAAACTTTTCTTATTTAAAGTGAAAGAACTTTGCAGATTGTCTGAGCTGAGTGAAAAACAGGAACATGTAGAGTCAATAAAGATGATTGATTGATGATCAGAGCTAAAGGCTGAGTTCAGTCACTTTTATTGATACAGATCTGAATCCTGACGCAGTCACACCTGTCCACCTGTTCTGTCAGTGAGGAACCTGTCAGTCCACCAGGCTTCACGAGGCAAAAGACAAACGCTGTCTCTACTTGTTCTTCTTTCTGTTGTTTATGTCCTTGTCCGTTCTGACAGCGTGCAGACTCCTCAGACAGAACCAGGAATGGACTAGCAGCAGGCCCGGGACCAGGACCCACACGCCGTTAAAGAAGACCAGGTAGACCCACAGGTGGAGCCAGCTGGATGTGTTCAGGTTAGGACTGCCAATCAGCCAGTCAGGACAGAAGGTCATCCAGCCGCCGTACAGCTCGCACACGCTCAGAGCGATCTGCAGAAAGTGTCTGTAGAGCACACACACACTGTTAGCATACACTAAACAATACACACATCTACACAAACTGCAATTAAGATAAAAACACTAAAGCAGATTAGGATTTGCTGTGACCTGCTTTACACCTGCACACAGGTTCTCAGGTGAACCTGCAGTACCTGCTGCAGTATTACCTGTAGTACCTGCTGCAGTATTACCTGTAGTACCTGCTGCAGTATTACCTGCTGCAGTATTACCTGCTGCAGTATTACCTGTAGTACCTGCTGCAGTATTACCTGCTGCAGTATTACCTGTAGTACCTGCTGCAGTATTACCTGTAGTACCTGCTGCAGTATTACCTGCTGCAGTATTACCTGTAGTACCTGCTGCAGTATTACCTGTAGTACTTGCTGCAGTATTACCTGTAGTACTTGCTGCAGTATTACCTGTAGTACCTGCTGCAGTATTACCTGTAGTACTTGCTGCAGTATTACCTGTAGTACCTGCTGCAGTATTACCTGTAGTACCTGCTGCAGTATTACCTGTAGTACTTGCTGCAGTATTACCTGTAGTACCTGCTGCAGTATTACCTGTAGTACCTGCTGCAGTATTACCTGTAGTACCTGCTGCAGTATTACCTGTAGTACCTGCTGCAGTATTACCTGTAGTACCTGCTGCAGTATTACCTGTAGTACTTGCTGCAGTATTACCTGTAGTACCTGCTGCAGTATTACCTGTAGTACTTGCTGCAGTATTACCTGTAGTACCTGCTGCAGTATTACCTGTAGTACTTGCTGCAGTATTACCTGTAGTACTTGCTGCAGTATTACCTGTAGTACCTGCTGCAGTATTACCTGTAGTACCTGCTGCAGTATTACCTGTAGTACTTGCTGCAGTATTACCTGTAGTACTTGCTGCAGTATTACCTGTAGTACTTGTCCTTCAGTACAGCGTGTATGAGCAGGACTGCGAGCAGAGAGTCGAGGACCACAGTCAGAATTTCTACAGAGATGATCGTTGGATCAGAAACCAGCCAACGGCTGTCGGCTTTACCATACTCCCTCCCTACAGAGAGACAGACGGGTGCAGACAGACAGACAGTACTGTAGTAACCGTCCTGGATCGTCATAGAAACAGTGTGAATCTGACAGTGGAACTCACAGAGCTCAGCCAGTGGACTTTCAGACGTCTGCACCGTCCCAGCCATAGACATGTAAACAAACGGACCCTCCTGAAAACAAGCAACCACAGATGTAAACAATCAGAACTTTCCTAAAGACAGAGACATAAATAAATAAACTATGAGAAACAAACAAATAATAAAGAAACATAATGAGATCAAAGCAGGGAAATGATTAAAACATCAGTGTTGCTGATTGGTCGTACCAGAGTCAGGTGGACAATGACATCATAGAAGAGCCACAGCAGGATCCACCTGTCCTTCACTGAGCTACGCCCACCATACCTTTGTGTTAGCAGGGCTGCAGCTAACACCTGGATGCTACATGCTAACAGAGACAAGAACGAGACCAGAGAGAGGCCGGGGGACGCTGCTGAATCCATCTGCAGGAGGAGGACGAGACGGGGAGGACCTCACTCAGCACAGGTGCTTCTGTGAACAGGTAGAAACACAGTGAAAGACTGAACTGTGTCAGTGTGGAGTGATGTCCCAGGCCCCGCCCCCGGCTCTGTCCATTGGCCTGTTGGTTCAAAGCCCGCCCCCCCGGACAACTCCAGTTGGCTGCTAAAGAGAACACCCCACTCTGACTCTCTGCCTTCCCACAGAGGTCAAAGGTCAACAGTAGAGTCTCAGTGGAAACTGGAGAACAGAGAGTGAATAGAATCACACTCGTGTTTCCAGTCACCTTCATCTGTTCAAAATCAGGGGACAGGAAGCTGCAGGACACAGGAAGGACGATGTGGAACTGTGTGTGGACACGCTGGTTCATCAGGATCACTCCACCCATAATCAATCATCGATCAATCACATTCCCTGTCCAACTGTCCCCGTGAGGACGCCTCATTTTCTCTGTGACACTTTAAGTGTTCGTGAAGATGCAGTGACACTGCTGCTCCCACAGTCCTCATGACAGCCAATCAGCATCCAGACTGAAGGCAGCAGGGGACAGCAGAGTCTGAAGCATCTAAGCTGCAGTGAGACCAAAGAAACATTCACATGGTTTTACCTGGTTTTATTGTTTATACACAGCACTCAGGTGAGTCACACACCGTGACAGGTGACACAGGAAACACTCTTTGGCAGCACAAAGTTTCTTATGTGTTAAAATGAAAAAGAAGAAAATCAGCAACAGATCTGAAAACACCAGATGGATCAGTTTGAAGAGTGAGGCCTGAGACACGTGTTGATCATTCTGTGCTCTAACTAAATAAACAGCAGGCTGGTTATTGATCAGTGTGGAAGCACTAACATGTTTGATTTTAATCTAGTTTTTTTAATCTCTGTGAGAAAGTTTCTGACAGCAGAGAGAACATCAGAGAACATGTTTATATCATAACAAAGTCAGTGAAACATGGAAGCTACAGGAACCTTCAATGAGCTACAGGTGAACGTTAGGGGAACGTTAGTCAGGTGGATCCTGAGGACACATCGAGTTGAGGGAACCTTATTCACATCAGGAGAACCCTGCTGCAGCCTCAGAGGAATGTTAGAGGACCACCGGGGGAACATGGAGGCGGTCCACGGGGGATCGTAGGGGGAGGGGCCTGTTCAGCACCATGTTCACCTCAGCTGTTTCAGCTGGGTTCCACTTGGTCACATGTTTCACTGTTATTGATCAGTGTTCAGAAAGTGATCACACTCAGATCAGTTCTGTTTCAGAAAACGAGAATAAACATCGAGAGCAAACGAAGAAGCTTCAGAACAAAGTGAGTGAAAAGATGCAGCCAGTCCAAGGCTTAGTGTGTGTGTGTGTGTGTGTGTGTGTGTGTGTGTGTGTGTGTGTGTTTGTGTGTGTCTCTGTCAATCAATCAATCAGAGAAATATCAGTGAACCACAGAACAAACCGGAGCTCTGACCCTGAACAGAACCAAACCCTCTTCTTGTTTTTCCCTCTGAGAGCTCGTGCTCCTGTTTGTCTTCTTTATGCTAAGCTGAGCTAAGCTAAGTTAAGCTAAGCTAAGCTAAGCAGCTACTGACTGTAAAGTTGAACATGAAACTGTCAGGAACATGGAACCTTTGCTCAGGTCTGGACTCATCATGGCTCAGATTTGTTGTCGGTTCACTTCCATTAATCTGAATATTAACGAGCGTTTGGACCTCCCCCCTCCTGCTCCTCCTCCTGCTCCTCCTCCTTCTCCTTCTCCTTATCCACCTTGCCCTCCTCTGGTCCTCCCTCCTCTCCTTTCTCCTCCTGAGGCAGTGTGGAGGACAGAGCGTACTCCTGACTGACTCCCTCTGACACCACCGACAGATCGGCCTCCACCACAACCGACGCCTCTTCACCTTCCTTCACCTCCTCCATCACCTCCTCCATCACCCCCTCCTGCTTCTCCTCCTGCTCGGCCGGGGCCAGCTGGGCGTGGACCTCGGTGAAGGGGACCTCCTGGTTGGTGGCCCCCGGCGGGGAGCTGAGGACGTCGGCCTCGGTGGTGAGCGACTCCCCCGTCTGAGCGGAGGCCTCGGCAGGCAGCGAGTCGGAGCTGCTGCGAGGCTGAAAACACAAACGGGGTCAGAGGTCAGTGAACCCTCACAGGTACTTCATAGCAACGCTGAGAAGACGTTAGTGGAACGTTATAGACATGAAGTAAGGTGGAACCTCAGTGGAAGAATGTTAGAACATTGAGATGACCTTTAGAAAACATTAGGTGAACGTGTGAGGAACCTAGAACTCTTGATAATGTTGAGGTGCTAACAGAGAACCCTGTACCTTCCTGATGCTGAATGTCAGAGGGGAAACCTTCAGGCTGGACGTTCTCTGTTTGATCTTTTCTCTTTGCTCCACAGACACAATCTTCGTTCCTATCTTGGTCATCTTCTTTTCGATGTTCTGCCTGGAGAACGCCTTCTTCAGACTGTCGACCTGCGGGGAGAGACAGACAGTTACACCTGTCGATCTGTCAGAGGGAACACCTGTCCGTCCGAGCGTCGGCGGTTCTGACCTTCTTCAGACTGGATCGTTTCAGCTTCTCCGCTCTGGACTTCTCCATGTTCTCCAGGTCATGAGGCCACGCCTCTTCTTCCTCTTGTTCCGCCTCCAGACCCACATCCTCATCAGATGATAGGTCAATGGTGTGGAGCCCGCCCTCCTGGGACCGGTTGCCATCGACGATGCCCGACACTGGTTCCTCACCTTCTTCCACAATCTCATCCCGAGGGAACGGTGGAGGATCCTTCACAAACACACTGGAGGGGATCTCGTTCTCCTCCTGAGGGAGAGAACAGGAGAACATTAGGACAATCTTACACCAGAGGAAGCAGAGAGGAACAGGAACATCACCACAGGAGGACTGAGCAGAGAGCTCTGCACAGAGGAACCAGGAGTGAAGGAGTTAAAGAGCAGAGCCGACAGAGAACCGCACCCACTACACACACACACACTTCACTCTGTAACACACTAACTCATGCACTGAGGAATGCTGGGTACAGGAATGTTCAGTGTTGGTGAGAGAAGATGGAAACACACATGTACACGCTGATACTGTGTGTTACTGCAGTAGTACTCTACTGCTCTCTCCTGACTGTTACCATGACAACCTGACCACGATGGCAGTCCAGTCTGATCTCCCGCTCCGAGAGTTTTCCATGAACTTTGTCCAGTTCACTTCCTGTGACAGCTGACGACCAAATAAGGGAAAATCTGAAAATCCCCTCAGACGGAGAAAGACGGAGCGGAGACGTTTGACTGACATCGACTTTAACAGGAGGTCAGGTGGTACCAGGTACAGGTGTGTTGTGCTCTGTGGTGTCTCAGACTGGGAGGGGGCCTCAGACTCATTTCCCAGCATACCTCAGGGAGTTTTAGATTCCTGTGACCTGGACCAGCGTCAGAAGGAACGTGCTGTGAAAACAGATCGTGCTGAGCCACGTTTCACAGTCAGCCTCCACCTGACCCCTGACCTCTGACCTCCTCTCAGCATGTAACCGTCACACTGACCTGGAAGATGAGGACTTTGAAGTTGTTCCTGCTGATCAGGTGGGCGTGGTTTGCCTCCAGCTTCTTCACCTGGACGCCCTGACGCTCCATCTTATCACGAACCTGCAAACACACACGAGCTTTGACACCTGGATGAAATCTGCCCACAGGCAGGTGAACAGGCGGTAAGACCAGAAACCCGTTTCACTCTCTTCACAGTAACACACTGCTGTAACGGTTTCAAACCACCTGACAGGTGTGATGTATTGATTGACAGGTGTGATCGACTCACCTCCTTCATGGTGACGGACAGCTTGCGGCTCTTGTCCAGCAGCTTGCTGACGGTGTTTGAGGTGTGACTGTGACTCTTGGACAGTTTGGTCATGTCAGCCTGGATCCCTCTGACCACGCCCTCCATCTCCACCTGGTGCACCTGAAACACCATCAATCAATAACCAATCAATGACCAGAGATCAGCCCGGACCCTGACAATCAAACACTCAATGTTGCAACGAGGTATGTTTGACTGAAGACAAGTTCTCTGCTGGTCCTCAGCCGTCTCACACGCACCGCCTACATATATAGATCCTACAGTACATTCTAGATGATAGATTTTAGATTCCATGCTGTTTGGTGATGTTTAACCTTTGCTCCCATCAGCTGTGCTTTAAACCCTGAGACCAAACCCTGAGTGAGGTGAACAGGATCCAGTTTGGCAGGAAACAACCTGTTCAGACGTGTTGTTCACTGTTCTGTACGTGTAAATCAGCTGGGCTGTAAACGACAAACAGGAAGTTGCTCTGCTTTGTCTGGAGGCAGATTTTTGGATTTCAGCCAAGCTTTTGTTTTTCACTGTGTGAAACGGTGGAAGTGAGTGTCGGGCCTGTGTTTCCAGCTCGGCCTGCGTCAGCTGAGCTTTCAGGCTGTTAGAAGTGAGGGATGGTGTTTGTGAATGGCTCCGTTCCTTGGTACGAGCGAAGGAACCGACTGGAATTTGAGAGCTGTTGGTTTCTTTTGTCCCGCCCAAATTTGCACTTCCTGCCCCAGATGCTTGGTTCCTGTCACCAGGGCATCTGTGACTGTGGGGCGTCGCCTTCCCCGGGGCAGATGTTGCTGCCCTCTCGTCACCACCCCACAGTGAATGTTGATCAGCTGACCCGTGGCCGCGGCGTCGTTAAAATTGGCGACCATCGATCGGCCGGCGGTCCCCGCGTGTCACTTTGGCCTGAGGTCAGAGGTCAGAACCAGCCTCGGTCACCTGAGGCGGACAGAGGGGAGGAGGCAGCAGCAGCTCCTCAGTCAGACCATAAAACTTCAGCCTGCAGCGATTGAACTCACCTGCACCTCTGTCTGACATCTGCGTGACATCAGAACGGCGTGTTTGACCCGAGCTGCGATCGGGACGTTTCACTGAAGCTAAAAACGTGGAGGTCTGAGCTTCTCAGCCCTGCAGACATGTCTGTGACATTAATGTCAGTGCTGAGTCAGACCTGGTCTCCAGGTGTGCCCCGGCCCTCTCTCACCTCCATCTTGTGCTGGTTTTCCTGCACAGCGTCCAGCATGTTGACCAGTTTGTCCAGCAGAGTGAGGACCGTGATGGCGTTGACGGGACCCTGACTCATCTTCTCTGGGTCGAATCCTGCCAAAGGGGATAAGGGCGAGGCCCGGTCCTCCTCCTGCTGGCTGTGCTGGTCCTGTAGGTCCTGGTTCTGGGGGGGGACCAGCAGATCCTGACTCTGGTGGGGCTCAGTGGTCACCATGATCACTCTGTCAAAGCAGAAATTTCAAAAGCTTCGAAAACTTTCCCTGCTGCGCAAAAACAGCGTCGACTCTGCCTCGCCCGCCCACTGTCTCCCTGTGTGTGTGTGTGTGTGTGCGCGCGCTCTGATTGGTTGGCTCAGAGGAAAACTTTCCGTCTAACTTCCCAACCGTGGACATGTCCACACCTTTAACTCCTTCACTGCCACAGACTCTGAGTTAGTGAAAGTTACAGACGGACTGAAGCTTTTACTTTGAAGAGTTGGAGTGACTGTTTCCTGTCTGATCAATCAGCTTCAGTGAAAATCAGAAGCACCTGGATCAGGTAAAAACACACACGAGCAAAATCTGATCCGAAGAAAACAAACAAATTCAGATCTCACATTTTATAGAAATCATTCAGTGTGTGTGTGAAATATGTTTCAAATGAAAGTAACAACAGAGAAATGAAAACAGTAGAAATAGAAATCTGAAAATAAATAAACAGAAATGATCTGAAAATTAAAAACGCAAAAAATTAAAAAATTAAAAACCTGAAAGGGTTAAAGCTCAGCGCACCACACCCCGGGGGGGGGGGGGGGGGGGGGGGGGCGTTACCATGACAACGGGCCTGAAGGGGCCGTGTGTTTGTGTCTGCAGAGAGAGAGAGACTGGTGGTTACTGTCTCTCTTTCGTGTTTTTTAAGTGAAGTCATCTGGAAGGGAGCCTCTCTCTCTTCCTCTCTTTGTGTTTGAATGTCTCTCGCCCCTGTTCATGGAAAATTGCTGTTTCACCAGACTTCATTGGAAAAACAGTGAATTTAAGTTTTCTGTGCAGTTCCACTTCGTCTGAACCGGGACCGATTGTTTGTGGCGTCACTGCACGTTCTCTATGTGACCTTTACTTTCTAGACACTGATTCATTTACATGCAGGTAGAACCCTGAGGGAACGCTATGGGAACATAGCGTAGTGGAACCTCAGGCCAATGAATGCAGAGGAACCTATGGGCGGGTTATTATGGAACGTCAGGAATTCCCTCATTTCCTCCCACGGTCTGTGAGGACGGCCGGAGACAGTACAACACCTGCAATAGTCCAAACGTGTCTTTCTGCTGTATTCAGTGTTTGTACGCGAGCTCCTGTGACTGATCAATGACGCTTATCGAACAATAAGCAATCAGCACAGTGATTGCTAATCACAGTTCAACCCTTTTCATTTGGTTTTTGGTCGAACTGTTTTTATTTTTTGTCAAATTTATTTATTTTATCTTTAAAATATTTTAATTTAATATTTATTATATAACTGGAACTCGTTCTGTCGCCCTGTGAGGCGCGTGTTGGCCTCCAGGGGGCGAACGCGGGAGGCAAAAGCTGGTGGTGAGTGGGCCGCAGAAGAAGAAGCTGTGGCTGCTGATCAGCTGACTGCTGAGGCGGAACAGCGCCAACAGACGTTAAACGTTTTTTTCTTTCGTTCAGCTGAAGACATTTTCTTCTCTGCGGGAAACGACATGTCGTTCATCACAGCCAACTGGAACCCGCTGGGAGAAGCTTTTTATCGGTCAGTTTGTCTCCGCTGAATCGGTCCGACATCGGCTAGCTTTGGCCGTGCAGCTAACAACAAACGGCAGCTGGAAACAGGCTAGCTGTTAGCCGTTAGCTCACTGCAGAAGTACATTTAACATTTTTTATTGGAGCTTATTTTAAGAATTTTGTCAGTTCCGTTTGCAACGCCATTCTGCCTGTTAGCTTCAGGGTCATTAGATGTAATTTTGTGTATCATTGCCGATCTGTCCAAAGCTAAGATTAGAGCTAGTCATAGCTAACATGGCTATTAGCCTAGCCACCGTAGCGAGTTTGACGAAGCGGCAAGAGAAGCTGCGAGACATTGAACAATTAACGCGATGACACACAACATCAAACAACGGAACATTAGCCAGGCAGGAGACTGTCATGTTATTGGTTATTCAGCATCAGTACGAATGACTGAACGAGTCACCTGTTGCTATCACGGTGCAGTAAACCGTTTGTACCGGCGCTGTGTGATTGGCACAGATAGTTTACAGAGGAACTTCTTCTTCTCTGAATGTTTTCTCTGTGACTCATCAAAAAAAAAAAAAAAAAAAAAAAAACACCGCAGGGCCAGGTCCGATCTGGGCCCCGATGAAACAGAAGAGTGAAAGTAAAAAATAGCAACACATTTTGCAACAGATTGCTAAAATGACTGAGAGCCGCTGACAGCTCTGGGTCCAGAGGCTGTTGTCAGGTGATCAAACAGCGCCCCCTCCTGGCAGATATAGGACCCTGCCTCTGTTAGTTTATGGATGGAATCAATACATATTCATATAGGTGCAGTTTACGGATTACCTCTTTGCACTACTACGACCACCTCCTACATGCACATGCGTTTCTATGCACATGGCAATCTCGGCTTCCTTATTTTATTTAAATTGTTTCTATGTTTATATTTTGCTCTATCGTTCATATTTCATTGTCCTTATTTTTATGTTTATATTTATATTTATATTTTGTTCTTGAAGGCTTAAACTGGGACCTGAGTACAAATTTCCTGCCATAACATGTAAATGTACTGGTATGACAGTAAAAGTTCACGTTTCCAGAATAGATTGTGGTGAAAATACCTGCAAGCCAGCAGCTTTAAAATGACAGAAATTTAAATGGAATCTGGTGAAAGAGAAAAAACAAATCAACTGCTTAGATTGAACGGAACAAACAACTCTGTGTGTGTGTGTGTGTGTGTGTTAATCTTTCTGCTTGTTTATTTGTTTTCATGTGCAGTAAAACAGAGCTGTATGAGATGTGCTGGAGCTTACGTGATGGACTCAGAGACAGTTTGGTGGCTGCAGCTCCGTATGGAGGCCCAATAGGTACACACACACACACACACACACAAATACTTTGTCTGCACCTGTCTCCCTCTCTCTCTCTGAACCTGTCTCTCTCAGCTCTCCTCAGAGAACCTCACAGACGTTCTCCAAGTTCTCGTCCTCAGTTGGAGATTTATTCAGCGTCTGGAGTCGCCATCGCCAGCTTCCCCGTAAGCACAAACACACCTGTTCTTCTCACCGTTTATCAGCTGCCAGACTGTCTGTAATGACTTGTCTCTGTCTCGGTGTCTCAGTGGAAGAGTGGTCCTGTGGTCCAGTTGGGTTGGACGGTCAGTGATGAGTTGTTATGTGTCCAAGAAGATGGATCGGTTCTGATCTACGATCTGTTTGGATCTTTTAAGAGACACTTCAGTATGGGACAGGTTGGTCTGTGACTGGTGTGTGACTGGTCTGTGACTGGTTAACTAACTTAATAGCCAGCTCAGCAGGGAGCAGGTAACTCAGTCATGTGTCTGTTTCCTGTTTTAAACAGGAAGTGGTCCAGAGTCAGGTGTTGGAGGCTAAAGTTTTCCACTCTCCTTACGGAACGGGTGTTGCCATAGTAACAGGCTCATCCCGCTTCACCTTGGCAACCAACATTGACGACCTGAAGCTCCGCAGGTTACCTGAAGTCCCAGGTGACACCTGACTTTCTGTGTGCTGCTCTTTTAACAGTTCACCTGTCTCTCTCTGCTGTCTGTCTCACTCTGACCTGTCTGTCCGTCCACAGGTCTGCAGGGGAAGCCTTCTTGTTGGGTCGTCCTTACTCAGGACAGACAGACTAAAGTGCTTTTGTCCAATGGACCTGACCTCTACATCCTGGACAACACGTCCTGCACTGCTGTGGTGAGACAGACAGACAGACAGACAGACAGGTACAGACAGGTAGACAGACACATATATTGACCTCACCTGTTTGTTTGTCTCAGTGTCCTCCAGGTCTCAGTCCTCAGGCCGGCAGTATCGTCTGCATGTCTGTGTCTTTCAGCTATAAATACCTGGCTCTCTTCACTGACACAGGACACCTGTGGACAGGCTCCTCCCACCTCCAGGTGAGCTGCTTCTCTGTCCATTCAGCTCTCAGCTGTCTTACCTGCAGGGCGGGGTCTGTGTGGATTGACAGGTGAATTTTATGTGTGTGCAGGACAAACTGAGTGAAGTGGACATGAAGAAGAGCACGCCACCCAGACAGATGGTCTGGTACGTTCACCTGTCCATTCACCTGTCCCAAGGTTTCCCTCGGTACCAACGTACCCGTCCGTTTACCTGTCTCACTCTCCCTACCTGTGCAGGTGTCGCAGACCGAAGAGTCAGCAGCCGTCTGTGGTGCTGATGTGGGACAGACTCCTCGTGGTGGCTGGAGTCTGTAGTGACACCGTCCAGTATCCTTTAGACTGGTTCAGAGTCGTACTGGGACACCGACCTTGTCTTTCAGGGTCTGATGGAACTTGTTAGAGTTCTTCTTGTTAACCCCCGTTTGACCCTTGACCCCTGACCTCAGGTTCCCCATCGAGGATCCCTGTGTTTTGGTGGGAGAACTGGACGGAGTCCGGATCATCAGCTGTACCAGTCAGGAGCTGCTGCAGGAGGTTCCTGTGGTCTGTCAGGACATCTTCAAGATCGCATCCATGGCTCCTGGAGCTCTGCTGCTGGAGGCCCACCGGGAGTACGAGGTCTGTCTGTCTGTCAGTCTGTCAGTCTGTCTGTCTATGTCTCTGTCTGTCTGTCTGTCAGTCTGTCTGTTTGTGTCTCTGTCTGTCAGTCAGTCAGTCAGTCTGTCTGTCTGAACAATGTAATGATCTGTAGCTGCAGGCTTTTCTTTCTCATACATCTAATTTCTCGGTGTGTGTGTGTGTGCAGAAGTCAAGTCAGAAGGCTGACGAGTATCTGAGGGAGATAAAGGAGCAAAGCATGCTGGGAGAAGCAGTCAGACAGTGTGTGGAGGCAGCTGGTCACGAATATGACACCAACACCCAGAAATCACTGCTGAGGGTGAGATGAGCTACTGACTGACCTGAGGTCAGCGTCTGTGCCGTGTCTGTGCTGTCTCTGTGCTGTGTCCGCTGTCTCTGTGCTGTCTCTGTGCTGTCTCTGTGCTGTGTCTGTGCTGTCTCTGTGCTGTGTCCGCTGTCTCTGTGCTGTGTCTGTGCTGTCTCTGTGCTGTGTCTGTGCTGTCTCTGTGCTGTGTCTGTGCTGTGTCTGTGCTGTGTCTGTGCTGTCTGTGCTGTCTCTGTGCTGTGTCTGTGCTGTCTCTGTGTCTGTGCTGTCTCTGTGTCTGTGCTGTCTCTGTGCTGTGTCTGTGCTGTCTCTGTGCTGTCTCTGTGCTGTCTCTGTGTCTGTGCTGTCTCTGTGCTGTCTCTGTGCTGTGTCTGTGCTGTCTGTGCTGTCTGTGCTGTCTCTGTGCTGTGTCTGTGCTGTCTGTGCTGTCTCTGTGCTGTGTCTGTGCTGTCTCTGTGTCTGTGCTGTCTCTGTGCTGTCTCTGTGCTGTCTCTGTGCTGTCTCTGTGCTGTGTCTGTGCTGTCTCTGTGTCTGTGCTGTGTCTGTGCTGTGTCTGTGCTGTCTCTGTGCTGTGCTGTGTCTGTGCTGTCTCTGTGCTGTGTCTGTGCTGTCTCTGTGCTGTGTCTGTGCTGTCTCTGTGTCTGTGCTGTGTCTGTGCTGTGATGGTTGTGTAGGAAGTCACAGCTGAGGTTGGATCACACAGCCTTTTAAGAACAGGACAAATTCAAGCTGCTTTAAAGGGGGGGCGGGGGGGGGGGTTGCATTACTTGTTTGCATGTAATGTGATGGTGCGGTGTCTCGTCCACCAGGCGGCGTCCTTTGGGAAGTGTTTCCTGACGGACTTCAGTCCAGACCAGTTTGTGTCGACCTGCAGGGAGCTCCGAGTCCTGAACGCCGTCAGAGAGAGCGGCGTGGGACTGCCCCTGACACACACACAGTATCCTGAGACACACGCTCTGAGACACACGCTCTGAGACACGGCTTCACAGTGTTCACTCTGTTGCCATAGTGAAAACGTCCTTGACCTCTGACCTCAGGTTCAAACAGATGACGCTGCAGGTGCTGATAGACAGGTGAGTCAACATGTCTAACTTGTCTGTCTCCCCCACTCACCTGTACTTGTGTGCCTGTGTGTCTCCTTCTGTTTACCTGTCTCTCTCTGCACCTGTCTCTCTCTCAGGCTGGTGTATCGACAGTTTTATCCGTTAGCGATAGAAATCTGTCGCTACCTGAAGATTCCTGATTATCAGGGAGTCAGTCGAGTCCTCAAACACTGGGCTTCATGCAAGGTAACCTGATCCTCACCTGCGTCCCTGACTCCGCCCCTTGTTTCACATTGGTTGTCAGATTGTTACGTACTCGTCAGCTGTTATAAACTCACCTGTGTGATGTGCGTGGGTGTGTCCAGGTGCAGCAGAAGGACCTATCAGATGAGGCCATAGCTCGTGCGGTGTGTGTGAAGGTGGGAGACTCACCTGGTGTGTCTTACTCTCACATCGCAGCTAAAGCTTATGAATGTGGACGCACCGAGCTCGCCATCAAGGTAAGCTGTGGCTATATTTGTTACCAAGCACTCAACATTTAACCTGATCCCAGCCGATCCCACCTGCTGGTCCTCTAACATCGTCCACTTCCTGTGTGTATTATGTCCTATATGCTACATGTCCTTCACCTCCTCTCCTCCATCCCCAGCTGTCCTATCTTCCTCCTCTCACCCAGCCCGTCCCTCAGCAGGAGGCTCCCCCCTGTGAGGCGGCTTCACAGGGGGCTGTTCCTGCTGATCTGGGGTCAGAGTCTGTGAAGGAGCTGATAAATTAGACCTGATGTTTGTTACTGTAGATTCCACTGTTCAGTATCTTACATGTTAGTTGTAGGTCATTGTAGACTTGACTATGTGTCTGTGTGTGTGTGTCTGTGTGTGTGTGTGTCTCTGTGTGTGTCTCTGTGTGTGTGTGTGTGTGTCTCTGTGTGTGTGTGTGTGTCTCTGTGTGTGTGTGTGTGTCTCTCTGTGTGTCTGTGTGTGTCTGTGTGTCTTTGTCTCTGTGTGTGTCTCTGTGTGTCTGTGTGTCTTTGTCTCTGTGTGTGTCTCTGTGTGTGGGGCAGTTGTTGGACTTTGAGGCTCGGTCTGGAGAGCAGGTCCCTCTGCTGCTGAAGATGAAGAGGAGTCAGCTGGCTCTGAGTAAAGCTGTGGAGAGCGGAGACACCGACCTGGGTGAGTCTCTATTAGCCCCACCCCCCGGCCGTCCTACAGGTGAGCGGCGTCACTGATGGACCTACCTGTTCTGTGTTCTCAGTGTACACGGTCGTCAGTTACCTGAAGAACGAGATGAACAGAGGAGATTTCTTTATGACTCTGAGGAACCAACCAGTGGCTCTGAGCCTGTACAGACAGGTACGCACCTTCATCATCATCATCACTCTGTCGGTGCTCAGCCTGTGGGCGGTCGGTTGATTGGTTTCTGTGCTGTCAGTTCTGTAAGCTGCAGGAACAGGACACTCTGAAGGACCTGTACAACCAGGACGACGATCACCAGGAGCTCGCCAACTACTACGTCACCGCCAGCTACAGAGAGAAGGTAACTACAGGTCAGACTGTGACCAGCAGAGGGCGCCGTGCATGTGACAGAGTGAATGGATGGTGGGCGATGGAGACACACCTGTCCACATGCAGATGTGTGAGAGCCGCTGATCTCAGATCAGTGTGGCTGGCTGAGGATGTTTACCTGTGTGGGTCTCTGCACACTGACTGTCCGTTCTCACCTGTGTGTCTCTCTGCAGAGGTTAGAGAGCCGTCTGTCTCTCCTGCAGAGCGCCGTGGACGAATACAACAAGGCCAAGAACGAGTTTGCTGCCAAGGTAACGCACACGGGCCGTTTCAGGAAGTCAGGAAAACAAACGTGTGATCATGTGTCTGGGTTACAGACTGGACGGGGGGGGGGGTGTGTCCCCGTTTAATTGAAGTCTTTTGTCTTCAGGCCACAGAGGACGAAATGCGTCTCCTTCGTTTTCAACGGAAACTGGACGATGAGAAGGGGGCGGGGCTACTAGGCCTGTCTCTACAGGTAGTGGAATGAATGAGTCCCATGCTGTTCCTGATAATGTGGCCGCTGCACGTTGTGTGATGTCACTTCATGCATTTCCTGTTTTCAGGCAACCATGGAGGCTCTGTTGGTGTTAGGACTCCACAAACAGGCAGAACAACTTTACAGAGACTTCAGAGTACCTGACAAAAGGTGAGACGCCACCTGTGTGGTCTCTGGTCCTGGATCTGCCTCTTCATGGTCTCTGTTCAGGGACAAACCTGTCTTATCTGGATCTTTACACTGTGATCATCAGCTTTGCTCTGATTGGTGTTTGGGACCTGACGAGGCGTGGTGAAGGCGTCCATGTCAGGGACGTTCCCTCAGACTCAGCTGAGGCTAATAATCAGTACACAGGTGTACTGACTGTGGTTTATGCTCAGAGTTTGATCTCTCTCACACACACACACAGGGTGTCCACAGGTGGAGGACTGGAGGCCCTGAACTTCCCTGTCTGTCTCACCTGTGCAGGTACTGGTGGTTGAAGCTGAAGTCTCTGGCGGAGAAGGAGGAGTGGGAGGAGTTAGAGAAGTTCTCAAAGAGTAAGAAGTCTCCTATTGGCTACCTGGTAAGAAGCAGCTCCAATGCACCCACACTGTCACTGGCTCACTGTGATTTTAAATAAAGTTAGAACAGCATGTCCATTGACTCTTAGCTTTGTTTCTTCTTCAGGCGTTTGTTGATGTTTGCATGAAGTCTAACAATAAGTACGAAGCCAAGAAGTACGTTTCCAAGGTGACCCCTGAGCAGAAGGTCAAAGCTCACCTGGCCGTCAGGTAAGACAGAGAACACCTGTGACACGGTTGGGCCGATGAGCCCTGAGCAGTAATGTAAGTCTTCTCCTCCTCTCTCTCTGTCAGCGACCTGGAGGGCGCAGCAGACGCCGCCATCGAGCGCAGGAACGAATCGGAGATGGGGGCGGTCCTCTCCAGATGCTCCGCCTCCGACCGGCTGTTGATTGACAAGTTGAACCGAGCCAGAGCCGGCATTGCCAAGAAGTGATCCTCTGTTCACTGTAGATTGGTCCTGTAGGAGTTACCATGGCAACCTTTCTCTGTTTCTTCCTGTGCACGTGAAATGATAAGTGATGTATTTATTGATTATTGATCAGTCAGCTGATGTGACTTAAAGATATTTCTTCTTCTGTGGTTCTTTTGGAACAACAGTCCTTTGGTAAATGACCCCGTGTTCCTTCAGGTCCACATCAGATGGACTCCTCCAGACCCCGTCCTGGTCCTTTTCCACGGTCTCTTCCTGAACTTTCTGCCGTCCCACCTGGGACGCTCAAACCTGGAAGTCCAGGCAGTGATTGTCCAATCAGAGCTCAGTAACTGGTCAGAAACGCGGCTCCTGTTCTCCGTGTGTTTCAGTGGTTAAACCTCACTTTAAAGCAGATGGAGGACATTTGTCTCGCATGTCCCTTATTCCGGACCTTCGCTTGAAGAAATTTTATCTCACTGGACCTCTTAAAATTTTGGTTTAAAAGCTAAAACTTGTGGATTGAAGCCCTGATGGATCTCTGGGGTCCAGCTGTTTACTCACCTGTTCAGGTGTCACACCTGCTGATGTTAACCAACAGGTCCTGCTGCTGTTTCACAATAAAAGCTTTGTGCCAGAGTACCAGCAGGGTATTTTATTGTGAAGATGCATCAGGAAACTGTGTGTGCGTGTGTGTATGTGTGTGTCTGTGTGTGTGTAGTTTCAGGTGTTTGTTTGGTCAGTGGGTTGTTTCCAGAACTTTCAGCAGCACCTTGTGGTCTTCCTCAGTAGAGAACTGCTCGGTTGTCATGGAGATGTTTCAGGTGTTGGTCTGTGACCTCCGTGTGCCGCGGTCACATGATGTGTGTACAGTTAAAGGTCTGGTTCTCCATCCTTCAGGAAAAGTTCAGACTCCAGCGAAGTGAAATCAGCCTCAGGTTTTCCTGCGCCTCCTCAGATGTATCGATAATAATAGATCAACATGCGGGTCTGAGTGTTTTCGCTGAAGCCTGTGGCGGATCATTGTCCCGGTCAATGTTCATTATCGATGAGAAATGAGATGAACTTTGACCTGGTCGGGTGCGTTTAGACTGAGTCGGCCGGTTGGGAGGGGCGGAGCGGTCCTGCTGTCAGCTGATGCATCGTGATGTGTGGAATCTGTGGGACAGACTCAGGAAAACTGAGAGAAGCAGCGCGTGCTGAGTGTGAGAGCAGCAGGTAGGTTTGTCTCGTGCTTTTAAAACTGATCTGAACTCTGAGCTGCTAACAGGAAGTACACGATCCAAAGCTGTACTACATGTTCTGCACATCAGTACCCGAGGTGCAGCGGAGCCTGACCTTTGAGCCAGACTCCATTGAAAAATCAGTTGATTTTAAGCGTCTGTGTTCGCTGATGTCAGTAATAAACTGCTAAATCACCGCAATCACACGGCGGAGGCAGAAATCACGGGTTTACCCCTGAAAGCTGAGCTGAGCTTCAGATCCGTGAGAGGTCTCTGAGCCGAATGAGGGAGACAAACCTTCAGAGTCCGCTGAAGTCTGTAGTTCGCTTCAACCGGGTCTGAAGTTCCGATCAGCGACACGGCACCAAAAAGTGATGGATCGTAAAAGGAGTCTGGCAATAGAGATCCCTGTTTAAAAAGTTTAAATATGAAGTGACCTGGTTAATGGGTCAATAAGTAAACTTCAGTATTACTGCAGTAATACCTTATATACAACTGAAATCATAGTATAATTTAGCTCTGCGACTTCTTGCAGCCTAATCTGCAGTAATAGTATTCTGTGCTACACGTTGAAGTTCTACATGTTACATATAGAGCAGTAAAATATGATGTACATGTCCTGCACATGTAGAATTCTGTGTAGTGTGGTGTTATGTAACAGTACAGTGTGTTGCAGTCTGCAGACACTGTGTACTTTAGCACAGTACTTTATAGAGTGGTATGCATACCACTGTACTGTGTTGTAATATCATGTAGTATCTGAATGTTGACGTGCAGTATTCATGTAGTACATTTTGCAGTACTGTGTCATCCTATGGCTCGCGGTGTATTATCACAGTACTAATGTAGAATGTTGTGTGTATTTTCCTGTTGTTACATGTGGAAGTTGAATGTTTGCGGACACAGTGTGTGAGACACATGTCACATACACTGTGACATGTGTCTCACACACTGTGACACTGTAGTAACACAGGGTTTATCCTATGATGTGGAAATACTGTGAAATATTTCCTAATGTGTTTTGTGTTCATATCATGATGATGTATGTTATCAGGTACGGGTGAATCCTGTTCAGTGATAGGTCCAGACAGCCAGGCGGTGATGTCATCAGTGGAAGTGGAGTGCGTGGTGAAAGCGAGCGCTGTGCTTGGTGAAGGCCCAGTGTGGGAGGAGTCAGAACAAACGTTGCTGTTTGTCGACATTGTTGGTCAGAAAATCCACCGCTGGACTCCACTGACCAATGAGATCCAGTCTGTGAAGACAGGTCGGCCAATGAACACGCAGGAAATATTCAACTGAGTTAATTCAGTTTTAGTTACACCTGTAATGATCACACCTGTCTGTCTGTCCTCAGGTGACACGGTGGGCTTTGCTGTTCCTCGTAGGTGTGGTGGTTATGTAGCAGGTGTAGGTCGCAGCATCGTGGCTGTTGATTGGTCGACTCAGGCGATGACCTCTCTGGTTGAGGTCGATGAGGACAAACCAAACAATCGACTGAATGACGGGAAGGTCGATCCGATCGGTCGGCTGCTGGCAGGTGAGTTCACCTGGTCGCCCGTCTGATTACCTGTGTGTGTAATGGGGGGGGTGGGGGTTGACTGTGTTGCTGTGGTAATGGTGTCATGTGTCTCAGGTACGATGGGGAAGGAGCAGCGACCTACGGAGGTTCAGAAACAACAAGGGTCTCTGTTCTCTCTGACCTCTGACCTCACTGTGACCAGACACCTGAGCCAGGTAGGACTACCTGTCTATCTCTTAGGTGGACCTATGTAACGGACTGGACCGGTCCTTGACTTGTCTGTCCATCTGTACCTGTCTGTCTTAGGTGGACATATCTAACGGGCTGGACTGGTCTTTGGATCAGAAGACATTTTTCTACATCGACAGTTTGTCTCTGACCGTGGACGCCTTCGACTATGACTCAAACAGCGGACGCCTCGGTAACTGTGTCCTCGTGCTGCAGTACATAACTCTGACCCTTCAAAGAAATTACAGCAGCAGCAAATTTAAACATTTCTAAGTATGTGTTTCTCTGTGTTTGTCATTGTTGTTGCCTAGGTAACCGCCGTGTGGTTTATCGTATGGAGGAGGGGGAGGGGTTTCCTGACGGCATGACAGTTGATGCTGAAGGTCGTCTCTGGGTCGCCTGTTACAGCGGAGGACGAGTCATCAACATTGACCCTGCTACTGGTCAGTTGTACTGGTTGTACAGCTCAGCACTGGTTATAATTGTTGTATCAACAGATGCAGAAACAGCTTTAAACTAGAAATGAAACTTTCTGATAATGAAGATGAAAACTTGCAGGTGTTCACACATTGATATATTTAATGTGGCTGTGAATACAGATTTATTTATTTACATCTAATGATGTTGTACTGGGACACGTACAGTGATAATAACCTATTATTATTATTATTATTATTGTTGTTGTTGTTGTTATTATTGTTATTATTGGTCTGTGCCAGTACAGGTGTAAGTACTTTATAGAATGGAGTCACATGACTCCTTCACACCTGGAGTTATGTGACCTGTGCTGGTCCGTGCTGGTCTGTGCTGGTCATACTGGTGTTTGCAGAACTCCTCAGTCAAAGTTCTGTGGACTTGAAGACGTTTGTTTTGGAGTTGTAACTCCTGTAGGCTCGTTCACACCTGGACTGGTGTCGGTCTGCCACAGTGGTCCCACCTGGAGTCATGTGACCTGAGCGGGTGTGAACCATAGGTGTGACCTAAACCAAGTGCGGTTACCTAGGACTGAAGTTGTGTATGAAGTGGTGCTGAAGGTGAAGGTCTCCTGTTCTGTCCTCTCAGGTGTACGGCTGCAGACGGTCTCTCTCCCGGTGACAAAAACCACTTCCTGTTGTTTCGGAGGACCAGGCTACTGTGACCTCTACGTGACCTCGGCTAGTCTGGGCCTCAGCGAGTCGGACAGCGGGTCGCAGCCGCTGGCCGGACACGTCTTCAGGGTGAGGCTCAGTCAGCCGCTCACCTGGATCACTGACTCACCTGTGATTCTGAGCACCTGTGTGTATGTGTGTTTATCTGCAGGTGAGAGGACTCGGGGTCAGAGGTCGACCTTCAAACTCATTCTCAGGATGATCTGGATGGTTGTCAGGATCATCAGCAGGAAGCGATGAGCAGACGGATTGTTAGCTCACTGTATCGTAAACGTTGGTATTGATTCATTCATTCACCTCGTTGATTTTCAGCTTTTACCTTTTATATAATGAAATAACAAAGAGACTGACAGCCAATCAGACATAAGCAAACTGTGACATCAGCATTCACCACCCAATGAGCCAGCGGATCTGTTTGATGCCGAACACCACTGAGGATTGTGGGTAATGTGGTTTGTGTGTTAATGTGATTTTGAGGTTGATTGCATTAAAGTGCGACGCGTCGGCGTCATGTGACCAGGGTGCGTTTTATTTGCAGAATCACAACCAATGAACACTGAACAGTACGAGCGGCGATACACAACTTTAGAAAACGTTTCTGTACACGTAGAAAAGTTTGTGCTGTTTGTCATTTAGTTCAAAGGTCAAGGAAGATGGGGGGGGGGGGCGGGGTATCTAGGACTGGACACATCAGTCACTGTCTGAAGTATTTCCAGGTGTAACCATGTCCCTCCAGGTCTCTGTAGGTCTGAGAGACCAGACTGGACAAGCAAACGGGGATTCCAGAGGACAAGTCTATTCAGTGAGATACAGGTCTGTCCAACTACAGCTCAGGATTTGTCCCTGTAGGTCCAGGCCTGTCCAAGGTTCTCCAGGTTTTGTTCAGGTGTGTCCAGGTTCATAGTTTTCTCAGTGTATGTGTGTGTGTATTTACAGGTGTGTCCTGATCAGAGCCTCACCAGCAGATTCAGGATGTCCAATTCAGTCACTTCAGACTCAGAGTTTCCATAAAACTGCTGAGTTCTTAATGGGGCAGCAGAGACAAACTGGTCAAACTGGGCAGTAATTTAAATGTGGTGGTGTGTTACAGTGCCCTCTTCAGGGTGAAGCTCGAAACTGCAGCTCACATCCAAACTTCAGGTAAACAACGAGGCCAGAAATCCACCTGGTTCAAATGTGTTTTCAGTTCCCGCTGATGTGGCTCTGGTACACACTAACAGGCTAACAGAGGCAGAAATGAAAGGGTGGGGTTAGGGACAGTGGGTGGAGCGAGCCGGAGTCACAGGTGAACGATGTGATGACGAACGTGTCCTGTTCGTGGTGCACGTGCTCAGTCCGAGTCTCCGGCTCTGATCAGGCTGCAGAATACAGTAGAACACAAAGAAAGGAGTGGAACCCTGTACAAGAACCAGTTAGACACAGACTGCAGGAACCCAGAACAACCAAAAAACCACAGACCTGCTGACCCACGACTCGCGGTGGGATTTTTTTTAGGAGGTGGGGCTCTGACCTCTGAGCAGGTCGTGTTTCAGGACGTTTATGGGGAAACTTTCGAGTTGATTGAAAAGTTTAGTGAGTGTTGAAGTGATCCAGCTCAGCTGTGAACCCGTCTCTGCTGCTGTTTGGGTTCAGCTCTGACAGATTCTCCTTCACCTCCGACCTCAGTTTCCACTGAAGTCGTTGGTCCAGGTTTAGTCTGAGTGGAACTGAACTCGAGTGATAGGGTCAAAGGTCGAGAACCGCTCGGCTGTGTCTCGTCTCGACTCTGCACCAGCTCCCAGAGGTCAGAGGTCAAGTGGAATCTGGGCACCCGGTCTGTGCACAAACTGACCAATAAAATCACAGATCACGATGTCATCAGCTCACATTGATTGATTAGAAATGTTCAAAGTGCTAATGGGTCCACTGATTAAAAGTGGGCGTTAGGAGCTGAGGAGGATGTTTCGTTGTCCTCAGGTCACATGATCACATGATCACATGAAACGTTTGCTCTCTCTCTCTCTGATGTCAGGTTTCTCGCCCTCTCTCTGTGTTAGTAGTGCTCCTCGGTGTGGGCGGGGTCACAGAAAAAGCGAGAGCTACGTTTGGCCGATCGAGCAGTGAAGGGGACGGTCTTCAGAGCTACAGGTAAGACAAAAAAGAACCAATCAGACGATAGACAGGGAACACCTGGTCGAACATGTGTTTGTTTACCTGGGTTGGAGGGTTTACCTGTGATGATGTCCTCTATCGCTCCGTCTTTCCCTTCATAAACATGGCGACTGTCTTTTCCTTGTCGTCGTCTCAGTTCTGTGATCAGCTCCTGCTGCTGCCGCTTCCCCCTGTGGGACGGAGACTGAGGAGGGGGAGGAGATGAAGAGGCCGAAAAGGTGAATCAGGTGAGTGTGTGTGTGTGTGTGTATGTTGACATCATGAGCAAACAAATTCAAACCAATCAGATGAGAGCGTGGATGATGATGTCACTCCACTTCTCATGACGCAGTAGGAAGTGCTCTGGTCCTGCAGGAGGTCAGAGGTCAGACTCTTACCTTTGTCTCCTCCTCCTCCTGCTGCTCCTCCTGCTCCAGTTTCTCCAGCAGCATCTGCTCCTGACGCCTCCTCTGCTCGTTCTCCTCCTCGGCCGCCTGGAAGACATGAAGACACAAACGCCATTGGCTCCATGATTCCTGACCTGTTTCCAAGTTGACTTCTGCAGTACCGCTGTGGGAGGGGCTTGAGGCTCATAGTTCATGCCCCAGGTGAGGGGGCGGGGCCCAAGTTGTGTCTGTTTACTTACCCTGTACGCTTTGATGAAGCGAACAAAGATAGGGAAGAAGACGGAGGGCGGCATCGTCTTGGAGCTCTCTCCAAAGAACTTCACCACGTCTTCAAACGCGTCCTGAAACCGAACCAAACCAATCATCAGGTTTTTCAGACTCTGGATCAGATCTTTGACTCGGAGCCCGGGTCTTGAACGTGTCAGGGCTTTGTTTCACCTGTGCGATGCGCGCGTCCTCCTGCAGTTTGTTGAGCCGTGATTCGTTCCTGCTGATGAAGTCTTTGAGCGTCGCATTGTGTTGAACGCTGAACTCTCTCCAGGTGAGTTCCATGCCGCGCTGCAGCTCCTTCACATCGCACAGCACGTTCTCCAGACTCACTGCACACACAGGTGGACACACAGGTGAGTGACAGGGATGATGAAAGGTCTGGAGCATTGTGATTGGCTGATGGATTCACCTGCAGCAGCTTTGTCCACGTAGTGAAGCTCGTTATAAAACAGAGACACTGCAGGATATTTCTCTCTCACCACGTTAGCCATGTAATGAAGCAACGTCTGTTTCCTGTCAGTCGACTTTGTCTCCAGGAGCTACACACACACACACACACACACACACATACACAGTCAGCAGTCATAACGATCATAAAAGCAGCGCTGTCGCAAACTGAGCAGCTTCCTGTTCAGACTCATCCTATCAAAGGTTACAGGGACTTTTATTGTGGTAGGAATGTCACAAATGGTCACATGTTGTTTGATTACACTGATGTTAATATGAAACTGTGTGTGTGTGTGTGTGTGTGTGTGTCTGTGTGTCTGTTACCAGGTCCAGACTCTGCAGCTTGAACCCGTACACTGCTCCTCTCTTGCTGCTGTTCATGTAGTTCCCCAGAGCCAAGATGATCTGCAGCAACACAACAGGTGAAGTTTCACTCAGTCACATGATCTGTTCATGCAAACATACGCCTGTGAACACACACACACACACACACACGCACACTGACCTCCAGGATCTTTTTGAGCTTCTGAGAGGATTTGATAGAAACCGCGGCGGCGATCATGGCGTGGAGTTGCTGAGAGGAAACACAGCACAGTGAGACGGGTCACTCCTACCTGTCTGTCACCACATCTGTCCTTCTGCCTGTCTGTCTTACCGGAGTTAACATCTGGACGTTGTCGGCGAAGTTGCCCATGAAGGTCATGATGGACATACGCTGACCGAGTCTCTCGATTCGACTGAACTGCATCATGAACCGGTCTTCGTCGCTCAGAGCCTCCAGAGGTTTCCTGTCCCGTTCGTACTGTCGCAGCTGCTTCACCTCGGTCTCCGTCGGCAGGAAACGCATCAGACACTCCACGAAGTCGACCCGGACCGTCCGCAGGTCGAACCTGTACAAACGACAGACTGCTGAGTTACATGAAATCGTCTCCGCCTGACGCAGCAAGTCCTGTTTCTGTTGCTGGACCGAAGGACGACCATGTTCCCGATCAGCGGCCTGCGTCCATCAGGGTCAGACCGCCGCCTGATTCTGGAGCCCGCACTGGGCCAAAGGTCACCGGAGACATGTTAAACATGGTCACATGGTGCCGGCACAGGACCGAGTGTGCCGGTGGCTGCTGCTACAGGAAATACTGGTTCTGTTTCTGGTGCAGTTTCACCTACGTGTGGATGGCTCGGCAGATGACCTCTGACCCCTGGCCGGCCTTCCTCAGGGTGATGGCCAGGTTTTTGGCTCTGTTGGCCTCCAGCAGAGAAACTTTGGACGGAGCTTTCTGAGGAAGTTTCTGTCTGGACAGGGTCAAGTCCACGGCTGGACCCTGAGCCTTCGTCTTAAACAGCTCCTCAAACTCCTCGACGTCCAGGTTCTGAGAGGGAGACAGGTAATCAGAGAGAGAGGGAGACGGGTTAGAGAACGTTAATGTGGTTGTGTGAACGTCAGGATGCTTCAGCTCTGTGGCGTCGTGCGGACCTGCAGGATGGCCTCGTCATCAATGTCATTGAAGACCGTCCCGTTGATCTGACTTGGCTTCAGAGCGACCCAGTTTAACACCGGCATCCTGAACTTGGTCTGGATCGGCTTCTTTATCTTCACTGCTACAGGAGGAGACAGGTGGACAGGTGAGGACAGGAGGAGACTTCCAGCTGACCAAAGACGGATGCAGGACGGTTTAATAAGAGACAGTGAAGACACTTACAGAATAGCTTGAGTGGACCCTCTGTCGCAGCACGAGAGAGAAACATGTGAGTGTCAGTGAAACAGCGTCCGTCATGTTTCTACTCTAAATCTGCACCGGGGCAAATATTCCTGCCCTGGTGTCAAACTGTGAGGCGACAGATCTGAGAGTTCGGGTTATTTGTGTAAACAACAACAACAGGAGGAAAACAGCTGCATCTCAGAAACATGGAGAACCGTCTCACCTGCGAGTCCGGAGTTAAAGATGACCGTCGGTGACCCCCCTGACCCTGGGAGGGGGGGGGCAGCTGGGGGAGGGGGAGGGGCCATGGGAACAGAGGAGGAGAGCTCACTGGTCCGACAGGGGGGTGGCGGAGGGGGAGGGGGAGGAGCGGGGGGAGGAGGGTACGGCCCGTTGGACCCTTTAAAGACAAAGAGAGGAGCGGAGTTTACTGGTGTGTTACTGGTGGCGGCTCAGTGACTGGTAGTACTGGTTCTGCTGAGTCAGCTGTGGTACTGGCAGAGCTGACTCAGCAGCACTCAGTTTGAGCTCTGATTGGTGGACCTGAAACCCACCTGTGTCTGGCATTGGTGGTGGAGGAGGAGGAGGAGGAGGAGGGGGTGGGGCCGGCGTGCCTGGAGCTCCACCCATCACTGGTCCAATGTTGTGAAAGGCTACGGTCTCTGGGCTGCAGAAGTCAATCAATGATCAATCAACAACAAATCACTGAGTCAGCAGTTACTGTTATAACCCCTGTGCTCTGGTCTGCTGCTCGTCTCCCACACTAATCAGGAAGTCCAGCTCTGTCCTGGGCTGTCCTCTGGACTCAGTGCGAGAGGTCAGGGACAGAAGGGTCCTAGCAAAACTGTCATCTATGCTGGACCATGAGTCCCACCCCCTGCAGGATGTCCTGTCAGCTCTGCAGAGCAGCTTCAGTGTGTGAAGGAGAGATTTAGAAGATCTTTCCTTCCTGCTGCTGTCAGACTCTATAATGAGCATTGACACACAAACTTGATAACAATTCCAGGCAACTATCAGTGCAATACCAATATCAATGTGCAACACTTATCTCCCTCTCATATTAATGTATGTACATACTGCAGATATCTTTCTTAGTTTAGTTCTTAGTTATTCTGTTATTGGAATAGTGCTTATTTAATCTTGTTCCGGCCTCTTACTTATAGATTTATTTACTGTACCCCTGCTGTTGCTAAATGCAATTTCCCCACTGAGGGACTAATAAAGGATTCTCTTATCTTATGTTATGTCCATGTCCAGCAGCGACGGATGGACGTGAACACTGGGACAGACGTTTAAGACGTGTCCAACTGTCTTTAACATTTTCATTTGCTCTCCTAGGTGAAAGATGAGGCCTTACCTGGGGGACAGGTTAGGACACGGTGGAGGTGAGGGGGAGGCGGAGTCAGCCACCCCCCCGTCCCCCTCTCCTCTCTGGGGTTGTGGAGCTCCAGGTCCTCCGGCTTGCTGGACGTCCTGAGCCTGGCGCTCCAGACGACTCTGACGGCGGATCGTCTGGTCCTTTTCTCGAACGATCCGCCGCAGGGTGTGCACCTGGGAGCTGGCGCTGGCGTACACCTCCTGCACAGGTAAGAAGGGTTAAAGGGACAGTCCGGTGTCTGCGTGTTGTTTACTGATCAGAGTCAGCCGACTGATCCTTTAACATCTGTCCCGTTAGTGTCATTGTATACATCGTTTCCGTGATAACGGCACTCACCCGGAGGTGGTCCAGCTCCTTGTTGGTTTGCATCAGCTGTTTCTCCAATTCAACGATCTTCAGCATCGCTTCATTCTCCACGTCCAACACGCGCTCTGACATCTGAGGACAGAGAGAGAGACAGGAACAGGTCAGTAAGACACCTGTTTGTCTCTCTTCCTGTCTGTCTTTATACCTGACTGTCTCTAAATCTGTCCTGTCTGTCTGTTATCGCTTCGTTCACCACATACAGCAGATGCTTTGATATCTGAGGACAGAGAGACAGACATCAGGTCTGTACGCCTGTCTGTCTCTCTACCTGTCTGTCTCACCGTGCCCAGGCTCTCCTCCAGTTCCTCGACTCTCTCCAAAGCAGCGGTTTTGGTCTCGGCGTCCTCCAGCAGCGTCCCGACGTCGAACACGTTGTCAAGGTACGCCTGAATCTGCACCTGCAGCCTGTCGCTCTCTGTGTGCTTCAGCCTCTGAGGTGAGACAGGTGGGGAGGCAGGAAGAGAGACGGGTTCAAAGTTTGTGAGACACTGAAAGTGAGGACTGATGGTTGGACAGGAGTCATGTGACCGACTGTGAGCTGATCATGTGACCGTGTTACCTCCAGGTGTTCATCCAGGTTGAGTTTGGTGAAGTCGTACTGCAGGTGGACTCTGAAGTTCATGTCCTCCACTGAATGGACCACGATATTAATGAACTGCATGCAGGCCACCTGTGGCCGTTACCACGGCAACAACAAAGATGTGCTCCGTTAACTTCCACTTATTAAGCTGATGATGTAAGCTGCTCAGACTGTACAGGTGAGTGATTTACAGGAACGATCCTGATGATTATCGATCAACTCAAACTCATCGTCAGCTGTTTGAGGACGTGAGTGAGAAAATCCAACTTTCGTACCAGGAAGTCGATGTTGTCGTCTTCGTTCTTGAAATGTTCCATTAACTTCTCGAAACGCATCGACTCTGAGCACACCTGCAACAGAGCAGTCGATCAGTTCATCAATCAGTTAATCGGTTAATCGGTCAGGGCTGTGAGGGTGAAACGCTCTTTACGGTTTTGAAGTTGTCGAAGGCCGACAGGATGATCTCGTGTCCTCCTCTGACCAAACACACGGCGGCTAACAGCTCCAACACCAGAGCCTTCGTCCTGGGGGGGGAGATGGGGGGGTTTGTACTCCACAGTCATTGGCTGCCTTTGTGTTTGTGGTGTTTGCGGTGTTTGTGTTGTGGGACTGACCTCGGGTTCCTGTTGTTGAGGCTCAGGGCGATTTCGTTGACAGCATGAGGATGTGACATCACCATGTTGAAACCGTACTGAGGAAAATTCAGACGAGTCACAGTTACTTCATCATTTCTACGTAACGACTCAGACTTTCAGAGCTGAACACGTCACATGCACAGCAGCGAGTTAAAGACGAAGACTCAGCCGCTGAAACGTTTCCCGCTCTGAGCAGGCGTGTTGCTGTGAGCTGTTTGTTACCTGGTAGTTCATGATGGCTCTCAGACACATGATACAAACGTGAACGTCGTCTTTCTTACAGACGAGTCGCGAGTTCTTCAGAGTTCGACGACTCGGCAGCGTGTTGGAGCGAGTCACCAGAGTCGAACTACGAACGCAGAAAACACGGTCAGACAGCACGCTGAATTTATCCGCTCACTTTATCTGTTGTACGTTTTCATTCGGTACCTGATGGAGTGTCGAGCTGCTCGCGGGGCAGAGGACGATGGGGAGGGGAGGCTGCAGTCGCCATGGAGATCCTCTATGGACCGACTCCAGGGAGAGTCGATGGACGAGGCCTCGCCTCCGGCCTCGGACTGCTCTCCGTCAAACCTGAGGATTTACACACATAAAAACACAAACGTCAGATCAGCTGTGGCGTGTGCGTATCCTCATGCCGTCTCACATCAGATCCCCCAGACAGTGAGCGCTCTGATTGGCTCACAGGTAAACCGCTGCCACCTGAACAGCTGAATGAACTCAGGATGTAAACAGGTGAACAGGTTCAGTCCTTCACTGTGTTCACGTGTCATGTTGGAGTTAATGCATCAAATTGTAGAAACATACGTGACGGCGTACTGAGCGAAGGAAAGGTACTCGACCAGAACATCGAGACCGCGATTCTCCTCGTTCAGAAACTCTCTGACCCACCTACAGACAGACGGGTCACAGAGAGAGGGAGACAGGTTAGAGAGAAAGAGACAGGTGGTCTAGAGACACAGAGGCATGTGGTCAGACAGACAGGTACCCGATGTGGTTGGTACGAAGAGAAATTTCGAGCTCTCTGAGTGTCTGAGTCGACTCCTGGACTCTCCTTCTGAACTTCTGTAGACAGACAGGTAGAGAGAGACAGACAGGTGAGAGACAGACAGGTAGAGAGAGACAGATGTTGGCTCCAGATTTTACGTTTAAATATTTTGAATCTAACGAATGTTGACAGATTTCCCAGCTCACCTTGCGTGTGACAGCCGGGTCGAGGAAGCCTCGCAGCTTCTGGATGTAGGTGTGTGGAGGATTCTTCACCTGGAATCTCTCCTAAATCAACCACACACACAGGGATTGAATGGTGTCAGGTTAGTCCTGCTCACCTGTCTCTGGTTAAAAACACAGTCACGTCATCGGCTCACCTGCAGTTTTTAGCATTTCACAGTTTGAAGAAGAGTTTAAAGAAGATTTTATCCAACAGAAAAACAAATGTCATCGATTTCTCCGTCCACCTGCATCACAGCTGGTCTGCAGGATGCAGGTGGGCCAGCACCAGGTGGACCGGCACCAGGTGGACCAGCACCTGACTCACTCCTGAGCTCACGAAGCCAAAGTCCAGCTTCGTCAGTCCTGAACGTCCAGAGTGAATCTGGTCCGACTTTTTCACGGTTCTGGTCTCAGGTTTTTGTCAGTCCTGGTTCTTCAGGCAGGAAGTGACTGAAATTCATGATGTTTATCGACGTCACCTACCTGATCACAGATAAGCTCCCACTTCTTCTCATTGTCGTAGGAACGCAGCAGACGCACCTTATCAGGAGGCAGGTTCATGGAGTTCTGAAACAGAAAAAAAGCAGCTGTGAGTCCTGCAGAGACCGACATGTCTGGACTCTGAGGATCTCAGAAGAATCACAGGCCAAAGACCACGGACACGGTTTTCAGCAGCTGCTCTAACGATGACGGGATCAGCGGCTTGTCCACGTCTCTGGACCCAAAGTGCAGAAACAAATCTGATTCTGTTCAGTCCAGTATGGACGCAGCTCGTCCTCATGTCAGAGTCGTTCATTCAGTCCCACTTACGTGTTTTCAGTATGTCTCCTATGTGTCTCCTATGTGTCTCCTGTGTGTCACGCCTACGTGTGTGTTTGTGTTCATGTGTGTTTGTGTTCATGTGTGTTGCGTACTCACCAGTGCGATGGAGAACCTCTCCTCCAGCTCGGCCGGGTCCGGCATCGGGAGTCGAACCGGTGCGGCTCTGGACCGGATCACGGCCAGCTGGCTCTCCATGCTCTCTGCGTTACCCATCACACACAGTCGCCGTGAAACCACGAACGGAGCAAACACACCCACCTACACAACACACTCAGCAGACGCACAACAGCAGGAACATGTGGTCGGCCATCACAGACACAGACGGGCGGTTGAGGTGCAGAGGGCCTGTCTCTCTCTCTTCCCGTCTGTCTCCTCAGACGGTGCAGATCGTCTCCTTCCTCCTCTCGTCTCTGTCTCTGTCTTTGTCTCTTGTCCTTGTTTCTTCCACCGCCGCCGCTGCTGCTGCTGCTGATGAAGCTTTGCTGTGCTGCCGGGTGTGTGTGTGTGTGTGTGTGTGTGGCAGATGAGCCAGTTAATCCTCCCCCTCTCCTCCCCCACATGAAGAAAGAAAGAGAGAGTCGGCCTACCCCCTCTTTGTCTCTCTCTCTCTCTCTCTGCCAGCTGCAGTCTTTGTCTACCTCGCTCGACCCTCCCTCTGCCCCCCCTCTCTCTGCTTCCTCAGACAATGAACCTTCTGCTGCCACAGGCTCCGCCCACAACACACACACACACACACAGTCAGCAGTCATGGGGCTGAGTTTGCTCAGTTTTTGATTTTAATTTGTTAGTTTGATCGGTGAACTCGTTTCCTGATCACTTCCTCTTCCTACTGACATCACTTCTGTTTCCTTTCAATTTATAGAATAAAAGTCTTCCAGCTGTTCTGGGGGGGAAAGTACTGTGTTTTCTCTGAGAGGCTTTTATTGTGAAGTGTCCAAGAAATAACATTTTCACACTTAGTGTGTTGTGTAGTGTAGTGTTGTGTAGTGTAGTGTAGTGTAGTGTAGTGTAGTGTAGTGTAGTGTAGTGTTGTGTAGTGTAGTGTAGTGTTGTGTTGTGCAGTGTTGTGTAGTGTTGTGTAGTGTAGTGTTGTGTAGTGTTGTGTAGTGTAGTGTTGTGTAGTGTTGTGTAGTGTAGTGTTGTGTAGTGTAGTGTAGTGTTGTGTAGTGTAGTGTAGTGTAGTGTAGTGTTGTATTGTGTAGTGTAGTGTAGTGTTGTGTAGTGTAGTGTAGTGTAGTGTTGTGTAGTGTTGTGTAGTGTAGTGTTGTGTAGTGTTGTGTAGTGTAGTGTAGTGTAGTGTTGTGTAGTGTTGTGTTGTGCAGTGTTGTGTAGTGTTGTGTAGTGTAGTGTTGTGTAGTGTTGTGTAGTGTAGTGTTGTGTAGTGTAGTGTAGTGTAGTGTAGTGTTGTATTGTGTAGTGTAGTGTAGTGTTGTGTAGTGTAGTGTAGTGTAGTGTTGTGTAGTGTTGTGTAGTGTAGTGTAGTGTAGTGTTGTGTAGTGTTGTGTAGTGTAGTGTAGTGTAGTGTTGTATAGTGTTGTGTGGTGTTGTGAGGTTTAATATTGTTTTATATTTTCTTTATCCATAAAAATAAAATCTGATCATTTGTAAACAAACATCTGAAGATAGTTGTGTGTGTTAGCACAGTATAGTTAGAGACACACGCACGCTCGGTGAGTGCTCCACGTGCATTATGTCGGCGCCAGGTGAGGTGAGAAGCGCTCGTGTGTCTGCAGCTTTAAGCTGAACTGTGATCAGATTCAGCACCACGGACAGAGTCTCTGCAGTCCCCGCTTCAGTCTGCGTCACAGAGAGACAGACAGGTACGGACTCACCGGGACAGACAGACAGGAGGACGGAGGGACAGACAGACCGCCGTGTCTCCGGGATGACTCTGTCTTTCTGACGGTTTAACAGACAGACAGACAGACAGACAGACAGACAGACAGACAGACGCATCTTCCTCCTCCCCCTCCTCCTGCGCTGTCGCAGAGAGGCTCGCGCCGCTCGGTCCGGTTGTCGTCATGGGAACGGTGCTGTCTCTGTCTCCGGGTGCGCGGAAAGCCGCGTCTCGTGGGCCGGAAAAGCTCGTGGAACTCGCGGTGCAAAAGCCGGTGGAGGCCCGCGAGGAGGAGGAGGAGGAGGACGCGAAGAAGAAGAAGAAGAAGAAGAAGAAGAAGAAGAAACGTCACCCAGTGCTGCTGCACGCGCTCAGGTGGAAGAAACGGCTCGTGGCCGCGCGAGCGAAGAGGAAGGGCGGGAAGAAGGTGAATCCAGGGGTGTCCGATCCCGGACACGTGCATCGGGAGCAGGCGGTCACCGACGACCGCCACAGAGCGCTAAAGGCCGGACAGAGGCACGGACCCATCCCGGTACCCGTCCCCACGGTCCCCGAGCAGAAGCAGAAGCAGGACAGGCCGGACCTGATCATCTCACCGCGGAGGGTAGTGGTACAGGTCGGTGTGTGAGTGAGTGAGTGAGTGAGTGAGTGTGTGTGTGTGTGTGTGTGTGTGTGTGTTGACCCCCCCCACCCATCTTTAAATTTATTGTGATGCGAGGTTTTTTTTATCTTATGTTAAATTAAGTTTTTCCCCGAATTATTTTATTTCATTTGTCGTCTTCTGTTGTCGAAATTTCTGCTGAAACAGAAACAGAGAGCTTTAATGAGTTTTCCATCAGGATCAGTTCTGTGGCAGCTGATCCTGATCATCCTGTCCATCTCGTGTCTGTCCCTCTGCAGGCGTCCACCGGTGAGCTGCTTCGTTGTCTTTCTGATTTTCTGTGTCGTCGTTGCATCAAGCTGAAGGACCTGTCGTCCAATCATGTCGTCCTGTGGTTCAGAAACGTGGACCGAGCGCTGCTGGTTCAAGGCTGGCAGGTTGGTGTTTGAGGTTTGATGGTCGGCGTTGAGTCTCCAGATGTCCACAATCCGTCCTCAGAGTCCTCCTGCTGAGACTCAAACGTCTGCAGGTTGTCCTAATCCTTGGATCCTGGATCCTTCCTCCGAGATGCTATTGTCCTCCTCTCATTGGCAGCAGTACTCCTCTGTGTCCTGTGTCTGTAGTAAGAATATTCTCTGTCCTGCCACTGCAGTCCAGTACTTTCTCTGTCTTCTGTCTCTGCACAGGACCAGTGCTTCATCAGTCCTGCCGGTCTGGTCTTTGTGTACTTGCTGTGTCGAGAGGCGGTGGACGAGGACACGTCTTCGCAGCAGGAGCTTCATGCCACCTTCCTCACCTGCCTGTACCTGGCCTACTCCTACCTGGGTAATGAGATCTCATATCCCCTCAAACCTTTCCTTGTGGAGTACAGCCGTGATGCATTCTGGGAACGGGCACTGGAGCTGATCGAACGCCTGAGTGCCGACATGCTCCGAATCAACGCCGACCCGCACTTCTTCACTGAGGTGTTTCAGGACCTGAAGAAGCAGGGGGGAGTGAGGCGGAGGGAGAGGGAGGAGGAGGGAGGGAAAATGAAGGTGGAGAAGGAAGAGGAGGACAAGGAGAACGATGAGGGACGCGGAACTGTTCATCTGGATCGCTAAAACATCAAGAAAGAGAGAGAGAAGAAAACAGTCCGTGTTTACCTGACTCGCCCAGCAGCCGTCGACCCGCTGAGGTGTGAATGTAACCTGGCTGCACCTGCAGCTGTAATGTTACCTGTTACTGTGACGGAATGTAACTGCATGCTGTCAATCAAAATCAACAGTATCCTCTGATCATGCCATCGTGGATGTAGATGAGTTACTATGGCAACCGTACATCATCCTGAGCAGCCTCATTTAGTTTGTTTTTATATCTGAACAAAGGTTAGTGTGTCAGTTATAACACACACACATCATGTGTACAACAGGAACTTGATGAACTTTGACCCTCAGGGTCATGTGTCAACATGTGATCAGTGTTACTCTCTGATGGTAACAGGGAACAGATGTTTGCTTCCTGTTGATGATGGTGATGATGATGGTGATGATGATGGCGTTCGATCAGATGATGATGGTGATGATGGTGGTGATGATGGTGGCGATGATGATGATGATGATGATGGTGATGATGATGATGATGATGATGATGATGATAGTGGTGATGATGGTGGTGATGATGGTGGCGATGATGGTGGCGATGATGGTGGCGATGATGATGATGATGGTGATGATGGTGATGATGGTGGTGATGATGGTGATGGTGGTGATGATGGTGATGATGATGGTGCTGATGATGATGATGATGATGGTGATGATGATGGTGCTGATGATGGTGCTGATGATGGTGATGATCATCTGAGGACACAAATATTCAGATGTGAAGGTGTTTGATGATGTCACCTGAGCACAGGTAACCACTGTTGTTCACAGATGCACAGCATGTTCATGACGCGGCAGCTCGGCGGCCATGACGGCACCTGAACATGTGACCTGCTGATCAGGTGATGGACGTGATGTTGTCTCAGTGATGACTGAAGATTGAATGTAAAACTGATCAGTGCCAAAAGTTTTGTTTGTTGTAAATGAAACGACAGCAGTCACACGGATGTCCACCTCTCATCTCCTGTCCTCTCTGCTCTTGTCCTCGTCTCCTCTCCTGGACTTTTGTCTGTTTTATCATAAAAATGTGAATAAAATCTTTAATTTATGTGAAAATATTTTTTCATGTCCAGGAAAAAGCGATGAGTGTGTGCGTGTGTGTCACTGCAGTGAGTCACTGCTGCATCACTGCTCCAGTTTTTGTGAATCAGGAAGATCACATGACACAAGTTGGCTCACTGCTGATTGGTATGAATTTGCTGCAGGGGGAGGGAGGGGGAGGGGAGGGGAGGGAGGAGGGATAGAGAGAATGGGAGGAGGGATGGGGGGGCAGATAGGTGTGTGCTGTAGTAAAAGCAGGTGAAGTTGATAATAAGATAAAACTTTATTGATACCGCAGCAGGAAATTCACTGACAGGAAACAATGTGCGGAAAAATCAAAATAACGAGAGAAAAGTGACGTCAGAGGTCAGAGGCCAAGCAGGGACTCAGGTATGGAGGTGTGTTCAGAGACGTGTGACGTGTGTGTGACGCTGAAGGAGCTGCCGAGATTAGAGTAAATAACACTAAATAAGACTGAGGTGCACAACCGTTTTAGTGTTAATTAGGCTTCAAATTCTTATATAAATTAGGGCGTGGTTACGTTGAGTGACAGCTCCATAGACAGGCACAGGCAGTTAGCTCTTTGCTAAACCATCGGCTGAGCTAGGCGGCTACATCCAGAGGCTAGGCTACAATTTTAGACTTCACGGGTGCTACGTCCATGTTTTATACGGTCTATGGTAAGAACACGAAAGATAAATGTTTAACGCGCAGCGCTGTTAATGGGCGCCATTTCTTAAGTGGGCGGGTCAGTCAGGTGAGCAGGCCCGTGCGTCCCGGTGGCTGTACAGGTGAATGACGTACTTCCTGTTGCGCGATTTCAAATCTACAGAGGCGCGTCCTTCGTTTCGGTGAGTGAAGCGAATTGTTTGTGTTTTATTTTGTGTTATTTCGTGTTGAGAAAGTCGGAGTTAAAACGTGAATGTGTTTGTTAGATGCTCGTGAAGAGTCTGTGAGTGTGTCGCTGACGCAGGGCGAGCTGCGCGCGTGGGAGTTTTTACAGAGCGGTCACCGTCGGTTAGCGCGCGGAACGTCTCTGTGTAGCAGCTGCTAAACACTGTTTAAAGTGAAGACGGTAACGTGTGTAAACAGCGTGTAGCTTGTTTGCTGTTGTTATGAGTTTATGGCGGGAACAAGTCGCTGAGAAGCAGTTTGTGTTTATTTAGTTTCTACGACACACACACACACACACACACACACACACACACACTTGGTTAACCAGAGCTGTTAGTTCTCAGGTGTTCTCTGCTCTTTGTTATTGTTTTTAAAGTGCGCACGTGGTAAAACGTATTATTAATGAGTCTGTGTCTGACTTCACACTATCACAGGCCGCCGAATCTTAGGCGCATGTCAGACACGGTCCTGCGTATTCGTCCCGGGTTGTCCTGCTGTGTGGGTGGCGGTGCTCAGAGTGCAGGTGATGGAGGTGGAGTCTGCAGCGCTGCTCAGGTAAATGTTGTTTTCCATCTTCAGTAGATGCAGTGTGAGCAGGTTGATGTGTGGTGAGGCTGAGAGAGGACGCAGCTTTTGTGTCTCTGTGTTAAATGTGTGTGGAGGACATGTCCTCCGGGATCTGGGTTCACGTATTCATTCGGTCCTAGCGTTGTTGTCCTCAGACTGTCGGTCCACGCGGGGTGTCGTCAGAGGTGTTAGGAACAGGTGCAGGTCGGATCCGGTGCTGAAGTTGTGGTTCCGTGTTTCATGTCTGTGACGTGGTGCTCGTGATGTGGGTGGAGTAACGTTGTTAGTGATGGTCAAAGGATGAATGGGTGGAGGCGGAGTGTGTGATCCGAGCTGAATCCAGGAGGAGAGTGTTTGCTTTGGTCAAAGCTGTATCATATGTGTGTGTGTGTGTGTGTGTGTGTGTGTGTGTGTTTTTGCAGGCGCTGCTGTTTCTGGCTGTGTCGAGGGGGGGTCCAACTGTGAGGCCGTGGCCAGGGCCAGGGTGCAGCTCCAGTCCGCCACCTGCTGGTGATCCAGAGGATGCCGAGAGACGAGGTGAGTGGATGCACGTGGCTAAAGTGAGCTCAGTGTGTCATTCTGTGTTTTGTGGTGGTTTTCAGCAGGTAGCTGTCGGCGGCTGTGTGTGGTTCGAAGTTGGACCAGGCTGTGGCCAGCGTGGAGAGCGGGGAGGCCCCTTTGCTGCACAGTGTTGAAAAATGAGAGCTGTGCTTATTTGCAGGTCGGAGGACTTGATCCAGAGGCCCTGATCCAGAGGACCGTTTGAGAGCAATAATAATAAAGTGCCATGAGTGTCATAAAAAAAACATTCATTTGCCTGTTTGTGTTTTTTCTCTTGTTTTGTGTGTGTCTGTCTGTGTTTTGTTTAGCTGTAACAGGTGTGGTTTGGTGACCACCTGTTTGGCAGTGTAGTGTGTCGGGGGACAGAGTAGGGAGAGCGTTAGCACCTGACGTGTTGGTCGTGTGGGCTGTAGCGTGTAGCATGGTGTTGTGTAGCATGGTGGCGTGTTTGCGACCAAGTGTGCGGCCGGGTTTAGTTGTGCGTGTGTGGATGGCATTTGGGACAGCGGCGGTTCGGTTTGTGTGAGATTGTCGTCTTCGGCTTGCAATGTTGTGGGTGTCAGCTTCTTTGGTCTGTGCTCGGGTCGATGTGTAGGTGTGGCGGTTTAGGGTCGATGAGGCAGGTGTGTGTGTGTGTGTGTGTGTGTGTAGCAGGTTTTGGTTGGCAGTGTGGTCCTGGTTCGAGTCATCTTGCTGAAGAATGTCATGGAGGAGTTGAAGGTGCAGTGCAGGTAAGGCTCTTGCAGCATGTGATAGTGTTTTTGCTGCACTGGCTGGTTTGTGTTTGATGCTCGTGTTGTGTCTGTCTTGCGCAGGATGGATGTCTGTGACAACATTGCGCAATGTTTCTGTTGTAGTGCTTTGACGTTTTGCCTGCATTAATCTGTTTTTCTGTAGCAGCCCCTGCTGAAGTAGGACTTGACGCAGCCATGGTCAGGGCGGAGCCTAGGTAAGTTGTGTTTAGCCTATGTACTTGTTTCAGAGTCAGTGAACATGCAAGTGTGGAGTTGGTTGGTGGCGGTAGTTGATGTGTGTGTTTCTGTGTCGTGCAGGCTGGAGGAGGAGATCCAATGGAATGAGCTGCATCTGTCTGAGTGGGACTCCAGCTCGGATGAGGCCAGTGTGGAGCTCAGGTACGCCCCCTGCTGCATGTGGAAGTGTTTTAAGATGTTTTAACTTCCAGTGTTTGACTTGCCTAGCACTTATGGCTAATGTTGAGTGTGTTTCTTTGTGTGTTGTGCAGGATGGAGGAGCTGCTGATCCAGAGAACCATGAGGATGCATGTTGGCCAATACTGCTCAGTGTTTCTACACTGAAGGATTCAGAGTGGAAGACCTGGGGAGAAGAACCTCAAGGACTCATCAATCACAGTGGTCACGTGACTGTAGGCCTGCTGAAGCAGGGATGGAACCACTGTCTCAACGCTTCGGCTTCAAAAGATGGACACTGCGTCCAGCATAACATCAGTAGCCGTGCAGGATGGAGGAGCTGATCAAGAGGACCATGAGAAGATGCATCTTAACCAATAATGCTCAATGTTTCTGCATTGAAGGACTCAGTTGTATCTTGCTGTTATTTGTTCTGCCTTTTCTATCTGATGTAGATTGTTTGTCCTGTGCAGGATGGAGGAGCTGATCCAGAGGAGAGCGAGGGCCTTATTGGCAAGTGTTTGAATTTAACTTGTGTTCCAGTGTTAGAGGGAGGTTGTTGTATAGTTTTTTCTTTTGTCTCTCCTCCCTCCCTTGTGCTCTCTCTCTCTCTCTCTCTCTCTCTGCTCCTCTGTGTGTGAGTGTGTGAACTGCAGGCTTGTCTGCAACTCAGCTGTGATAGGTTTAGGCTTGAGTGTTTTCTCTTGCTGTCACTCTGGATTGCATTGTGTTTTGTTTGCTGCTGGGATTGTGGAGGGGTTTTTGTGATTGTAAATAAAGTTGTGATTGAAACTCATTTATTTTGTAGCTGTGTTTCTTTAAAGATGTGCTCTTGAGTGTATTTAGAAATGGGTAGAGTCATCAGTGAGGCGTTTCACTTATCCTAGAGTGAAAGCAGTAGTAAGGTGATGCAACAGAAACCTTTGCTTGTAGTACCAGGATTTCTTTTGGTTTGAAAAGGTTTAGGTTTAACTGCAGAGCAAGCCTATGTTATGGAGTTGTAAGCTTTGACTGTTAGATGTACACCTGTTTCACAATTTTCCCAAGTCACTGTTGTGTTTTTTTTGTTTTTTTTGCAGTGTGGAGGGGCTGATGCAGAGGACCCTTTGATAGCAGGTGAGTGAATACTACATAGTGCAGTATTTGTATTCTATTATTTTTGCACTTAGTGTTTTTCCTTTTTTTTTTCCTATTTCTGTTTCTGTTCTGTTTTATTTCTTAGCGTTAGAGAGTTTTTTCCAATTGTTTTGTTAGAGAAAATTCTTAAGTCTAAAAAAGAAATAGAAAATAAAGGGAAAAACAGTAGAAAAAGCTCTTCAGTTTCAGCCCCTGGGACTCATCATTGCCAACAAACAGCCAGAAAGTTAAAGTGGTTTGACAATTTCTTTATTTACATCACACAAACTAAACATCCACACACTTTGTCATCATGACATCCCCCCCACCTTTCCAATACTTTCAAACACCAGGACAATTTTAACACCAACACTTCCTAACTGCCTAAAAACAACCAACACTAAACTCTCAAACACCTACAAGCCACTTTGACATTACACACACTTACTCTCACCCTAAACACACCAATAAAACTAGCAACAGACACAAGCTCGTCAACTACAACCTTCCTACAACTACATTTCAAATACATACTCCTTTACACAACTACACACTACAAGTAGACTAGTGTAAATAATAGATAATGTAATCTAAATGAGCAGTAAAAGGTCTCTTTGTGCCCTCTGTGTTCACCTCTCTTGAAACTTAAACATGTGTTTGTCTATGTGTGTTTAGCAGGTAGCTGCATCTGTCTGAGTGGGACTCCAGCTCGGATGAGGCCAGTGTGGAGCTCAGGTACGCCCCCTGCTGCATGTGGAAGTGTTGGAAGATGTTTTAACTTCCAGTGTTTGACTTGCCTAGCACCTATGGCTAATGTTGAGTGTGTTTCTTTGTGTGTTGTGCAGGATGGAGGAGCTGCTGATCCAGAGAACCATGATCCTCAGATACATGTTGGCCAATACTGCTCAGTGCTGCTCTTTGTGTTCACCAATTCCCTTCGCTCTGGGTTTTGTTGATGGTTTGTTGATGTTTATAACTATCAGGCTAAGACAAAAGCAGCAGTCAGACTGGGTTCTTTCCAAAGGTCTAAAGGTTTCCTATATGATGAAAATGTATTTATTTAAAGTCTATAAAAATCTTGACACTGTAATAATTTTCTTTTCTTTTGTGTTGTAATGTTTTGCTGCAGAGTGTGTGACATGATGAGAAAGCCTGCAGCAGCTGAAGCCACCGTGTGGAGTCTCTGCCGCTCACGACATTCTGGATTTCTGGTAAGTCCGGCCACATATACAGCACACATACACAAATGATGCAGTGAGCATGTTTCCCAGTGCAGATAGTTTCAGCTGCGTCTACAGGATCTTGACCTCCCGGGAGTGAGGCTGCAGTATTTCAAGGGTGAAGATGACTTTTAGAGCTTTTCTAAACCAACGGTAGAAGAGAGCGTAAATCAAGAGAGATCAAGAGATCTAATGTGTCTGAGATGTGGCTGAGGTGTGGCTGATGACCACCACACACACTCCCTGCAGCAGGAACTGAACCTGTCCGGTTGCCCTAAGTGTCCCATTAGAAGAAACCCGTTGTAGAGAGCAGGCGCAACAGAGACAGATACAAATTGTAAATCTGTTCAGGGTGATCTTAGAGGGATAGAGCAGTGGGTCACAGATGGCCAGATAATGATGAATGGAAATAAGCACCATGTTGCCCAAAGAGGCAGAGAGCAGACAGTAAGAAACATATGGAGTCAGTCAGGTCTCCACGAAGTGCAGGCCTTCGATGGGCATGACCAGCAGCCCCATCACCAGGTCAGACACGGCCAGAGACGGGAGCAGGGTGAGATGGAGATGATGACCAGTAGGTTGAGCGTCACAGACCAGAGAATAGCTTAGCAGGGCTTGACTCTTAACTCCACCTGAACCAGTGTCTGTGCTAAGATGTACTAATCTAAGAGGAGCTGTATTTGTTTTATTGCAGGATCTGCCAGGATGCTGCTCCAGAAGCTGCAGGAGGGGACGATGCAGATGGTACTAAAGGTTCTTCAGGCCTTTGAATAAAGACTTCATCAGTGGTTATAGTTCAGGTAAGTGTATCAGATTACATGATTTTTAATAACAACAGCTAATGTTCTGTAGTGGTATTGTATTGGTATGGTCAAGATAAGATAAGATAAACCTTTAATAGTTCCACAATGGGGAAATTACACTGTAGATTCCATTTCAACTTTTATCCTGTTCAGGTTCCAGACAGTTGTACCATCCTGGAGTTTGACGCCCCCTTGATCCATCTGCAGTCTGTCCAAGATGGGTGATGCCTTTGGCACAATTTTCCCAAGTCACTGACTGTTGTGTTGTGTTTTTCTGCAGTGTGGAGGGGCTGATGCTTAGGATCCTTAGATAGCAGGTGAGTATCGCATTTGTATTCTATTACTTTTCTATTTTTTTCTATTTCTGTCTTACTGTTTTTCCCTTTGTTAGACTTACTCTTTTTTTCACTATTTGTATGTATTTGTATTTAGAAACTGGTGAAGTCATCGGTCACAGTGCAACAGGTGCAGGTGAATTCGATTCTTTTTTCTTGTTCTAGTTTTTCCTTTTTTTAGTTGTTTTTTTTTTCTTTTTTCTTTTTTCTATTCTAAGGCTGATGAGGCCCAGTAACATGATGCTGATATACATGTTCATATAAAATAGATTCCCCACCAGCTTGCAGGCTACAGGTCCCAGTAACCACTTGTTTCCCTGAACATGGTAGAGGACCCTGAAGGGCAGGCATGTCAGCAGGACCAGGTCAGCCACCGCGCAGTTGATGAGCAATACTCTTACAGAATTGCGTTTCAAGTGTAAGAAAAGGAAGACCCACAGGGCAAAGAGGTTACCCACGAGCCCAAAGCAGAAGAAGAGGGAGTAGAATATTGTCAGCGGCACACAGAGGGTGGTGTCATCCATTGAACAAGTCTGATTTCGAGAGACCTCTGAGGAGGTGGAGAAAGGAGTAGAGGAAAGGGGAGGAGCGGTGGCTGACAAGAAGGATGACATTGAAACGGAGAGAGATGAAACAGATGGGGAGGGAGGAGTTGGACGATGCAGAGGTTGAAAGAGTGAAGGGGAAAGAAGAGGCAGAGGAGAACTTGGTCATTGTGTTTTAGGAGCGACAGCTTCAGGGTTGTCAGTCAGGTTCTGAGGAAGAAGGGGAAAAAAACAGTTCACTGTCACTGAAAAAATACAATGAAAAAGCAGAACTTTGACTAATTTAAAGGAAGGGGGAAATGGGGTGCTCCTTAAAACTGAGGTGGTGTATTTTATGAGTTACGCAGAGACAGGTGAGTAATATGTGCCTTGTAGTTTTAAAGGTCACACACGTCGTGCTGAGATATGTGTAAAGGGGGAGCTATGGTAATTTATACAGTGTCATGAAAAAGATACAGCAGCCTAGAAAAGAGGAGTTTTAGAAGCAGGGTATTGAATATTCAGGAAAGTACACAAATTTCCCCCGACATTTTCTTTGTGTCGTTCATAAATCCAGTCATGGACACATCGTTTCCAGTGCCACTGTTTTACAGTGAAGCTGAGGAGCGTGAGTGTCGCTCTCTGGCTGCTGGTAACAGATGTTAGGATTAAAGCAGAAAACTTACCGTCAGTGTTCCTCCCATAGAAAGTTTAAATGTGTGTGAATGTGCAGAGAGGTGGGCGAGGGCAGTGGTCCAGTATGCATTTTCCTCCATCCAATGTCAAAAGCTGGAAGAAATCTGTTGAAAAGTGATCCGTTAAGTAAAACTTGAGTTATGAACATGAGGGATAAAACTGCAGTCCTTGTCCTTAAGGCTTCTCTGTAGCGATCTTCACCTTTCTCTTCATTCTCTGAATGAGTCATAAAGCCTGCAGACTCCTCTGTTTCTGCTCCTCCCCGTCCTCCTCGCAGTTCTCTTCTCTCAGCTTGCATTCAGGCTCTTTGCAGTATTGGTCCTTGTCGCCTCTTGTTTTATTGAGAAGCTTTGCTCTCTCTGCTCCCTCCCTCTCTCCCTCTCTCTCTGCTCCCTCCCTCTCTCTCTGCTCCCTCCCTCCCTCCCTCTCTCTCTGCTCCCTTCCTCCCTCTCTCTCTCTCTTTCACACACCTGACTGCCTGGTCTTCTTCTTTCTGCCTCTTGTTTTCTCTCTCTCGCTGCATCTATGTGATCTTGCTCTGGCTCAGTCAACATTCTCCAGAACCCCCCATTTCCTGATTGTAAGAAGCATAGAACTGTGAAGACAGGAAGTGAGCCCACCACCGCTTTTCACACATTCACCTTGTCCTGAGCATCTTCTGTCAGACAGCCTTGCGTGGGTCCTTTCAGAAAAAAATTACCAAAATTGGCAAGAATACTACATTTAGCCAAAATGTATTTTTCTGTGTGAGGCGGGGTGTTTTGAGTATTGTTTGCATAGACTGATCTTGTCTAGAATACATGCAGTATGTGTGCTTGTTCAGGCTACAGATTCCAGACCAGATAAGCCACAGCTGATGAGCGACGCACTTACAGAACTGTGGCTCGAGCGTAAGAAAAGGAAGACCCACAGTGCAGAGCCACGAGCCCAAAGCAGAAGAAGAGGGAGACGACTGATACAGTATGCACAGATCAGTATGCAGTATATGTACTTTCTCCCTCTGCCCCAGTATTGTTTGCATCAGCAAAAGCTTGTTTTTTAGCATGGTTGCAGAGGGACGAGGGGGGGCGCATCTCCTTCACCACCACCCATATCTATTGAGCATATCTGGACGGTCCAAAGCCGCACTCTTAACTTGCTGTGTCACGGCCGGTTTAGTGTCGAGCGTGTAGTATGGGCTGAAGCCACCAGTACTGATAACTTTAAGATCTGCTGAAACAGGGATTTAGGTGTGGGGCTGCCACTAATTGTGTCCTGGTTTCAGTTTGTGTTTGTATTACTTTAGTATTTTGCTATTTTGTCCTCTTGTTCAGTAACCTTGGACATTCTATTGACATACTGTGGTTACATTTGCATTTATTTCTGAAGATATGCTGAATTATGTACTTGAAATTCAGAGGTGCCAATAATTTTGACCAGGACTGTGTCTGCTGCTTTCAGCGAAGCGGTTAGAAGAGTTTTCATACAGTTGTTCTGTATGTAGTAAACAGCATGTCATTTAACGAATTTCCCCACGGGGATTAATAAAGTATCTCTATCTATCTATTTAATGGGACATCCACACGAGAATCAAACCCTTGCTCTGCAACACAGAAATTGTGAGGGTCTTGATCTGTGAAGAAATCGTGCATATCATTTACAGCTTATTATCCTGATAGGTGTGTTTCCTTTGTGTATCAGCATCACTGTCAAATTGTGGTTAAAGCTGGGTGAGTTTTCTTTCAGTGTGAAACCGTGGTTCACTAACCAGCAGCCAATTACAGAATGTTGCACTTTTGCTGTAGGCTGCAGAGAAATATGTTTCTGTGTTTAAATCATATGTGTTTCTTGGTTGAGTTTGTGCAATGCTTCTTACGCTCTCAGTGTGCTTCATATCTTGCTGGGATAGTCCCTCAATTAATCTGCTGAAATTTACGAAGTTACTGTGGGTTATTGAACTTTGAACTACTATTGAACTCTCTTTTATTCCTCTGCAGCCTCACTGTGTGCTGCTGGCCTCAAAGGAGAATTCTGCTCCAGTCAAGCTGGGAGGTTTTGGAGTTGCAATACAGCTGGGAGAGTCTGGCTTGGTGGCTGGAGGTACAGTTTTTCCCTCTACACCTCAACAATCATCATCGTTTGTATCTGTTAGTGGATAATGTTGTTTTCCTGCTCCCTTCAGGTCAGGTTGGTACTCCCCACTTCATGGCCCCAGAGGTGGTGAAGAGGTCACAGTAGATGTGTGGGGATGTGGAGTCATCCTCTTCATCCTCCTGTCTGGCTGCCTGCCTTTCTACGGCACCAAGGAGCGCTTGTTTGAGGCTATCATTAAGGGCAAGTACAAGGTAAGAAAATGATTGACAGGACACCGTCACTGTCTGTTGCTGAACATGTTCATCACAGCACCAGAGTTCTGCCTTTAAGGTGAAGCTATGCACGGTGCAGAGCTCCTTTTTGTTTCTATGCTGCAGTGTGTGTCAAGGACAACATTGCAACATGCTTCCTGTTGCTTCTGCAACAAAATGAACAAACGGACTGTTTCAGCAGTAGATGCTCAGATTCGGGTCTGATAAGGAGAGGATGAATTTCCTGCTTGGTGCACTAATCTGTGGCAGACGCAGTCACTGCAGGCGGCGTGATGGACGACGCGGTGACATCGTCCATCACGCCGCTGCCAAACATCTGCTGTGAAATGAACAGGTTTTATTTTTTAGAGTAAGATCTGAAAGTAGTAACCTCTGCTGATGCTGCCAAAGCATTATCACAAAAAAATGTTAATCATGAAGCAAACGCAGCATTTTTTATTTTATGTTTAAAACAAGCTACAGTGATGCTGTACTGTACCCATGTTGACATGCGTGTGTATGTGTGTGTGCGTGCTTGTGCAGATGAACCCGCGCCAGTGGGCCCACATCTCAGAGAGCGCCAAAGACCTGGTGAGACGCATGCTGATGCTGGACCCTGCTGAGAGAATCACCGTCTACGAGGCCCTCAACCACCCCTGGCTGAAGGCAAGATCGCACAAGCACATGCCACTGCTCGGAATAAATGGAGTCCAGGCTTTAGCTCTGACTTTAGATGTTACCAACTTTGGCAGAGTATTGTCCTCCTTTTTGACCCCCACTTTTATGATCTTCTCTTGTGTAACATTAGAAAGCCCAAAAATTGTGTTGTGCTATAAATATTTAGTGTCTTGATGAACGCGAATGAGCGACAAGATAAAATGACTTTAAGCTTTGACAACTTGGCCAACTTTAAACCCCTGGCCTGTAGTGTTGCTGACTAAAGACCACTTCCTTCTGTTTGGAGCTGCACCTCTACTTTCACATCCGTTCTGTGACTGCTCTAATATGTGTGTGTGCGCATATGAGACAGTGTGCTTACATCCCTACTGTCATGTTGAGGGTTTTCTTTGTGTGTGTGTAGGAGAGGGACAGGTATGCCTACAAGATCCACCTGCCTGAAACAGTGGAACAGCTGAGGAAGTTCAACGCCAGGAGGAAGCTGAAGGTCAGCACGGTGCTGATGTTCAACTCAGAGTTGAAATCTGCAGGTTCAGCATGATTAAAATCAAAGATTAGAGGAAGTGATGCATCCTCCACACTGTGCAGCTGCCTCTAACCATTGACCCACATACATTTCTGGTTCAATGTTGTCCAAGATTTTTAATAGATCTTACCTCTTTAGGCCTCATGTACAAATCCATGAGAAGTACATACATGCTCATAATGAGTGCTCACGGAGACTTGGTGCAATAGCTGTATTATTCTGTCTCTGTATCCCAGGGTGCAGTTCTCGCTGCTGTTTCCAGCCACAAGTTTAATTCCTATTATGGCGACCCCCCAGAGGAGCTGCACGACTTCTCAGATGATCCCACCTCCTCAGGTAAATCAGACAGCAGGTTGGAGGAAGAGGGCAGTAAAGTAATAATGGTGAAGTAGTTGTTCCTCCAAATGTCAATATCCACTGACATGTCAGAGAAGAAATGAACCATCTATCTTAACCAGAGAACAGGATGAGGACATTCACTTTCTAACCTAGTTTCTATTATTGTGTCTTAATGTGACTTCCAGCTGTCTGTGTTCAAACGAAGACAGATGTTGCCCAACAGCCTCAGTTCCCTGTCTCAGCTATAGACTTTCACTTCCTTTGCTAGGAAGGGTGCTGACTGTACCTGCCAGTAGTTATGAGCATATAGAAACCACTTGCATTGTATGAGCACTGAAACACATCATTACCTGATGAATCAGAGCAGCGAGCTAAGCTTTGCATGTTTGCTGCTCAGTTATATGTGCAGCCTGTTGCAGTCAGATATACATCCATTTATGTTATTTCTGCTGAGGGCGGCAGTCTGTTGCAGTCACGCTTCCTGGTGACTGGTTTATTTTTGCAGTTAGGCACCAGACAGGCTGCTGGTCACTCACTTGTGTGTAGAGTAGTAGATGTGTGCAGCAGCTTCGCAGCTCTTTCATCAACTTTGCTGCATTTGCTCTGATGATGTGGGTCCTCATCCTCCAAAATGGCTTCCCTTGTCTCCTCCTGTTTTCTGTCCCATGTGCCTTTTGAGAAAACCCATTTGTTTGGTTGAATATGCTTTTATTCCAAATGGGCCCTGTTAAATAGTACAGGGGAGACTCTGTTCACATGCATCTTCATTAATCCTGTAGCAAAAACAAGCAAAAACCAAAAACAAAGGTTTCTATTGCATTAAGGTTCCAGCTGAAGCTTTCCTGTTAGACTACACTCAGCATGTCGAGTAGCATTTAAAAAGCTGTGTGGCGTAAGTACAGCTCCCACTCCACGTTTGTAAGCCGCTGCTCGTTTTGTCAGGGTTTTTTTAAACGTTGATTAACTGTAAATTTAAATGCAAGCCTTTGTCACAATTTTCCCAAGTGTTGTGTTATGTTGTGTTTTTTTCTGCAGTGTGGAGGGGCTTACTGTTTCACTATTTGTAAGTCTTGTAAGAACTTGTTATCTGTAGCCTGTGTGTTCATGTTTAGCGGGTTATTTGTTATTCTACTTTCTGGTGCACAGTGAAAGCTGTGGTTTAGCTTTAACTGTAACTGCAAGCCTTTGGCACAATTTTCCCAAGTCACTGACTGTTGTGTTGTGTTGTGTTGTGTTTTTCTGCAGTGTGGAGGAGTTGATGCTTAGGATCCTTAGATAGCAGGTGAGTATCGCATTTGTGTTCTATTACTTTTCTATCTTTTTGTTTCTGTCTTACTGTTTTTCCCTTTGTTAGACTTACTCTTTTTTTCACTATTTGTATGTATTTAGAAATGGGTGAAGTCATTGGTCACAGTGTTGACTGAGAAGTGTTTACAAGAAGGTAAATTGAATCTACCTTCTTGTAAATTCAATTTTATTTTTTATTTTTTATTTTTTTTTTTTTTTAGTTCTTTTTTTTTTTTTTTTTTTACAAGAAGGTAAAAAGCTCACTTGCTCAGTCTCACTGTTTTGCAAAACACCCCTTTTGTCATTGCTCTTTGTGGTATAACCCCCTATGTTCACCTCCCCAGAAACTCGGGGGGGACCACCCCCCCCCGAGCCCACCCCCACACCCCTTGTTACGCTCACTGGCCTTCTCATGGTTTCACCATTGCTCTTGGGGAACCCGCGGGGATTGAACCCACGGTCTCACAGTTCCCAACCATCCATTAACCGTCAGAGCTATTTGGCTGCACATTCACAGTCTTTCCTTTTTCAGCCTTCAGGGGGTGCTTCAGCTCTTTTACTTTGTTTTTTTTCCAGTTTGAGTTGCACCTGTTGCCCATGTGCTAATCAAACCCATGTGACCGGGGAGGAGAGGACTCAGGTGCAGCTTATAAGGCTTTGGGGTAGCCTTTGCTCCTGTTTGCTGGTGGAATACAGTAGTGTTTTGTCCAAGCTCTGTTTTTGGTAAGTGGAGTGAACGGAACTTGTTATCTGTAGACAGAGGAAGCCTGTGTGTTCATGTTTAGCGGGTTATTTGTTATTCTACTTTCTGGTGCACAGTGAAAGCTGTGGTTTAGCTTTAACTGTAACTGCAAGCCTTTGGCACAATTTTCCCAAATCACTGACTGTTGTGTTGTGTTGTGTTGTGTTTTTCTGCAGTGTGGAGGAGTTGATGCTTAGGATCCTTAGATAGCAGGTGAGTATCGCATTTGTGTTCTATTACTTTTCTATCTTTTTGTTTCTGTCTTACTGTTTTTCCCTTTGTTAGACTTACTCTTTTTTTCACTATTTGTATGTATTAAGAAATGGGTGAAGTCATTGGTCACAGTGTTGACTGAGAAGTGTTTACAAGAAGGTAAATTGAATCTACCTTCTTGTAAATTCAATTTTATTTCTTTTTTTTTTTTTTTTTTTTTTTTACAAGAAGGTAAAAAGCTCACTTGCTCAGTCTCACTGTTTTGCAAAACGCCCCTTTTGTCATTGCTCTTTGTGGTATAACCCCCTATGTTCACCTCCCCAGAAACTCGGGGGGGACCACCCCCCCCCGAGCCCACCCCCACACCCCTTGTTACGCTCACTGGCCTTCTCATGGTTTCACCATTGCTCTTGGGGAACCCGCGGGGATTGAACCCACGGTCTCACAGTTCCCAACCATCCATTAACCGTCAGAGCTATTTGGCTGCACATTCACAGTCTTTCCTTTTTCAGCCTTCAGGGGGTGCTTCAGCTCTTTTCCTTTGTTTTTTTTCCAGTTTGAGTTGCACCTGTTGCCCATGTGCTAATCAAACCCATGTGACCGGGGAGGAGAGGACTCAGGTGCAGCTTATAAGGCTTTGGGGTAGCCTTTGCTCCTGTTTGCTGGTGGAATACAGTAGTGTTTTGTCCAAGCTCTGTTTTTGGTAAGTGGAGTGAACGGAACTTGTTATCTGTAGACAGAGGAAGCCTGTGTGTTCATGTTTAGCGGGTTATTTGTCATTGTACTTTCTGGTGCACAGTGAAAGCTGTGGTTTAGCTTTAACTGTAACTGCAAGCCTTTGGCACAATTTTCCCAAATCACTGACTGTTGTGTTGTGTTGTGTTTTTCTGCAGTGTGGAGGAGTTGATGCTTAGGATCCTTAGATAGCAGGTGAGTATCGCATTTGTGTTCTATTACTTTTCTATCTTTTTGTTTCTGTCTTACTGTTTTTCCCTTTGTTAGACTTACTCTTTTTTTCACTATTTGTATGTATTAAGAAATGGGTGAAGTCATTGGTCACAGTGTTGACTGAGAAGTGTTTACAAGAAGGTAAATTAAATCTACCTTCTTGTAAATTCAATTTTATTTTATTTTATTTTATTTTATTTTTTTTTTTTTTTTAGTTCTTTTTTTTTTTTTACAAGAAGGTAAAAAGCTCACTTGCTCAGTCTCACTGTTTTGCAAAACGCCCCTTTTGTCATTGCTCTTTGTGGTATAACCCCCTATGTTCACCTCCCCAGAAACTCGGGGGGGACCACCCCCCCCCGAGCCCACCCCCACACCCCTTGTTACGCTCACTGGCCTTCTCATGGTTTCACCATTGCTCTTGGGGAACCCGCGGGGATTGAACCCACGGTCTCACAGTTCCCAACCATCCATTAACCGTCAGAGCTATTTGGCTGCACATTCACAGTCTTTCCTTTTTCAGCCTTCAGGGGGTGCTTCAGCTCTTTTACTTTGTTTTTTTTCCAGTTTGAGTTGCACCTGTTGCCCATGTGCTAATCAAACCCATGTGACCGGGGAGGAGAGGACTCAGGTGCAGCTTATAAGGCTTTGGGGTAGCCTTTGCTCCTGTTTGCTGGTGGAATACAGTAGTGTTTTGTCCAAGCTCTGTTTTTGGTAAGTGGAGTGAACGGAACTTGTTATCTGTAGACAGAGGAAGCCTGTGTGTTCATGTTTAGCGGGTTATTTGTTATTCTACTTTCTGGTGCACAGTGAAAGCTGTGGTTTAGCTTTAACTGTAACTGCAAGCCTTTGGCACAATTTTCCCAAATCACTGACTGTTGTGTTGTGTTGTGTTTTTCTGCAGTGTGGAGGAGTTGATGCTTAGGATCCTTAGATAGCAGGTGAGTATCGCATTTGTGTTCTATTACTTTTCTATCTTTTTGTTTCTGTCTTACTGTTTTTCCCTTTGTTAGACTTACTCTTTTTTTCACTATTTGTATGTATTAAGAAATGGGTGAAGTCATCGGTCACAGTGTTGACTGAGAAGTGTTTACAAGAAGGTAAATTGAATCTACCTTCTTGTAAATTCAATTTTATTTCTTTTTTTTTTTTTTTTTTTACAAGAAGGTAAAAAGCTCACTTGCTCAGTCTCACTGTTTTGCAAAACGCCCCTTTTGTCATTGCTCTTTGTGGTATAACCCCCTATGTTCACCTCCCCAGAAACTCGGGGGGGACCACCCCCCCCCGAGCCCACCCCCACACCCCTTGTTACGCTCACTGGCCTTCTCATGGTTTCACCATTGCTCTTGGGGAACCCGCGGGGATTGAACCCACGGTCTCACAGTTCCCAACCATCCATTAACCGTCAGAGCTATTTGGCTGCACATTCACAGTCTTTCCTTTTTCAGCCTTCAGGGGGTGCTTCAGCTCTTTTACTTTGTTTTTTTTCCAGTTTGAGTTGCACCTGTTGCCCATGTGCTAATCAAACCCATGTGACCGGGGAGGAGAGGACTCAGGTGCAGCTTATAAGGCTTTGGGGTAGCCTTTGCTCCTGTTTGCTGGTGGAATACAGTAGTGTTTTGTCCAAGCTCTGTTTTTGGTAAGTGGAGTGAACGGAACTTGTTATCTGTAGACAGAGGAAGCCTGTGTGTTCATGTTTAGCGGGTTATTTGTCATTGTACTTTCTGGTGCACAGTGAAAGCTGTGGTTTAGCTTTAACTGTAACTGCAAGCCTTAGGCAAACACAACTGACTGTTGTGTTTTTCTGCAGTGTGGAGGAGCTGATGCTTAGGATCCTTAGATAGCAGGTGAGTAGTCTTTCTCTTCATTCAGGTTTTTCTTTTAAGTCTTGTATGTTGTTTGTTTGGTCTACTTTTTTTTTGCAGTTTTCTAGTTTGTTTAAATTTGTTTTCTAGTTCTAGTTTTTCTAGTTCTAGTTTTTCTTTGTAGTTGTAGTTTTTCAAGTTTGCTAGTTTTTGTAGTTTTCTAGTTTTTCTTTATAGTTGTAGTTTTCTAGTTTGTCTTTGTAGTTTTACATTCTAGTTTTCTAGTTCTATTTTTCCATTTTTTTCTAGTTTTTCTTTGTAGTTCTATTGTTTTAGTTTTTCCTAGTTTTTTTCCACTAACTATCAGAACTATTGGGCTGCACATTCACAGTCTTTCCCTTTTCAGCCTTCAGGGGGTGCTTCAGCTCTTTTCCTTTGTTTTTTTTCCAGTTTGAGTTGCACCTGTTGCCCATGTGCTAATCAAACCCATGTGACGGGGGAGGAGAGGACTCAGGTGCGGCTTATAAGGCTTTGGGGTAGCCTTTGCTCCTGTTTGCTGGTGGAATACAGGAGTGTGTTGTGTTTTGTCCAAGCTCTGTTTATGGTAAGTGGAGTGAATTGAACTTGTTATTTGTAGACAGAGGAAGCCTGTGTGTTCATGTTTAGCAGGTTATTTGTCATTGTAATTTCTGGTGCACAGTGAAAGCTGTGGTTTAGCTTTAACTGTAACTGCAAGCCTTAGGCAAACACAACTGACTGTTGTGTTTTTCTGCAGTGTGGAGGAGCTGATGCTTAGGATCCTTAGATAGTAGGTGAGTAGTCTTTCTCTTCATTCAGTTTTTTCTTTTAAGTCTTGTATGTTGTTTGTTTGGTCTACTTTTTTTTGCAGTTTTCTAGTTTTTTCTATTTTTCTAGTTCTAGTTTTTCTAGTTCTAGTTTTTCTCTCTAGTTGTAGTTTTTGTAGTTTGCTAGTTTTTATTTCTACTTGTAGTTTTCCAGTTTGTCTTTGTAGTTTTTCTGTCTAGTTCTAGTTTTCTAGTTTGTCTTTGTAGTTTTACATTCTAGTTTTCTAGTTCTATTTTTCCATTTTTTTCTAGTTTTTCTTTGTAGTTCTAGTGTTTTAGTTTTTCTTAGTTTTTTTCCACTATCAGAACTATTGGGCTGCACATTCACAGTCTTTCCCTTTTCAGCCTTCAGGGGGTGCTTCAGCTCTTTTCCTTTGTTTTTTTCCAGTTTGAGTTGCACCTGTTGCCCATGTGCTAATCAAACCCATGTGACGGGGGAGGAGAGGACTCAGGTGCGGCTTATAAGGCTTTGGGGTAGCCTTTGCTCCTGTTTGCTGGTGGAATACAGGAGTGTGTTGTGTTTTGTCCAAGCTCTGTTTATGGTAAGTGGAGTGAATTGAACTTGTTATTTGTAGACAGAGGAAGCCTGTGTGTTCATGTTTACCAGGTTATTTGTTATTGTACTTTTTGGTGCACAGTGAAAGCTGTGGTTTAGCTTTAACTGTAACTGCAAGCCTTAGGCAAACACAACTGACTGTTGTGTTTTTCTGCAGTGTGGAGGAGCTGATGCTTAGGATCCTTAGGATCCTTCGATAGCAGGTGAGTAGTCTTTCTCTTCATTCAGGTTTTTCTTTTAAGTCTTGTATGTTGTTTGTTTGGTCTACTTTTTTTTGCAGTTTTCTAGTTTGTTTAAATTTGTTTTCTAGTTCTAGTTTTTCTAGTTCTAGTTTTTCTTTGTAGTTGTAGTTTTTGTAGTTTTCTAGTTTTTCTCTCTAGTTGTAGTTTTCTAGTTTGTCTTTGTAGTTTTTCTTTCTAGTTCTAGGTTTCGGTTGTTCAGGTTTTCTAGTTCTAGTTTTTCTTTGTAGTTTTACATTCTAGTTTTCTAGTTCTATTTTTCTATTTTTTTCTAGTTTTTCTTTGTAGTTCTAGTGTTTTAGTTTTTCTTAGTTTTTTTCCACTATCAGAACTATTGGGCTGCACATTCACAGTCTTTCCCTTTTCAGCCTTCAGGGGGTGCTTCAGCTCTTTTCCTTTGTTTTTTTCCAGTTTGAGTTGCACCTGTTGCCCATGTGCTAATCAGGTGCAGCTTATAAGGCTTTGGGGTTACTTTTGCTCCTGTTTGCTGGTGGAATACAGGAGTGTGTTGTGTTTTGTCCAAGCTCTGTTTCTGGTAAGCGGAGTGAAGGGAACTTGTTATCTGTAGCCTGTGTGTTCATGTTTAGTGGGTTATTTGTTATTCTACTTTCTGGTGCACAGTGAAAGCTGTGGTTTAGCTTTAACTGTAACTGCAAGCCTTTGGCACAATTTTCTCAAGTCACTGACTGTTGTGTTGTGTTGTGTTGTGTTTTTCTGCAGTGTGGAGGAGCTGATGCTTAGGATCCTTAGATAGTAGGTGAGTAGTCTTTCTCTTCATTCAGTTTTTTCTTTTAAGTCTTGTATGTTGTTTGTTTGGTCTACTTTTTTTTGCAGTTTTCTAGTTTTTTCTAGTTCTAGTTTTTCTAGTTGTAGTTTTTCTCTCTAGTTGTAGTTTTTGTAGTTTGCTAGTTTTTATTTCTACTTGTAGTTTTCCAGTTTGTCTTTGTAGTTTTTCTGTCTAGTTCTAGGTTTCTAGTTTTTCTTTGTTGTTTTTCTAGTTTTACATTCTAGTTTTTCCATTTTTTTTTCTAGTTTTTCTTTGTAGTTCTAGTGTTTTAGTTTTTCCTAGTTTTTTTCCACTATCAGAACTATTTGGCTGCACATTCACAGTCTTTCCCTTTTCAGCCTTCAGGGGGTGCTTTATCTCTTTTCCTTTGTTTTTTTTCCAGTTTGAGTTGCACCTGTTGCCCATGTGCTAATCAAACCCATGTGACCGGGGAGGAGAGGACTCAGGTGCAGCTTATAAGGCTTTGGGGTAGCCTTTGCTGCTGTTTGCTGGTGGAATACAGGAGTGTGTTGTGTTTTGTCCAAGCTCTGTTTATGGTAAGTGGAGTGAATTGAACTTATTTGTAGACAGAGGAAGCCTGTGTGTTCATGTTTAGCGGGTTATTTGTCATTGTAATTTCTGGTGCACAGTGAAAGCTGTGGTTTAGGTTTAACTGTAACTGCAAGCCTTAGGCAAACACAACTGACTGTTGTGTTTTTCTGCAGTGTGGAGGAGCTGATGCTTAGGATCCTTAGATAGTAGGTGAGTAGTCTTTCTCTTCATTCAGGTTTTTCTTTTAAGTCTTGTATGTTGTTTGTTTGGTCTACTTTTTTTGCTGTTTTCTAGTTTGTTTAAATTTGTTTTCTAGTTCTAGTTTTTCTAGTTCTAGTTTTTCTTTGTAGTTGTAGTTTTTCAAGTTTGCTAGTTTCTGTAGTTTTCTAGTTTTTCTTTATAGTTGTAGTTTTCTAGTTTGTCTTTGTAGTTTTTCTTTCTAGTTCTAGGTTTCTAGTTTTTCTTTGTTGTTTTTCTAGTTTTGGTTGTTCAGGTTTTCTAGTTCTAGTTTTTCTTTGTAGTTTTACATTCTAGTTTACTAGTTCTAGTTTTTCCATTTTTTTCTAGTTTTTCTTTGTAGTTCTAGTGTTTTAGTTTTTCCTAGTTTTTTTCCACTAACTATCAGAACTATTGGGCTGCACATTCACAGTCTTTCCCTTTTCAGCCTTCAGGGGGTGCTTCAGCTCTTTTCCTTTGTTTTTTTCCAGTTTGAGTTGCACCTGTTGCCCATGTGCTAATCAGGTGCAGCTTATAAGGCTTTGGGGTTACTTTTGCTCCTGTTTGCTTGTGGAATACAGGAGTGTGTTGTGTTTTGTCCAAGCTCTGTTTCTGGTAAGTGGAGTGAACGGAACTTGTTATCTGTAGCCTGTGTGTTCATGTTTAGTGGGTTATTTGTTATTCTACTTTCTGGTGCACAGTGAAAGCTGTGGTTTAGCTTTAACTGTAACTGCAAGCCTTTGGCACAATTTTACCAAGTCACTGACTGTTGTGTTGTGTTTTTCTGCAGTGTGGAGGAGCTGATGCTTAGAATCCTTAGATAGTAGGTGAGTAGTCTTTCTCTTCATTCAGTTTTTTCTTTTAAGTCTTGTATGTTGTTTGGTTGGTCTACTTTTTTTGCAGTTTTCTAGTTTTTTCTATTTTTCTAGTTCTAGTTTTTCTAGTTGTAGTTTTTCTCTCTAGTTGTAGTTTTTGTAGTTTGCTAGTTTTTATTTCTACTTGTAGTTTTCCAGTTTGTCTTTGTAGTTTTTCTGTCTAGTTCTAGGTTTCTAGTTTTTCTTTGTTGTTTTCTAGTTTTACATTCTAGTTTTTCCATTTTTTTTCTAGTTTTTCCTAGTTTTTTTCCACTAACTATCAGAACTATTGGGCTGCACATTCACAGTCTTTCCCTTTTCAGCCTTCAGGGGGTGCTTTATCTCTTTTCCTTTGTTTTTTTCCAGTTTGAGTTGCACCTGTTGCCCATGTGCTAATCAAACCCATGTGACCGGGGAGGAGAGGACTCAGGTGCGGCTTATAAGGCTTTGGGGTAGCCTTTGCTCCTGTTTGCTGGTGGAATACAGGAGTGTGTTGTGTTTTGTCCAAGCTCTGTTTATGGTAAGTGGAGTGAATTGAACTTGTTATTTGTAGACAGAGGAAGCCTGTGTGTTCATGTTTAGCGGGTTATTTGTTATTGTACTTTTTGGTGCACAGTGAAAGCTGTGGTTTAACTGTAACTGCAAGCCTTTGGCACAATTTTCCAAAGTCACTGACTGTTGCTTTGTGTTTTTCTGCAGTGTGGAGGAGGTGATGTGGAGGATCCTTAGATAGCAGGCGAGTACTCTTTCTCTTCATTCAGATTTTTCTTTTCAGTCTTTTTTATGTTATTTTCTATTTTGTTTTCTAGCTGTTGTAGAAGTTATAGTTCTAGATGTTCTTTGTAGGTTTCTAATTTTTATTTTTTTCGTTTTCTATTTCTAGATTTCTAGTTGTAGTTTGCTAGTTTTCTAGGTTTCTAGGTTTCTAGTTCTAATTTTCTAGTTTGCAGTTTGCTACTTTTACACTTTGCGGTTTGCTAATTGTCAATTTTGCTCCTTTTCTAGTTGTGGTTTGCTAATTTTCTAGTTTCGTACTTTTCTAGGTTTCTAGTTGTAGTTTGCTAATTTTCTAGGTTTCTAGTTTTAATTTTTCTAATTTTCTAGTTTGCTAATTTTCAACTTTGCTCCTTAGCTAGGTTTCTAGTTGTAGTTTGCTAATTTTCAACTTTGCTCCTTTTCTAGGTTTCTAGTTGTAGTTTGCTAATTTTCTAGTTTGCTAGGTTTCTTGTTGTAGTTTGGTAATTTTCTACTTTTCTAGTTGTAGTTTGCTAATTTTCAACTTTGCTACTTAGCTAGGTTTCTAGTTGTAGTTTGCTACTCTTCTAGGTTTCTAGTTGTTGTTCTTTTCTAGTTGTAGTTGTTCTTTTCTAGTTGTTCTTTTCTAGTTGTTCTTTTCTAGTTGTTGTTGTTCTTTTCTAGTTGTTCTTTTCTAGTTGTAGTTGTTTTTTTCTAGTTGTAGTTGTAGTTGTTCTTTTCTAGTTGTTGTAGTTCTTTTCTAGTTGTTGTTCTTTTCTAGTTTTCTAGTTGTAGTTGTTCTTTTCTAGTTGTAGTTGTAGTTGTTCTTTTCTAGTTGTAGTTGTTCTTTTCTAGTTGTAGTTGTAGTTGTTCTTTTCTAGTTGTAGTTGTTCTTTTCTAGTTGTAGTTGTAGTTGTTCTTTTCTAGTTGTAGTTGTTCTTTTCTAGTTGTTGTTGTAGTTCTTTTCTAGTTGTTGTAGTTCTTTTCTAGTTGTTCTTTTCTAGTTGTTGTTGTAGTTGTTCTTTTCTAGTTTTCTAGTTGTTCTTTTCTAGTTGTTGTTGTAGTTGTTGTTCTTTTCTAGTTGTTCTTTTCTAGTTGTAGTTGTTCTTTTCTAGTTGTTGTTGTAGTTGTTGTTGTTGTTCTTTTCTAGTTGTTGTTGTAGTTCTTTTCTAGTTGTTGTTGTAGTTGTTCTTTTCTAGTTGTTCTTTTCTAGTTTTCTAGTTGTTCTTTTCTAGTTGTTGTTGTTGTTCTTTTCTAGTTGTTCTTTTCTAGTTGTAGTTGTTCTTTAGTTTTCTAGTTGTTCTTTTCTAGTTGTTGTTGTAGTTGTTCTTTTCTAGTTGTAGTTGTAGTTGTTCTTTTCTAGTTGTAGTTGTTCTTTTCTAGTTGTTGTTGTTCTTTTCTAGTTGTTGTTGTAGTTGTTCTTTTCTAGTTGTAGTTGTTCTTTTCTAGTTGTAGTTGTTCTTTTCTAGTTGTTGTTGTAGTTGTTCTTTTCTAGTTGTTGTTGTTCTTTTCTAGTTGTTGTTGTTGTTTTCTAGTTGTAGTTGTTCTTTTCTAGTTGTAGTTGTTCTTTTCTAGTTGTAGTTGTTCTTTTCTAGTTGTTATTGTAGTTGTTCTTTTCTTGTTGTTGTTGTTCTTTTCTAGTTGTTCTTTTCTAGTTGTAGTTGTTCTTTTCTAGTTGTAGTTGTAGTTGTTCTTTTCTAGTTGTTGTTGTTCTTTTCTAGTTGTTCTTTTCTAGTTGTAGTTGTTCTTTTCTAGTTGTAGTTGTAGTTGTTCTTTTCTAGTTGTAGTTGTTCTTTTCTAGTTGTAGTTGTAGTTGTTCTTTTCTAGTTGTAGTTGTTCTTTTCTAGTTGTAGTTGTTCTTTTCTAGTTGTAGTTGTAGTTGTTCTTTTCTAGTTGTAGTTGTTGTTCTTTTCTAGTTTTCTAGTTGTTCTTTTCTAGTTGTTGTTGTAGTTGTTCTTTTCTAGTTGTTGTTGTTGTTCTTTTCTAGTTGTTGTTGTTGTTCTTTTCTAGTTGTTGTTGTTGTTCTTTTCTAGTTGTAGTTGTAGTTGTTCTTTTCTAGTTGTAGTTGTTCTTTTCTAGTTGTAGTTGTAGTTGTTCTTTTCTAGTTTTCTAGTTGTTGTTGTTCTTTTCTAGTTGTTGTTGTTGTTCTTTTCTAGTTGTAGTTGTTCTTTTCTAGTTGTAGTTGTTCTTTTCTAGTTGTTCTTTTCTAGTTGTTGTTGTTGTTCTTTTCTAGTTGTAGTTGTTCTTTTCTAGTTTTCTAGTTGTTGTTGTTCTTTTCTAGTTGTAGTTGTAGTTGTTCTTTTCTAGTTGTTGTTGTAGTTGTTCTTTTCTAGTTGTTGTTGTTCTTTTCTAGTTGTTGTTGTTGTTCTTTTCTAGTTGTAGTTGTTCTTTTCTAGTTGTTCTTTTCTAGTTGTTGTTGTAGTTGTTCTTTTCTAGTTGTTCTTTTCTAGTTGTTGTTGTAGTTGTTGTTGTAGTTGTTCTTTTCTAGTTGTTGTTGTTCTTTTCTAGTTGTTGTTGTAGTTGTTCTTTTCTAGTTGTTGTTGTTCTTTTCTAGTTGTTGTTGTAGTTGTTCTTTTCTAGTTTTCTAGTTGTTCTTTTCTAGTTGTAGTTGTTCTTTTCTAGTTGTAGTTGTAGTTGTTCTTTTCTAGTTGTAGTTGTTCTTTTCTAGTTGTAGTTGTAGTTGTTCTTTTCTAGTTGTAGTTGTTCTTTTCTAGTTGTAGTTGTTCTTTTCTAGTTGTAGTTGTTCTTTTCTAGTTGTTGTTGTAGTTGTTCTTTTCTAGTTGTTCTTTTCTAGTTGTTGTTGTAGTTGTTGTTGTAGTTGTTCTTTTCTAGTTGTTGTTGTTCTTTTCTAGTTGTTGTTGTAGTTGTTCTTTTCTAGTTGTTGTTGTTCTTTTCTAGTTGTTGTTGTTGTTCTTTTCTAGTTGTAGTTGTTCTTTTCTAGTTGTAGTTGTTCTTTTCTAGTTGTTGTTGTTCTTTTCTAGTTGTTCTTTTCTAGTTGTTGTTGTAGTTGTTCTTTTCTAGTTTTCTAGTTGTTCTTTTCTAGTTGTAGTTGTTCTTTTCTAGTTGTAGTTGTAGTTGTTCTTTTCTAGTTGTAGTTGTTCTTTTCTAGTTGTAGTTGTAGTTGTTCTTTTCTAGTTGTAGTTGTTCTTTTCTAGTTGTAGTTGTTCTTTTCTAGTTGTAGTTGTTCTTTTCTAGTTGTAGTTGTTCTTTTCTAGTTGTAGTTGTTCTTTTCTAGTTGTTCTTTTCTAGTTGTTGTTCTTTTCTAGTTGTTCTTTTCTAGTTGTTGTTGTAGTTCTTTTCTAGTTGTTGTTGTAGTTGTTCTTTTCTAGTTGTTCTTTTCTAGTTGTTGTTGTAGTTGTTCTTTTCTAGTTGTAGTTGTTCTTTTCTAGTTGTTGTTGTAGTTGTTCTTTTCTAGTTGTTGTTGTTCTTTTCTAGTTGTTGTTGTTGTTCTTTTCTAGTTGTTGTTGTTCTTTTCTAGTTGTAGTTGTTCTTTTCTAGTTGTTCTTTTCTAGTTGTTGTTGTAGTTGTTCTTTTCTAGTTTTCTAGTTGTTGTTGTTCTTTTCTAGTTGTTGTTGTTGTTGTTCTTTTCTAGTTGTTCTTTTCTAGTTGTTGTTGTAGTTGTTCTTTTCTAGTTGTAGTTGTTCTTTTCTAGTTGTTGTTGTAGTTGTTCTTTTCTAGTTGTTGTTGTTCTTTTCTAGTTGTTGTTGTTGTTTTCTAGTTGTAGTTGTTCTTTTCTAGTTGTAGTTGTTCTTTTCTAGTTGTAGTTGTTCTTTTCTAGTTGTAGTTGTAGTTGTTCTTTTCTAGTTGTAGTTGTTCTTTTCTAGTTGTAGTTGTTCTTTTCTAGTTGTAGTTGTTCTTTTCTAGTTGTAGTTGTAGTTGTTCTTTTCTAGTTGTAGTTGTTCTTTTCTAGTTGTAGTTGTTCTTTTCTAGTTGTAGTTGTAGTTGTTCTTTTCTAGTTGTAGTTGTTGTTCTTTTCTAGTTTTCTAGTTGTTCTTTTCTAGTTGTAGTTGTTCTTTTCTAGTTGTAGTTGTTCTTTTCTAGTTGTAGTTGTAGTTGTTCTTTTCTAGTTGTAGTTGTTCTTTTCTAGTTGTAGTTGTTCTTTTCTAGTTGTAGTTGTAGTTGTTCTTTTCTAGTTGTAGTTGTTGTTCTTTTCTAGTTTTCTAGTTGTTCTTTTCTAGTTGTTGTTGTAGTTGTTGTTGTTGTTCTTTTCTAGTTGTAGTTGTTGTTGTTCTTTTCTAGTTGTAGTTGTAGTTGTTCTTTTCTAGTTGTAGTTGTAGTTGTTCTTTTCTAGTTGTTGTTGTTCTTTTCTAGTTGTTGTTGTTGTTCTTTTCTAGTTGTAGTTGTTCTTTTCTAGTTGTAGTTGTTCTTTTCTAGTTGTTCTTTTCTAGTTGTTGTTGTTGTTGTTCTTTTCTAGTTGTAGTTGTAGTTGTTCTTTTCTAGTTGTTGTTGTAGTTGTTCTTTTCTAGTTGTTCTTTTCTAGTTGTTGTTGTTGTTGTTCTTTTCTAGTTGTTCTTTTCTAGTTGTTGTTGTAGTTCTTGTTGTAGTTGTTCTTTTCTAGTTGTTGTTGTTCTTTTCTAGTTGTTGTTGTAGTTGTTCTTTTCTAGTTGTTGTTGTTCTTTTCTAGTTGTTGTTGTTGTTCTTTTCTAGTTGTAGTTGTTCTTTTCTAGTTGTAGTTGTTCTTTTCTAGTTGTTGTTGTTCTTTTCTAGTTGTTCTTTTCTAGTTGTTGTTGTAGTTGTTCTTTTCTAGTTTTCTAGTTGTTCTTTTCTAGTTGTAGTTGTTCTTTTCTAGTTGTAGTTGTAGTTGTTCTTTTCTAGTTGTAGTTGTTCTTTTCTAGTTGTTGTTGTTCTTTTCTAGTTGTTCTTTTCTAGTTGTAGTTGTTCTTTTCTAGTTGTAGTTGTAGTTGTTCTTTTCTAGTTGTAGTTGTTCTTTTCTAGTTGTAGTTGTAGTTGTTCTTTTCTAGTTGTAGTTGTTCTTTTCTAGTTGTAGTTGTTCTTTTCTAGTTGTAGTTGTAGTTGTTCTTTTCTAGTTGTAGTTGTTCTTTTCTAGTTGTAGTTGTTCTTTTCTAGTTGTAGTTGTAGTTGTTCTTTTCTAGTTGTAGTTGTTGTTCTTTTCTAGTTTTCTAGTTGTTCTTTTCTAGTTGTTGTTGTAGTTGTTCTTTTCTAGTTGTTGTAGTTGTTCTTTTCTAGTTTTCTAGTTGTTGTTGTTCTTTTCTAGTTGTTGTTGTTGTTCTTTTCTAGTTGTAGTTGTAGTTGTTCTTTTCTAGTTGTTGTTGTTGTTCTTTTCTAGTTGTAGTTGTAGTTGTAGTTGTTCTTTTCTAGTTTTCTAGTTGTTGTTGTTCTTTTCTAGTTGTAGTTGTTGTTCTTTTCTAGTTGTAGTTGTTCTTTTCTAGTTTTCTAGTTGTTGTTGTTCTTTTCTAGTTGTAGTTGTAGTTGTTCTTTTCTAGTTTTCTAGTTGTTGTTGTTCTTTTCTAGTTGTTGTTGTTGTTCTTTTCTAGTTGTAGTTGTTCTTTTCTAGTTGTTCTTTTCTAGTTGTTGTTGTTGTTCTTTTCTAGTTGTAGTTGTTCTTTTCTAGTTTTCTAGTTGTTGTTGTTCTTTTCTAGTTGTTGTTGTTGTAGTTGTTCTTTTCTAGTTGTTCTTTTCTAGTTGTTGTTGTAGTTGTTCTTTTCTAGTTGTAGTTGTAGTTGTTCTTTTCTAGTTGTTGTTGTTCTTTTCTAGTTGTTGTTGTAGTTGTTCTTTTCTAGTTGTAGTTGTTCTTTTCTAGTTGTTGTTGTAGTTGTTCTTTTCTAGTTGTTGTTGTTCTTTTCTAGTTGTTGTTGTTGTTTTCTAGTTGTAGTTGTTCTTTTCTAGTTGTAGTTGTTCTTTTCTAGTTGTAGTTGTTCTTTTCTAGTTGTAGTTGTAGTTGTTCTTTTCTAGTTGTAGTTGTTCTTTTCTAGTTGTAGTTGTAGTTGTTCTTTTCTAGTTGTAGTTGTTCTTTTCTAGTTGTAGTTGTTCTTTTCTAGTTGTAGTTGTAGTTGTTCTTTTCTAGTTGTAGTTGTTGTTCTTTTCTAGTTTTCTAGTTGTTCTTTTCTAGTTGTTGTTGTAGTTGTTGTTGTTGTTCTTGTTGTTCTTTTCTAGTTGTAGTTGTTGTTGTTCTTTTCTAGTTGTAGTTGTAGTTGTTCTTTTCTAGTTGTAGTTGTAGTTGTTCTTTTCTAGTTGTTGTTGTTCTTTTCTAGTTGTTGTTGTTGTTCTTTTCTAGTTGTAGTTGTTCTTTTCTAGTTGTTGTTGTTCTTCTTTTCTAGTTGTAGTTGTTGTTCTTTTCTAGTTGTAGTTGTTGTTCTTTTCTAGTTTTCTAGTTGTTCTTTTCTAGTTGTTGTTGTTGTTGTTCTTTTCTAGTTGTAGTTGTAGTTGTTCTTTTCTAGTTGTAGTTGTAGTTGTTCTTTTCTAGTTGTTGTTGTTCTTTTCTAGTTGTTGTTGTTGTTCTTTTCTAGTTGTAGTTGTTCTTTTCTAGTTGTAGTTGTTCTTTTCTAGTTGTTCTTTTCTAGTTGTTGTTGTTGTTGTTCTTTTCTAGTTGTAGTTGTAGTTGTTCTTTTCTAGTTGTTGTTGTAGTTGTTCTTTTCTAGTTGTTCTTTTCTAGTTGTTGTTGTTGTTGTTCTTTTCTAGTTGTTCTTTTCTAGTTGTTGTTGTAGTTCTTGTTGTAGTTGTTCTTTTCTAGTTGTTGTTGTTCTTTTCTAGTTGTTGTTGTAGTTGTTCTTTTCTAGTTGTTGTTGTTCTTTTCTAGTTGTTGTTGTTGTTCTTTTCTAGTTGTAGTTGTTCTTTTCTAGTTGTAGTTGTTCTTTTCTAGTTGTTGTTGTAGTTGTTCTTTTCTAGTTTTCTAGTTGTTCTTTTCTAGTTGTAGTTGTTCTTTTCTAGTTGTAGTTGTAGTTGTTCTTTTCTAGTTGTAGTTGTTCTTTTCTAGTTGTTGTTGTTCTTTTCTAGTTGTTCTTTTCTAGTTGTTCTTTTCTAGTTGTAGTTGTTCTTTTCTAGTTGTAGTTGTAGTTGTTCTTTTCTAGTTGTAGTTGTTCTTTTCTAGTTGTAGTTGTAGTTGTTCTTTTCTAGTTGTAGTTGTTCTTTTCTAGTTGTAGTTGTTCTTTTCTAGTTGTAGTTGTAGTTGTTCTTTTCTAGTTGTAGTTGTTGTTCTTTTCTAGTTTTCTAGTTGTTCTTTTCTAGTTGTTGTTGTAGTTGTTCTTTTCTAGTTGTTGTAGTTGTTCTTTTCTAGTTTTCTAGTTGTTGTTGTTCTTTTCTAGTTGTTGTTGTTGTTCTTTTCTAGTTGTAGTTGTAGTTGTTCTTTTCTAGTTGTTGTTGTTGTTCTTTTCTAGTTGTAGTTGTAGTTGTAGTTGTTCTTTTCTAGTTTTCTAGTTGTTGTTGTTCTTTTCTAGTTGTAGTTGTTGTTCTTTTCTAGTTGTAGTTGTTCTTTTCTAGTTTTCTAGTTGTTGTTGTTCTTTTCTAGTTGTAGTTGTAGTTGTTCTTTTCTAGTTTTCTAGTTGTTGTTGTTCTTTTCTAGTTGTTGTTGTTGTTCTTTTCTAGTTGTAGTTGTTCTTTTCTAGTTGTTCTTTTCTAGTTGTTGTTGTTGTTCTTTTCTAGTTGTAGTTGTTCTTTTCTAGTTTTCTAGTTGTTGTTGTTCTTTTCTAGTTGTTGTTGTAGTTGTTCTTTTCTAGTTGTTCTTTTCTAGTTGTTGTTGTAGTTCTTTTCTAGTTGTTGTTGTTGTTCTTTTCTAGTTGTTGTTGTTGTTCTTTTCTAGTTGTTGTTGTTGTTCTTTTCTAGTTGTAGTTGTTCTTTTCTAGTTGTAGTTGTTCTTTTCTAGTTGTTCTTTTCTAGTTGTTGTTGTAGTTGTTCTTTTCTAGTTGTTGTTGTAGTTGTTCTTTTCTAGTTGTAGTTGTTCTTTTCTAGTTGTAGTTGTTCTTTTCTAGTTGTTCTTTTCTAGTTGTTGTTGTAGTTGTTCTTTTCTAGTTGTAGTTGTTCTTTTCTAGTTTTCTAGTTGTTGTTGTTCTTTTCTAGTTGTTGTTGTTGTAGTTGTTCTTTTCTAGTTGTTCTTTTCTAGTTGTTGTTGTAGTTCTTTTCTAGTTGTTGTTGTTGTTCTTTTCTAGTTGTTGTTGTTGTTCTTTTCTAGTTGTAGTTGTTCTTTTCTAGTTGTAGTTGTTCTTTTCTAGTTGTTCTTTTCTAGTTGTTGTTGTAGTTGTTCTTTTCTAGTTGTTCTTTTCTAGTCGTTGTTGTTGTTCTTTTCTAGTTGTAGTTGTTCTTTTCTAGTTGTTGTTGTAGTTGTTCTTTTCTAGTTGTTCTTTTCTAGTTGTTGTTGTTGTTGTTCTTTTCTAGTTGTTGTTGTTGTTCTTTTCTAGTTGTAGTTGTTCTTTTCTAGTTGTAGTTGTTCTTTTCTAGTTGTTCTTTTCTAGTTGTTGTTGTAGTTGTTCTTTTCTAGTTGTTCTTTTCTAGTTGTTGTTGTTGTTGTTCTTTTCTAGTTGTAGTTGTTCTTTTCTAGTTGTAGTTGTTCTTTTCTAGTTGTTCTTTTCTAGTTGTTGTTGTAGTTGTTCTTTTCTAGTTGTTCTTTTCTAGTTGTTGTTGTTCTTTTCTAGTTGTTGTTGTTGTTCTTTTCTAGTTGTAGTTGTTCTTTTCTAGTTGTAGTTGTTCTTTTCTAGTTGTTGTTGTTGTTCTTTTCTAGTTGTAGTTGTTCTTTTCTAGTTGTTCTTTTCTAGTTGTTGTAGTTCTTTTCTAGTTGTTGTTGTTCTTTTCTAGTTGTTGTTGTTGTTCTTTTCTAGTTGTTGTTGTTCTTTTCTAGTTGTAGTTGTTCTTTTCTAGTTGTAGTTGTTCTTTTCTAGTTGTTCTTTTCTAGTTGTTGTTGTAGTTGTTCTTTTCTAGTTGTTCTTTTCTAGTTGTTGTTGTTCTTTTCTAGTTGTTGTTGTTGTTCTTTTCTAGTTGTAGTTGTTCTTTTCTAGTTGTAGTTGTTCTTTTCTAGTTGTTGTTGTTGTTCTTTTCTAGTTGTAGTTGTTCTTTTCTAGTTGTTCTTTTCTAGTTGTTGTAGTTCTTTTCTAGTTGTTGTTGTAGTTCTTTTCTAGTTGTTGTTGTTGTTCTTTTCTAGTTGTTGTTCTTTTCTAGTTGTTCTTTTCTAGTTGTTGTTGTAGTTGTTCTTTTCTAGTTGTAGTTGTTCTTTTCTAGTTTTCTAGTTGTAGTTGTTCTTTTCTAGAAAAGTAGAAAAGAACAACTACAACAACAACTAGAAAAGAACAACTACAACTAGAAAAGAACAACAACAACTAGAAAAGAACAACTACAACTAGAAAAGAACAACTACAACTACAACTAGAAAAGAACAACTACAACTAGAAAAGAACAACAACAACTAGAAAAGAACAACTACAACTAGAAAAGAACAACTACAACTACAACTAGAAAAGAACAACTAGAAAAGAACAACAACAACTAGAAAAGAACAACTAGAAAACTAGAAAAGAACAACTACAACAACAACTAGAAAAGAACAACAACAACTAGAAAAGAACAACAACAACTAGAAAAGAACAACTAGAAAACTAGAAAAGAACAACTAGAAAAGAACAACTATAACAACAACAACTAGAAAAGAACAACTACAACAACAACTAGAAAAGAACAACTAGAAAAGAACAACAACAACTAGAAAAGAACTACAACAACAACTAGAAAAGAACAACTACAACTAGAAAAGAACAACTACAACTAGAAAAGAACAACTACAACTACAACTAGAAAAGAACAACTACAACTAGAAAAGAACAACTACAACTAGAAAAGAACAACTACAACTACAACTAGAAAAGAACAACTACAACTAGAAAAGAACAACTAGAAAAGAACAACAACAACTAGAAAACTAGAAAAGAACAACTACAACTACAACTAGAAAAGAACAACTAGAAAAGAACAACAACAACTAGAAAAGAACAACTACAACAACAACTAGAAAACTAGAAAAGAACAACTACAACTACAACTAGAAAAGAACAACTACAACTACAACTAGAAAAGAACAACTACAACAACAACTAGAAAACAACAACTACAACAACAACAACTAGAAAAGAACAACAACAACTAGAAAACTAGAAAAGAACAACAACAACTAGAAAACTAGAAAAGAACAACTACAACTAGAAAAGAACAACTACAACTACAACTACAACTAGAAAAGAACAACAACTAGAAAAGAACAACAACTAGAAAAGAACTACAACAACAACTAGAAAAGAACAACTACAACTACAACTAGAAAAGAACAACTACAACTACAACTACAACTAGAAAAGAACAACTAGAAAAGAACAACTACAACAACTACAACAACAACAACTAGAAAAGAACAACTAGAAAACTAGAAAAGAACAACTAGAAAAGAACAACTATAACAACAACAACTAGAAAAGAACAACTACAACAACAACTAGAAAAGAACAACTAGAAAAGAACAACTACAACTAGAAAAGAACTACAACAACAACTAGAAAAGAACAACTACAACTAGAAAAGAACAACTACAACTAGAAAAGAACAACTACAACTACAACTAGAAAAGAACAACTACAACTAGAAAAGAACAACTACAACTAGAAAAGAACAACTACAACTACAACTAGAAAAGAACAACTACAACTAGAAAAGAACAACTAGAAAAGAACAACAACAACTAGAAAACTAGAAAAGAACAACTACAACTACAACTAGAAAAGAACAACTAGAAAAGAACAACAACAACTAGAAAAGAACAACTACAACAACAACTAGAAAACTAGAAAAGAACAACTACAACTACAACTAGAAAAGAACAACTACAACTACAACTAGAAAAGAACAACTACAACAACAACTAGAAAACAACAACTACAACAACAACAACTAGAAAAGAACAACAACAACTAGAAAACTAGAAAAGAACAACAACAACTAGAAAAGAACAACTACAACTAGAAAAGAACAACTACAACTACAACTACAACTAGAAAAGAACAACAACTAGAAAAGAACAACAACTAGAAAAGAACTACAACAACAACTAGAAAAGAACAACTACAACTACAACTAGAAAAGAACAACTACAACTACAACTACAACTAGAAAAGAACAACTAGAAAAGAACAACTACAACAACTACAACAACAACAACTAGAAAAGAACAACTAGAAAACTAGAAAAGAACAACTAGAAAAGAACAACTATAACAACAACAACTAGAAAAGAACAACTACAACAACAACTAGAAAAGAACAACTAGAAAAGAACAACTACAACTACAACTAGAAAAGAACAACTACAACAACAACAACTAGAAAACTAGAAAAGAACAACTACAACTAGAAAAGAACAACTACAACTACAACTAGAAAAGAACAACTAGAAAAGAACAACTACAACTAGAAAAGAACAACTACAACTAGAAAAGAACAACTACAACTAGAAAAGAACAACTACAACTACAACTAGAAAAGAACAACTACAACTAGAAAAGAACAACTACAACTACAACTAGAAAAGAACAACTACAACTAGAAAAGAACAACTAGAAAAGAACAACAACAACTAGAAAAGAACAACTACAACAACAACTAGAAAAGAACAACTAGAAAAGAACAACTACAACTACAACTAGAAAAGAACAACTACAACAACAACAACTAGAAAACTAGAAAAGAACAACTACAACTAGAAAAGAACAACTACAACTACAACTAGAAAAGAACAACTAGAAAAGAACAACTACAACTAGAAAAGAACAACTACAACTAGAAAAGAACAACTACAACTAGAAAAGAACAACTACAACTACAACTAGAAAAGAACAACTACAACTAGAAAAGAACAACTACAACTACAACTAGAAAAGAACAACTACAACTAGAAAAGAACAACTAGAAAAGAACAACAACAACTAGAAAAGAACAACTACAATAACAACTAGAAAAGAACAACTAGAAAAGAACAACTACAACTAGAAAACAACAACAACAACTAGAAAAGAACAACAACAACTAGAAAACTAGAAAAGAACAACTACAACTACAACTAGAAAAGAACAACAACAACTAGAAAAGAACAACTACAACTACAACTAGAAAAGAACAACTACAACAACAACTAGAAAACAACAACTACAACAACAACAACTAGAAAAGAACAACAACAACTAGAAAACTAGAAAAGAACAACTACAACTAGAAAAGAACAACTACAACTACAACTAGAAAAGAACAACTAGAAAAGAACAACAACAACTAGAAAAGAACAACAACTAGAAAAGAACTACAACAACAACTAGAAAAGAACAACTACAACTACAACTAGAAAAGAACAACTACAACTACAACTACAACTAGAAAAGAACAACTACAACAACTAGAAAAGAACAACTAGAAAACAACAACTACAACAACAACAACTAGAAAAGAACAACAACAACTAGAAAACTAGAAAAGAACAACTACAACTAGAAAAGAACAACTACAACTACAACTAGAAAAGAACAACTAGAAAAGAACAACAACAACTAGAAAAGAACAACAACTAGAAAAGAACTACAACAACAACTAGAAAAGAACAACTACAACTACAACTAGAAAAGAACAACTACAACTACAACTACAACTAGAAAAGAACAACTACAACAACTAGAAAAGAACAACTAGAAAAGAACAACTACAACAACAACAACTAGAAAAGAACAACTAGAAAACTAGAAAAGAACAACTAGAAAAGAACAACTATAACAACAACAACTAGAAAAGAACAACTACAACAACAACTAGAAAAGAACAACTAGAAAAGAACAACTACAACTACAACAACTAGAAAAGAACAACAACAACTAGAAAACTAGAAAAGAACAACTACAACTAGAAAAGAACAACTACAACTACAACTAGAAAAGAACAACTAGAAAAGAACAACTACAACTAGAAAAGAACAACAACAACTAGAAAAGAACAACTAGAAAACTAGAAAAGAACAACTACAACAACAACTAGAAAAGAACAACAACAACAACTAGAAAAGAACAACTAGAAAAGAACAACAACAACTAGAAAAGAACTACAACAACAACTAGAAAAGAACAACTACAACTAGAAAAGAACAACTACAACTAGAAAAGAACAACTACAACTACAACTAGAAAAGAACAACTACAACTAGAAAAGAACAACTACAACTAGAAAAGAACAACTACAACTACAACTAGAAAAGAACAACTACAACTAGAAAAGAACAACTAGAAAAGAACAACAACAACTAGAAAACTAGAAAAGAACAACTACAACTACAACTAGAAAAGAACAACTAGAAAAGAACAACAACAACTAGAAAAGAACAACTACAACAACAACTAGAAAACTAGAAAAGAACAACTACAACTACAACTAGAAAAGAACAACTACAACTACAACTAGAAAAGAACAACTACAACAACAACTAGAAAACAACAACTACAACAACAACAACTAGAAAAGAACAACAACAACTAGAAAACTAGAAAAGAACAACAACAACTAGAAAACTAGAAAAGAACAACTACAACTAGAAAAGAACAACTACAACTACAACTACAACTAGAAAAGAACAACAACTAGAAAAGAACAACAACTAGAAAAGAACTACAACAACAACTAGAAAAGAACAACTACAACTACAACTAGAAAAGAACAACTACAACTACAACTACAACTAGAAAAGAACAACTAGAAAAGAACAACTACAACAACTACAACAACAACAACTAGAAAAGAACAACTAGAAAACTAGAAAAGAACAACTAGAAAAGAACAACTATAACAACAACAACTAGAAAAGAACAACTACAACAACAACTAGAAAAGAACAACTAGAAAAGAACAACTACAACTAGAAAAGAACTACAACAACAACTAGAAAAGAACAACTACAACTAGAAAAGAACAACTACAACTAGAAAAGAACAACTACAACTACAACTAGAAAAGAACAACTACAACTAGAAAAGAACAACTACAACTAGAAAAGAACAACTACAACTACAACTAGAAAAGAACAACTACAACTAGAAAAGAACAACTAGAAAAGAACAACAACAACTAGAAAACTAGAAAAGAACAACTACAACTACAACTAGAAAAGAACAACTAGAAAAGAACAACAACAACTAGAAAAGAACAACTACAACAACAACTAGAAAACTAGAAAAGAACAACTACAACTACAACTAGAAAAGAACAACTACAACTACAACTAGAAAAGAACAACTACAACAACAACTAGAAAACAACAACTACAACAACAACAACTAGAAAAGAACAACAACAACTAGAAAACTAGAAAAGAACAACAACAACTAGAAAAGAACAACTACAACTAGAAAAGAACAACTACAACTACAACTACAACTAGAAAAGAACAACAACTAGAAAAGAACAACAACTAGAAAAGAACTACAACAACAACTAGAAAAGAACAACTACAACTACAACTAGAAAAGAACAACTACAACTACAACTACAACTAGAAAAGAACAACTAGAAAAGAACAACTACAACAACTACAACAACAACAACTAGAAAAGAACAACTAGAAAACTAGAAAAGAACAACTAGAAAAGAACAACTATAACAACAACAACTAGAAAAGAACAACTACAACAACAACTAGAAAAGAACAACTAGAAAAGAACAACTACAACTACAACTAGAAAAGAACAACTACAACAACAACAACTAGAAAACTAGAAAAGAACAACTACAACTAGAAAAGAACAACTACAACTACAACTAGAAAAGAACAACTAGAAAAGAACAACTACAACTAGAAAAGAACAACTACAACTAGAAAAGAACAACTACAACTAGAAAAGAACAACTACAACTACAACTAGAAAAGAACAACTACAACTAGAAAAGAACAACTACAACTACAACTAGAAAAGAACAACTACAACTAGAAAAGAACAACTAGAAAAGAACAACAACAACTAGAAAAGAACAACTACAACAACAACTAGAAAAGAACAACTAGAAAAGAACAACTACAACTACAACTAGAAAAGAACAACTACAACAACAACAACTAGAAAACTAGAAAAGAACAACTACAACTAGAAAAGAACAACTACAACTACAACTAGAAAAGAACAACTAGAAAAGAACAACTACAACTAGAAAAGAACAACTACAACTAGAAAAGAACAACTACAACTAGAAAAGAACAACTACAACTACAACTAGAAAAGAACAACTACAACTAGAAAAGAACAACTACAACTACAACTAGAAAAGAACAACTACAACTAGAAAAGAACAACTAGAAAAGAACAACAACAACTAGAAAAGAACAACTACAATAACAACTAGAAAAGAACAACTAGAAAAGAACAACTACAACTAGAAAACAACAACAACAACTAGAAAAGAACAACAACAACTAGAAAACTAGAAAAGAACAACTACAACTACAACTAGAAAAGAACAACAACAACTAGAAAAGAACAACTACAACTACAACTAGAAAAGAACAACTACAACAACAACTAGAAAACAACAACTACAACAACAACAACTAGAAAAGAACAACAACAACTAGAAAACTAGAAAAGAACAACTACAACTAGAAAAGAACAACTACAACTACAACTAGAAAAGAACAACTAGAAAAGAACAACAACAACTAGAAAAGAACAACAACTAGAAAAGAACTACAACAACAACTAGAAAAGAACAACTACAACTACAACTAGAAAAGAACAACTACAACTACAACTACAACTAGAAAAGAACAACTACAACAACTAGAAAAGAACAACTAGAAAAGAACAACTACAACAACAACAACTAGAAAAGAACAACTAGAAAACTAGAAAAGAACAACTAGAAAAGAACAACTATAACAACAACAACTAGAAAAGAACAACTACAACAACAACTAGAAAAGAACAACTAGAAAAGAACAACTACAACTACAACAACTAGAAAAGAACAACAACAACTAGAAAACTAGAAAAGAACAACTACAACTAGAAAAGAACAACTACAACTACAACTAGAAAAGAACAACTAGAAAAGAACAACTACAACTAGAAAAGAACAACAACAACTAGAAAAGAACAACTAGAAAACTAGAAAAGAACAACTACAACAACAACTAGAAAAGAACAACAACAACAACTAGAAAAGAACAACTACAACTAGAAAAGAACAACTAGAAAACTAGAAAAGAACAACTAGAAAAGAACAACTATAACAACAACAACTAGAAAAGAACAACTACAACAACAACTAGAAAAGAACAACTAGAAAAGAACAACAACAACTAGAAAAGAACTACAACAACTACAACTAGAAAAGAACAACTACAACTAGAAAAGAACAACTAGAAAAGAACAACAACAACTAGAAAAGAACAACTACAACTAGAAAAGAACAACTACAACTACAACTAGAAAAGAACAACTACAACTAGAAAAGAACAACTACAACTAGAAAAGAACAACTAGAAAACTAGAAAAGAACAACTAGAAAACTAGAAAAGAACAACTAGAAAAGAACAACTACAACAACTAGAAAAGAACAACTACAACTAGAAAAGAACAACTACAACTACAACTAGAAAAGAACAACTACAACTAGAAAAGAACAACTACAACTACAACTAGAAAAGAACAACTACAACTAGAAAAGAACAACTAGAAAAGAACAACAACAACTAGAAAAGAACAACTACAATAACAACTAGAAAAGAACAACTAGAAAAGAACAACTACAACTAGAAAAGAACAACTACAACTAGAAAAGAACAACTACAACTAGAAAACAACAACAACAACTAGAAAAGAACAACAACAACTAGAAAACTAGAAAAGAACAACTACAACTAGAAAAGAACAACTACAACTACAACTAGAAAACAACAACTAGAAAAGAACAACTACAACTAGAAAAGAACAACAACAACTAGAAAAGAACAACTACAACTAGAAAAGAACAACAACAACTAGAAAAGAACAACAACAACAACTAGAAAAGAACAACTACAACTAGAAAAGAACAACTAGAAAACTAGAAAAGAACAACTAGAAAAGAACAACTATAACAACAACAACTAGAAAAGAACAACTACAACAACAACTAGAAAAGAACAACTACAACTAGAAAAGAACAACTAGAAAACTAGAAAAGAACAACTAGAAAAGAACAACTATAACAACAACAACTAGAAAAGAACAACTACAACAACAACTAGAAAAGAACAACTAGAAAAGAACAACAACAACTAGAAAAGAACTACAACAACAACTAGAAAAGAACAACTACAACTAGAAAAGAACAACTACAACTAGAAAAGAACAACTACAACAACAACTAGAAAAGAACAACTACAACTAGAAAAGAACAACTACAACAACAACTAGAAAAGAACAACTACAACTAGAAAAGAACAACTACAACTACAACTAGAAAAGAACAACTACAACTAGAAAAGAACAACTAGAAAAGAACAACAACAACTAGAAAACTAGAAAAGAACAACTACAACAACAACTAGAAAACTAGAAAAGAACAACTACAACTACAACTAGAAAAGAACAACTACAACAACAACTAGAAAACAACAACTACAACAACAACAACTAGAAAAGAACAACAACAACTAGAAAACTAGAAAAGAACAACTACAACTAGAAAAGAACAACTACAACTACAACTAGAAAAGAACAACTAGAAAAGAACAACAACAACTAGAAAAGAACAACAACTAGAAAAGAACTACAACAACAACTAGAAAAGAACAACTACAACTACAACTAGAAAAGAACAACTACAACTACAACTACAACTAGAAAAGAACAACTACAACAACTAGAAAAGAACAACTAGAAAAGAACAACTACAACAACTACAACAACAACAACTAGAAAACTAGAAAAGAACAACTAGAAAAGAACAACTATAACAACAACAACTAGAAAAGAACAACTACAACTAGAAAAGAACAACTACAACTAGAAAAGAACAACTACAACTAGAAAAGAACAACTACAACAACAACTAGAAAAGAACAACTACAACTAGAAAAGAACAACTACAACAACAACTAGAAAAGAACAACTACAACTAGAAAAGAACAACTACAACTACAACTAGAAAAGAACAACTACAACTAGAAAAGAACAACAACAACTACAACTAGAAAAGAACAACTACAACTAGAAAAGAACAACAACAACTAGAAAAGAACAACTACAACTACAACAACAACAACTAGAAAAGAACAACAACAACTAGAAAAGAACAACAACAACTAGAAAACTAGAAAAGAACAACTACAACTAGAAAACTAGAAAAGAACAACAACAACTAGAAAACTAGAAAAGAACAACTACAACTAGAAAAGAACAACTACAACTACAACTAGAAAAGAACAACAACTAGAAAAGAACAACAACTAGAAAAGAACTACAACAACAACTAGAAAAGAACAACTACAACTACAACTAGAAAAGAACAACTACAACTACAACTACAACTAGAAAAGAACAACTACAACAACTAGAAAAGAACAACTAGAAAAGAACAACTACAACAACTACAACAACAACAACTAGAAAACTAGAAAAGAACAACTAGAAAAGAACAACTATAACAACAACAACTAGAAAAGAACAACTACAACAACAACTAGAAAAGAACAACTAGAAAAGAACAACTACAACTACAACTAGAAAAGAACAACTACAACAACAACAACTAGAAAAGAACAACAACAACTAGAAAACTAGAAAAGAACAACTACAACTAGAAAAGAACAACTACAACTACAACTAGAAAAGAACAACTAGAAAAGAACAACTACAACTAGAAAAGAACAACAACAACTAGAAAAGAACAACTAGAAAACTAGAAAAGAACAACTACAACAACAACTAGAAAAGAACAACAACAACAACTAGAAAAGAACAACTACAACTAGAAAAGAACAACTAGAAAACTAGAAAAGAACAACTAGAAAAGAACAACTATAACAACAACAACTAGAAAAGAACAACTAGAAAAGAACAACTAGAAAAGAACAACAACAACTAGAAAAGAACTACAACAACAACTAGAAAAGAACAACTACAACTAGAAAAGAACAACTACAACTAGAAAAGAACAACTACAACTACAACTAGAACTAGAAAAGAACAACTAGAAAAGAACAACAACAACTAGAAAAGAACAACTAGAAAACTAGAAAAGAACAACTAGAAAAGAACAACTATAACAACAACAACTAGAAAAGAACAACTACAACAACAACTAGAAAAGAACAACTAGAAAAGAACAACAACAACTAGAAAAGAACTACAACAACAACTAGAAAAGAACAACTACAACAACAACTAGAAAAGAACAACAACAACAACTAGAAAAGAACAACTACAACTAGAAAAGAACAACTAGAAAACTAGAAAAGAACAACTAGAAAAGAACAACTATAACAACAACAACTAGAAAAGAACAACTACAACAACAACTAGAAAAGAACAACTAGAAAAGAACAACAACAACTAGAAAAGAACTACAACAACAACTAGAAAAGAACAACTACAACTAGAAAAGAACAACTACAACTAGAAAAGAACAACTACAACTACAACTAGAAAAGAACAACTACAACTAGAAAAGAACAACTAGAAAAGAACAACAACAACTAGAAAAGAACAACTACAATAACAACTAGAAAAGAACAACTAGAAAAGAACAACTACAACTAGAAAAGAACAACTACAACTAGAAAACAACAACAACTAGAAAAGAACAACAACAACTAGAAAACTAGAAAAGAACAACTACAACTACAACTAGAAAAGAACAACTAGAAAAGAACAACAACAACTAGAAAAGAACAACTACAACAACAACTAGAAAACTAGAAAAGAACAACTACAACTACAACTAGAAAAGAACAACTACAACAACAACTAGAAAACAACAACTACAACAACAACAACTAGAAAAGAACAACAACAACTAGAAAACTAGAAAAGAACAACTACAACTAGAAAAGAACAACTACAACTACAACTAGAAAAGAACAACTAGAAAAGAACAACAACAACTAGAAAAGAACAACAACTAGAAAAGAACTACAACAACAACTAGAAAAGAACAACTACAACTACAACTAGAAAAGAACAACTACAACAACTAGAAAAGAACAACTACAACAACTACAACAACAACAACTAGAAAAGAACAACTAGAAAACTAGAAAAGAACAACTAGAAAAGAACAACTATAACAACAACAACTAGAAAAGAACAACTACAACAACAACTAGAAAAGAACAACTAGAAAAGAACAACAACAACTAGAAAAGAACTACAACAACAACTAGAAAAGAACAACTACAACTAGAAAAGAACAACTACAACTAGAAAAGAACAACTACAACTAGAAAAGAACAACTACAACAACAACTAGAAAAGAACAACTACAACTAGAAAAGAACAACTACAACAACAACTAGAAAAGAACAACTACAACTAGAAAAGAACAACTACAACTACAACTAGAAAAGAACAACTACAACTAGAAAAGAACAACTAGAAAAGAACAACAACAACTAGAAAAGAACAACTACAATAACAACTAGAAAAGAACAACTAGAAAAGAACAACTACAACTAGAAAAGAACAACTACAACTAGAAAACAACAACAACAACTAGAAAAGAACAACAACAACTAGAAAACTAGAAAAGAACAACTACAACTACAACTAGAAAAGAACAACTAGAAAAGAACAACAACAACTAGAAAAGAACAACTACAACAACAACTAGAAAACTAGAAAAGAACAACTACAACTACAACTAGAAAAGAACAACTACAACAACAACTAGAAAACAACAACTACAACAACAACAACTAGAAAAGAACAACAACAACTAGAAAACTAGAAAAGAACAACTACAACTAGAAAAGAACAACTACAACTACAACTAGAAAAGAACAACTAGAAAAGAACAACAACAACTAGAAAAGAACAACAACTAGAAAAGAACTACAACAACAACTAGAAAAGAACAACTACAACTACAACTAGAAAAGAACAACTACAACTACAACTACAACTAGAAAAGAACAACTACAACAACTAGAAAAGAACAACTAGAAAAGAACAACTACAACAACTACAACAACAACAACTAGAAAAGAACAACTATAACAACAACAACTAGAAAAGAACAACTACAACAACAACTAGAAAAGAACAACTAGAAAAGAACAACAACAACTAGAAAAGAACAACTACAACTACAACTAGAAAAGAACAACTACAACAACAACAACTAGAAAAGAACAACAACAACTAGAAAACTAGAAAAGAACAACTACAACTAGAAAAGAACAACTACAACTACAACTAGAAAAGAACAACTACAACTAGAAAAGAACAACAACAACTAGAAAAGAACAACTACAACTAGAAAAGAACAACTACAACAACAACTAGAAAAGAACAACTACAACTAGAAAAGAACAACTAGAAAACTAGAAAAGAACAACTACAACAACAACTAGAAAAGAACAACAACAACTAGAAAAGAACAACTAGAAAACTAGAAAAGAACAACTACAACAACAACTAGAAAAGAACAACAACAACAACTAGAAAAGAACAACTACAACTAGAAAAGAACAACTAGAAAACTAGAAAAGAACAACTAGAAAAGAACAACTATAACAACAACAACTAGAAAAGAACAACTACAACAACAACTAGAAAAGAACAACTAGAAAAGAACAACAACAACTAGAAAAGAACTACAACAACAACTAGAAAAGAACAACTACAACTAGAAAAGAACAACTACAACTAGAAAAGAACAACTACAACTAGAAAAGAACAACTACAACAACAACTAGAAAAGAACAACTACAACTAGAAAAGAACAACTACAACTACAACTAGAAAAGAACAACTACAACTAGAAAAGAACAACTACAACTACAACTAGAAAAGAACAACTACAACTAGAAAAGAACAACTAGAAAAGAACAACAACAACTAGAAAAGAACAACTACAATAACAACTAGAAAAGAACAACTAGAAAAGAACAACTACAACTAGAAAAGAACAACTACAACTAGAAAAGAACAACTACAACTAGAAAACAACAACAACAACTAGAAAAGAACAACAACAACTAGAAAACTAGAAAAGAACAACTACAACTAGAAAAGAACAACTACAACTACAACTAGAAAAGAACAACTAGAAAAGAACAACAACAACTAGAAAAGAACAACTACAACAACAACTAGAAAACTAGAAAAGAACAACTACAACTACAACTAGAAAAGAACTACAACAACAACTAGAAAACAACAACTACAACAACAACAACTAGAAAAGAACAACAACAACTAGAAAACTAGAAAAGAACAACTACAACTAGAAAAGAACAACTACAACTACAACTAGAAAAGAACAACTAGAAAAGAACAACTACAACTAGAAAAGAACAACTAGAAAAGAACAACTACAACTAGAAAAGAACAACTACAACAACAACTAGAAAAGAACAACTACAACTAGAAAAGAACAACTACAACAACAACTAGAAAAGAACAACTAGAAAAGAACAACAACAACTAGAAAAGAACTACAACAACTACAACTAGAAAAGAACAACTACAACTAGAAAAGAACAACTAGAAAAGAACAACAACAACTAGAAAAGAACAACTAGAAAACTAGAAAAGAACAACTACAACAACAACTAGAAAAGAACAACAACAACAACTAGAAAAGAACAACTACAACTAGAAAAGAACAACTAGAAAACTAGAAAAGAACAACTAGAAAAGAACAACTATAACAACAACAACTAGAAAAGAACAACTACAACAACAACTAGAAAAGAACAACAACAACTAGAAAAGAACTACAACAACAACTAGAAAAGAACAACTACAACTAGAAAAGAACAACTACAACTACAACTAGAAAAGAACAACTACAACTAGAAAAGAACAACTACAACTACAACTAGAAAAGAACAACTACAACTAGAAAAGAACAACTAGAAAAGAACAACAACAACTAGAAAAGAACAACTACAATAACAACTAGAAAAGAACAACTAGAAAAGAACAACTACAACTAGAAAAGAACAACTACAACTAGAAAAGAACAACTACAACTAGAAAACAACAACAACAACTAGAAAAGAACAACAACAACTAGAAAAGAACAACTACAACAACAACTAGAAAAGAACAACTAGAAAAGAACAACTACAACAACTACAACAACAACAACTAGAAAAGAACAACAACAACTAGAAAACTAGAAAAGAACAACTACAACTAGAAAAGAACAACTACAACTACAACTAGAAAAGAACAACTAGAAAAGAACAACAACAACTAGAAAAGAACAACTACAACAACAACTAGAAAAGAACTACAACAACAACTAGAAAAGAACAACTAGAAAAGAACAACTACAACAACAACTAGAAAAGAACAACTACAACTACAACTAGAAAAGAACAACTACAACAACTAGAAAAGAACAACTACAACTAGAAAAGAACAACAACAACAACTAGAAAAGAACTACAACTAGAAAAGAACAACTACAACTACAACTAGAAAAGAACAACTACAACAACAACTAGAAAAGAACAACAACTAGAAAAGAACAACTAGAAAAGAACAACTACAACTACAACTAGAAAAGAACAACTACAACAACAACTAGAAAAGAACAACTAGAAAAGAACAACTACAACAACAACAACTAGAAAAGAACAACTAGAAAAGAACAACTACAACAACTACAACTAGAACTAGAAAAGAACAACAACAACTAGAAAAGAACAACTACAACTACAACAACTAGAAAAGAACAACAACAACTAGAAAAGAACAACAACAACTAGAAAAGAACAACTACAACAACAACTAGAAAAGAACTACAACAACAACTAGAAAAGAACAACTAGAAAAGAACAACTACAACAACAACTAGAAAAGAACAACTACAACTAGAAAAGAACAACTACAACAACAACTAGAAAAGAACAACTACAACTACAACTAGAAAAGAACAACTACAACAACAACTAGAAAAGAACAACTACAACTACAACTAGAAAAGAACAACAACAACAACTAGAAAAGAACAACTACAACTAGAAAAGAACAACAACAACAACTAGAAAAGAACAACTACAACAACAACAACTAGAAAAGAACAACAACAACTAGAAAACTAGAAAAGAACAACTACAACTACAACTAGAAAAGAACAACAACAACTAGAAAAGAACAACTACAACTACAACTAGAAAAGAACAACAACTAGAAAAGAACAACTACAACAACAACTAGAAAAGAACAACTACAACTACAACTAGAAAAGAACAACTACAACTAGAAAAGAACAACTACAACTAGAAAAGAACAACTACAACAACAACTAGAAAAGAACAACAACAACAACTAGAAAAGAACAACTACAACTAGAAAAGAACAACTAGAAAACTAGAAAAGAACAACTAGAAAAGAACAACTATAACAACAACAACTAGAAAAGAACAACTAGAAAAGAACAACTACAACTAGAAAAGAACAACTACAACTAGAAAAGAACAACTACAACTACAACTAGAAAAGAACAACTAGAAAAGAACAACTACAACAACAACTAGAAAAGAACAACTAGAAAAGAACAACTACAACAACTAGAAAAGAACAACTACAACAACTAGAAAAGAACAACTACAACTAGAAAAGAACAACAACTAGAAAAGAACAACTAGAAAAGAACAACAACAACTAGAAAAGAACAACTACAACAACAACTAGAAAAGAACAACTAGAAAAGAACAACTACAACAACTAGAAAAGAACAACTACAACTAGAAAAGAACAACTACAACTACAACTACAACTAGAAAAGAACAACTACAACAACAACAACTAGAAAAGAACAACAACAACTAGAAAACTAGAAAAGAACAACTACAACTAGAAAAGAACAACTACAACTACAACTAGAAAAGAACAACTAGAAAAGAACAACAACAACTAGAAAAGAACAACAACAACTAGAAAAGAACAACTACAACAACAACTAGAAAAGAACTACAACAACAACTAGAAAAGAACAACTAGAAAAGAACAACTACAACAACAACTAGAAAAGAACAACTACAACTACAACTAGAAAAGAACAACTACAACAACTAGAAAAGAACAACTACAACTAGAAAAGAACAACAACAACAACTAGAAAAGAACTACAACTAGAAAAGAACAACTACTACAACAACAACAACTAGAAAAGAACAACAACTAGAAAAGAACAACTAGAAAAGAACAACTACAACTACAACTAGAAAAGAACAACTACAACAACAACTAGAAAAGAACAACTACAACTACAACTAGAAAAGAACAACAACTACAACTAGAAAAGAACAACTACAACTAGAAAAGAACAACAACAACAACTAGAAAAGAACAACTAGAAAAGAACAACTACAACAACAACAACTAGAAAAGAACAACAACAACTAGAAAACTAGAAAAGAACAACTACAACTACAACTAGAAAAGAACAACAACAACTAGAAAAGAACAACTACAACTACAACTAGAAAAGAACAACAACAACTAGAAAAGAACAACTACAACTAGAAAAGAACAACTACAACAACAACTAGAAAAGAACAACTACAACTACAACTACAACTAGAAAAGAACAACAACAACTAGAAAAGAACAACTACAACTAGAAAAGAACAACTACAACAACAACTAGAAAAGAACAACAACAACAACTAGAAAAGAACAACTACAACTAGAAAAGAACAACTAGAAAACTAGAAAAGAACTACAACTAGAAAAGAACAACTACAACAACTAGAAAAGAACAACAACAACTACAACTAGAAAAGAACAACTACAACAACAACTAGAAAAGAACAACTACAACTACAACTAGAAAAGAACAACAACTACAACTAGAAAAGAACAACTACAACTAGAAAAGAACAACAACAACAACTAGAAAAGAACAACTAGAAAAGAACAACTACAACAACAACAACTAGAAAAGAACAACAACAACTAGAAAACTAGAAAAGAACAACTACAACTACAACTAGAAAAGAACAACAACAACTAGAAAAGAACAACTACAACTACAACTAGAAAAGAACAACAACAACTAGAAAAGAACAACTACAACTAGAAAAGAACAACTACAACAACAACTAGAAAAGAACAACTACAACTACAACTACAACTAGAAAAGAACAACAACAACTAGAAAAGAACAACTACAACTAGAAAAGAACAACTACAACAACAACTAGAAAAGAACAACAACAACAACTAGAAAAGAACAACTACAACTAGAAAAGAACAACTAGAAAACTAGAAAAGAACAACTAGAAAAGAACAACTATAACAACAACAACTAGAAAAGAACAACAACAACTAGAAAAGAACAACTAGAAAAGAACAACTACAACTAGAAAAGAACAACTACAACTAGAAAAGAACAACTACAACTAGAAAAGAACAACTACAACTACAACTAGAAAAGAACAACAACAACTAGAAAAGAACAACTACAACTAGAAAAGAACAACTACAACAACAACTAGAAAAGAACAACAACAACAACTAGAAAAGAACAACTACAACTAGAAAAGAACAACTAGAAAACTAGAAAAGAACAACTAGAAAAGAACAACTATAACAACAACAACTAGAAAAGAACAACAACAACTAGAAAAGAACAACTAGAAAAGAACAACTACAACTAGAAAAGAACAACTACAACTAGAAAAGAACAACTACAACTAGAAAAGAACAACTACAACTACAACTAGAAAAGAACAACTAGAAAAGAACAACTACAACAACAACTAGAAAAGAACAACTAGAAAAGAACAACTACAACAACTAGAAAAGAACAACTACAACAACTAGAAAAGAACAACTACAACAACTAGAAAAGAACAACTACAACTAGAAAAGAACAACAACTAGAAAAGAACAACTAGAAAAGAACAACAACAACTAGAAAAGAACAACTACAACAACAACTAGAAAAGAACAACTAGAAAAGAACAACTACAACAACTAGAAAAGAACAACTACAACTAGAAAAGAACAACTACAACTACAACTAGAAAAGAACAACTACAACTACAACTAGAAAAGAACAACTACAACTACAACTAGAAAAGAACAACAACAACTAGAAAAGAACAACTACAACTAGAAAAGAACAACAACTAGAAAAGAACAACTAGAAAAGAACAACAACAACTAGAAAAGAACAACAACAACTAGAAAAGAACAACTAGAAAAGAACAACTACAACTAGAAAAGAACTAGAAAAGAACAACAACAACAACTAGAAAAGAACAACTACAACTAGAAAAGAACAACTAGAAAAGAACAACAACAACTAGAAAAGAACAACAACAACTAGAAAAGAACAACAACAACTAGAAAAGAACAACTAGAAAAGAACAACAACAACTAGAAAAGAACAACAACTAGAAAAGAAAAACTAGAAAAGAACAACTACAACAACAACTACAACTAGAAAAGAACAACTACAACTAGAAAAGAACAACTAGAAAAGAACAACAACAACTAGAAAAGAACAACTACAACTAGAAAAGAACAACTAGAAAAGAACAACAACAACTAGAAAAGAACAACTAGAAAAGAACAACTACAACAACAACTACAACTAGAAAAGAACAACTACAACTAGAAAAGAACAACTAGAAAAGAACAACAACAACAACTAGAAAAGAACAACTACAACAACAACTACAACTAGAAAAAAACAACTACAACTTGAAAAGAACAACTAGAAAAGAACAACAACAACAACTAGAAAAGAACAACTACAACTAGAAAAGAACAACTAGAAAAGAACAACAACAACTAGAAAAGAACAACTACAACAACAACTAGAAAAGAACAACTAGAAAAGAACAACAACAACTAGAAAAGAACAACTACAACAACAACTAGAAAAGAACAACTAGAAAAGAACAACAACAACTAGAAAAGAACAACTACAACTAGAAAAGAACAACTACAACTAGAAAAGAACAACTACAACTACAACTAGAAAAGAACAACTACAACTACAACTAGAAAAGAACAACTAGAAAAGAACAACAACTAGAAACCATTCAAACTAGAAAATTACCAAACTACAACAAGAAACCTAGCAAACTAGAAAATTAGCAAACCACAACTAGAAAAGGAGCAAAGTTGACAATTAGCAAACCGCAAAGTAGCAAAGTGTAAAAGTAGCAAACTGCAAACTAGAAACCTAGAAAACTAGCAAACTAGAAAATTAGCAAACTAGAAAATTAGCAAACTACAACTAGAAATCTAGAAATAGAAAAAGAAAAAAATTAGAAACCTACAAAGAACATCTAGAACTATAACTTCTACAACAGCTAGAAAACAAAATAGAAAATAACATAAAAAAGACTGAAAAGAAAAATCTGAATGAAGAGAAAGAGTACTCGCCTGCTATCTAAGGATCCTCCACATCAGCTCCTCCACACTGCAGAAAAACACAAAACAACAGTCAGTGACTTGGGAAAATTGTGCCAAAGGCTTGCAGTTACAGTTAAACCACAGCTTTCACTGTGCACCAAAAAGTACAATAACAAATAACCCGCTAAACATGAACACACAGGCTTCCTCTGTCTACAAATAACAAGTTCAATTCACTCCACTTACCATAAACAGAGCTTGGACAAAACACAACGCACTCCTGTATTCCACCAGCAAACAGGAGCAAAGGCTACCCCAAAGCCTTATAAGCCGCACCTGAGTCCTCTCCTCCCCGGTCACATGGGTTTGATTAGCACATGGGCAACAGGTGCAAGTCAAACTGGAAAAAAACAAAGGAAAAGAGATAAAGCACCCCCTGAAGGCTGAAAAGGGAAAGACTGTGAATGTGCAGCCCAATAGTTCTGATAGTTAGTGGAAAAAAACTAGGAAAAACTAAAACACTAGAACTACAAAGAAAAACTAGAATGTAAAACTAGAAAAACAACAAAGAAAAACTAGAAACCTAGAACTAGACAGAAAAACTACAAAGACAAACTGTAAAACTACAAGTAGAAATAAAAACTAGCAAACTAGAAAAACTACAACTAGAGAGAAAAACTACAACTAGAAAAATTAGAACTAGAAAAATAGAAAAAACTACAAAACTACAAAAAAAGTAGACCAACCAAACAACATACAAGACTTAAAAGAAAAAACTGAATGCAGAGAAAGACTACTCACCTACTATCTAAGGATTCTAAGCATCAGCTCCTCCACACTGCAGAAAAACACAACACAACAGTCAGTGACTTGGTAAAATTGTGCCAAAGGCTTGCAGTTACAGTTAAAGCTAAACCACAACTTTCACTGTGCACCAGAAAGTAGAATAACAAATAACCCGCTAAACATGAACACACAGGCTACAGATAACAAGTTCCCTTCACTCCACTTACCAGAAACAGAGCTTGGACAAAACACAACACACTCCTGTATTCCACCAGCAAACAGGAGCAAAAGTAACCCCAAAGCCTTATAAGCTGCACCTGATTAGCACATGGGCAACAGGTGCAACTCAAACTGGAAAAAGACAAAGGAAAAGAGCTGAAGCACCCCCTGAAGGCTGAAAAGGGAAAGACTGTGAATGTGCAGCCCAATAGTTCTGATAGTTAGTGGAAAAAAACTAGGAAAAACTAAAACACTAGAACTACAAAGAAAAACTAGAAAACTAGAATGTAAAACTACAAAGACAAACTAGAAAACTACAACTATAAAGAAAAACTAGAAAACTACAAAAACTAGCAAACTTGAAAAACTACAACTACAAAGAAAAACTAGAACTAGAAAACAAATTTAAACAAACTAGAAAACTGCAAAAAAAAGTAGACCAAACAAACAACATACAAGACTTAAAAAAAAAACCTGAATGAAGAGAAAGACTACTCACCTGCTATCTAAGGATCCTAAGCATCAGCTCCTCCACACTGCAGAAAAACACAACAGTCAGTTGTGTTTGCCTAAGGCTTGCAGTTACAGTTAAAGCTAAACCACAGCTTTCACTGTGCACCAGAAATTACAATGACAAATAACCTGCTAAACATGAACACACAGGCTTCCTCTGTCTACAAATAACAAGTTCAATTCACTCCACTTACCATAAACAGAGCTTGGACAAAACACAACGCACTCCTGTATTCCACCAGCAAACAGGAGCAAAGGCTACCCCAAAGCCTTATAAACCGCACCTGAGTCCTCTCCTCCATTGTCACATGGGTTTGATTAGCACATGGGCAACAGGTGCAACTCAAACTGGAAAAAGACAAAGGAAAAGAGATAAAGCACCCCCTGAAGGCTGAAAAGGGAAAGACTGTGAATGTGCAGCCCAATAGTTCTGATAGTTAGTGGAAAAAAACTAGGAAAAACTAAAACACTAGAACTACAAAGAAAAACTAGAAAACTAGAATGTAAAACTACAAAGACAAACTAGAAAACTACAACTATAAAGAAAAACTAGAAAACTACAAAAACTAGCAAACTTGAAAAACTACAACTACAAAGAAAAACTAGAACTAGAAAACAAATTTAAACAAACTAGAAAACTGCTAAAAAAAAGTAGACCAAACAAACAACATACAAGACTTAAAAGAAAAACCTGAATGAAGAGAAAGACTACTCACCTGCTATCTAAGGATCCTAAGCATCAGCTCCTCCACACTGCAAAAAAACACAACAGTCAGTTGTGTTTGCCTAAGGCTTGCAGTTACAGTTAAACCTAAACCACAGCTTTCACTGTGCACCAGAAATTACAATGACAAATAACCCGCTACACATGAACACACAGGCTTCCTCTGTCTACAAATAAGTTCAATTCACTCCACTTACCATAAACAGAGCTTGGACAAAACACAACACACTCCTGTATTCCACCAGCAAACAGCAGCAAAGGCTACCCCAAAGCCTTATAAGCCGCACCTGAGTCCTCTCCTCCACAGTCACATGGGTTTGATTAGCACATGGGCAACAGGTGCAACTCAAACTGGAAAAAAACAAAGGAAAAGAGATAAAGCACCCCCTGAAGGCTGAAAAGGGAAAGACTGTGAATGTGCAGCCAAATAGTTCTGATAGTGGAAAAAAACTAGGAAAAACTAAAACACTAGAACTACAAAGAAAAACTAGAAAAAAAATGGAAAAACTAGAATGTAAAACTAGAAAAACAACAAAGAAAAACTAGAAACCTAGAACTAGACAGAAAAACTACAAAGACAAACTGGAAAACTACAAGTAGAAATAAAAACTAGCAAACTACAAAAACTACAACTAGAGAGAAAAACTACAACTAGAAAAACTAGAACTAGAAAAATAGAAAAAACTAGAAAACTGCAAAAAAAAGTAGACCAAACAAACAACATACAAGACTTAAAAGAAAAAACTGAATGAAGAGAAAGACTACTCACCTACTATCTAAGGATCCTAAGCATCAGCTCCTCCACACTGCAGAAAAACACAACACAACACAACAGTCAGTGACTTGAGAAAATTGTGCCAAAGGCTTGCAGTTACAGTTAAAGCTAAACCACAGCTTTCACTGTGCACCAGAAAGTAGAATAACAAATAACCCACTAAACATGAACACACAGGCTACAGATAACAAGTTCCCTTCACTCCGCTTACCAGAAACAGAGCTTGGACAAAACACAACACACTCCTGTATTCCACCAGCAAACAGGAGCAAAAGTAACCCCAAAGCCTTATAAGCTGCACCTGATTAGCACATGGGCAACAGGTGCAACTCAAACTGGAAAAAAACAAAGGAAAAGAGCTGAAGCACCCCCTGAAGGCTGAAAAGGGAAAGACTGTGAATGTGCAGCCCAATAGTTCTGATAGTTAGTGGAAAAAAACTAGGAAAAACTAAAACACTAGAAATACAAAGAAAAACTAGAAAAAAATAGAAAAATAGAACTAGAAAACTAGAATGTAAAACTACAAAGAAAAACTAGAACTAGAAAACCTGAACAACCGAAACCTAGAACTAGAAAGAAAAACTACAAAGACAAACTAGAAAACTACAACTAGAGAGAAAAACTAGAAAACTACAACTATAAAGAAAAACTAGAAAACTAGAAAAACTAGCAAACTTGAAAAACTACAACTACAAAGAAAAACTAGAACTAGAAAACAAATTTAAACAAACTAGAAAACTGCAAAAAAAAAGTAGACCAAACAAACAACATACAAGACTTAAAAGAAAAACCTGAATGAAGAGAAAGACTACTCACCTGCTATCGAAGGATCCTAAGGATCCTAAGCATCAGCTCCTCCACACTGCAGAAAAACACAACAGTCAGTTGTGTTTGCCTAAGGCTTGCAGTTACAGTTAAAGCTAAACCACAGCTTTCACTGTGCACCAAAAAGTAGAATAACAAATAACCTGGTAAACATGAACACACAGGCTTCCTCTGTCTACAAATAACAAGTTCAATTCACTCCACTTACCATAAACAGAGCTTGGACAAAACACAACACACTCCTGTATTCCACCAGCAAACAGGAGCAAAGGCTACCCCAAAGCCTTATAAGCCGCACCTGAGTCCTCTCCTCCCCGGTCACATGGGTTTGATTAGCACATGGGCAACAGGTGCAACTCAAACTGGAAAAAAACAAAGGAAAAGAGCTGAAGCACCCCCTGAAGGCTGAAAAGGGAAAGACTGTGAATGTGCAGCCCAATAGTTCTGATAGTGGAAAAAAACTAAGAAAAACTAAAACACTAGAACTACAAAGAAAAACTAGAAAAAAAATGGAAAAACTAGAATGTAAAACTAGAATGTAAAACTAGAATGTAAAACTAGAAAAACAACAAAGAAAAACTAGAAACCTAGAACTAGACAGAAAAACTACAAAGACAAACTGGAAAACTACAAGTAGAAATAAAAACTAGCAAACTACAAAAACTACAACTAGAGAGAAAAACTACAACTAGAAAAACTAGAACTAGAAAAATAGAAAAAACTAGAAAACTGCAAAAAAAGTAGACCAACCAAACAACATACAAGACTTAAAAGAAAAAACTGAATGAAGAGAAAGACTACTCACCTACTATCTAAGGATTCTAAGCATCAGCTCCTCCACACTGCAGAAAAACACAACACAACAGTCAGTGACTTGGTAAAATTGTGCCAAAGGCTTGCAGTTACAGTTAAAGCTAAACCACAGCTTTCACTGTGCACCAGAAAGTAGAATAACAAATAACCCACTAAACATGAACACACAGGCTACAGATAACAAGTTCCGTTCACTCCACTTACCAGAAACAGAGCTTGGACAAAACACAACACACTTCTGTATTCCACAAGCAAACAGGAGCAAAAGTAACCCCAAAGCCTTATAAGCTGCACCTGATTAGCACATGGGCAACAGGTGCAACTCAAACTGGAAAAAAACAAAGGAAAAGAGCTGAAGCACCCCCTGAAGGCTGAAAAGGGAAAGACTGTGAATGTGCAGCCCAATAGTTCTGATAGTGGAAAAAAACTAGGAAAAACTAAAACACTAGAACTACAAAGAAAAACTAGAACTAGAAAACCTGAACAACCAAAACTAGAAAAACAACAAAGAAAAACTAGAAACCTAGAACTAGAAAGAAAAACTACAAAGACAAACTAGAAAACTACAACTATAAAGAAAAACTAGAAAACTACAGAAACTAGCAAACTTGAAAAACTACAACTACAAAGAAAAACTAGAACTAGAAAAACTAGAACTAGAAAACAAATTTAAACAAACTAGAAAACAGCAAAAAAAGTAGACCAAACAAACAACATACAAGACTTAAAAGAAAAACCTGAATGAAGAGAAAGACTACTCACCTACTATCTAAGGATCCTAAGCATCAGCTCCTCCACACTGCAGAAAAACACAACAGTCAGTTGTGTTTGCCTAAGGCTTGCAGTTACAGTTAAACCTAAACCACAGCTTTCACTGTGCACCAGAAATTACAATGACAAATAACCCGCTAAACATGAACACACAGGCTTCCTCTGTCTACAAATAAGTTCAATTCACTCCACTTACCATAAACAGAGCTTGGACAAAACACAACACACTCCTGTATTCCACCAGCAAACAGCAGCAAAGGCTACCCCAAAGCCTTATAAGCCGCACCTGAGTCCTCTCCTCCACAGTCACATGGGTTTGATTAGCACATGGGCAACAGGTGCAACTCAAACTGGAAAAAAAACAAAGGAAAAGAGATAAAGCACCCCCTGAAGGCTGAAAAGGGAAAGACTGTGAATGTGCAGCCAAATAGTTCTGATAGTGGAAAAAAACTAGGAAAAACTAAAACACTAGAACTACAAAGAAAAACTAGAAAAAAAATGGAAAAACTAGAATGTAAAACTAGAAAAACAACAAAGAAAAACTAGAAACCTAGAACTAGACAGAAAAACTACAAAGACAAACTGGAAAACTACAAGTAGAAATAAAAACTAGCAAACTACAAAAACTACAACTAGAGAGAAAAACTACAACTAGAAAAACTAGAACTAGAAAAATAGAAAAAACTAGAAAACTGCAAAAAAAAGTAGACCAAACAAACAACATACAAGACTTAAAAGAAAAAACTGAATGAAGAGAAAGACTACTCACCTACTATCTAAGGATCCTAAGCATCAGCTCCTCCACACTGCAGAAAAACACAACACAACACAACACAACAGTCAGTGACTTGGGAAAATTGTGCCAAAGGCTTGCAGTTACAGTTAAAGCTAAACCACAGCTTTCACTGTGCACCAGAAAGTAGAATAACAAATAACCCACTAAACATGAACACACAGGCTACAGATAACAAGTTCCCTTCACTCCGCTTACCAGAAACAGAGCTTGGACAAAACACAACACACTCCTGTATTCCACCAGCAAACAGGAGCAAAAGTAACCCCAAAGCCTTATAAGCTGCACCTGATTAGCACATGGGCAACAGGTGCAACTCAAACTGGAAAAAAACAAAGGAAAAGAGCTGAAGCACCCCCTGAAGGCTGAAAAAGGAAAGACTGTGAATGTGCAGCCAAATAGCTCTGACGGTTAATGGATGGTTGGGAACTGTGAGACCGTGGGTTCAATCCCCACGGGTTCCCCAAGAGCAATGGTGAAACCATGAGAAGGCCAGTGAGCGTAACAAGGGGTGTGGGGGTGGGCTCGGGGGGGGGTGGTCCCCCCCGAGTTTCTGGGGAGGTGAACATAGGGGGTTATACCACAAAGAGCAATGACAAAAGGGGCGTTTTGCAAAACAGTGAGACTGAGCAAGTGAGCTTTTTACCTTCTTGTAAAAAAAAAAAAAAAGAACTAAAAAAAAAAAAGAAATAAAATTGAATTTACAAGAAGGTAGATTCAATTTACCTTCTTGTAAACACTTCTCAGTCAACACTGTGACCAATGACTTCACCCATTTCTTAATACATACAAATAGTGAAAAAAAGAGTAAGTCTAACAAAGGGAAAAACAGTAAGACAGAAACAAAAAGATAGAAAAGTAATAGAACACAAATGCGATACTCACCTGCTATCTAAGGATCCTAAGCATCAACTCCTCCACACTGCAGAAAAACACAACACAACACAACAGTCAGTGATTTGGGAAAATTGTGCCAAAGGCTTGCAGTTACAGTTAAAGCTAAACCACAGCTTTCACTGTGCACCAGAAAGTAGAATAACAAATAACCCGCTAAACATGAACACACAGGCTTCCTCTGTCTACAGATAACAAGTTCCGTTCACTCCACTTACCAAAAACAGAGCTTGGACAAAACACTACTGTATTCCACCAGCAAACAGGAGCAAAGGCTACCCCAAAGCCTTATAAGCTGCACCTGAGTCCTCTCCTCCCCGGTCACATGGGTTTGATTAGCACATGGGCAACAGGTGCAACTCAAACTGGAAAAAAAACAAAGTAAAAGAGCTGAAGCACCCCCTGAAGGCTGAAAAAGGAAAGACTGTGAATGTGCAGCCAAATAGCTCTGACGGTTAATGGATGGTTGGGAACTGTGAGACCGTGGGTTCAATCCCCGCGGGTTCCCCAAGAGCAATGGTGAAACCATGAGAAGGCCAGTGAGCGTAACAAGGGGTGTGGGGGTGGGCTCGGGGGGGGGTGGTCCCCCCCGAGTTTCTGGGGAGGTGAACATAGGGGGTTATACCACAAAGAGCAATGACAAAAGGGGCGTTTTGCAAAACAGTGAGACTGAGCAAGTGAGCTTTTTACCTTCTTGTAAAAAAAAAAAAAAGAACTAAAAAAAAAAAAGAAATAAAATTGAATTTACAAGAAGGTAGATTCAATTTACCTTCTTGTAAACACTTCTCAGTCAACACTGTGACCAATGACTTCACCCATTTCTTAATACATACAAATAGTGAAAAAAAGAGTAAGTCTAACAAAGGGAAAAACAGTAAGACAGAAACAAAAAGATAGAAAAGTAATAGAACACAAATGCGATACTCACCTGCTATCTAAGGATCCTAAGCATCAACTCCTCCACACTGCAGAAAAACACAACACAACACAACAGTCAGTGATTTGGGAAAATTGTGCCAAAGGCTTGCAGTTACAGTTAAAGCTAAACCACAGCTTTCACTGTGCACCAGAAAGTAGAATAACAAATAACCCGCTAAACATGAACACACAGGCTTCCTCTGTCTACAGATAACAAGTTCCGTTCACTCCACTTACCAAAAACAGAGCTTGGACAAAACACTACTGTATTCCACCAGCAAACAGGAGCAAAGGCTACCCCAAAGCCTTATAAGCTGCACCTGAGTCCTCTCCTCCCCGGTCACATGGGTTTGATTAGCACATGGGCAACAGGTGCAACTCAAACTGGAAAAAAAACAAAGTAAAAGAGCTGAAGCACCCCCTGAAGGCTGAAAAAGGAAAGACTGTGAATGTGCAGCCAAATAGCTCTGACGGTTAATGGATGGTTGGGAACTGTGAGACCGTGGGTTCAATCCCCGCGGGTTCCCCAAGAGCAATGGTGAAACCATGAGAAGGCCAGTGAGCGTAACAAGGGGTGTGGGGGTGGGCTCGGGGGGGGGTGGTCCCCCCCGAGTTTCTGGGGAGGTGAACATACGGGGTTATACCACAAAGAGCAATGACAAAAGGGGCGTTTTGCAAAACAGTGAGACTGAGCAAGTGAGCTTTTTACCTTCTTGTAAAAAAAAAAAAAGAACTAAAAAAAAAAAATAAAAAAAAAAAAATAAAATTGAATTTACAAGAAGGTAGATTTAATTTACCTTCTTGTAAACACTTCTCAGTCAACACTGTGACCAATGACTTCACCCATTTCTTAATACATACAAATAGTGAAAAAAAGAGTAAGTCTAACAAAGGGAAAAACAGTAAGACAGAAACAAAAAGATAGAAAAGTAATAGAACACAAATGCGATACTCACCTGCTATCTAAGGATCCTAAGCATCAACTCCTGCACACTGCAGAAAAACACAACACAACACAACAGTCAGTGATTTGGGAAAATTGTGCCAAAGGCTTGCAGTTACAGTTAAAGCTAAACCACAGCTTTCACTGTGCACCAGAAAGTACAATGACAAATAACCCGCTAAACATGAACACACAGGCTTCCTCTGTCTACAGATAACAAGTTCCGTTCACTCCACTTACCAAAAACAGAGCTTGGACAAAACACTACTGTATTCCACCAGCAAACAGGAGCAAAGGCTACCCCAAAGCCTTATAAGCTGCACCTGAGTCCTCTCCTCCCCGGTCACATGGGTTTGATTAGCACATGGGCAACAGGTGCAACTCAAACTGGAAAAAAAACAAAGGAAAAGAGCTGAAGCACCCCCTGAAGGCTGAAAAAGGAAAGACTGTGAATGTGCAGCCAAATAGCTCTGACGGTTAATGGATGGTTGGGAACTGTGAGACCGTGGGTTCAATCCCCGCGGGTTCCCCAAGAGCAATGGTGAAACCATGAGAAGGCCAGTGAGCGTAACAAGGGGTGTGGGGGTGGGCTCGGGGGGGGGGGTGGTCCCCCCCGAGTTTCTGGGGAGGTGAACATAGGGGGTTATACCACAAAGAGCAATGACAAAAGGGGCGTTTTGCAAAACAGTGAGACTGAGCAAGTGAGCTTTTTACCTTCTTGTAAAAAAAAAAAAAAAAAAAGAAATAAAATTGAATTTACAAGAAGGTAGATTCAATTTACCTTCTTGTAAACACTTCTCAGTCAACACTGTGACCAATGACTTCACCCATTTCTTAATACATACAAATAGTGAAAAAAAGAGTAAGTCTAACAAAGGGAAAAACAGTAAGACAGAAACAAAAAGATAGAAAAGTAATAGAACACAAATGCGATACTCACCTGCTATCTAAGGATCCTAAGCATCAACTCCTCCACACTGCAGAAAAACACAACACAACACAACAGTCAGTGATTTGGGAAAATTGTGCCAAAGGCTTGCAGTTACAGTTAAAGCTAAACCACAGCTTTCACTGTGCACCAGAAAGTAGAATAACAAATAACCCGCTAAACATGAACACACAGGCTTCCTCTGTCTACAGATAACAAGTTCCGTTCACTCCACTTACCAAAAACAGAGCTTGGACAAAACACTACTGTATTCCACCAGCAAACAGGAGCAAAGGCTACCCCAAAGCCTTATAAGCTGCACCTGAGTCCTCTCCTCCCCGGTCACATGGGTTTGATTAGCACATGGGCAACAGGTGCAACTCAAACTGGAAAAAAAACAAAGTAAAAGAGCTGAAGCACCCCCTGAAGGCTGAAAAAGGAAAGACTGTGAATGTGCAGCCAAATAGCTCTGACGGTTAATGGATGGTTGGGAACTGTGAGACCGTGGGTTCAATCCCCGCGGGTTCCCCAAGAGCAATGGTGAAACCATGAGAAGGCCAGTGAGCGTAACAAGGGGTGTGGGGGTGGGCTCGGGGGGGGGGTGGTCCCCCCCGAGTTTCTGGGGAGGTGAACATAGGGGGTTATACCACAAAGAGCAATGACAAAAGGGGTGTTTTGCAAAACAGTGAGACTGAGCAAGTGAGCTTTTTACCTTCTTGTAAAAAAAAAAAAAGAACTAAAAAAAAAAAAAAAAAAAAAAGAAATAAAATTGAATTTACAAGAAGGTAGATTCAATTTACCTTCTTGTAAACACTTCTCAGTCAACACTGTGACCGATGACTTCACCCATTTCTTAATACATACAAATAGTGAAAAAAAGAGTAAGTTTAACAAAGGGAAAAACAGTAAGACAGAAACAAAAAGATAGAAAAGTAATAGAACACAAATGCGATACTCACCTGCTATCTAAGGATCCTAAGCATCAACTCCTCCACACTGCAGAAAAACACAACACAACACAACAGTCAGTGACTTGGGAAAATTGTGCCAAAGGCTTGCAGTTACAGTTAAAGCTAAACCACAGCTTTCACTGTGCACCAGAAAGTAGAATAACAAATAACCCGCTAAACATGAACAAACAGGCTACAGATAACAAGTTCTGTTCACTCCACTTACCAAAAACAGAGCTTGGACAAAACACTACTGTATTCCACCAGCAAACAGGAGCAAAGGCTACCCCAAAGCCTTATAAGCTGCACCTTAGTCGAAAAAAATGTAGACTTTTTTTGCCCGAAAAAAACGCCATACTATACTATGACGTTTTTTATGACTTTTGGAGTTCGAAAAAAATGTTGACTTTTTTTGCCCGAAAAAAACGACATACTATACTATGACATTTTTTATGAGTTTTTATGATATTTTGAGGTCGAAAAAAATGTTGACTCTTTTTGCCCGAAAAAAACGACATACTATACTATGTGGTTTTTTATGACTTTTGGAGGTCGAAAAAAATGTTGACTTTTTTTGCCTGAAAAAAACGCCATACTATACTATGACGTTTTTTTATGAGTTTTTATGACATTTTGAGGTCGAAAAAAATGTTGACTTTTTTTGCCCGAAAAAAATGACATACTATACTATGACGTTTTTTGAGTTTTGGAGGTCGAAAAAAATGTTGACTTTTTTTGCCCGAAAAAAACAACATACTATACTATGACGTTTTTTATGACTTTTGAGGTCGAAAAAAATGTTGACTTTTTTTGCCCGAAAAAAACGACATACTATACTATGACGTTTTTTATGACTTTTGGAGGTCGAAAAAAATTTTGACTTTTTTTGCCCGAAAAAAACGCCATACTATACTATGACGTTTTTTTATGAGTTTTTATGACATTTTGAGGTCGAAAAAAATGTTGACTTTTTTTGCCCGAAAAAAACGACATACTATACTATGACGTTTTTTGAGTTTTGGAGGTCGAAAAAAATGTTGACTTTTTTTGCCCGAAAAAAACAACATACTATACTATGACGTTTTTTATGACTTTTGAGGTCGAAAAAAATGTTGACTTTTTTTGCCCGAAAAAAACGACATACTATACTATGACGTTTTTTATGACTTTTGGAGGTCGAAAAAAATGTTGACTTTTTTTGCCCAAAAAAAACGACATACTATACTATGACGTTTTTTATGACTTTTGGAGGTCGGAAAAAATGTTGACTTTTTTTGCCCGAAAAAAACGCCATACTATACTATGACGTTTTTTATGACTTTTGGAGTTCGAAAAAAATGTTGACTTTTTTTGCCCGAAAAAAACGACATACTATACTATGACGTTTTTTTATGAGTTTTTATGACATTTTTAGGTCGAAAAAAATTTTGACTTTTTTTGCCCGAAAAAAACGACATACTATACTATGACGTTTTTTATGAGTTTTTATGACATTTTGAGGTCGAAAAAAATGTTGACTTTTTTTGCCCGAAAAAAATGCCATACTATACTATGACGTTTTTTATGAGTTTTTATGACATTTTGAGGTCGAAAAAAATGTTGACTTTTTTTGCCCGAAAAAAAGGCCATACTATACTATGACGTTTTTTATGAGTTTTTATGACATTTTGAGGTCGAAAAAAATGTTGACTTTTTTTGCCCGAAAAAAACGACATACTATACTATGACGTTTTTTATGACTTTTGGAGGTCGGAAAAAATGTTGACTTTTTTTGCCCGAAAAAAAGCCATACTATACTATGACGTTTTTTATGAGTTTTTATGACATTTTGAGGTCGAAAAAAATGTTGACTTTTTTTGCCCGAAAAAAAGGACATACTATACTATGACGTTTTTTGAGTTTTGGAGGTCGAAAAAAATGTTGACTTTTTTTGCCCGAAAAAAACGCCATACTATACTATGGCGTTTTTATGAGTTTTTATGACATTTGGAGGTCGAAAAAAATGTTGACTTTTTTTGCCCGAAAAAAACGCCATACTATACTATGACGTTTTTTATGACTTTTGGAGGTCGAAAAAAATGTTGACTTTTTTTGCCCGAAAAAAACGCCATACTATACTATGACGTTTTTTATGACTTTTGGAGTTCGAAAAAAATGTTGACTTTTTTTGCCCGAAAAAAACGACATACTATACTATGACGTTTTTTATGAGTTTTTATGACATTTTGAGGTCGAAAAAAATTTTGACTTTTTTTGCCTGAAAAAAACGACATACTATACTATGACGTTTTTTATGACTTTTGAGGTCGAAGAAAATGTTGACTTTTTTTGCCCGAAAAAAACGCCATACTATACTATGACGTTTTTTATGACTTTTGGAGGTCGAAAAAAATGTTGACTTTTTTTGCCCGAAAAAAACGACATACTATACTATGACGTTTTTTATGACTTTTGGAGTTCGAAAAAAATGTTGACTTTTTTTGCCCGAAAAAAACGACATACTATACTATGACGTTTTTTATGAGTTTTTATGACATTTTGAGGTCGAAAAAAATGTTGACTTTTTTTGCCCGAAAAAAATGCCATACTATACTATGACGTTTTTTATGAGTTTTTATGACATTTTGAGGTCGAAAAAAATGTTGACTTTTTTTGCCCGAAAAAAAGGCCATACTATACTATGACGTTTTTTATGAGTTTTTATGACATTTTGAGGTCGAAAAAAATGTTGACTTTTTTTGCCCGAAAAAAACGACATACTATACTATGACGTTTTTTATGACTTTTGGAGGTCGGAAAAAATGTTGACTTTTTTTGCCCGAAAAAAAGGCCATACTATACTATGACGTTTTTTATGACTTTTGGAGGTCGAAAAAAATGTTGACTTTTTTTGCCCGAAAAAAACGACATACTATACTATGTGGTTTTTTATGACTTTTGGAGGTCGAAAAAAATGTTGACTTTTTTTGCCCGAAAAAAATGCCATACTATACTATGACGTTTTTTATGAGTTTTTATGACATTTTGAGGTCGAAAAAAATGTTGACTTTTTTTGCCCGCAAAAAAAGACATACTATACTATGACGTTTTTTATGACTTTTGGAGGTCGGAAAAAATGTTGACTTTTTTTGCCCGAAAAAAACGCCATACTATACTATGGCGTTTTTATGAGTTTTTATGACATTTTGAGGTCGAAAAAAATGTTGACTTTTTTTGCCCGAAAAAAACGCCATACTATACTATGACGTTTTTTATGACTTTTGGAGTTCGAAAAAAATGTTGACTTTTTTTGCCCGAAAAAAACGACATACTATACTATGACGTTTTTTATGAGTTTTTATGACATTTTGAGGTCGAAAAAAATTTTGACTTTTTTTGCCTGAAAAAAACGACATACTATACTATGACGTTTTTTATGACTTTTGAGGTCGAAGAAAATGTTGACTTTTTTTGCCCGAAAAAAACGCCATACTATACTATGACGTTTTTTATGACTTTTGGAGGTCGAAAAAAATGTTGACTTTTTTTGCCCGAAAAAAACGCCATACTATACTATGACGTTTTTTATGACTTTTGGAGTTCGAAAAAAATGTTGACTTTTTTTGCCCGAATATACTATGACGTTTTTTATGAGTTTTTATGACATTTTTAGGTCGAAAAAATTTTGACTTTTTTTGCCTGAAAAAAACGACATACTATACTATGACGTTTTTTATGAGTTTTTATGACATTTTGAGGTCGAAAAAAATGTTGACTTTTTTTGCCCGAAAAAAATGCCATACTATACTATGACGTTTTTTATGAGTTTTTATGACATTTTGAGGTCGAAAAAAATGTTGACTTTTTTTGCCCGAAAAAAACGCCATACTATACTATGACGTTTTTTATGACTTTTGGAGGTCGAAAAAAATGTTGACTTTTTTTGCCCGAAAAAAACGCCATACTATACTATGACGTTTTTTATGACTTTTGGAGTTCGAAAAAAATGTTGACTTTTTTTGCCCGAAAAAAACGACATACTATACTATGACGTTTTTTATGAGTTTTTATGACATTTTGAGGTCGAAAAAAATTTTGACTTTTTTTGCCTGAAAAAAACGACATACTATACTATGACGTTTTTTATGAGTTTTTATGACATTTTGAGGTCGAAAAAAAAATGTTGACTTTTTTTGCCCGAAAAAAACGACATACTATACTATAACATTTTTTATGACTTTTGGAGGTCGAAAAAAATTTTGACTTTTTTTGCCCGAAAAAAACGCCATACTATACTATGACGTTTTTTATGACTTTTGAGGTCGAAAAAAATGTTGACTTTTTTTGCCCGAAAAAAACGACATACTATACTATGACGTTTTTTATGAGTTTTTTTGACATTTTGAGGTCGAAAAAAATGTTGACTTTTTTTGCCCGAAAAAAACGACATACTATACTATGACGTTTTTTATGACTTTTGGAGTTCGAAAAAAATGTTGACTTTTTTTGCCCGAAAAAAACGACATACTATACTATGACGTTTTTTATGAGTTTTTATGACATTTTGAGGTCGAAAAAAATTTTGACTTTTTTTGCCTGAAAAAAACGACATACTATACTATGACGTTTTTTATGACTTTTGAGGTCGAAGAAAATGTTGACTTTTTTTGCCCGAAAAAAACGCCATACTATACTATGACGTTTTTTATGACTTTTGGAGGTCGAAAAAAATGTTGACTTTTTTTGCCCGAAAAAAACGCCATACTATACTATGACGTTTTTTATGACTTTTGGAGTTCGAAAAAAATGTTGACTTTTTTTGCCCGAAAAAAACGACATACTATACTATGACGTTTTTTATGAGTTTTTATGACATTTTTAGGTCGAAAAAATTTTGACTTTTTTTGCCTGAAAAAAACGACATACTATACTATGACGTTTTTTATGAGTTTTTATGACATTTTGAGGTCGAAAAAAATGTTGACTTTTTTTGCCCGAAAAAAATGCCATACTATACTATGACGTTTTTTATGAGTTTTTATGACATTTTGAGGTCGAAAAAAATGTTGACTTTTTTTGCCCGAAAAAAACGCCATACTATACTATGACGTTTTTTATGACTTTTGGAGTTCGAAAAAAATGTTGACTTTTTTTGCCCGAAAAAAACGACATACTATACTATGACGTTTTTTATGAGTTTTTATGACTTTTGGAGGTCGAAAAAAATGTTGACTTTTTTTGCCCGAAAAAAACGCCATACTATACTATGACGTTTTTTATGACTTTTGGAGTTCGAAAAAAATGTTGACTTTTTTTGCCCGAAAAAAACGACATACTATACTATGACGTTTTTTATGAGTTTTTATGACATTTTGAGGTCGAAAAAAATGTTGACTTTTTTTGCCCGAAAAAAATGACATACTATACTATGACGTTTTTTGAGTTTTGGAGGTCGAAAAAAATGTTGACTTTTTTTGCCCGAAAAAAACGACATACTATACTATGACGTTTTTTATGAGTTTTTATGACATTTTGAGGTCGAAAAAAATTTTGACTTTTTTTGCCTGAAAAAAACGACATACTATACTATGACGTTTTTTATGAGTTTTTATGACATTTTGAGGTCGAAAAAAAAATGTTGACTTTTTTTGCCCGAAAAAAACGACATACTATACTATAACGTTTTTTATGACTTTTGGAGGTCGAAAAAAATGTTGACTTTTTTTGCCCGAAAAAAACGACATACTATACTATGACGTTTTTTATGACTTTTGGAGGTCGGAAAAAATGTTGACTTTTTTTGCCCGAAAAAAAACGACATACTATACTATGACGTTTTATATGACTTTTGGAGGTCGAAAAAAATGTTGACTTTTTTTGCCCGAAAAAAACGCCATACTATACTATGGCGTTTTTATGAGTTTTTATGACATTTTGAGGTCGAAAAAAATGTTGACTTTTTTTGCCCGAAAAAAACGCCATACTATACTATGGCGTTTTTATGAGTTTTTATGACATTTTGAGGTCGAAAAAAATGTTGACTTTTTTTGCCCGAAAAAAACGCCATACTATACTATGACGTTTTTTATGACTTTTGGAGGTCGAAAAAAATGTTGACTTTTTTTGCCCGAAAAAAACGCCATACTATACTATGACGTTTTTTATGACTTTTGGAGTTCGAAAAAAATGTTGACTTTTTTTGCCCGAAAAAAACGACATACTATACTATGACGTTTTTTATGAGTTTTTATGACATTTTGAGGTCGAAAAAAATTTTGACTTTTTTTGCCTGAAAAAAACGACATACTATACTATGACGTTTTTTATGACTTTTGGAGGTCGAAAAAAATGTTGACTATTTTTGCCCGAAAAAAACGACATACTATACTATGTGGTTTTTTATGACTTTTGGAGGTCGAAAAAAATGTTGACTATTTTTGCCCGAAAAAAACGACATACTATACTATGTGGTTTTTTATGACTTTTGGAGGTCGAAAAAAATGTTGACTTTTTTTGCCCGAAAAAAACGACATACTATACTATGACGTTTTTTATGACTTTTGGAGGTCGAAAAAAATGTTGACTTTTTTTGCCCGAAAAAAATGCCATACTATACTATGACGTTTTTTATGAGTTTTTATGACATTTTGAGGTCGAAAAAAATGTTGACTTTTTTTGCCCGAAAAAAATGACATACTATACTATGACGTTTTTTGAGTTTTGGAGGTCGAAAAAAATGTTGACTTTTTTTGCCCGAAAAAAACGACATACTATACTATGACGTTTTTTATGAGTTTTTATGACATTTTGAGGTCGAAAAAAAAATGTTGACTTTTTTTGCCCGAAAAAAACGACATACTATACTATGACGTTTTTTATGACTTTTGGAGGTCGAAAAAAATGTTGACTTTTTTTGCCCGAAAAAAACGACATACTATACTATGACATTTTTTATGAGTTTTTATGACATTTTGAGGTCGAAAAAAATGTTGACTTTTTTTGACCGAAAAAAACGCCATACTATACTATGACGTTTTTTATGACTTTTGGAGGTCGAAAAAAATGTTGACTTTTTTTGCCCGAAAAAAACGCCATACTATACTATGACGTTTTTTATGACTTTTGGAGTTCGAAAAAAATGTTGACTTTTTTTGCCCGAAAAAAACGACATACTATACTATGACGTTTTTTATGACTTTTGGAGGTCGAAAAAAATTTTGACTTTTTTTGCCCGAAAAAAACGACATACTACACTATGACGTTTTTTATGACTTTTGGAGGTCGGAAAAAATGTTGACTTTTTTTGCCCGAAAAAAACGACATACTATACTATGACGTTTTTTATGACTTTTGGAGTTCGAAAAAAATGTTGACTTTTTTTGCCCGAAAAAAACGACATACTATACTATGACGTTTTTTATGAGTTTTTATGACATTTTTAGGTCGAAAAAAATTTTGACTTTTTTTGCCTGAAAAAAACGACATACTATACTATGACGTTTTTTATGAGTTTTTATGACATTTTGAGGTCGAAAAAAATGTTGACTTTTTTTGCCCGAAAAAAATGCCATACTATACTATGACGTTTTTTATGAGTTTTTATGACATTTTGAGGTCGAAAAAAATGTTGACTTTTTTTGCCCGAAAAAAAGGACATACTATACTATGACGTTTTTTATGACTTTTGGAGGTCGGAAAAAATGTTGACTTTTTTTGCCCGAAAAAAAGCCATACTATACTATGACGTTTTTTATGAGTTTTTATGACATTTTGAGGTCGAAAAAAATGTTGACTTTTTTTGCCCGAAAAAAAGGACATACTATACTATGACGTTTTTTGAGTTTTGGAGGTCGAAAAAAATGTTGACTTTTTTTGCCCGAAAAAAACGCCATACTATACTATGGCGTTTTTATGAGTTTTTATGACATTTGGAGGTCGAAAAAAATGTTGACTTTTTTTGCCCGAAAAAAACGCCATACTATACTATGACGTTTTTTATGACTTTTGGAGGTCGAAAAAAATGTTGACTTTTTTTGCCCGAAAAAAACGCCATACTATACTATGACGTTTTTTATGACTTTTGGAGTTCGAAAAAAATGTTGACTTTTTTTGCCCGAAAAAAACGACATACTATACTATGACGTTTTTTATGAGTTTTTATGACATTTTGAGGTCGAAAAAAATTTTGACTTTTTTTGCCTGAAAAAAACGACATACTATACTATGACGTTTTTTATGACTTTTGAGGTCGAAGAAAATGTTGACTTTTTTTGCCCGAAAAAAACGCCATACTATACTATGACGTTTTTTATGACTTTTGGAGGTCGAAAAAAATGTTGACTTTTTTTGCCCGAAAAAAACGACATACTATACTATGACGTTTTTTATGACTTTTGGAGTTCGAAAAAAATGTTGACTTTTTTTGCCCGAAAAAAACGACATACTATACTATGACGTTTTTTATGACTTTTGGAGGTCGAAAAAAATGTTGACTTTTTTTGCCCGAAAAAAACGACATACTATACTATGACGTTTTTTATGACTTTTGAGGTCGAAAAAAATGTTGACTTTTTTTGCCCGAAAAAAACGCCATACTATACTATGACGTTTTTTATGACTTTTGGAGGTCGAAAAAAATGTTGACTATTTTTGCCCGAAAAAAACGACATACTATACTATGTGGTTTTTTATGACTTTTGGAGGTCGAAAAAAATGTTGACTTTTTTTGCCCGAAAAAAACGACATACTATACTATGTGGTTTTTTATGACTTTTGGAGGTCGAAAAAAATGTTGACTTTTTTTGCCCGAAAAAAACGACATACTATACTATGACGTTTTTTATGACTTTTGGAGGTCGAAAAAAATGTTGACTTTTTTTGCCCGAAAAAAATGCCATACTATACTATGACGTTTTTTATGAGTTTTTATGACATTTTGAGGTCGAAAAAAATGTTGACTTTTTTTGCCCGAAAAAAATGACATACTATACTATGACGTTTTTTGAGTTTTGGAGGTCGAAAAAAATGTTGACTTTTTTTGCCCGAAAAAAACGACATACTATACTATGACGTTTTTTATGAGTTTTTATGACATTTTGAGGTCGAAAAAAATTTTGACTTTTTTTGCCTGAAAAAAACGACATACTATACTATGACGTTTTTTATGAGTTTTTATGACATTTTGAGGTCGAAAAAAAAATGTTGACTTTTTTTGCCCGAAAAAAACGACATACTATACTATAACGTTTTTTATGACTTTTGGAGGTCGAAAAAAATGTTGACTTTTTTTGCCCGAAAAAAACGACATACTATACTATGACGTTTTTTATGACTTTTGGAGGTCGGAAAAAATGTTGACTTTTTTTGCCCGAAAAAAACGACATACTATACTATGACGTTTTATATGACTTTTGGAGGTCGAAAAAAATGTTGACTTTTTTTGCCCGAAAAAAACGCCATACTATACTATGGCGTTTTTATGAGTTTTTATGACATTTTGAGGTCGAAAAAAATGTTGACTTTTTTTGCCCGAAAAAAACGCCATACTATACTATGGCGTTTTTATGAGTTTTTATGACATTTTGAGGTCGAAAAAAATGTTGACTTTTTTTGCCCGAAAAAAACGCCATACTATACTATGACGTTTTTTATGACTTTTGGAGGTCGAAAAAAATGTTGACTTTTTTTGCCCGAAAAAAACGCCATACTATACTATGACGTTTTTTATGACTTTTGGAGTTCGAAAAAAATGTTGACTTTTTTTGCCCGAAAAAAACGACATACTATACTATGACGTTTTTTATGAGTTTTTATGACATTTTGAGGTCGAAAAAAATTTTGACTTTTTTTGCCTGAAAAAAACGACATACTATACTATGACGTTTTTTATGACTTTTGGAGGTCGAAAAAAATGTTGACTATTTTTGCCCGAAAAAAACGACATACTATACTATGTGGTTTTTTATGACTTTTGGAGGTCGAAAAAAATGTTGACTATTTTTGCCCGAAAAAAACGACATACTATACTATGTGGTTTTTTATGACTTTTGGAGGTCGAAAAAAATGTTGACTTTTTTTGCCCGAAAAAAACGACATACTATACTATGACGTTTTTTATGACTTTTGGAGGTCGAAAAAAATGTTGACTTTTTTTGCCCGAAAAAAATGCCATACTATACTATGACGTTTTTTATGAGTTTTTATGACATTTTGAGGTCGAAAAAAATGTTGACTTTTTTTGCCCGAAAAAAATGACATACTATACTATGACGTTTTTTGAGTTTTGGAGGTCGAAAAAAATGTTGACTTTTTTTGCCCGAAAAAAACGACATACTATACTATGACGTTTTTTATGAGTTTTTATGACATTTTGAGGTCGAAAAAAAAATGTTGACTTTTTTTGCCCGAAAAAAACGACATACTATACTATGACGTTTTTTATGACTTTTGGAGGTCGAAAAAAATGTTGACTTTTTTTGCCCGAAAAAAACGACATACTATACTATGACATTTTTTATGAGTTTTTATGACATTTTGAGGTCGAAAAAAATGTTGACTTTTTTTGCCCGAAAAAAACGCCATACTATACTATGACGTTTTTTATGACTTTTGGAGGTCGAAAAAAATGTTGACTTTTTTTGCCCGAAAAAAACGCCATACTATACTATGACGTTTTTTATGACTTTTGGAGTTCGAAAAAAATGTTGACTTTTTTTGCCCGAAAAAAACGACATACTATACTATGACGTTTTTTATGACTTTTGGAGGTCGAAAAAAATTTTGACTTTTTTTGCCCGAAAAAAACGACATACTACACTATGACGTTTTTTATGACTTTTGGAGGTCGGAAAAAATGTTGACTTTTTTTGCCCGAAAAAAACGACATACTATACTATGACGTTTTTTATGACTTTTGGAGTTCGAAAAAAATGTTGACTTTTTTTGCCCGAAAAAAACGACATACTATACTATGACGTTTTTTATGAGTTTTTATGACATTTTTAGGTCGAAAAAAATTTTGACTTTTTTTGCCTGAAAAAAACGACATACTATACTATGACGTTTTTTATGAGTTTTTATGACATTTTGAGGTCGAAAAAAATGTTGACTTTTTTTGCCCGAAAAAAATGCCATACTATACTATGACGTTTTTTATGAGTTTTTATGACATTTTGAGGTCGAAAAAAATGTTGACTTTTTTTGCCCGAAAAAAACGACATACTATACTATGACGTTTTTTATGACTTTTGGAGGTCGGAAAAAATGTTGACTTTTTTTGCCCGAAAAAAAGCCATACTATACTATGACGTTTTTTATGAGTTTTTATGACATTTTGAGGTCGAAAAAAATGTTGACTTTTTTTGCCCGAAAAAAAGGACATACTATACTATGACGTTTTTTGAGTTTTGGAGGTCGAAAAAAATGTTGACTTTTTTTGCCCGAAAAAAACGCCATACTATACTATGGCGTTTTTATGAGTTTTTATGACATTTTGAGGTCGAAAAAAATGTTGACTTTTTTTGCCCGAAAAAAATGCCATACTATACTATGACGTTTTTTATGAGTTTTTATGACATTTTGAGGTCGAAAAAAATGTTGACTTTTTTTGCCCGAAAAAAACGACATACTATACTATGACGTTTTTTATGACTTTTGGAGGTCGGAAAAAATGTTGACTTTTTTTGCCCGAAAAAAAGCCATACTATACTATGACGTTTTTTATGAGTTTTTATGACATTTTGAGGTCGAAAAAAATGTTGACTTTTTTTGCCCGAAAAAAAGGACATACTATACTATGACGTTTTTTGAGTTTTGGAGGTCGAAAAAAATGTTGACTTTTTTTGCCCGAAAAAAACGCCATACTATACTATGGCGTTTTTATGAGTTTTTATGACATTTGGAGGTCGAAAAAAATGTTGACTTTTTTTGCCCGAAAAAAACGCCATACTATACTATGACGTTTTTTATGACTTTTGGAGGTCGAAAAAAATGTTGACTTTTTTTGCCCGAAAAAAACGCCATACTATACTATGACGTTTTTTATGACTTTTGGAGTTCGAAAAAAATGTTGACTTTTTTTGCCCGAAAAAAACGACATACTATACTATGACGTTTTTTATGAGTTTTTATGACATTTTGAGGTCGAAAAAAATTTTGACTTTTTTTGCCTGAAAAAAACGACATACTATACTATGACGTTTTTTATGACTTTTGAGGTCGAAGAAAATGTTGACTTTTTTTGCCCGAAAAAAACGCCATACTATACTATGACGTTTTTTATGACTTTTGGAGGTCGAAAAAAATGTTGACTTTTTTTGCCCGAAAAAAACGACATACTATACTATGACGTTTTTTATGACTTTTGGAGTTCGAAAAAAATGTTGACTTTTTTTGCCCGAAAAAAACGACATACTATACTATGACGTTTTTTATGAGTTTTTATGACATTTTTAGGTCGAAAAAATTTTGACTTTTTTTGCCTGAAAAAAACGACATACTATACTATGACGTTTTTTATGAGTTTTTATGACATTTTGAGGTCGAAAAAAATGTTGACTTTTTTTGCCCGAAAAAAATGCCATACTATACTATGACGTTTTTTATGAGTTTTTATGACATTTTGAGGTCGAAAAAAATGTTGACTTTTTTTGCCCGAAAAAAATGACATACTATACTATGACGTTTTTTGAGTTTTGGAGGTCGAAAAAAATGTTGACTTTTTTTGCCTGAAAAAAACGCCATACTATACTATGGCGTTTTTATGAGTTTTTATGACATTTTGAGGTCGAAAAAAATGTTGACTTTTTTTGTCCGAAAAAAACGCCATACTATACTATGACGTTTTTTATGACTTTTGGAGGTCGAAAAAAATGTTGACTTTTTTTGCCCGAAAAAAACGCCATACTATACTATGACGTTTTTTATGACTTTTGGAGTTCGAAAAAAATGTTGACTTTTTTTGCCTGAAAAAAACGACATACTATACTATGACGTTTTTTATGAGTTTTTATGACATTTTGAGGTCGAAAAAAAAATGTTGACTTTTTTTGCCCGAAAAAAACGACATACTATACTATAACGTTTTTTATGACTTTTGGAGGTCGAAAAAAATTTTGACTTTTTTTGCCCGAAAAAAACGACATACTATACTATGACGTTTTTTATGACTTTTGAGGTCGATAAAAATGTTGACTTTTTTTGCCCGAAAAAAACGACATACTATACTATGACGTTTTTTATGAGTTTTTTTGACATTTTGAGGTCGAAAAAAATGTTGACTTTTTTTGCCCGAAAAAAACGACATACTATACTATGACGTTTTTTATGACTTTTGGAGGTCGAAAAAAACTTTGACTTTTTTTGCCCGAAAAAAACGCCATACTATACTATGACGTTTTATATGACTTTTGGAGGTCGAAAAAAATGTTGACTTTTTTTGCCCGAAAAAAACGCCATACTATACTATGACGTTTTTTATGAGTTTTTATGACATTTTGAGGTCGAAAAAAATGTTGACTATTTTTGCCCGAAAAAAACGACATACTATACTATGACGTTTTTTATGACTTTTGGAGTTCGAAAAAAATGTTGACTTTTTTTGCCCGAAAAAAACGACATACTATACTATGACGTTTTTTATGAGTTTTTATGACATTTTTAGGTCGAAAAAAATTTTGACTTTTTTTGCCTGAAAAAAACGACATACTATACTATGACGTTTTTTATGAGTTTTTATGACATTTTGAGGTCGAAAAAAATGTTGACTTTTTTTGCCCGAAAAAAATGCCATACTATACTATGACGTTTTTTATGAGTTTTTATGACATTTTGAGGTCGAAAAAAATGTTGACTTTTTTTGCCCGAAAAAAACGACATACTATACTATGACGTTTTTTATGACTTTTGGAGGTCGGAAAAAATGTTGACTTTTTTTGCCCGAAAAAAAGCCATACTATACTATGACGTTTTTTATGAGTTTTTATGACATTTTGAGGTCGAAAAAAATGTTGACTTTTTTTGCCCGAAAAAAAGGACATACTATACTATGACGTTTTTTGAGTTTTGGAGGTCGAAAAAAATGTTGACTTTTTTTGCCCGAAAAAAACGCCATACTATACTATGGCGTTTTTATGAGTTTTTATGACATTTGGAGGTCGAAAAAAATGTTGACTTTTTTTGCCCGAAAAAAACGCCATACTATACTATGACGTTTTTTATGACTTTTGGAGGTCGAAAAAAATGTTGACTTTTTTTGCCCGAAAAAAACGCCATACTATACTATGACGTTTTTTATGACTTTTGGAGTTCGAAAAAAATGTTGACTTTTTTTGCCCGAAAAAAACGACATACTATACTATGACGTTTTTTATGAGTTTTTATGACATTTTGAGGTCGAAAAAAATTTTGACTTTTTTTGCCTGAAAAAAACGACATACTATACTATGACGTTTTTTATGACTTTTGAGGTCGAAGAAAATGTTGACTTTTTTTGCCCGAAAAAAACGCCATACTATACTATGACGTTTTTTATGACTTTTGGAGGTCGAAAAAAATGTTGACTTTTTTTGCCCGAAAAAAACGACATACTATACTATGACGTTTTTTATGACTTTTGGAGTTCGAAAAAAATGTTGACTTTTTTTGCCCGAAAAAAACGACATACTATACTATGACGTTTTTTATGAGTTTTTATGACATTTTTAGGTCGAAAAAATTTTGACTTTTTTTGCCTGAAAAAAACGACATACTATACTATGACGTTTTTTATGAGTTTTTATGACATTTTGAGGTCGAAAAAAATGTTGACTTTTTTTGCCCGAAAAAAATGCCATACTATACTATGACGTTTTTTATGAGTTTTTATGACATTTTGAGGTCGAAAAAAATGTTGACTTTTTTTGCCCGAAAAAAATGACATACTATACTATGACGTTTTTTGAGTTTTGGAGGTCGAAAAAAATGTTGACTTTTTTTGCCTGAAAAAAACGCCATACTATACTATGGCGTTTTTATGAGTTTTTATGACATTTTGAGGTCGAAAAAAATGTTGACTTTTTTTGTCCGAAAAAAACGCCATACTATACTATGACGTTTTTTATGACTTTTGGAGGTCGAAAAAAATGTTGACTTTTTTTGCCCGAAAAAAACGCCATACTATACTATGACGTTTTTTATGACTTTTGGAGTTCGAAAAAAATGTTGACTTTTTTTGCCTGAAAAAAACGACATACTATACTATGACGTTTTTTATGAGTTTTTATGACATTTTGAGGTCGAAAAAAAAATGTTGACTTTTTTTGCCCGAAAAAAACGACATACTATACTATAACGTTTTTTATGACTTTTGGAGGTCGAAAAAAATTTTGACTTTTTTTGCCCGAAAAAAACGACATACTATACTATGACGTTTTTTATGACTTTTGAGGTCGATAAAAATGTTGACTTTTTTTGCCCGAAAAAAACGACATACTATACTATGACGTTTTTTATGAGTTTTTTTGACATTTTGAGGTCGAAAAAAATGTTGACTTTTTTTGCCCGAAAAAAACGACATACTATACTATGACGTTTTTTATGACTTTTGGAGGTCGAAAAAAACTTTGACTTTTTTTGCCCGAAAAAAACGCCATACTATACTATGACGTTTTATATGACTTTTGGAGGTCGAAAAAAATGTTGACTTTTTTTGCCCGAAAAAAACGCCATACTATACTATGACGTTTTTTATGAGTTTTTATGACATTTTGAGGTCGAAAAAAATGTTGACTATTTTTGCCCGAAAAAAACGACATACTATACTATGACGTTTTTTATGACTTTTGGAGTTCGAAAAAAATGTTGACTTTTTTTGCCCGAAAAAAACGACATACTATACTATGACGTTTTTTATGAGTTTTTATGACATTTTTAGGTCGAAAAAAATTTTGACTTTTTTTGCCTGAAAAAAACGACATACTATACTATGACGTTTTTTATGAGTTTTTATGACATTTTGAGGTCGAAAAAAATGTTGACTTTTTTTGCCCGAAAAAAATGCCATACTATACTATGACGTTTTTTATGAGTTTTTATGACATTTTGAGGTCGAAAAAAATGTTGACTTTTTTTGCCCGAAAAAAACGACATACTATACTATGACGTTTTTTATGACTTTTGGAGGTCGGAAAAAATGTTGACTTTTTTTGCCCGAAAAAAAGCCATACTATACTATGACGTTTTTTATGAGTTTTTATGACATTTTGAGGTCGAAAAAAATGTTGACTTTTTTTGCCCGAAAAAAAGGACATACTATACTATGACGTTTTTTGAGTTTTGGAGGTCGAAAAAAATGTTGACTTTTTTTGCCCGAAAAAAACGCCATACTATACTATGGCGTTTTTATGAGTTTTTATGACATTTGGAGGTCGAAAAAAATGTTGACTTTTTTTGCCCGAAAAAAACGCCATACTATACTATGACGTTTTTTATGACTTTTGGAGGTCGAAAAAAATGTTGACTTTTTTTGCCCGAAAAAAACGCCATACTATACTATGACGTTTTTTATGACTTTTGGAGTTCGAAAAAAATGTTGACTTTTTTTGCCCGAAAAAAACGACATACTATACTATGACGTTTTTTATGAGTTTTTATGACATTTTGAGGTCGAAAAAAATTTTGACTTTTTTTGCCTGAAAAAAACGACATACTATACTATGACGTTTTTTATGACTTTTGAGGTCGAAGAAAATGTTGACTTTTTTTGCCCGAAAAAAACGCCATACTATACTATGACGTTTTTTATGACTTTTGGAGGTCGAAAAAAATGTTGACTTTTTTTGCCCGAAAAAAACGACATACTATACTATGACGTTTTTTATGACTTTTGGAGTTCGAAAAAAATGTTGACTTTTTTTGCCCGAAAAAAACGACATACTATACTATGACGTTTTTTATGAGTTTTTATGACATTTTTAGGTCGAAAAAATTTTGACTTTTTTTGCCTGAAAAAAACGACATACTATACTATGACGTTTTTTATGAGTTTTTATGACATTTTGAGGTCGAAAAAAATGTTGACTTTTTTTGCCCGAAAAAAATGCCATACTATACTATGACGTTTTTTATGAGTTTTTATGACATTTTGAGGTCGAAAAAAATGTTGACTTTTTTTGCCCGAAAAAAATGACATACTATACTATGACGTTTTTTGAGTTTTGGAGGTCGAAAAAAATGTTGACTTTTTTTGCCTGAAAAAAACGCCATACTATACTATGGCGTTTTTATGAGTTTTTATGACATTTTGAGGTCGAAAAAAATGTTGACTTTTTTTGTCCGAAAAAAACGCCATACTATACTATGACGTTTTTTATGACTTTTGGAGGTCGAAAAAAATGTTGACTTTTTTTGCCCGAAAAAAACGCCATACTATACTATGACGTTTTTTATGACTTTTGGAGTTCGAAAAAAATGTTGACTTTTTTTGCCTGAAAAAAACGACATACTATACTATGACGTTTTTTATGACTTTTGGAGGTCGAAAAAAACTTTGACTTTTTTTGCCCGAAAAAAACGCCATACTATACTATGACGTTTTATATGACTTTTGGAGGTCGAAAAAAATGTTGACTTTTTTTGCCCGAAAAAAACGCCATACTATACTATGACGTTTTTTATGAGTTTTTATGACATTTTGAGGTCGAAAAAAATGTTGACTATTTTTGCCCGAAAAAAACGACATACTATACTATGACGTTTTTTATGACTTTTTAGGTCGAAAAAAATGTTGACTTTTTTTGCCCGAAAAAAACGACATACTATACTATGACGTTTTTTATGACTTTTGGAGGTCGGAAAAAATGTTGACTTTTTTTGCCCGAAAAAAACGACATACTATACTATGACGTTTTTTATGACTTTTGGAGGTCGAAGAAAATGTTGACTTTTTTTGCCCGAAAAAAACGACATACTATACTATGACGTTTTTTATGACTTTTGGAGGTCGAAAAAAATTTTGACTTTTTTTGCCCGAAAAAAACGACATACTATACTATGACGTTTTTTATGACTTTTGGAGGTCGGAAAAAATGTTGACTTTTTTTGCCCGAAAAAAACGACATACTATACTATGACGTTTTATATGACTTTTGGAGGTCGAAAAAAATGTTGACTTTTTTTGCCCGAAAAAAACGCCATACTATACTATGACGTTTTTTATGAGTTTTTATGACATTTTGAGGTCAAAAAAATTTTGACTTTTTTTGCCCGAGAAAATCGACATACTATACTATGACGTTTTTTATGACTTTTGGAGGTCGAAAAAAATGTTGATTTTTTTTTTCCGAAAAAAACGCCATACTATACTATGACGTTTTTTATGAGTTTTTATGACATTTTGAGGTCGAAAAAAATGTTGATTTTTTTTGCCCGAAAAAAACGACATACTATACTATGTGGTTTTTTATGACTTTTGGAGGTCGAAAAAAATGTTGACTTTTTTTGCCCGAAAAAAACGACATACTATACTATGACATTTTTTATGAGTTTTTATGACATTTTGAGGTAAAAAAAAAGTTGACTTTTTTTGCCCGAAAAAAACGACATACTATACTATGACGTTTTTTATGACTTTTGGAGGTCGAAAAAAATGTTGACTTTTTTTGCCCGAAAAAAACGACATACTATACTATGACGTTTTTTATGACTTTTGAGGTCGAAAAAAATGTTGACTTTTTTTGCCCGAAAAAAACGACATACTATACTATGACGTTTTTTATGAGTTTTTTTGACATTTTGAGGTCGAAAAAAATGTTGACTTTTTTTGCCCGAAAAAAACGACATACTATACTATGACGTTTTTTATGACTTTTGGAGGTCGAAAAAAACTTTGACTTTTTTTGCCCGAAAAAAACGCCATACTATTACTATGACGTTTTATATGACTTTTGGAGGTCGAAAAAAATGTTGACTTTTTTTGCCCGAAAAAAACGCCATACTATACTATGACGTTTTTTATGAGTTTTTATGACATTTTGAGGTCGAAAAAAATGTTGACTATTTTTGCCCGAAAAAAACGACATACTGTACTATGACGTTTTTTATGACTTTTGAGGTCGAAAAAAATGTTGACTTTTTTTGCCCGAAAAAAACGACATACTATACTATGACGTTTTTTATGACTTTTGGAGGTCGAAAAAAATTTTGACTTTTTTTGCCCGAAAAAAACGACATACTATACTATGACGTTTTTTATGACTTTTGGAGGTCGGAAAATATGTTGACTTTTTTTGCCCGAAAAAAACGACATACTATACTATGACGTTTTTTATGACTTTTGGAGTTCGAAAAAAATGTTGACTTTTTTTGCCCGAAAAAAACAACATACTATACTATGACGTTTTTTATGAGTTTTTATGACATTTTGAGGTCGAAAACAATGTTGATTTTTTTTGCCCGAAAAAAACGACATACTATACTATGTGGTTTTTTATGACTTTTGGAGGTCGAAAAAAATGTTGACTTTTTTTGCCCGAAAAAAACGACATACTATACTATGACATTTTTTATGAGTTTTTATGACATTTTGAGGTAAAAAAAAAGTTGACTTTTTTTGCCCGAAAAAAACGACATACTATACTATGACGTTTTTTATGACTTTTGGAGGTCGAAAAAAATGTTGACTTTTTTTGCCCGAAAAAAACGACATACTATACTATGACGTTTTTTATGACTTTTGAGGTCGAAAAAAATGTTGACTTTTTTTGCCCGAAAAAAACGACATACTATACTATGACGTTTTTTATGAGTTTTTTTGACATTTTGAGGTCGAAAAAAATGTTGACTTTTTTTGCCCGAAAAAAACGACATACTATACTATGACGTTTTTTATGACTTTTGGAGGTCGAAAAAAACTTTGACTTTTTTTGCCCGAAAAAAACGCCATACTATACTATGACGTTTTATATGACTTTTGGAGGTCGAAAAAAATGTTGACTTTTTTTGCCCGAAAAAAACGCCATACTATACTATGACGTTTTTTATGAGTTTTTATGACATTTTGAGGTCGAAAAAAATGTTGACTATTTTTGCCCGAAAAAAACGACATACTATACTATGACGTTTTTTATGACTTTTGAGGTCGAAAAAAATGTTGACTTTTTTTGCCCGAAAAAAACGACATACTATACTATGACGTTTTTTATGACTTTTGGAGGTCGAAAAAAATGTTGACTTTTTTTGCCCGAAAAAAACGACATACTATACTATGACGTTTTTTATGACTTTTGGAGGTCGGAAAATATGTTGACTTTTTTTGCCCGAAAAAAACGACATACTATACTATGACGTTTTTTATGACTTTTGGAGGTCGAAGAAAATGTTGACTTTTTTTGCCCGAAAAAAACGACATACTATACTATGACGTTTTTTATGACTTTTGGAGGTCGAAAAAAATTTTGACTTTTTTTGCCCGAAAAAAACGACATACTATACTATGACGCTTTTTATGACTTTTGGAGGTCGGAAAAAATGTTGACTTTTTTTGCCCGAAAAAAACGACATACTATACTATGACGTTTTATATGACTTTTGGAGGTCGAAAAAAATGTTGACTTTTTTTGCCCGAAAAAAACGACATACTATACTATGACGTTTTATATGACTTTTGGAGGTCGAAAAAAATGTTGATTTTTTTTGCCCGAAAAAAACGCCATACTATACTATGACGTTTTTTATGAGTTTTTATGACATTTTGAGGTCAAAAAAATTTTGACTTTTTTTGCCCGAGAAAATCGACATACTATACTATGACGTTTTTTATGACTTTTGGAGGTCGAAAAAAATGTTGATTTTTTTTTTCCGAAAAAAACGCCATACTATACTATGACGTTTTTTATGAGTTTTTATGACATTTTGAGGTCGAAAAAAATGTTGACTTTTTTTGCCCGAAAAAAACGACATACTATACTATGTGGTTTTTTATGACTTTTGGAGGTCGAAAAAAATGTTGACTTTTTTTGCCCGAAAAAAACGACATACTATACTATGACGTTTTTTATGACTTTTGAGGTCGAAAAAAATGTTGACTTTTTTTGCCCGAAAAAAACGACATACTATACTATGACGTTTTTTATGAGTTTTTTTGACATTTTGAGGTCGAAAAAAATGTTGACTTTTTTTGCCCGAAAAAAACGACATACTATACTATGACGTTTTTTATGACTTTTGGAGGTCGAAAAAAACTTTGACTTTTTTTGCCCGAAAAAAACGCCATACTATACTATGACGTTTTATATGACTTTTGGAGGTCGAAAAAAATGTTGACTTTTTTTGCCCGAAAAAAACGCCATACTATACTATGACGTTTTTTATGAGTTTTTATGACATTTTGAGGTCGAAAAAAATGTTGATTTTTTTTGCCCGAAAAAAACGACATACTATACTATGACATTTTTTATGAGTTTTTATGACATTTTGAGGTCAAAAAAAAGTTGACTTTTTTTGCCCGAAAAAAACGACATACTATACTATGACGTTTTTTATGACTTTTGGAGGTCGAAAAAAATGTTGACTATTTTTGCCCGAAAAAAACGACATACTATACTATGTGGTTTTTTATGACTTTTGGAGGTCGAAAAAAATGTTGACTTTTTTTGCCCGAAAAAAACGACATACTATACTATGACGTTTTTTATGACTTTTGGAGGTCGAAAAAAATGTTGACTTTTTTTGCCCGAGAAAATCGCCATACTATACTATGACGTTTTTTATGACTTTTGGAGGTCGAAAAAAATGTTGATTTTTTTTTTCCGAAAAAAACGCCATACTATACTATGACGTTTTTAGGAGTTTTTATGACATTTTGAGGTCAAAAAAAATGTTGACTTTTTTTGCCCGAAAAAAACGACATACTATACTATGACGTTTTTTATGACTTTTGGAGGTCGGAAAAAATGTTGACTTTTTTTGCCCGAAAAAAACGACATACTATACTATGACGTTTTATATGACTTTTGGAGGTCGAAAAAAATGTTGACTTTTTTTGCCCGAAAAAAACGCCATACTATACTATGACGTTTTTTATGAGTTTTTATGACATTTTGGAGGTCGAAAAAAATGTTGATTTTTTTTTTCCGAAAAAAACGCCATACTATACTATGACGTTTTTTATGAGTTTTTATGACATTTTGAGGTCGAAAAAAATGTTGACTTTTTTTGCCCGAAAAAAACGACATACTATACTATGTGGTTTTTTATGACTTTTGGAGGTCGAAAAAAATGTTGACTTTTTTTGCCCGAAAAAAACGACATACTATACTATGACATTTTTTATGAGTTTTTATGACATTTTGAGGTCGAAAAAAATGTTGACTTTTTTTGCCCGAAAAAAACGCCATACTATACTATGACGTTTTTTATGACTTTTGGAGGTCGAAAAAAATGTTGACTTTTTTTGCCCGAAAAAAACGCCATACTATACTATGACGTTTTTTATGACTTTTGGAGTTCGAAAAAAATGTTGACTTTTTTTGCCCGAAAAAAACGACATACTATACTATGACGTTTTTCATGACTTTTTGAGGTCGAAGAAAATGTTGACTTTTTTTGCCCGAAAAAAACGCCATACTATACTATGACGTTTTTTATGACTTTTGGAGTTCGAAAAAAATGTTGACTTTTTTTGCCCGAAAAAAACGACATACTATACTATGACGTTTTTTATGAGTTTTTATGACATTTTTAGGTCGAAAAAAAAATGTTGACTTTTTTTGCCCGAAAAAAACGACATACTATACTATAACGTTTTTCATGACTTTTGGAGGTCGAAAAAAATTTTGACTTTTTTTGCCTGAAAAAAACGACATACTATACTATGACGTTTTTTATGACTTTTGGAGGTCGGAAAAAATGTTGACTTTTTTTGCCCGAAAAAAACGACATACTATACTATGACGTTTTTTAAGACTTTTGGAGGTCGAAGAAAATGTTGACTTTTTTTGCCCGAAAAAAACGACATACTATACTATGACGTTTTTTATGAGTTTTTATGACATTTTTAGGTCGAAAAAATTTTGACTTTTTTTGCCTGAAAAAAACGACATACTATACTATGACGTTTTTTATGAGTTTTTATGACATTTTGAGGTCGAAAAAAATGTTGACTTTTTTTGCCCGAAAAAAATGACATACTATACTATGACGTTTTTTGAGTTTTGGAGGTCGAAAAAAATGTTGACTTTTTTTGCCCGAAAAAAACGCCATACTATACTATGGCGTTTTTATGAGTTTTTATGACATTTTGAGGTCGAAAAAAATGTTGACTTTTTTTGCCCGAAACAAACGCCATACTATACTATGACGTTTTTATGACTTTTGGAGGTCGAAAAAAATGTTGACTTTTTTTGCCCGAAAAAAACGCCATACTATACTATGACGTTTTTTATGACTTTTGGAGTTCGAAAAAAATGTTGACTTTTTTTGCCCGAAAAAAACGACATACTATACTATGACGTTTTTTATGAGTTTTTATGACATTTTGAGGTCGAAAAAAATTTTGACTTTTTTTGCCTGAAAAAAACGACATACTATACTATGACGTTTTTTATGAGTTTTTATGACATTTTGAGGTCGAAAAAAAAATGTTGACTTTTTTTGCCCGAAAAAAACGACATACTATACTATAACGTTTTTTATGAGTTTTTTTGACATTTTGAGGTCGAAAAAAATGTTGACTTTTTTTGCCCGAAAAAAACGACATACTATACTATGACGTTTTTTATGACTTTTGGAGGTCGAAAAAAATGTTGATTTTTTTTTCCGAAAAAAACGCCATACTATACTATGACGTTTTTTATGAGTTTTTATGACATTTTGAGGTCGAAAAAAATGTTGATTTTTTTTGCCCGAAAAAAACGACATACTATACTATGTGGTTTTTTATGACTTTTGGAGGTCGAAAAAAATGTTGACTTTTTTTGCCCGAAAAAAACGACATACTATACTATGACATTTTTTATGAGTTTTTATGACATTTTGAGGTAAAAAAAAAGTTGACTTTTTTTGCCCGAAAAAAACGACATACTATACTATGACGTTTTTTATGACTTTTGGAGGTCGAAAAAAACGTTGACTTTTTTTGCCCGAAAAAAACGACATACTATACTATGACGTTTTTTATGACTTTTGAGGTCGAAAAAAATGTTGACTTTTTTTGCCCGAAAAAAACGACATACTATACTATGACGTTTTTTATGAGTTTTTTTGACATTTTGAGGTCGAAAAAAATGTTGACTTTTTTTGCCCGAAAAAAACGACATACTATACTATGACGTTTTTTATGACTTTTGGAGGTCGAAAAAAACTTTGACTTTTTTTGCCCGAAAAAAACGCCATACTATACTATGACGTTTTATATGACTTTTGGAGGTCGAAAAAAATGTTGACTTTTTTTGCCCGAAAAAAACGCCATACTATACTATGACGTTTTTTATGAGTTTTTATGACATTTTGAGGTCGAAAAAAATGTTGACTATTTTTGCCCGAAAAAAACGACATACTATACTATGACGTTTTTTATGACTTTTGAGGTCGAAAAAAATGTTGACTTTTTTTGCCCGAAAAAAACGACATACTATACTATGACGTTTTTTATGACTTTTGGAGGTCGAAAAAAATTTTGACTTTTTTTGCCCGAAAAAAACGACATACTATACTATGACGTTTTTTATGACTTTTGGAGGTCGGAAAATATGTTGACTTTTTTTGCCCGAAAAAAACGACATACTATACTATGACGTTTTTTATGACTTTTGGAGGTCGAAGAAAATGTTGACTTTTTTTGCCCGAAAAAAACGACATACTATACTATGACGTTTTTTATGACTTTTGGAGGTCGAAAAAAATTTTGACTTTTTTTGCCCGAAAAAAACGACATACTATACTATGACGCTTTTTATGACTTTTGGAGGTCGGAAAAAATGTTGACTTTTTTTGCCCGAAAAAAACGACATACTATACTATGACGTTTTATATGACTTTTGGAGGTCGAAAAAAATGTTGACTTTTTTTGCCCGAAAAAAACGCCATACTATACTATGACGTTTTTTATGAGTTTTTATGACATTTTGAGGTCAAAAAAATTTTGACTTTTTTTGCCCGAGAAAATCGACATACTATACTATGACGTTTTTTATGACTTTTGGAGGTCGAAAAAAATGTTGATTTTTTTTTTCCGAAAAAAACGCCATACTATACTATGACGTTTTTTATGAGTTTTTATGACATTTTGAGGTCGAAAAAAATGTTGATTTTTTTTGCCCGAAAAAAACGACATACTATACTATGACATTTTTTATGAGTTTTTATGACATTTTGAGGTCAAAAAAAAGTTGACTTTTTTTGCCCGAAAAAAACGACATACTATACTATGACGTTTTTTATGACTTTTGGAGGTCGAAAAAAATGTTGACTATTTTTGCCCGAAAAAAACGACATACTATACTATGTGGTTTTTTATGACTTTTGGAGGTCGAAAAAAATGTTGACTTTTTTTGCCCGAAAAAAACGACATACTATACTATGACGTTTTTTATGACTTTTGGAGGTCGAAAAAAATGTTGACTTTTTTTGCCCGAGAAAATCGCCATACTATACTATGACGTTTTTTATGACTTTTGGAGGTCGAAAAAAATGTTGATTTTTTTTTTCCGAAAAAAACGCCATACTATACTATGACGTTTTTAGGAGTTTTTATGACATTTTGAGGTCAAAAAAAATGTTGACTTTTTTTGCCCGAAAAAAACGACATACTATACTATGACGTTTTTTATGACTTTTGGAGGTCGGAAAAAATGTTGACTTTTTTTGCCCGAAAAAAACGACATACTATACTATGACGTTTTATATGACTTTTGGAGGTCGAAAAAAATGTTGACTTTTTTTGCCCGAAAAAAACGCCATACTATACTATGACGTTTTTTATGAGTTTTTATGACATTTTGGAGGTCGAAAAAAATGTTGATTTTTTTTTTTCCGAAAAAAACGCCATACTATACTATGACGTTTTTTATGAGTTTTTATGACATTTTGAGGTCGAAAAAAATGTTGACTTTTTTTGCCCGAAAAAAACGACATACTATACTATGTGGTTTTTTATGACTTTTGGAGGTCGAAAAAAATGTTGACTTTTTTTGCCCGAAAAAAACGACATACTATACTATGACATTTTTTATGAGTTTTTATGACATTTTGAGGTCGAAAAAAATGTTGACTTTTTTTGCCCGAAAAAAACGCCATACTATACTATGACGTTTTTTATGACTTTTGGAGGTCGAAAAAAATGTTGACTTTTTTTGCCCGAAAAAAACGCCATACTATACTATGACGTTTTTTATGACTTTTGGAGTTCGAAAAAAATGTTGACTTTTTTTGCCCGAAAAAAACGACATACTATACTATGACGTTTTTTATGAGTTTTTATGACATTTTGAGGTCGAAAAAAATTTTGACTTTTTTTGCCTGAAAAAAACGACATACTATACTATGACGTTTTTTATGACTTTTGAGGTCGAAAAAAATTTTGACTTTTTTTGCCTGAAAAAAACGCCATACTATACTATGACGTTTTTTATGACTTTTGGAGGTCAGAAAAAATGTTGACTTTTTTTGCCCGAAAAAAACGACATACTATACTATGACGTTTTTTATGACTTTTGGAGGTCGAAAAAAATTTTGACTTTTTTTGCCCGAAAAAAACGACATACTATACTATGACGTTTTTTATGAGTTTTGGAGGTCGGAAAATATGTTGACTTTTTTTGCCCGAAAAAAACGACATACTATACTATGACGTTTTTTATGACTTTTGGAGGTCGAAGAAAATGTTGACTTTTTTTGCCCGAAAAAAAAGACATACTATACTATGACGTTTTTTATGACTTTTGGAGGTCGAAAAAAATTTTGACTTTTTTTGCCCGAAAAAAACGACATACTATACTATGACGCTTTTTATGACTTTTGGAGGTCGGAAAAAATGTTGACTTTTTTTGCCCGAAAAAAACGACATACTATACTATGACGTTTTATATGACTTTTGGAGGTCGAAAAAAATGTTGACTTTTTTTGCCCGAAAAAAACGCCATACTATACTATGACGTTTTTTATGAGTTTTTATGACATTTTGAGGTCAAAAAAATTTTGACTTTTTTTGCCCGAGAAAATCGACATACTATACTATGACGTTTTTTATGACTTTTGGAGGTCGAAAAAAATGTTGATTTTTTTTTTCCGAAAAAAACGCCATACTATACTATGACGTTTTTTATGAGTTTTTATGACATTTTGAGGTCGAAAAAAATGTTGATTTTTTTTGCCCGAAAAAAACGACATACTATACTATGACATTTTTTATGAGTTTTTATGACATTTTGAGGTCAAAAAAAAGTTGACTTTTTTTGCCCGAAAAAAACGACATACTATACTATGACGTTTTTTATGACTTTTGGAGGTCGAAAAAAATGTTGACTATTTTTGCCCGAAAAAAACGACATACTATACTATGTGGTTTTTTATGACTTTTGGAGGTCGAAAAAAATGTTGACTTTTTTTGCCCGAAAAAAACGACATACTATACTATGACGTTTTTTATGACTTTTGGAGGTCGAAAAAAATGTTGACTTTTTTTGCCCGAGAAAATCGCCATACTATACTATGACGTTTTTTATGACTTTTGGAGGTCGAAAAAAATGTTGATTTTTTTTTTCCGAAAAAAACGCCATACTATACTATGACGTTTTTAGGAGTTTTTATGACATTTTGAGGTCAAAAAAAATGTTGACTTTTTTTGCCCGAAAAAAACGACATACTATACTATGACGTTTTTTATGACTTTTGGAGGTCGGAAAAAATGTTGACTTTTTTTGCCCGAAAAAAACGACATACTATACTATGACGTTTTATATGACTTTTGGAGGTCGAAAAAAATGTTGACTTTTTTTGCCCGAAAAAAACGCCATACTATACTATGACGTTTTTTATGAGTTTTTATGACATTTTGGAGGTCGAAAAAAATGTTGATTTTTTTTTTTCCGAAAAAAACGCCATACTATACTATGACGTTTTTTATGAGTTTTTATGACATTTTGAGGTCGAAAAAAATGTTGACTTTTTTTGCCCGAAAAAAACGACATACTATACTATGTGGTTTTTTATGACTTTTGGAGGTCGAAAAAAATGTTGACTTTTTTTGCCCGAAAAAAACGACATACTATACTATGACATTTTTTATGAGTTTTTATGACATTTTGAGGTCGAAAAAAATGTTGACTTTTTTTGCCCGAAAAAAACGCCATACTATACTATGACGTTTTTTATGACTTTTGGAGGTCGAAAAAAATGTTGACTTTTTTTGCCCGAAAAAAACGCCATACTATACTATGACGTTTTTTATGACTTTTGGAGTTCGAAAAAAATGTTGACTTTTTTTGCCCGAAAAAAACGCCATACTATACTATGACGTTTTTCATGACTTTTTGAGGTCGAAGAAAATGTTGACTTTTTTTGCCCGAAAAAAACGCCATACTATACTATGACGTTTTTTATGACTTTTGGAGTTCGAAAAAAATGTTGACTTTTTTTGCCCGAAAAAAACGACATACTATACTATGACGTTTTTTATGAGTTTTTATGACATTTTTAGGTCGAAAAAAAAATGTTGACTTTTTTTGCCCGAAAAAAACGACATACTATACTATAACGTTTTTCATGACTTTTGGAGGTCGAAAAAAATTTTGACTTTTTTTGCCTGAAAAAAACGACATACTATACTATGACGTTTTTTATGACTTTTGGAGGTCGGAAAAAATGTTGACTTTTTTTGCCCGAAAAAAACGACATACTATACTATGACGTTTTTTAAGACTTTTGGAGGTCGAAGAAAATGTTGACTTTTTTTGCCCGAAAAAAACGACATACTATACTATGACGTTTTTTATGAGTTTTTATGACATTTTTAGGTCGAAAAAATTTTGACTTTTTTTGCCTGAAAAAAACGACATACTATACTATGACGTTTTTTATGAGTTTTTATGACATTTTGAGGTCGAAAAAAATGTTGACTTTTTTTGCCCGAAAAAAATGACATACTATACTATGACGTTTTTTGAGTTTTGGAGGTCGAAAAAAATGTTGACTTTTTTTGCCCGAAAAAAACGCCATACTATACTATGGCGTTTTTATGAGTTTTTATGACATTTTGAGGTCGAAAAAAATGTTGACTTTTTTTGCCCGAAACAAACGCCATACTATACTATGACGTTTTTATGACTTTTGGAGGTCGAAAAAAATGTTGACTTTTTTTGCCCGAAAAAAACGCCATACTATACTATGACGTTTTTTATGACTTTTGGAGTTCGAAAAAAATGTTGACTTTTTTTGCCCGAAAAAAACGACATACTATACTATGACGTTTTTTATGAGTTTTTATGACATTTTGAGGTCGAAAAAAATTTTGACTTTTTTTGCCTGAAAAAAACGACATACTATACTATGACGTTTTTTATGAGTTTTTATGACATTTTGAGGTCGAAAAAAAAATGTTGACTTTTTTTGCCCGAAAAAAACGACATACTATACTATAACGTTTTTTATGAGTTTTTTTGACATTTTGAGGTCGAAAAAAATGTTGACTTTTTTTGCCCGAAAAAAACGACATACTATACTATGACGTTTTTTATGACTTTTGGAGGTCGAAAAAAATGTTGATTTTTTTTTCCGAAAAAAACGCCATACTATACTATGACGTTTTTTATGAGTTTTTATGACATTTTGAGGTCGAAAAAAATGTTGATTTTTTTTGCCCGAAAAAAACGACATACTATACTATGTGGTTTTTTATGACTTTTGGAGGTCGAAAAAAATGTTGACTTTTTTTGCCCGAAAAAAACGACATACTATACTATGACATTTTTTATGAGTTTTTATGACATTTTGAGGTAAAAAAAAAGTTGACTTTTTTTGCCCGAAAAAAACGACATACTATACTATGACGTTTTTTATGACTTTTGGAGGTCGAAAAAAACGTTGACTTTTTTTGCCCGAAAAAAACGACATACTATACTATGACGTTTTTTATGACTTTTGAGGTCGAAAAAAATGTTGACTTTTTTTGCCCGAAAAAAACGACATACTATACTATGACGTTTTTTATGAGTTTTTTTGACATTTTGAGGTCGAAAAAAATGTTGACTTTTTTTGCCCGAAAAAAACGACATACTATACTATGACGTTTTTTATGACTTTTGGAGGTCGAAAAAAACTTTGACTTTTTTTGCCCGAAAAAAACGCCATACTATACTATGACGTTTTATATGACTTTTGGAGGTCGAAAAAAATGTTGACTTTTTTTGCCCGAAAAAAACGCCATACTATACTATGACGTTTTTTATGAGTTTTTATGACATTTTGAGGTCGAAAAAAATGTTGACTATTTTTGCCCGAAAAAAACGACATACTATACTATGACGTTTTTTATGACTTTTGAGGTCGAAAAAAATGTTGACTTTTTTTGCCCGAAAAAAACGACATACTATACTATGACGTTTTTTATGACTTTTGGAGGTCGAAAAAAATGTTGACTTTTTTTGCCCGAAAAAAACGACATACTATACTATGACGTTTTTTATGACTTTTGGAGGTCGGAAAATATGTTGACTTTTTTTGCCCGAAAAAAACGACATACTATACTATGACGTTTTTTATGACTTTTGGAGGTCGAAGAAAATGTTGACTTTTTTTGCCTGAAAAAAACGACATACTATACTATGACGTTTTTTATGACTTTTGAGGTCGAAAAAAATGTTGACTTTTTTTGCCCGAAAAAAACGACATACTATACTATGACGTTTTTTATGACTTTTGGAGGTCGAAAAAAATGTTGACTTTTTTTGCCCGAAAAAAACGACATACTATACTATGACGTTTTTTATGACTTTTGGAGGTCGGAAAATATGTTGACTTTTTTTGCCCGAAAAAAACGACATACTATACTATGACGTTTTTTATGACTTTTGGAGGTCGAAGAAAATGTTGACTTTTTTTGCCCGAAAAAAACGACATACTATACTATGACGTTTTTTATGACTTTTGGAGGTCGAAAAAAATTTTGACTTTTTTTGCCCGAAAAAAACGACATACTATACTATGACGCTTTTTATGACTTTTGGAGGTCGGAAAAAATGTTGACTTTTTTTGCCCGAAAAAAACGACATACTATACTATGACGTTTTATATGACTTTTGGAGGTCGAAAAAAATGTTGACTTTTTTTGCCCGAAAAAAACGACATACTATACTATGACGTTTTTTATGAGTTTTTATGACATTTTGAGGTCAAAAAAATTTTGACTTTTTTTGCCCGAGAAAATCGACATACTATACTATGACGTTTTTTATGACTTTTGGAGGTCGAAAAAAATGTTGATTTTTTTTTTCCGAAAAAAACGCCATACTATACTATGACGTTTTTTATGAGTTTTTATGACATTTTGAGGTCGAAAAAAATGTTGATTTTTTTTGCCCGAAAAAAACGACATACTATACTATGACATTTTTTATGAGTTTTTATGACATTTTGAGGTCAAAAAAAAGTTGACTTTTTTTGCCCGAAAAAAACGACATACTATACTATGACGTTTTTTATGACTTTTGGAGGTCGAAAAAAATGTTGACTATTTTTGCCCGAAAAAAACGACATACTATACTATGTGGTTTTTTATGACTTTTGGAGGTCGAAAAAAATGTTGACTTTTTTTGCCCGAAAAAAACGACATACTATACTATGACGTTTTTTATGACTTTTGGAGGTCGAAAAAAATGTTGACTTTTTTTGCCCGAGAAAATCGCCATACTATACTATGACGTTTTTTATGACTTTTGGAGGTCGAAAAAAATGTTGATTTTTTTTTTCCGAAAAAAACGCCATACTATACTATGACGTTTTTAGGAGTTTTTATGACATTTTGAGGTCAAAAAAAATGTTGACTTTTTTTGCCCGAAAAAAACGACATACTATACTATGACGTTTTTTATGACTTTTGGAGGTCGGAAAAAATGTTGACTTTTTTTGCCCGAAAAAAACGACATACTATACTATGACGTTTTATATGACTTTTGGAGGTCGAAAAAAATGTTGACTTTTTTTGCCCGAAAAAAACGCCATACTATACTATGACGTTTTTTATGAGTTTTTATGACATTTTGGAGGTCGAAAAAAATGTTGATTTTTTTTTTCCGAAAAAAACGCCATACTATACTATGACGTTTTTTATGAGTTTTTATGACATTTTGAGGTCGAAAAAAATGTTGACTTTTTTTGCCCGAAAAAAACGACATACTATACTATGTGGTTTTTTATGACTTTTGGAGGTCGAAAAAAATGTTGACTTTTTTTGCCCGAAAAAAACGACATACTATACTATGACATTTTTTATGAGTTTTTATGACATTTTGAGGTCGAAAAAAATGTTGACTTTTTTTGCCCGAAAAAAACGCCATACTATACTATGACGTTTTTTATGACTTTTGGAGGTCGAAAAAAATGTTGACTTTTTTTGCCCGAAAAAAACGCCATACTATACTATGACGTTTTTTATGACTTTTGGAGTTCGAAAAAAATGTTGACTTTTTTTGCCCGAAAAAAACGACATACTATACTATGACGTTTTTTATGAGTTTTTATGACATTTTGAGGTCGAAAAAAATTTTGACTTTTTTTGCCTGAAAAAAACGACATACTATACTATGACGTTTTTTATGACTTTTGAGGTCGAAAAAAATTTTGACTTTTTTTGCCTGAAAAAAACGCCATACTATACTATGACGTTTTTTATGACTTTTGGAGGTCGGAAAAAATGTTGACTTTTTTTGCCCGAAAAAAACGACATACTATACTATGACGTTTTTTATGACTTTTGGAGGTCGAAGAAAATGTTGACTTTTTTTGCCCGAAAAAAACGACATACTATACTATGACGTTTTTTATGACTTTTGGAGGTCGAAAAAAATTTTGACTTTTTTTGCCCGAAAAAAACGACATACTACACTATGACGTTTTTTATGACTTTTGGAGGTCGGAAAAAATGTTGACTTTTTTTGCCCGAAAAAAACGACATACTATACTATGACGTTTTTTATGACTTTTGGAGGTCGAAAAAAATGTTGACTTTTTTTGCCCGAAAAAAACGCCATACTATACTATGACGTTTTTTATGACTTTTGGAGTTCGAAAAAAATGTTGACTTTTTTTGCCCGAAAAAAACGACATACTATACTATGACGTTTTTCATGACTTTTTGAGGTCGAAGAAAATGTTGACTTTTTTTGCCCGAAAAAAACGCCATACTATACTATGACGTTTTTTATGACTTTTGGAGTTCGAAAAAAATGTTGACTTTTTTTGCCCGAAAAAAACGACATACTATACTATGACGTTTTTTATGAGTTTTTATGACATTTTTAGGTCGAAAAAAAAATGTTGACTTTTTTTGCCCGAAAAAAACGACATACTATACTATAACGTTTTTCATGACTTTTGGAGGTCGAAAAAAATTTTGACTTTTTTTGCCTGAAAAAAACGACATACTATACTATGACGTTTTTTATGACTTTTGGAGGTCGGAAAAAATGTTGACTTTTTTTGCCCGAAAAAAACGACATACTATACTATGACGTTTTTTAAGACTTTTGGAGGTCGAAGAAAATGTTGACTTTTTTTGCCCGAAAAAAACGACATACTATACTATGACGTTTTTTATGAGTTTTTATGACATTTTTAGGTCGAAAAAATTTTGACTTTTTTTGCCTGAAAAAAACGACATACTATACTATGACGTTTTTTATGAGTTTTTATGACATTTTGAGGTCGAAAAAAATGTTGACTTTTTTTGCCCGAAAAAAATGACATACTATACTATGACGTTTTTTGAGTTTTGGAGGTCGAAAAAAATGTTGACTTTTTTTGCCCGAAAAAAACGCCATACTATACTATGGCGTTTTTATGAGTTTTTATGACATTTTGAGGTCGAAAAAAATGTTGACTTTTTTTGCCCGAAACAAACGCCATACTATACTATGACGTTTTTATGACTTTTGGAGGTCGAAAAAAATTTTGACTTTTTTTGCCTGAAAAAAACGACATACTATACTATGACGTTTTTTATGAGTTTTTATGACATTTTGAGGTCGAAAAAAAAATGTTGACTTTTTTTGCCCGAAAAAAACGACATACTATACTATAACGTTTTTTATGAGTTTTTTTGACATTTTGAGGTCGAAAAAAATGTTGACTTTTTTTGCCCGAAAAAAACGACATACTATACTATGACGTTTTTTATGACTTTTGGAGGTCGAAAAAAATGTTGACTTTTTTTGCCCGAGAAAATCGACATACTATACTATGACGTTTTTTATGACTTTTGGAGGTCGAAAAAAATGTTGATTTTTTTTTCCCGAAAAAAACGCCATACTATACTATGACGTTTTTAGGAGTTTTTATGACATTTTGAGGTCGAAAAAAATGTTGACTTTTTTTGCCCGAAAAAAACGACATACTATACTATGACGTTTTTTATGACTTTTGGAGGTCGGAAAAAATGTTGACTTTTTTTGCCCGAAAAAAACGACATACTATACTATGACGTTTTATATGACTTTTGGAGGTCGAAAAAAATGTTGACTTTTTTTGCCCGAAAAAAACGCCATACTATACTATGACGTTTTTTATGAGTTTTTATGACATTTTGGAGGTCGAAAAAAATGTTGATTTTTTTTTTCCGAAAAAAACGCCATACTATACTATGACGTTTTTTATGAGTTTTTATGACATTTTGAGGTCGAAAAAAATGTTGACTTTTTTTGCACGAAAAAAATGCCATACTATACTATGACGTTTTTTATGAGTTTTTATGACATTTTGAGGTCGAAAAAAATGTTGACTTTTTTTGCCCGAAAAAAACGCCATACTATACTATGGCGTTTTTATGAGTTTTTATGACATTTTGAGGTCGAAAAAAATTTTGACTTTTTTTGCCTGAAAAAAACGACATACTATACTATGACGTTTTTTATGACTTTTGGAGGTCGAAAAAAATGTTGATTTTTTTTGCCCGAAAAAAACGACATACTACACTATGACGTTTTTTATGAGTTTTTATGACATTTTGAGGTCAAAAAAATTTTGACTTTTTTTGCCCGAGAAAATCGACATACTATACTATGACGTTTTTTATGACTTTTGGAGGTCGAAAAAAATGTTGATTTTTTTTTTCCGAAAAAAACGCCATACTATACTATGACGTTTTTTATGAGTTTTTATGACATTTTGAGGTCGAAAAAAATGTTGACTTTTTTTGCCCGAAAAAAACGACATACTATACTATGTGGTTTTTTATGACTTTTGGAGGTCGAAAAAAATGTTGACTTTTTTTGCCCGAAAAAAACGACATACTATACTATGACATTTTTTATGAGTTTTTATGACATTTTGAGGTCAAAAAAAATGTTGACTTTTTTTGCCCGAAAAAAACGACATACTATACTATGACGTTTTTTATGACTTTTGGAGGTCGAAAAAAATGTTGACTTTTTTTGCCCGAAAAAAACGACATACTATACTATGACGTTTTTTATGACTTTTGGAGGTCGAAAAAAATGTTGACTATTTTTGCCCGAAAAAAACGACATACTATACTATGTGGTTTTTTATGACTTTTGGAGGTCGAAAAAAATGTTGACTTTTTTTGCCCGAAAAAAACGACATACTATACTATGACGTTTTTTATGACTTTTGGAGGTCGAAAAAAATGTTGACTTTTTTTGCCCGAAAAAAACGACATACTATACTATGTGGTTTTTTATGACTTTTGGAGGTCGAAAAAAATGTTGACTTTTTTTTGCCCGAAAAAAACGCTATACTATACTATGACGTTTTTAGGAGTTTTTATGACATTTTGAGGTCAAAAAAAATGTTGACTTTTTTTGCCCGAAAAAAATGACATACTATACTATGACGTTTTTTGAGTTTTGGAGGTCGAAAAAAATGTTGACTTTTTTTGCCCGAAAAAAACGCCATACTATACTATGGCGTTTTTATGAGTTTTTATGACATTTTGAGGTCGAAAAAAAATTTGACTTTTTTTGCCTGAAAAAAACGACATACTATACTATGACGTTTTTTATGACTTTTGGAGGTCGAAAAAAATGTTGATTTTTTTTGCCCGAAAAAAACGACATACTATACTATGACGTTTTTTATGAGTTTTTATGACATTTTGAGGTCAAAAAAATTTTGACTTTTTTTGCCCGAGAAAATCGACATACTATACTATGACGTTTTTTATGACTTTTGGAGGTCGAAAAAAATGTTGATTTTTTTTTTCCGAAAAAAACGCCATACTATACTATGACGTTTTTTATGAGTTTTTATGACATTTTGAGGTCGAAAAAAATGTTGACTTTTTTTGCCCGAAAAAAACGACATACTATACTATGTGGTTTTTTATGACTTTTGGAGGTCGAAAAAAATGTTGACTTTTTTTGCCCGAAAAAAACGACATACTATACTATGACATTTTTTATGAGTTTTTATGACATTTTGAGGTCAAAAAAAATGTTGACTTTTTTTGCCCGAAAAAAACGACATACTATACTATGACGTTTTTTATGACTTTTGGAGGTCGAAAAAAATGTTGACTTTTTTTGCCCGAAAAAAACGACATACTATACTATGACGTTTTTTATGACTTTTGGAGGTCGAAAAAAATGTTGACTATTTTTGCCCGAAAAAAACGACATACTATACTATGACGTTTTTTATGACTTTTGGAGGTCGAAAAAAATGTTGACTTTTTTTGCCCGAGAAAATCGACATACTATACTATGACGTTTTTTATGACTTTTGGAGGTCGAAAAAAATGTTGATTTTTTTTTTCCGAAAAAAACGCCATACTATACTATGACGTTTTTAGGAGTTTTTATGACATTTTGAGGTCAAAAAAAATGTTGACTTTTTTTGCCCGAAAAAAACGACATACTATACTATGACGTTTTTTATGACTTTTGGAGGTCGGAAAAAATGTTGACTTTTTTTGCCCGAAAAAAACGACATACTATACTATGACGTTTTATATGACTTTTGGAGGTCGAAAAAAATGTTGACTTTTTTTGCCCGAAAAAAACGCCATACTATACTATGACGTTTTTTATGAGTTTTTATGACATTTTGGAGGTCGAAAAAAATGTTGATTTTTTTTTTCCGAAAAAAACGCCATACTATACTATGACGTTTTTTATGAGTTTTTATGACATTTTGAGGTCGAAAAAAATGTTGACTTTTTTTGCCCGAAAAAAACGACATACTATACTATGTGGTTTTTTATGACTTTTGGAGGTCGAAAAAAATGTTGACTTTTTTTGCCCGAAAAAAACGACATACTATACTATGACATTTTTTATGAGTTTTTATGACATTTTGAGGTCAAAAAAAATGTTGACTTTTTTTGCCCGAAAAAAACGACATACTATACTATGACGTTTTTTATGACTTTTGGAGGTCGAAAAAAATGTTGACTTTTTTTGCCCGAAAAAAACGACATACTATACTATGACGTTTTTTATGACTTTTGGAGGTCGAAAAAAATGTTGACTATTTTTGCCCGAAAAAAACGCCATACTATACTATGACGTTTTTTATGACTTTTGGAGGTCGAAAAAAATGTTGACTTTTTTTGCCCGAGAAAATCGACATACTATACTATGACGTTTTTTATGACTTTTGGAGGTCGAAAAAAATGTTGATTTTTTTTTTCCGAAAAAAACGCCATACTATACTATGACGTTTTTAGGAGTTTTTATGACATTTTGAGGTAAAAAAAAATGTTGACTTTTTTTGCCCGAAAAAAACGACATACTATACTATGACGTTTTTTATGACTTTTGGAGGTCGGAAAAAATGTTGACTTTTTTTGCCCGAAAAAAACGACATACTATACTATGACGTTTTATATGACTTTTGGAGGTCGAAAAAAATGTTGACTTTTTTTGCCCGAAAAAAACGCCATACTATACTATGACGTTTTTTATGAGTTTTTATGACATTTTGGAGGTCGAAAAAAATGTTGATTTTTTTTTTCCGAAAAAAACGCCATACTATACTATGACGTTTTTAGGAGTTTTTATGACATTTTGAGGTCAAAAAAAATGTTGACTTTTATTGCCCGAAAAAAACGACATACTATACTATGGCGTTTTTATGAATTTTTATGACATTTTGAGGTCGAAAAAAATTTTGACTTTTTTTGCCTGAAAAAAACGACATACTATACTATGACGTTTTTTATGACTTTTGGAGGTCGAAAAAAATGTTGACATTTTTTGCCCGAAAAAAACGACATACTATACTATGACGTTTTTTATGACTTTTGAGGTCGAAAAAAATGTTGACTTTTTTTGCCCGAAAAAAACGACATACTATACTATGACGTTTTTTATGACTTTTGGAGGTCGAAAAAAATTTTGACTTTTTTTGCCCGAAAAAAACGACATACTATACTATGACGTTTTTTATGACTTTTGGAGGTCGGAAAAAATGTTGACTTTTTTTGCCCGAAAAAAACGACATACTATACTATGACGTTTTATATGACTTTTGGAGGTCGAAAAAAATGTTGACTTTTTTTGCCCGAAAAAAACGCCATACTATACTATGACGTTTTTTATGAGTTTTTATGACATTTTGAGGTCGAAAAAAATTTTGACTTTTTTTGCCCGAGAAAATCGACATACTATACTATGACGTTTTTTATGACTTTTGGAGGTCGAAAAAAATGTTGACTTTTTTTGCCCGAAAAAAACGACATACTATACTATGACATTTTTTATGAGTTTTTATGACATTTTGAGGTCAAAAAAAATGTTGACTTTTTTTGCCCGAAAAAAACGACATACTATACTATGACGTTTTTTATGACTTTTGGAGGTCGAAAAAAATGTTGACTTTTTTTGCCCGAAAAAAACGACATACTATACTATGACGTTTTTTATGACTTTTGGAGGTCGAAAAAAATGTTGACTATTTTTGCCCGAAAAAAACGACATACTATACTATGTGGTTTTTTATGACTTTTGGAGGTCGAAAAAAATGTTGACTTTTTTTGCCCGAAAAAAACGACATACTATACTATGACGTTTTTTATGACTTTTGGAGGTCGAAAAAAATGTTGACTTTTTTTGCCCGAAAAAAACGACATACTATACTATGTGGTTTTTTATGACTTTTGGAGGTCGAAAAAAATGTTGACTTTTTTTTGCCCGAAAAAAACGCTATACTATACTATGACGTTTTTAGGAGTTTTTATGACATTTTGAGGTCAAAAAAAATGTTGACTTTTTTTGCCCGAAAAAAACGACATACTATACTATGACGTTTTTTATGACTTTTGGAGGTCGAAAAAAATGTTGACTTTTTTTGCCCGAAAAAAACGACATACTATACTATGACGTTTTTTATGAGTTTTTATGACATTTTGAGGTCGAAAAAAATGTTGACTTTTTTTGCCCGAAAAAAACGCCATACTATACTATGACCTTTTTTATGACTTTTGGAGTTCGAAAAAAATGTTGACTTTTTTTGCCCGAAAAAAACGCCATACTATACTATGACGTTTTTTATGACTTTTGGAGTTCGAAAAAAATGTTGACTTTTTTTGCCCGAAAAAAACGACATACTATACTATGACGTTTTTTGAGTTTTGGAGGTCGAAAACAATGTTGACTTTTTTTGCCCGAAAAAAACGCCATACTATACTATGGCGTTTTTATGAGTTTTTATGACATTTTGAGGTCGAAAAAAATTTTGACTTTTTTTGCCCGAAAAAAACGCCATACTATACTATGACGTTTTTTATGACTTTTGGAGGTCGAAAAAAATGTTGACTTTTTTTGCCCGAAAAAAACGACATACTATACTATGTGGTTTTTTATGACTTTTGGAGGTCGAAAAAAATGTTGACTTTTTTTGCCCGATCAAAACGCCATACTATACTATGACGTTTTTTATGAAATTTTGAGGTCATACTAAAGTATGAATTTTTTTGTCCGAAAAAAACGCCTTACTATACTATGACGTTTTTTTATGACATTTTGAGGCCGAAAAAAATGTTGACTTTTTTTGGCCTAATTACACAACATACTATACTATGACATTTTTTATGACATTTTGAGGTCAAAATTTTTTTTGACCTTTTGAGTTCTTTCCCTATGCCTTGTACTAGAAAAACTACAAAGAAAACTACAACTAGAAAACTAGAAAAACTAGAACTAGAAAACAAATAAAAGAAAAAAAAGTAGACCAAACAAACAACAACAAACAAGACTTAATTAAGAGAAAGACTACTCACCTGCTATCTAAGAATCCTAAGCATCAGCCCATCCACACTGCAGAAAAACACAACAGTCAGTGACTTGGGAAAATTGGGCCAAAGGCTTGCACTTAAACTCAGTTAGTTAAAGCTAAACCACAGCTTTCACTGTACACCAGGAAGTACAATAACCCGCTAAACATGAACACACAGGCTACAGATAATGAGTTCAGTTCTAACACTACGCCTTGAACTAGAAAAACTACAAAGAAAATCTAGAAAACTACAACTAGAAAACTAGAACTAGAAAACAAATTCAAGAAAAAAAAGTAGACCAAACAAACCACAACAAACAAGACTAAATTAAGAGAAAGACTACTCACCTGCTATCTAAGAATCCTAAGCATCAGCCCGTCCACACTGCAGAAAAACACAACAGTCAGTGACTTGGGAAAATTGGGCCAAAGGCTTGCATTTAAACTCAGTTAAAGCTAAACCACAGCTTTCTCTGTACACCAGGAAGTACAATAAACCGCTAAACATGAACACACAGACTACAGATAATGAGTTCAGTTCTCTCAACTTACCCGAAAATAGAGCTTGGACAAAACACAACAGATTCCTGTATTCAACCAGCAAACAAGAGCAGAAGTTACGGCAACGCTTTATAAGCTGCACCTGAGTGCTCTCCTCCCCAGTCACATTGGTTTGATTAGCACATGGGCAACAGGTGCAACTCAAACAAAGGAAAAGAGTTGAAGCACCTCCTGAAGGCTGAAAAAGGAAAGACTGTGAATGTGCAGCCAAATAGCTCTGACGGTTAATGGATGGTTGGGAACTGTGAGACCGTGGGTTCAATACCCGCGGGTTCCCCAAGAGCAATGGTGACAAAAGGGGTGTTTTGCAAAACAAGTGAGCTTTTTTACCTTCTTGAAAGAAAAATAAAGAAAAAAGAAAACTAAAGAAAACTATATCTCTAAAAAGCTTTTATACTCACCTGCTATTTAAGGATCCTAAGAATCAGCCCATCCACACTGCAGAAAAACACAACAGTCAGTGACTTGGGAAAATTGTGCCATTTAAAGTTAGTTAAAGCTAAACCACAGCTTTCACTGTGCACCAGGAAGTATAATAACAAATAACCCGCTACACATGAACACACAGGCTACAGATAATAATAATAATCTGTATATTCTGAGTGCCTGTACCCTGTACATCTGGTCTTTGCTGCTGTAACAGTGAAATTTCCCCATTGTGGGACTATTACAATTGTGGGACTATCTTATCTTATCCATACCAATATAATACCGCTACAGACCCTGCAACAACACAAATACAGCTCCTCTTAGATTAGTAGATCTTAGCACAGACACTGGTTTAGGTGGATTTCAGTACTTTTTAAAAAAGTGTCAAGCCCTGCTAAGCTATCGGTGATATGATAAATCTATAATCTAACCCTTAGCTCTTTCCAAAATGTTTTTAAAAAATCTTTATGGACATTTCTTGGCTGCCAGACTTACTCTGGAAAATTTGGTGGTAGCATATCTTTCTTTTTCATTTTCTCTCATAAATCTCTTTGATTAGTACATCTAAGCACAGAACATATAATACATGCTTTGACTGATGGGTTAAAATGGCAATTTTATCAATTTAAATCCATGTCTCTTTACAATTAAAACTAATATGTGAAGCCATTGTAGGCAGACCTTTAGTTAGACCCTGAATGACTGATTAAGGTCATAAAGATAAATGTTGCCAGCTTCTTTTGGTCAGGGTGCTCTGCCACTCAGTTACATCAATCAGTTACATCATCTCTTTGGAATATTGGTAAGTGGACAGGGTGGTGGTACGGTGCTCAGTCACTTCTCCACTCAAACCCACCTCATAACTGCTCCTCTCCTCCCTGATGGACGGCACCGGCTCTGACTCCGCTCTACACCCTGCTGGCTTTGGTCTCTGGCTGTGTCTGACCTGGTGATGGGTTTGCTGATCATGACCACTCCCGCAGGGCCACCACCTCACCCAGGCCAACCCATCTTGGACAGACTGCCCTGTTTGTTTTGTAGAAAACAGGACAAAAGTTTTTTTTATGACATTATAAGGTCAAAATTTTTTTTGACTTTTTTTGGTCTAATTAGACGCCTTACTATACTATGACATTTTTATGACATTTTGAGGTTTAGGGTTAGGGAGAGGAAACTGAACCCATGTCCCGTAGGGTTAGGGAGAGGAAGCTGAACCCATCTCCCGTAGGAGACAGGAGGTGCACGGTCCTTCGACCCCGCAGGTCCCACGCTAAACTGGATCCGCTGCTGTTGACGGAAGCGTTGGCGTTTTCTGCCATAACGCACTTCCGTCCAGCCCCCGTCCATCATTGTTTGTTTTTTTGAATGTTGTGTCGTAGGTCTTTTGTTATATATATTTTAAATGAAGTTAGGGTTAGGTTAGAGAGGATTAATTCTTAAAAAAGGGTTAGGGCTAGGGCTAGGGCTAGGGGTTAGGGTTAGGGCTAGGGTTAGGGGTTAGGGTTAGGGTTAGGGTTAGGTCGAGGGGTTGGTGCCTGTCTCCAATTGGAGACAGGTGGTGCTAGGGTTAGGGAGAGGAAAC